>NC_090278.1:99129960-99761745 GCF_040414725.1 Anabrus simplex
TATACTGATCACCGATGTTCATCAAGCACCTGCCGTAACTTTTCGTAAGCAGCACAGTTGAAGGTCCTTTTGTAGATTCAGTTAATTTGACCAGGTCTGAACGGACTACGACACAACTAGAGTATATAACTCAAAAGGCTCTTAGCGGGTCCGGCCTGTCAATACTTTATTACAACTACTTTACGTAAATCGTACAAGACCGCCTGGCGCTGAAGTCTAAACGGTCTGACACCGACGTTAGCCGGTTCGAGTACCGTTGGTCGAAAAATTTTCACCATCTACATTTAGGGCAGTAGCCCAGGTGGCAGATTCCCTATCTGTTGTTTTCCTAGCCTTTTCTTAAATAATTTCAAAGAAATTGGAAAAATTATTGAACATCTCCCTTGGTAAGTTATTCCAGTCCCTAACTACCATCCTATAAATGAATATTTGCTCCAATTTGTCCTCTTGAATTCCAACTTTATATTCGTATTGTGATCTTTCCTACTTTTAAAGACGCCACTCAAGCTTATTCATCTACTAATGTCATTCCACGCCATCTCTCCGCTGACATTTCCGAACATACCGCTCAAAAGGAGAACAATGAAACTTTGATTTCCACCTATTCAATACATTATAGGTATTAATCCTTATTTTATTGCTTAGTTGTTAAAACGTAGGACATGTTTCGTTCATATTTTGAACATCTTCGGCTATAAATATTCTTACAAGGTTAAATTGATAACATTGTTCTAGAATTTACACTTATGGTTTGCCATTAACAAACTTATCCATACTAAACTTTTAAAAACCTCTTAAATATAAAGCGTTTATGTATTACGTCGTCTTATTGAAAATAATAACTATTTATTGAGTTTGAAACATTAAAACCTTATTCTAATATTTAAAATACAATGCCTTTAGTTAATCTCTATATAAATACATTTACAGTCTGTTAAAATGCTGAATGTCTTAAAATTATTTGTTGTTTACACATTAAAACATTTTGTTACAAGTCCACGTAAATTTTTTCACATGTTGTACCATATGGAATTGAAATCTTAATACACTCTCAAAACATCTGAGTTTAGGCGTGAATATTATTCTTTTCGTCCATAAAATTGACAAAACTGATGCGCACTGTTGATTATAGGTTATGGATTTTGTCCTACTTTAAATATTTAACGTTGAAATTTGTCGAAATCACAAATTGCTTGTAGTCTTAACCAGAGTAAGGATATCCTATAGATGTAAGTTTGGACTCAAGAGCTTTGGTTTGTAGGACTCACAGAGCCACTTAAGCTTACACTTGCTTCGTTTCATTACCGCGATTCGCCGTTCTTAAGTCCCGCGCATCGAATATTTTGGAGCATGTTTCACATTTGTCGTCCTCTTTGGAAATAATGTTTGTGGATGACGTATTGTCTAGGAGGTTGACTTATTTGAGAGGTTATGTTGATTAGGAGTTAGAGATCCACAGAGCGCCAAATAAGCACTACGGTACATCAAATCTCCGTTCACGTCACTTTTGTGAAACTGAATCAACAATGACACACACACACACACACACACACACACACACACACACACACACACACACACAGAGTCATCGCAACATCGTCTTATGAATAGAGAATAGAAAATAGGCCTACTTTTAAATGCGCAATTCACTGAGACTGTGTAAATATAAACACTGTTAATCGCACTCGTACACTTTTAAACCCGTATGTATGTTCAACCCTTGTTCCATTTGTCAGCGGGGTCGTGTGTGAAGTGAGATAAATCTTCGATCGAATGCCCTTCCTGACGTTAACCTCATCAGAGGAGTTGATAAGATGAAATGAATGACGTAATGATGCGATAGTAGGAAGCAAGAGGGTACCCGGTGCCTACTTTTGTCGAATAGCACTTTACGTCGCCATCCGACGGACCTATCACCATCAACAGCATCATATGCCCTCACTCCACATGAGCAGTGCGGAGAGGTTTGGAATTGAAGTGAGCTGAACCCTAATACTGTTAGTCGTTTTCAATACAAAATTCAAAACCAAAATATAATTATTCAGTTAATGGCTGGTAACTTAAAAGGAAGAAACTCACAACATGAATATTTCCAACACAAAAAAGGGCACGAAAATCGGAACACACGAAAAAGTACTGGGAGGGCTGCAAGGCCCGAACAGTCCCTTCGAAGATACATTGATAATGGCCTGACTAAAGTGACCCTACGCAGTCGTAAAATTGAAAGAAGAAGAAGAAGAAAGGAAGGTTATTAGCCTATACGAAGTTGAAACTTCCCGCAATTTTTATCACACAATTGAAAGGATCACATAAAATAAAAATCTACAAACAGGTTGGATGTAGGCCTACTTAAGTTTTTTTTTTGTGACTACACTACATAGAGAATTGCAGCGTAGGGAAGACTGTGACAGGATTGTGAGTTGCACGTTCGTTCCTCATTTTGTGCCATATAGGCCTAAGTAACATTTTTTGAAGATGGACCGTTTTATCATAAAGAAGCCTCGATAAGTTATGAAAACTTTTTTTAAAATTCTAACAGTAGTAAGACATATCGCGGATGCGTGTGGATGCAGTGGCGTACCCACAAAATAATTTTAGTGGGTGGGGTATAAGTCCAGGCCAGTAGCGTGGATACAACTTTTCCTTGGAAGGAGTTGTGAAAAGATTTTTTATTTAGAATTTGCTTTACGTCGCACCGTAGGTCTTATGGCGACGATGGGAAAGGAAAGGGCTAGGAGTGGGAAGGAAGCGGCCGTGGCCTTGAGGCGACACTCCGGAGATAAAAATATATTTTTACTTAAAGCACGGATTTTCACGAAACTTTGTGGGAATGTCACCCTGTATAAAAGTAGAGATATCACGAACAAAATCATGAAAGAAGAAATCAAAGAAGTCAAACCATTGACCCAAGACAATACGAAGAGGTGTGGACAGAACGGACGTCCCTTTCCCCCATTACACAGCAGAAGACAAGAAAAGTTCACCGCAAGATGTCGCGTCGATCGCAGCCGTCCTTTCCGCACCGCTTCGTGACTACAATTTATATTGTAGTCCGTCTTGCCAAGACCATCTACAACAATAATATATTATAGTTGGTCTTGGTCTTGCCCAAGACTATCTTGATTGATCAACCAAAGAGGTATTTGGTTGTACCGTTGCCTACGAGATACATAAGGCCGGGAAATAGGAAGCAATTTGCCGCTGAAAAAGCGGCCCGATCGTGTTCGCGGCTTGGCCGCTAGATGTCAGGTTTCCGTTCTGTTCTTGGCGGACTTTTAACATTGTGATGTGCGGACTAATAGTGATGTTGTGTTGATTTTGTGCAATTTATTGTCAGTATTTTTTCTGTCGGTGTGTGTATGTGAGGTTGAGAAGATGGCGAACTGTTGTGTACCTCTGTGTACTTCCGATACTGCTAAAAAGCAAGAAAATGTGACGTTTCATAGCTTCCCTTCGGAGCGCGGTTTAAGAGAGAAGTGGAGGCAAGCCATTTCCAGGCAAGGTGATAAACTAGGATGTCTTTAGGTACCTAACAATTCTTATCGAGTGTGTAGCTCGCATTTTAATACGTCAGATTCACCGAGCTCGATAGGTGCAGTCGCTTAAGTGCGGCCATTATCCAGTATTCGGGAGATAGTAGGTTCGAACCCCACTGTCGGCAGCCCTGAATATGGTTTTCCGTGGTTTCCCATTTTCACACCAGGAAAATGCTGGGGCTGTACCTTAATTAAGGCCACGGATGCTTCCTTCCCACTCCTAGCCCTTTCCAGTCCTATCGTCGCCATAAGACATATCTGTGTCTGTGCGAAGTAAAGCAACTAGCAAAAAAAAAAAAAAAAAAAGTTAGATTTTAGTGTAAGCACATCAATCAAGCGAATTCTTCCCAACAAAGTTCCTTCTGTTTTTAGTGTGTACCCTGTTCATAAACAGAACAGTAACAAGCGCAGGAAGGATCCAGCTCCCAGAAATGACATACCATCAAAATTTAGTAGAATTTCTGATTCAGATAATGATATATCTTCAACAAATAACGGTTCTACACCAGTCACAAACGAAAAAGGGTTACAAGTCTCGTTTCTATGTAAGGGAAAGTCTACGAGTAGCTCTTTTAAATCGAAATATTTATTGACGAGAAAGTCAAATACCAGGTTAAGGGAAACAATATTTAAATTGAGAAGTATGATACGGGCAATGAAATCAGAAAAACGTTTTAAGATATCTGAACTTCATCGAAAATTTCCGATCAGGATGATGCGTTCAAGAATTTCCGAAGGAAATCCCTGAACCGCAAAGTGCTGAAATTTTGATAACTTCCTGCACCTCCGGTAAGCTAATCTTATGTATCGGTACGTCATACATTATAGATAATATTGTATCAGATTAAATGAATTGTTTCTTCTGATCATTTGAACATTAATGCTGCTGATATGTATTTGTCTTAATTGATCACGAAGTTTTCGTGAATTACTTATTTCGTCTTAACACAGTGTGAAACAAAGGCATACGTTCTAGAAAATAAGTCATTCAATTGCTCTTAGTCTATTTTTTATCTTATATCTGTTTGGTGTCCTCTGAAATTACTAGTTTTAATTAAATTTTATAGTTTTTCGCAAACCAACGTGTTGCAATGAGCGCGCAAGACAGAATAGTAAAGAGAACTCTAGCGGCGCTTGTCGGAAGTATCTCGAGACAAGTTTAGAGTGCTGTATTTCCCGGCCTTGGTGAATCTCGTAGGCAACGGTTGTACGAGACGGTACGAGATGTAGTGACTCTATATGTACAGTGTGGCCAACGAGTGCTTCATTCTGATTGGCTCCGCCATGTTTTAGCCAAATCTCCCGTCAGCTGATTTAAACGTATCTATTCAGCTCAGCGTAAGATCACTCATTATGCAATTTCAGCGAAGTACAGGCTACCTGTTTTAACCTTAATACACCGAAAATATGTTCTTATTAAACACGGAAGATTATTTAGTATTATTAGTTAAGAAATGTGTGTGAATTTACGTATTTCTGAGGTCTGAATTTTGAAGAAAATTACGCCAGGCTGTTATGTTTATGGTTGTAGAAACAATTCAGGAAAGGTTTTTAAAATGAAATTAGGCAATTGATTGTTTTCAGCACGTTATAAGACGCTCCCAACACCGAGTAGAGTTGTTTCATGCATTAACAATAACAACAAAATGGGTCAGATTTCTCCGTTAATATTCGCCGCATCGAAAACCTGTACATAAGGAAAGTTGTTTAGAATATAATTTCCGACATTTTACGGGTTTTTTGCGATTTTACTGTGTAAGGTAAATAACAGAGATGTTCACGATTATATTATTTTTTACAAATTTTCAAATATCCCAGAAAATATCTGTTTTATCTGAAACTTGTACTTAACAAAACTCACAGGAAAGGTCACCGTACCGTAGCCATCATTAAAGGACCACTATACACAACCCGGGGACCATGGCAGTTGCTTGTTTTCGCCACTAAAGAGTAGCAGGTTTTCGCTATTATTTCTATTAGTACCACGAGTAAAATGGTACAGTATATTACGTTAACATAAATATGGAGCTAGGTAATACAATTTTGTCTACCCATCGGTTAACTAGTCATGTTATTTTCTATCTTCTGCGTGTGTTCAGAGTATATACATACCGATAAGTCATATATAAAAAGTAAATTTCTATGTATAGTTTTATGATACTGCGTTGTATATTCTGATATGTAAAACTGTGTAACCTGATATATTTTCTTAAATTTAAATAAACGGGCGACTTGGCCGTGCGGATAGGGTCGCGCAGATGTGTGCTTGCATCCGGGAGATAGTGGGTTCGAACCCCACTGTCGGCAGCCCTGAAGATGGTTTTCCGTGGTTTCCCATTTTCACACCAGGCAACAGGCAAATGCTGGGGGTGTACCTTAATTAAGGCCACGGACGCTTCCTTACCATTCGTAGGCCTTTTCTGTCCCATCGTCGCCATAAGACCTATCAGTGTCAGTGCGACGTAAAGCAAATAGAAAAAAAATTAAATGTAGGCTAACTTTACAGTCATCACATACATTATTCAAGACAATGACTATACTATTTTACTAGGCCTAGCTACCGTCGCAGAATTTCTAACCTCTTCAATAATACTGACTTGTAAGCCTATACCACGTATAACTCTAAATTTTGAAGTTTTACGGCAGGTAGTCAGGCTCTGAATATATTAACAAATACTGATAGGCCTATATACATACAGCATAAGCAAAATAAATAACATCTTAAAACGTTGACCTAGTCTATTCTTTATTGAAATAATAATAATAATAATAATAATAATAATAAT
Source organism: Anabrus simplex (assembly GCF_040414725.1). NCBI lineage: Eukaryota > Metazoa > Arthropoda > Insecta > Orthoptera > Tettigoniidae > Anabrus > Anabrus simplex. Next base: position 99,136,283 of record NC_090278.1, read on the forward strand.
AATAATAATAATAATAATAATAATAATAATAATAATAATAATAATAATAATAATAATATCACACTCCTTCATCTATCAGCGGATTGAGTACTTGGCAAAAACATGGCGGCTGGGCTGGGCTGGCCTGGCCTTGGCCACACTGTACATATAGAGTCACTGTAACGAGATGGTAGTGACAGAGCTCTCTGTGAGCAGTAACGTTAGCTATCCCGCCATTGCAACTGGTCGCGCCATCTGTGAGAAAATGATGATGAAGCGATGATTTAAATCAAGGATGATGCAAGAGAAATTTCAATTACTTTTATAATCTGTTTATATTCAGGATACGAGACGACCAGTGAGTTCTGTACTATACGGCGATCCAGCTCCGTGTTGCTAGTTGATCAAATTGGCGCAGTGGCTAGCGCGTTGATCTACCAAAGCGAACTTCGTGGGTTCAAATCCCATGAGGTTCGCATAATTTATTGAGAATACGCTCTCGAGGGATGTCATAAGAAAGCCTGATTCTGAGTGGCCATAGGAATCAGACACTGCTTATGAACGAACGAGAGGGCGAGAGGTACCCTTATTCTAAAATATCCTTACTTGATACTTGTTCACATACGAATGCATCCAACGTGGGTCGCGGCGGCCCGGCGTGCCTAAATGAGATGACGGGACCGAATGTCCTACGTCGTGATGGCAGGGTGCAAGTGACGGTGTCAGGTAGGGGTATTTTGCACTTTTTCAACCTCAGAAGAAGTTAGAATTTGTAAGTCAGTGTTTATTTTTTTAATTTATTTAGCTTCCATATTGCATATTTTGAAATATTTCCAAATTACTTCAAGAAGTTAACGGTGTGTGAATTCACGACAAAAAGCTAAGTCTACATCAAAGAGGATATACACTGACTGACAGAGCAAATGCAATACCAAGAAGGAGTGGTCAGAACTGTATGCCAATTGCAGGGTAGACTGACGTCACTGAGGTATGCTCATGATGTGAAATGCGCCGCTGTGCTGCGCACGTAGCGAACGATAAATGGGACACGGCGTTGGCGAATTGCCCACTTCGTACCGTGATTTCTCAGCCGACAGTCATTGTAGAACGTGTTGTCGTGTGCCACAGGACACGTGTATAGCTAAGAATGCCAGGCCACCGTGAACGGAGGCATTTCCAGCAGACAGACGACTTTACGAGGGGTATGGTGATCGGGCTGAGAAGGGCAGGTTGGTCGCTTCGTCAAATCGCAGCCGATACCCATAGGGATGTGTCCACGGTGCAGCGCCTGTGGCGAAGATGGTTGGCGCAGGGACATGTGGCACGTGCGAGGGGTCCAGGCGCAGCCCGAGTGACGTCAGCACGCGAGGATCGGCGCATCCGCCACCAAGCGGTGGCAGCCCCGCACGCCACGTCAACCGCCATTCTTCAGCATGTGCAAGACACCCTGGCTGTTCCAATATCGGCCAGAACAATTTCCCGTCGATTGGTTGAAGGAGGCCTGCACTCCCGGCGTCCGCTCAGAAGACTACCATTGACTCCACAGCATAGACGTGCACGCCTGGCATGGTGCCGGGCTAGAGCGACTTGGATGAGGGAATGGCGGAACGTCGTGTTCTCCGATGAGTCACGCTTCTGTTCTGTCAGTGATAGTCACCGCAGACGAGTGTGGCGTCGGCGTGGAGAAAGGTCAAATCCGGCAGTAACTGTGGAGCGCCCTACCGCTAGACAACGCGGCATCATGGTTTGGGGCGCTATTGCGTATGATTCCACGTCACCTCTAGTGCGTATTCAAGGCACGTTAAATGCCCACCGCTACGTGCAGCATGTGCTGCGGCCGGTGGCACTCCCGTACCTTCAGGGGCTGCCCAATGGTCTGTTTCAGCAGGATAATGCCCGCCCACACACTGCTCGCATCTCCCAACAGGCTCTAAGAGGTATACAGATGCTTCCGTGGCCAGCGTACTCTCCGGATCTCTCACCAATCGAACACGTGTGGGATCTCATTGGACGCCGTTTGCAAACTCTGCCCCAGCCTCGTACGGACGACCAACTGTGGCAAATGGTTGACAGAGAATGGAGAACCATCCCTCAGGACACCATCCGCACTCTTATTGACTCTGTACCTCGACGTGTTTCTGCGTGCATCGCCGCTCGCGGTGGTCCTACATCCTACTGAGTCGATGCCGTGCGCATTGTGTAACCTGCATATCGGTTTGAAATAAACATCAATTATTCGTCCGTGCCGTCTCTGTTTTTTCCCCAACTTTCATCCCTTTCGAACCACTCCTTCTTGGTGTTGCATTTGCTCTGTCAGTCAGTGTAATTTGCGATGTAATGTATTGCTAGAAATAGATCGGTAGCAATTTGGATTAGGTATTTTAAGAATAATCGAAGTAGGGATCCTAAGTTTCATCAAGCGGAAATGTTAGATGTCTTCTAGGGCGATGTTAGCAATTGTTAATAAAGTGTGGCGTAGCCATTAAAATTTTTGCCGTAGAGGCCCCTTGGATTTCGTCTACTAGATGTAGATAATCGTATTATCCTCTCTCCTCGTGCTTCGAGGTTCCCATGATAATAACAATAAACGAACTATTCTGAAACCGAAAACACGTTTCCCAGGGAATGTTTTAAGAAATGTTTAATAGTACGAAATACTGACACATGGCCACTACCTTTGTGAAGTATATCGCGAAGGCAGTGACACGACAGATGCCACCCACTCGGCAATAAATAGCCACACGAAAGTATTATTACCGTATTTATTCTAAACCAGAATATTGCATCTTTACTCAAACTGTTTATTCTTGCATTCATTTCACTTATAAATAAATAAAATTCTTTAGTGGGAATAACAAAGGCGGGGGTGGGGGGCTGTCGTCCAAGGAGTCCAGACACCCCAGGAGATGTACTTTTATTACGCCTTTCATATATAATATATATTATTATCAGCTTCTGGAATCCGCACGAATCCACCATTCTTACTTGGATCCAAGGACACTCATTTCCTTTATAGGTATCACCTAAACTCTGGAAGTCGGGACACCTATCAAAATAAAATTCTGGATGAAGAACTACCTTAATGCCCCCCTCCACTGAAATCTTGGCTACGCTACTGGTGCACAGGGTAGTTATTTCATTATGCCTAAAGAACCGAAAGCATAAAAACCAAACTAAAAATCATTAAAGCCGTGATGATGTGTTTTTGACTGACTTAAAGTGTGTGAAACGTCAGTGAACTGTGCGCATGGAGATTGTCGGAGCACGTAAAAACCGTAAAATATTCTGCTCTGTGTGCAAGAAACGCAGTAGAGCCAAAAGCAACTCCTCATGCACACTATTTAAACCTCTGCATGGCATATTCCATTATAGAAACATGAACATATAACCAGAAAAAAAATCTAAAAAGTGTTTAATTTTGAAAAGATTTTAACTGATATTCACATTGAAGTGTAGTACTTATTTTAGATGTATTGTGCATATGATAGTGCCTATGTTCAATATTTTAAATCCATTTCTTTTTTCGTATCTACGGTGCGTAACGTCCGGTAATAAACGTTAGACTATGTAGTGTAGCGACTAATACTCGGGATAGGTGCCGCTTCCGTACCCGCTGTGCAGACTTAGGGATGATAAAAATCATATAAGAATGGTGTGCAACGATACCTTAAGTAGCAGAAAGGAGAGATCCTTCCTTCATGCTTGCCAGAAACCTACCATCCCGCCCCAAAAAGTATTCTTACTTATACAGAAGAATTAAAACTGAGACTGTGTAAATGAGATGATAGCGATCATGTGCTGTATTCCTATTGGCCGGCTAATGTTCGCGAAGAGTTCCTATTCGCCGGACAAGCTTTCTAATGTCTCGGACCGTTGCCTACGAGATATACAAGGCCGGGACATAGCTACTAATTTTTCGCTGAAAAAGCGGTCCGGCCGTGTTCACGGTTTGGCCGCTAGATGTCAGGCTTCCGTTCTGTTCTTGGCAGACTTTAACATTGTGATATGCTGCGTAATTGTGATGCTGTGTTGATTTTGTGCAATTTATTGTGAATATTGTATCCGTCGGTGAGTGTCTGCGAGGTTGAGAAGAAGGTGCACTGTTGTGTACCTGTGTGTAATTCGGATGACACTAAAAAAGCACGAATATTGACGTTCCATAGTTTCCCTTCCGAGTGCGGTTTAAGGGAGAAATCGAAGCAAACTATTTCTACGCAAGGTGTTATAGTAGGGATATCTTTAGGTATTTAGCAATTCTTCTCATAAAACAGATTTCAGTGTAAGCATATCAATTAAACTTCCTTCTGTTTTCATTGTATATCCTGTTCACAAACAGGAAAATGGCAAAGGCAGGAAGCGTCCAGCTCCCAAAAATGATGTATTGCCATCAAAATTTAGTAAAAGTTCCGATTCAGATAACGTCAGCCACAAACGAAAAAGGAGTAAAAGTCTCGTTTCTATATCAAGGAAAGTCTACGAGTATCTCTGTTAAATCTAAAAATATACGAATGAGAAAATTTAAATACCAGATTAAAGAAAATAATCTGTAAATTGAGAAGTAGGATACGGGTAATGAAATCAGAAAAAAAATTACGGTATCTGAACTTGACCAAAAAGCAAACCAAATTGAAAAGCATGCTAACATTAGTCATTTAGGAGCTTTATTCCTGTTAGAACGAATTTAATTTTCTTCTCCTTTCTTCATCCCTATACCCTCCAGAGTCGGTTTTTCCCTCGGACTCAGCGAGGATCACACCTCTACCGCCTCAAGGGTAGTGTCCTGAAGCACTAGACTTTGAGTCGGGGGGTACAGCTGGGGAAGATGACCAGTACCTCGCCCAGGCAGCGTCACCTGCTATGCTGAACAGGGGCCTTGTGGAGGGATGGGAAGAGTGGAAAGGACAGGCAGGGAAGATGGAAGGAAGCGGCCGTAGCCTTAAGTTAGGTACTATCCTGGCATTTGCCCGGAGGAGAAGTGGGAAACCACGGAAAACCACTTCGAGGATGGCTGAGGTGGGTATCGAACCCACCTCTAGTCAGTTGACCTCCCGAGGCTGAGTGGACCCCGTTCCAGCCCTCGTACCACTTTTCAAATTTCGTGGCAGGGCCGGGAATCGAACCCGGACCTCCAGGGGTGACAGCTAATCACACTATCCGCTACACCACAGAGGCGAACACAAATTTAATTTTACGGGAAGAAAAAAGAGAAATACGGTGAAACGACGCTAAATATTTGCGTAACGGGCATAACATAGCTCACGAAACAGCGGCTTCAATACGAATGTCAAAATATCAGATGTGCGGAGGAAAAGATTGGATCGCTGATAATTGGTGAAAGGACGATTAAACCCAAAGTTATTTATGACCGCAATCTCGATCCGCTTATCGAATATTCTGAGGCACAATTAAAGTAATCGGTAAGAAGTGACAAACTCGCTATCAGATTTCTCTGCTTCTTTCGTGAATTACTTATTTCGTTTAAGCATATTGTAAGAAATACGTTGTAGGAAATAAGTCAAACAATTGCTCTTGGTCTATCTTTGATCTCATATCTGTTTGCTGCCTTCTGAAATTACTAGTTTTAATGAATATTTACAGTTTTTCGTATTCGAACGTGTTGCAATGAGCGGGCGAGACAGATCAGCGGCACAGGCCGGAGTATCTCGAGGACGAGTCCAAAGATAATAAGTCTAGTGTGCTGTATTTCTATTTCCCGGCCTTGTGTATCTCGTAGGCAACGCTCCGACAGAGCTCGCATCGTGTGCAAGTACAGGTCTGCCATATTCGCTAAGAGTAAGAGAACCATGAATTCCTAACTCGCTGTAACCTATCTTCGCAAATCCAGGCCAAGCTCTGTCATGAGGCTCTTAACTATGGCCGCGGCGCATACTGCCCGCACGGCAAGGAAAAAAAAGTAATTTAGCAGCTCTAGCCTATCTTTGCGAATCCAGGCCAAGCTCTGGTCTTGTCACTAAGAATGCGTAAGTTGGCAAGCCTCCCGAGTGTTACGTGACATCGCCCGTGTCACGCCATGTTGGATGTCTAACCTCACTTTCGCACACCGGGTACGGAAGCTTTACCCTCGGGATATTTGCAGATGAAAAGTGAAATTCTTCGTAAAGAAAGTATAATAATGGAATGCTTGAACCGTGATGCCCATTACGTGCACAATAATGACATATAACGTTCAAGAAAAATCACATGACAAAATACCGAAGAACATTCATGGAGTTCTTGAAAATTGTTGAAATGAGAGGTTCAGTAAATAATACGTCGAGAACTTCGTTTCCACCACTCACAGCAGCAGCTACCGACTATATCACCACCATTTACGTTTGAACAACAAAATCGAGTTTCACTTCATAGAAATTACAATTATTGCATTTCTAAAAGTTGGGTTAACTGAACGAAATGCTCTACAACGAAGTGTCTGTACATGATAGGTCATTATTTACAAAATTTCTTGAAGAAAGTTTGATACTCACTTTTAAGGAGACATTAGTCATACTGGAAAATTTTTCCTGTTGTTCTTAGTTATGACATGGAATATTCACTGGAAACCATAGCTACAAAGGGTAAACAATACGTTAACGCCAAAGAAACTCCTACATAACTTTAAGATCTTTGGATCTTCGGTTACCAAGAAAACACTTTCTTGTTTAAACATCTAAGAGATTTACTTTCTTAATCACTTACTCCATGATACAGGCATGTGTTTAACGTATTTTGATGACTGTTTAGTGGCCTTCACTAAGACCGACTCCAATCCTCAGACCTTAATGCTACTCTCGATCGTTCAAAGATGGCGAATCGAGTAGCCGGAATTGTTGGAAATGTGGGTTTGTTTTGGTTTGTTGTTATCGTATGTAGTCGTTAGTTTCTTTGTAGAATATAAGTGTGCGAGTGTATTTATATGAGTCAGTGGACACATAGGATCTGCAGTTATACGCAGTAATGCGAGAATGTGCTTGCTTGTTTTTACCAGTTAAAGAACATGAGTGCACTAGGGTCCAGGTTTTAGTCTAACTATGGCAATGCCTCTCATACAACTATTTTTAAGTTCCCTACGGACTAGAACATTAAGAGAGTAGTGGATTAGGAATATACATCGTGATTATTTTGAAGTCCATGACAAAACTGTAGCGTGCATACAACATTTTGAGAATAAGAATAAGTCTGAGGTTAGGGAAGCCATTTCTCTACTTCCAAACTATTCGTGTTCCTCGAAAAATATAAATTTAGATAGAATATAACTGATATTGTGTTATTCCATCAGTGTCTATGTGCTTCAAAATGTCAAGTTATTTAGATGCAAGTATATTTTACAATAATCTGTGCTTTGCCTGCGGAAATATTTGGCTGGATCTTGGAGTATAACAAACTTATAAGTGTGACAGATGGAGCAATGTGTATACTGTTACATAGAATAAATTGTGACTTGAGGAATTAGCTGGGTTTGTAACGTAGAGTTTTACACTACCAACACTTTGCGATTCATGTTGAGATTATCTGTTATCAAGCAGACTGCGCCGAACTGAAGCTTGTACATGTGGTTAAATGTCAGTGTTTAGTCAATAGAGTTTTTGCACTCATGTTCTTTACTGGGTAAAAACCTATTATATCTTTAGTGTCTGAACGTTTCATTACTAAGGTTACTATCATTGTGTGAAGTACTGCTATGTCATATGTCAACATTATGTTAACATTACCAGGGCCGTTCATTGGGTTAACATAATCATTTCGGGTGTACTTGGGCTGAGTGTCTCAGACGGTTAAAGCGCTGGGCTTCTGACCCCAAGTTGGGAGATTCGACCATGGCTCAGTTCGGTGGTATTTAAGGTGCTCAAATAAGTCAGCCTTGTGTTGGTTGATTTACTGGCACGTAAAAGAACTACTGCAGGACTAAATTTTGGCACTTCTACGTCTCCGAAAACGGTAAAAAATTGTACTTAGTGGGACGTAAAGCCAATAACATTATTATTTCGTGTGCTCTTCTCATTCATTGGGTGCTGAATTTAAGAAATTGCCCACCACTTCAAAACCAAGTCAACAAATTATGCTTCACTTCTCATGAGAACGAATAAATCTCACCTTAATTTATTTTGAAACATTCAAAGTGATGTTAGAAATATCATTTTAACAGTTTTATAATGTATTTTCATCTATCCAGCGAAGTGAAATGTAAGAGAAAACGTTATTTTACGAATTGAAATTTCTTTTCTAGTAGAATATATGTGATTCTAGTTTATTATATGTGGTGCATACTTGTTGGCGAAGCGTTTTCATACGTGTAAAAGTGATTTTCCCTATGATGTTACATTTATCATGTTAAATTACCGCCGTTGATATAATATGTACGTGATATTTTCGTGTTAGCCAATACCAGCAATCGGGCTACTTCGGCCGCCATGCTTTTTTAATATTAGGTCTGAAGATTGGAGTCGGTCTTGCCTTCACCTACGAGAGATCGCGCGATCGAGATAGTACCAATACTGTAAGAGATGCGTACCGTATACGCTTTTCTCAGGCATATGTTCCTCCTCTTCATTTCGGAAGTATCTCGTTCTTCTCGACTCCTTCACCTGCCTGTGGTAGCATCTGTCTCTGTCTGGATATAGTCAGTCGTGTCTCATTAAAGCACTGCCGCGCTGTCGGTTTTCTAGTGTTATTTGAGATAGAGTACAGGAAATGGTAACGAAGAGTCGCACGAACGCCAAAAGGCAGACGAGATGGAAGACTATCAGCAAGTATTTTGAATGGTTCAGTTCTTCTAGAAGAAAATGAAATGGCGTATGGCTTTTAGTGCCGGGAGTGTCCGAAGACAAGTTCGGCTCGCCAGGTGCAGGTCTTTCTATTCGACACCCGTAGGTGACCTGCGCGTCGTGATGAGGATGAAATGATGATGAATACAGCACATACACCCAGCCCCCGTGCCATTGGAATTAACCAATTAAGGTTAAAATCCCCGACCCGGCCGGGAATCGAACCCGGGACCCTCTGAACCGAAGGCCAGTACGCCGACCGTGAGGCAAAATGCTGGGGCTGTACCTTAATTAAGGCCACGGCCGCTTCCTTCCAACTCCTAAGCCTTTCCTATCCCATCGTCACCATAAGACCTATCTGTGTCGGTGCGACGTAAAGCCCCTAGCAAAAAAAATTAAGGTACAGCCCCAGCATTTGCCTGGTGTGAAAATGGGAAACCACGGAAAACCATTTTCAGGGCTGCCGACAGTGGGGTTCGAACCTACTATCTCCCGAATACTGGCTACTGGCCGCACTTAAGCGGCTGCAGCTATCGAGCTCGGTCACATCCACTATTAGTTGAAGAGGAAAAAATATAAGGGGATCCTCGGAAAAAATAAATGTGTATACGGTTAATGTCCCGGGGATCAACAATTCCCGCGCCCTTCGGAGTGAAGTACCTTTATCGCCATCGTTCCCGGCAGGGTCAGGGATTTTAACCCTCATTGGTTTATTCCGATGGCTCGGGGACTGGATGTGTCTGCCGTCTTCAGCATTAGAATTCATTGCGGGTAGGGCCGCATTCTCACAGAGGCGCAGGTCGCCTTTAAGGTGTCAACTCGAAAGACCTGCACCAGGCCACACACTATTATTATTATTATTATTATTATTATTATTATTATTATTATTATTATTATCGTCATCGTGGACCGTTCTGCGTTCGACAGACTTGCCGAGCCCTTTCAGGGACTTTTCACAACACAAAGATGAACCATCCACTGGAATAATTCGAGAGATAACAGTCCACGAGAACGTACAAATAATCTTATTCCTTTATCACCTTCCCTTTCCTTTGATGACGCCGTTGACCGCATTTTGCATTGAATTTCTACGGTTCATGTGGTTGCACTTAACAACATTTTACAGTTTGAATTTTCTTCTACGACAGGGATATCTTAACTACCGTACCATCAGTTGGGGCATTGCGTACGTGATATATTAATTATGTAGATAGCGGTTGGATGATAACGCGAAGATGCGTTGCATATAATAATCTGATTTAATTTACGTTTCCGTGGAGAATTTGAAATCAACACTATTTCTGTCTATGTTTCAAGATTGCTTGGAAACATGGACTCAGTTCGCACAGAAAAGTGGTAGTGGTGATCATTGTTTTAAGAGAAAGTACAACTGGGTATCCTCTATTCGCACAAAAAATTCACTAAATTTGTATCTAATTGCCTAAAAATATGGAATCAATTAGTGAATATTCAAGATAAACTTAAATATTATAACTAAGTGGTTCGCCTATTCAATACAACATAATTTATTATATTTAGTACATGCATGGGTGCTCATACGACAGTTTCTAGAGGGGCGCCCAGACCTGGAGGTACGTAGTAATTTTAATATTTTGGAAGATAAATGGCAGATTTGTATTCTGCGGTAGAATAACCTACGATATCCCTTGCATGTTGGTGGTGGACGGTACTACCGCTTTTACGTAATACTGACTTTTAAATCATTTTTTGAAAGGAAAACACGTGACTATACTGGATATTTGCCTTTCCCTGAGAGCTAGAGTGAGACCGCGGCCCCACCTTGCCCCCGGGTATGGGCGCCCTTGAGTACATGTTTCGTCCCTCTAAGGGACATCATCAGCTAATAATAAATTAACATTAATATATCAGAAATACAAAATAGATATTATTAAAATTGGAAAGACACATTAAAATATTGATGTATGTTTACGACATTTAAAATAAGATCTTCGAAATTTTGTTAAAATTGTACCGGTAGATTCTGAAGCATTCAATATATTATACTATCTAAGGAATGCATATCAAAGTTTTAACAAATCTTTCATCAAGAGATACAAATCAAGTGTGCTATTTACAACACTTGATCATTTAAGATTTTATAAAGCAAAACTCGTATTTTCCAAGAGTATCATCAAGAGTAATATGGACAATTTAACTGTTTTATCTATCATATGACTCACAATTTTAACAAAATTTCGAAGATCTTATTTTAAATGTCGTAAACATACATCAATATTTTAAAGTGTCTTTCCAATTTTAATAATATCTATTTTGTATTTCTGATACATTAATGTTAATTTATTAATAGCTGATGATGTCCCTTAGGGGACGAAACATGTACTAAATATAATAAATGATATATTATATTGAATAGGCGAACCACTTAGTTATAATATTTAAGTTTATCTTGAATATTCACTAATTGATTATAGTCAATACGGGATTAGTATTACTTGAAATGAAGCTGTTAAAGCTTATCACTTGTAATGAAAATATGGATACAAATGTGTTGGTGAGTAGGCCTACCTACGGTATTTAGATTAATTTCAGTGCCCCATGGAAACGTTGTTGTTTACATTTCTGGATCCTTATGCGTCAGTTCTTTTAGATATATTCACGTATGCGATGATGTAGGGGTCCATGAAAACGTGAAAATTGGGATAACCAATTGGAATTTGGTACAACGCAGACAAGTCTTTTGTGGTGGTAAGCTAAGTTCCAGGTTTACAATATAAATTATTATCAGAACTCGTGGTATATTATTGATATACTGTAATTTACAATCACCCGAGGCTAAATTTAACAAACCTGAATTTTCTCGGGGAAATTAAAGAAGGGCTTTTTCAATAGAAGTCACTTCAGCTTACTGTAAACCGAAGCCATGGCATGTGCTGATACATGCAGGCTCATTCGAAATATTATGTTTTCGAGGAGTTATGCCTAATACACACAATATTAATAACACGAGAAAAAGAACCACTAACAGAAGTAGATGAAGCACGCAAGGATCCCTACTTAGCACTCAGAAGAAAGGCCACCAGAACACCAGATGAAATCCAAATGGAAAGTTGGGAATGCCACTTCTCTCAAATTTTAAATAAAAGACAGACAAACAAATCACATGAAAACAGGACACCGAACAGGGAGAAAACACCTCCCAAATTACAACAGAAGAGGTTGAAACAGTAATCAGAAACACAAAAACAAAAAGGCAGCAGGACCAGACGGGATTTATGAGATGTTTAAAGGAATCAACAGGAGTATTAATGAAAATATGGACAGAATTATTTAATAAATGCCTCAGCTCAGAAGAAATCCGAGATAGCTGTAGAAAGTCGACGATTAAAGTCCTCTACAAGGGATCAAGGGATAGAAATAATCCGAATTCCTACCGTGGTATAGCACTTGAAAATAACATATTTAAAGTCTACATAAAGTTACTCAACAAACGCCTAACGGAGACAATAGATCCACTGATTCCAGACCAACAATTTGGCTTGAGAGAAGGAAGGTCCACCTTACAAGCCATGCATAATCTTCTTAATGACATCGACCAAGCGCTAAGGCATCCAAAAGGCAAATTCAGAACCGTCTTCATCGACTACACCAAAGCCTTTGATTTGTTGAACAGGACCAAACTCGTAGCAAAAATGGAATCCATGACAAACGAAGGAAATGAAGTTTTTTTTTTTTTTTTTTTTGCTAGGGACTTTACGTCGCACCGACACAGATAGGTCTTATGGCGACGATGGGATAGGAAAGGCCTAGGAGTTGAAAGGAAGCGGCCGTGGCCTTAATTAAGGTACAGCCCCAGCATTTGCCTGGTGTGAAAATGGGAAACCACGGAAAACCATTTTCAGGGCTGCCGATAGTGGGATTCGAACCTACTATCTCCCGGATGCAAGCTCACAGCCGCGCGCCTCTACGCGCACGGCCAACTCGCCCGGTGAAATGAAGTTATAACATCCATAAGAAATATAGGCCTACTGACCTATAACAGAATACAAATAAAGGACGGAATAACAACTTCAAGAGAGATCCTGCAGACAAATGGAGTACTACAGGGGGGATCCCACCAGCCCTACGCTATTCAACATCGCCACCACAGATATCGTGAAGATCTTAGAAAAACCGAATTCGTTATCTCTATACATGTATGCATGCCTTTGCTGGCAGGATCTAGTGTTTACAGTGCACTATGTCTACTGGTATAGGCTAGAGCAATTTTGTTACTTTCATTGATCTGTCTCTGTCTTGTCCTTGGCTTTGACAATATGAAAGTGACTGAGGTATGAGCGATGCTAGTAATGCCAAACCAGTCCCTGCTATGAATGGTGTGAAAATGTTGCTCATAGGGTCAGTTGGTGCATGAATTTCAGTGGGCTTGGCAGACTGATATGTAATAGCAACTCTGGCTCGGTGAGGACAGCAACGGGAAACTACCTCACTCCTCATTTTCCTAGTACGCCTCTTCAATGATGCCTAGGCCATCTATGACAGCTGATGGCAGAGCTGTTGAGGATCCCACCAGCGGAATCGCTGACGGACTGAACATACATACATACATACATACATACATACATACATACATACATACATGTAAGAAGATGACATGGTCATATGTTCCTCAAAACAGACTTGAATTGCAAGAAGCGCTAAACGACTTACATAACTGGGCAGAAGAAAATGACTTCAGTATAATAGCAATAAAACAAAATACATGGTGTTCCGAAAAGGTGGAAGATTAGCAACGTAGGATAAAATGACGTTAGGAAGGAAAGAACTGCAGACAGTTTGTGTTTGTCCAACCCTTGTCCCGTTTCCCTACGGGGTCGGGTATGAGGTGAGATGAATCTCAAATCAACAATCGGGTTTGTGCAATAAATAGAATCGTGTGGAGATAATATTGATGGTTGTGCAATATATTGTGCCAAGCGGGTTTTTATGACCGGAGTTAATGAGATGAAATGAATGACGTGATATATGACAGTAGGGAGAGGGTGAAACCCGGTGCCGGCACATAGCCTACTCCTGTCGAATAGCACCAAGGGGCCTGCTCAAGGCTTAACGTCTCCATCCGACGGACGAATCACCATCAACTGCGTCATATGCCCTCACTCCTTATGAGCACTGCGGAGAGGTTTGGAATTTAATCCAAACTTTTGGCACGCAATCTAGTGATTAGAAATTGTATACCGCCACCTCCCCTACCCTGGCGGCCAACATTCTGATGGTGCAAACCGGCTAACCTCGGTGTCAGACCGTTTAGAATTCAGCGCCTTAACGATCATGGCCACCAGGCGGGCTGAAGAACTGCAGACAGTAAACTGCTATAAATATCTAGGAATCACCCTACAAACAACACGTAATTCATTCAGGATACACATAAAGGGGCCCATAGATGTGCAATATTATTGCCCAAAATGGCTTGTACAGTATAATGTTAGCTGGCCATAGACGTACAATATTATTGCACAACAATCGGGTTTGTGCAATAAATAGAATCGTGTGGAGATGATATTGATGGTTGTGCAATATATTGTGCAAAGCGGTCATAGACGTACAATATGCGTTGCAATATATCGTCAGTCCATGCCGGTATTTTGATCTTTTGTCGATCTCTCCGAATACGGACAGCTCTGACCTGAGACAAATCACCGAGTGCACTTCTCTTCGTTTTTGTTGCCGGCCGGGTGGCTCTACATCTTTAATATAGCGCCCCGCCAGGCTCAATAAAGCATATAGCTGCGTCCACGATTGAAAAATCAGCTCCCCATCATGTCTATATCCAGTTCCGCCGTTACAATGACCACCACCACACCACATCTACTATCACCCTTCGTTCCTCTCACCACTATATCTATGTCTCACCCTTCTCCAATTATGTCATCGTCCCTCCTGATCTCGGAAAATCCTGACAGACCCAGTCTACTGTACATACCCCCCGCTACTTTGCACACCAACGACCTGAAGAAGAAATGTCTGCCACGCCTGCCACTACCTCAGCAGCCGCCGCACCATCACCGTCGACACCACAACGACCACCACCATCTCAAGCCATGTATAGTTGTGTCATCCGCGGCGTCAATCCCGCCATCTCCGACCGTGAAATACTCAGCGAACTCCACGCAGAAGGCGTCCCTGCCCGCAGAGCCTTCAGGATCCAGAACGTCTACGGTCCAACATACCTGGTCAGCCTACATCTTCCTACAGAAGATGACGTCCAGCGCCTCATCAGCACGGGAGCGTATATCTACCGCCAGCTACATCAAGTTGAACCCTCTCGATCTCCTCCCCACCCTTTCCCTAGCCATCCCACCAGCAATACACGTCGTCGCACCCGGCCAGCCCCTCCATACCAAACTCGTCAACCCGTCCGTCCACCACTTCCCCCATCCAGTTTTTTTCAAACGACTCCGACTCTTGATATCCTGAGACTCCTCACCACCTCTCTATGCAACATCACCGCGACCATCCACATCCTCACTCTTCATCTCAACAATAGCACCCTTGTATAAACCTCCACACATCCCCCGTAATTTCCACCTCCGTTGCCAAGCGGCCTCATCAATTCTCTTCCACTAAAGAATATCATCCTTTTCCCATCTTTTCCTTCAACACGTCTCCTACCTTCTCACACTTCTCGCGGCTTGAGAGAAGGCGTCACCCTCTAAGAGACCAGCCCCGCCCTTCGGGTGGGGAATGAAAACTTCTAAGTCGTCGTCGTCGATATTTTGTTTGGTGAACATGTTTAGTGACACTGATCTTTGGTGAGCTTTGATCGCCGTGGGCGTAAGTGCCAAAAAGAAGCAGAAACGGGAAAGGAAATGGGCCAAACAGTGGTTTCTAGACAGAGAAAAAAAGTACACTCATGAAAATGTATTCAACGAACTGAGAAAATCTGAGCCATATGATTTTCGAAGTCCACCGTCTTTGTGGTGTAGTGGTTAGTGTGATTAGCTGCCACCCCCAGAGGCCCGGGTTCGATTCCCGGCTCTGCCACGAAATTTGAACAGTGGTACGAGGGCTGGAAACGGGGTCCACTCAGCCTCAGGAGGTCAACTGAGTAGAGGTGGGTTCAATTCCCACCTCAGCCATCCTGGAAGTGGTTTTCTGTGGTTTCCCACTTATCCTCCAGGCAAATGCCGGAATGCTACCTAACTTAAGGCCACGGTCGCTTCCTTCCCTCTTCCTTGCATATCCCTTCCAATCTCCCCATCCCCCAACAAGGCCCCTGTTCAGCATAGCAGGTGAGGCCGCCTGGGCGAGGTACTGGTCGTCCTCCCCAGTTGTATCCCCCGACCCAATGTCTCACGCTCCAGGACACTGCCCTTGAGACGGTAGATGTGGGATCCCTCGCTGATTCCGAGAGAAAAACCAACCCTGGAGGGTAAGCAGATTTAGAAAGAAAGAAGATGATTTTCGAAACTTTCTGCGCATGAAGAGTGAATTGTTTGATGAATTCCTCGCTTTGGTTACTCCTCCGGGTATATTTCGCGATATTTCTCAATAACAACCTCGTACTGTTCACCCTTTTTTAACGCGATTATTGTAATCTTTGCTCTTAACGTCCCATAGAGCCGGAATGCCATGGTACACCTCGATAAACTCCAAAATAAACTTTTTCTCCTACTTTTGTCTGCCATCACGATACGTTCTTCCCCAGCATGCGGAAGGACGGGATATTGTACAATATTGCCAACACACGGCACAATGTTTTGCGATTTGCGCAATATATTTCAAACTTTTTTGATTTCGTACAATATATTGCACAACTATTCAATATTAAATACACACTATCAATTATATTGCACAACCTCCAATATTGCACGTGTATGGGCCCCTTAAAGGAAAGAGTAACAGCTGCTATAAGAGTAATGTATGACATAAAGAACATAACCAGCCTATCCCTACAGACGGCTATCATATTATTTAATGCCAAAACTGAAGTAATAGATGGTAATAGTGATCATGAAGCTGTTTTTGTGGTAGTTAAAAATAAATGTGATAGAAAGGAAGGTCTTAAAAGTAGGACTGTTAGGCAGTACCATATGGCTGATAAAGCAGGTATGAGGCAGTTTCTAAAAAGTAACTATGATCGGTGGAAAATGGTAGATAAAAATGTAAACAGACTCTGGGATGGGTTTAAAGAAATTGTTGAGGAATGCGAAAACAGGTTTGTACCTTTAAGGGTGGTAAGGAATGGTAAAGACCCACCGTATTATAATAGAGAAATAAAGAGACTAAGAAGGAGGTGCAGGCTGGAAAGTAATAGAGCTAGAAATGGCTGTGGAAGTAAGGAGAAATTGAAGGAACTTACTAGAAAATTGAATTTAGCAAAGAAGGCAGCTAAGGATAACATGATGGCAAGCATAATTGGCAGTCATACGAATTTTAGTGAAAAATGGAAGGGTATGTATAGGTATTTTAAGGCAGAAACAGGTTCCAAGAAGGACATTCCAGGAATAATTAATGAACAAGGGGATGTGTATGTGAGGATCTTCAAAAGGCAGAAGTATTCAGTCAGCAGTATGTAAAAGATTGTTGGTTACAAGGATAATGTCGAGATAGAGGAAGAGACTAAGGCCAAAGAAGTAATAAAATTTACATATGATAACACTGACATTTACAATAAGATACAAAAGTTGAAAACTAGAAAAGCAGCTGGAATTGATAAGATTTCTGGGGATATACTAAAGACAATGGGTTGGGATATAGTACCATATCTGAAGTACTTATTTGATTATTGTTTGGTCGGAGGAGCTATACCAGATGAATGAAGAGCTACTATAGTAGCCCCTGTGTATAAAGGAAAGGGTGATAGACATAAAGCTGAAAATTACAGGCCAGTAAGCTTGACATTCATTGTATGTAAGCTTTGGGAAGGCATTCTTTCTGATTATATTAGACATGTTTGTGAAATTAATAACTGGTTCGATAGAAGGCAGTTCGGTTTTAGGAAAGGTTTTTCCACTGAAGCTCAACTTGTAGGATTCCAGCAAGATATAGCAGATATCCTGGATTCTGGAGGTCAAATGGACTGTATCACGATTGACCTGTCTAAAGCATTTGATAGGATGGATCATGGGAGACTACTGGTAAAAATGAGTGCAATTGGACTAGACAAAAGAGTGACTGAATGGGTTGCTATATTTCTAGAAAATAGATCTCAGAGAATTAGAGTAGGTGAAGCTTTATCTGACCCTGTAATAATTAAGAGGGGAATTCCTCAAGGCAGTATTATTGGATCTTTATGTTTTCTTATATATATATCAATGATATGAGTAAAGAAGTGGAATCGGAGGTAAGGCTTTTTGCGGATGATGTTATTCTCTATAGAGTGATAAATAAGTTACAAGATTGTGAGCAACTGCAACGTGACCTCGAAAATGTTGTGAGATGGACAGCAGGCAATGGTATATTGATAAACGGTGTTAAAAGTCAGGTTGTGAGTTTCACAAATAGGAAAAGTCCTCTCAGTTTTAATTACTGTATTGATGGGGTGAAAGTTCCTTTTGGGGATCATTGTAAGTATCTAGGTATTAATATAAGGAAAGATCTTCATTGGGGTAATCACATAAATGGGATTGTAAATAAAAGGTACAGAACTCTGCACATGGTTATGAGGGCGTTTAGGGGTTGTAGTAAGGATGTAAAGGAGAGTGCATACAAGTCTCTGGTAAGACCCCAACTAGAGTATGGTTCCAGTGTATGGGACCCTCACCAGGATTACCTTATTCAAGAACTGGAAAAAATCCAATGAAAAGCAGCTCGATTTGTTCTGAGTGATTTCCGACAAAAGAGTAGCGTTACAAAAATGTTGCAGTGTTTGGGTTGGGAAGAATTGAGAGAAAGAAGAAGAGCTGCTCGACTAAGTGGTATGTTCCGAGCTGTCAGCGGAGAGATGGCGTGGAATGACATTAGTAGACGAATAAGTTTGAATGGCGTTTATAAAAGTAGGAAAGATCACAATATGAAGATAAAGTTGGAATTCAAGAGAACAAACTGGGGCAAATATTCATTTATAGGAAGGGGAGTTAGGGATTGGAATAACTTACCAAGGGAGACGTTCAATAAATTTCCAATTTCTTTGAAATCGTTTCGGAAAAGGCTAGGAAAGCAACAGATAGGGAATCTGCCACCTGGGCGACTGCCCTAAATGCAGATCAGTATTGATTGATTGATTGATTGAATATCGCCAATACTAACCTACGAATTAGAATCAATACGGGAAAACCTATCTTTATCAGACCTAAACTCAATGGAGAAAGTAAAAGCCCGATATCTGATAAGAGCACTTGGAGTGGCAAGAACAACACTTTCCAGGCTTGTTTAAGAATTGGCAAGAGAAACCTTCTACATCGAGGACTTACGTTACAAATTATCCCTGCCATCTACTGAACAAGCGACAAAACTGATCCAGACAAGAAGAGGCGCGCAGAAATCCCTTTGGACTTCTATGGCACAGATACAATGATCGACAGGAGATGGGTAAAAGAAAATCAAGAACTTAGGAATGTAATAACAAGATTGGCAATCCATGGTTTTCACCATAACATTTATAAACAAAAAGTTTCATGAACAGAACAATGAATGTGTATGTGCACTGTGTAATAACCACTGCGATAAATACCATATAACCATGTGTCCTAAACGAGAAACTATAGCAAGAGTAACTACAGTATACGGACAACTGTAAGCAATGGGTGCGCATTTTCCTTTTTAATTTCATCTATGTGCATTAGCATGCAATAATAATAATAATAATAATAATAATAATAATAATAAAATAATAATAATAATAATAATAATACGAGATACGTTAGCCTATATACGACAGTGTGTTCTTTATCTACAGGAAAGATGATAATGGAAAGAATATTCCTTGAGAATCAGGAAGTAACCTCTATGTCTTAGACTTTTTTCCTCCACTTTGCGTATTAAAATACATACGTTGATTTTTAGGTGATCGCCGAGTGCCATTTCTCAGCATCTGTGGTTATTTTTGAGTAGATAAATAGATAAAATGCTTACCAGAATCCACATTCTTCCCAAATCATAAAGGCAGCCGGGTTGAAAGCGTGAGGTAGGATCACTAGGCTCCCTCTCGAAAATTTCTGTTCCGAGAATTTGGCCCACACTTTGCTGAATAAGTGACTGAAACATTGGAACCCGTGGCTGCAAGCTCTAAATGCATGGGAAAGTCAAATAAGAGCGAACGCAAACTTCGCTGATTGATATCCCATGGCTCACATCGCTGCCGGGTCGTCTTTCTGCTCAATTGTTTCACCCAAAGAGGATTGAAAACTGGAGAGATGCTCTGCACTTGTTCATACTGAAGCGGTATAATAATATTAATAATAAAAAATAAACCACTTTTCTCTTTGCGAAAATCAGATGATCATAAATATGTCTCCCGGTCATGGCCATCCATCAACCAAATGACCACGAGCCATAACCTAGCCTACACTGTTGCTAGGTAACATTATCTGACAATTCATCCATACCTTACATCACAGCCTGCTATGGTTACACTTCAGTCACACATTTTGTCGCGTCATGTTTCACAGATTTTCGGATGAACGCCAGCCATAAGATATATTTATGCCAAAAATGAATTTAAAAAATGAGGGTTACTAAATTTTATTCAGTAACCCGCCTGGTGGCCTTGATCGTTAGAACGTGAAGTCTGACACCGTGGTTAGTCGGTTCGAGTCACGTTGATCGAAAAAGTTTCGTCGTCAGAAAGTTGGCGGCGGGGTAGGAGAGGTGGAGGTATACTCTAGATTGCGTGTTGTTAGGCCCTACCTGCCTTACCCTTTCCACATTCAAAAGACACTGAAAAACACAATCTTTTCACTAGCATTACATTGCCATTTATTCTACTATTGATCTTTACACAACCGTCATGTTACAACCAAGACCATCTTCAATATATTTCCCATTTTTCTATCAGGCCTCTCTTGTTCATATCAAGGCATTCCACTGCAATACAAAGCCTCTGGTCTTATGCAATAATGTCTGAGTTTTTCGTTCAAGGAAAGCTTCTTCTGGTTCTATCCACTCACTGCGATAAATACCATATAACCATGTGTCCTAAACGAGAAACTATAGCAAGAGTAACTACAGTATACGGACAACTGTAAGCAATGGGTGCGCATTTTCCTTTTTAATTTCATCTATGTGCATTAGCTTGCCCTTATTTAAACGTGACTATTTAAACTTATCTGTCCGTTTGATTGCCCCCTGCTCTCTTGGCGCAGGCTTGATGTTAGTTACGAATTGCGTTTTCTCCAAAGAGATCTGGAGAACTGCTTTATCCGCCTGTGCCTATTGAGGTGGTTAATTTGCTTTGTAGCCACTTCTAAAGAATCAGAGAAAATTGTGTAATCATCTGCAAAAGTTAGGTAATCAATTGAAAGATTCGTGTTCTTGTAACCCAACCTCGCACATTATTATTATTATTATTATTATTATTATTATTATTATTATTATTATTATTAAGGTAGAGGGGGCAAGAGAGTAGATAAAAATAGCCGGAACTCTCGCAGGGTCTAGTGGGCAAGATGGCGGCTATACATGGGCTCTTATGGGACTAACTCCTGGGAGCTGACACCGGGTGCAAATGGGCAACATGGCCGCCACGCACAATCCACCCCTAGCCACGCGCTACGTCCTCTGACACCTTCAGACAATAGGATGTCGTCATCTTATGGAATACTGTCGCATGAGGCTACTAAAAGGAGCGCCTGACTTGAGAGAGCATGGGTTAGCCAACTCGGAGGTCTTTAGCTGAGTCTAGGCATGATGTGTGTTCTAAGCTGTTGTCTATCTAACCTCCCTTGGTCAACTCTTGTAGGACACTTCATTCCGAGGTGGTGGGGGCTTGATCAGAGTAAAGCTCCTCCAGGGGCACTCCTTGCTTTAGGTAGGAACCGAGCAAACTGTGCTGTTGTTGTCTCTGCATTGGCGAACTAGGGGTCTTTAGCCGAGTCTAGGCATGATGTGTGCTAAGCTGTCGTCTATCTAACCTCCTCAGCCAACTCTTGCAGGACACTTCATTCCGAGATGTGGTTGACCAGAGTAAATGCTACTCCTGGGATTCGAACGTGGGGTTGACATAAACTCAAAACTAAAGAGCTTAAGTGCAATTCAAATATCCTCACCCTGATTAAAATGTGTGTACTGACTACAGTAAATGTGCAGACGTACATCTCAGCAGAAAAAAAACAAAGAAGACATTTTGTGAGCTAAGCTGAATTTTCACATCTGGTGTAGTAAAGGAATGCTGACACCTGACTTGAGAGAGAACTGCGGGGGCTATAGGTACAGGTCACCACGAATCTGCTACACAGGCGTAGCAGGGGGAGAGGTGATACTCCCACGTGGCGCGTCCCAGGTGGCGGATAGGGGGGTCCTAACCGGCTTGCCGGCGGACTTGAGGGAAATAAAATACCTCTCGCGGACCAAACACACACCCCCTGTGGGTGGGGGAGGCAGACGAAGAATTCACCCACGGTATCCCCTGCCTGTCGTAAGAGGCGACTAAAGAGGGCGACCAAGGGATGATTGTCTTGGAACCATGAAACTACTTTTGATTCGTACCAACACGTGGGGAACACCATGGGTTGCCTGTACTTGCGAGTAGTACCACTATATTAGGTATGAAATAAGTTTGTGATTAGTAGCAGCTGGAGAGGGTTCTCCTGTGGGTTTCCAGTACCCGTGCGTCGTACCCATGTGAGCAACACCGCAGGTCTGGGTGTTGCCTGTGAGTTGTACCACTATATGAGCGACACCGTGGGTCTGCGTTGGCTATGATTGGTACCCACTCTGTGAGGAACACCACGGGATGTGTGGTTAGTACACCTAGGTGAGGAAACTTATTGGTTTGCGTTGGCTATGAGTGGCGCCATTGTGTGAGATACACCATAGGTCTGCGTTCCCTGTACGAAGTGCAAAACTTGTGAGTAGTACCTTCTTGTGTGGAACAACGTGAGTCTTCGCTACTTTTGATTACTACCCCGACACGACAAATACCATCGTTCTACTTTACTCGCGACATGTACCATTCTGTGGGGCCTTAGACGTGGATTTTGCACCCCTTTAGACATCAAGCATCCTTGTGCTTTATAAGTGGTCCCTTGGTCAGTAATACTATTATTTTCGATCTTTTTTTAGTCTGATCCACTGTTTTTTGTTTCTTTGTTTGTTTGTTTGGTTGGTTGGTTGTTTTTTGTTGGGTTCATGTCCATCAAATCATTCTTCATGACAAATTTTATTTTTGTCAGTGGATGTATTTGACCTTTTTGTTATTTCATTTTGTACCATTAGGGGCCAATGACCTCGATGTTAGGCCTCTTTAAACAACAATCATCATCATTATCATCATCATCATCATCGGTACAGGTCAAAGCTTGTTAGCGGTGACGTTACTACAACTCTTGCTACTGTGATGATGTCACGCAACTCAGATCTTCATTTTATGAGCTGGGGTGGAGGGGTAGAATTGCATCAATGGTATACTGCCAGTCGTAAGGGTGACTAAACGGGAGGGCTAACTCAGTGGAGAGGTGCGCTAGGACACAGGGGTAAATAGGCATACACAGAGCCTCATCAAATACAGTAGAGACAATACACGACACTGAGCGAGATATCGAGGGACAGCTATTGGAGCTCACTCTAGCGGATAGACCTGAACGGTACTGATTCTGTCATAAGAGCACGTGTATTTTTGTGTGAAGTTTTTGGTGTTATTTATGCGTTTTCAGTGAGTTGACATCATTAAATAGTAGCGTGTGTCATTCCTTGATATCTCCTCTCAACATGAGGGGAAAGGTATGTGCTGTGTTTGGCTGCAGTAACTATGAAATAGAGAAGAATGCGCGATCGTTCTTCACGTTTCCTCGTGACAAGAAAATGTAAGTAATATTGTGTTTGCATATATATGCTTCCAGTGACAGAGATGTTCATAGTACTTCATAATCTTCTGACCTGCTCAACCCATATTTTAACTGGCTTAAAATATAATACGCATATTTTATCGTACAGTGCAGCAGTTAACCTTCAATACCGATGTGTTGTTGTAGGTGTGATCTGTGGGTTTTGAAATGTCACAGAAGCGATTTGGATAAAGTGTACAAGAAAGAAGGGACGTTACGCTTGTATAAGAATTATAAGATCTGTTCAGATCATTTCCAGGCCAGCGACTTTAAAAATCCTCGACTATACAGCCAAGGGTATGTTACATTTTTACTCTAATTGTACGTAAATATTCCTCAAAGCATCACTATCGACAACATTTTCAAACTTTTCTTTCTTTTATCCCTCTTCTCAGATTAAAGCCGGGATTTTATAGATTTTCTTTCTGTTAGTAGGCTTCATGTTAAGAGGAAAATTGCCCAGCTATTAAATGTTAATTCATTGCATCATATGTGTAAGGAATGTGCCGATATTTTTATTGACAAATGTCTTAATGTGATGATACATTGTTTTTAAATGAGGAAAAAAGACAAATCCAACCGTAAGATTTCAGGCAGGTATGCTAAAGCTAAAAAAGTAATGCCTAAATGAAAGATCAAGCTATTTCACAGCAGTCCATTTCACACCTTGTTTATATGTCTGATTTCAGTCTTTGAATAATAACCTTTTAAATAAACCTTCATTCATTTATCCAGAATTGCTTTAGCAACTTCGAAGTTAATATCTCAATACCACTGTCTTTCTAGACGTAATTTATTTATCCATTTCCGTACATACATTTCCATTGATATTTGAATTTAGCGCGATTTGTTCAGGTCAAGTCACTAGGAGCGCCACCGTCGAATTGTCTCCCATTTTAGCAAGGCGAAATCCGTAAGTGTCGTGTATTGTCTCTACTGTATTTGGCCTCATAGAGACATTCCCTAATTTTTCTTCTCCATCTTCTTTATCTGCTTACTATCCAGGGTCGGTTTTTTCTATCGGACTCAGCGAGGGATCCTGCCTCTACAGCCTTAAGGGTAGTCTCCTGGAACTACAGACTCTGGGTCGATGGATACAACAGAGGAGGATGACCAGTACCTCGCCCCGCCTGCCCTACGCGTTAACCACTTAAGCCCTTAAGTGTCATCCTTCACAACGAGGGACCACCATAAGGACTTTCTGCACACCAATAGCAAGAGTTATGACCATTAAGATGAAACCATGCCTCATCCGAAAAGAACACAAGCTATGGGTCGAATAAACGATCATTCAGAGATGCAAGTTGTGTAACAGCTTTGTTGCTCTTGTGCGCAGAAGAAACCAAAACCCCTACTTGTGCGAATTTTGTGAGCGATTTATTTGGTGACCGTTCAGTATTCGCACCAGTGTCATTAGTTTTTCCTCTGTTAAAAGTGTTTGGGTGCACGCATGTTTTTTAACTAGCACTGAGCCAGTGGTTTCAAATTTATTTACAATTACGTGAAACTGTGCTCGTGAAGGTGGCATTTGCTGAACAAATGCACCGCATCCCTGTTGAGCCGACTCGTACGTAAAATAACATACGAAAATACAGTGATGCAATGATAACTGTCTCACCATGTTCAGGCTGGTTGAAAACATGCACGCCTCCCGTACAGCTGCTTAGGTCTGGGAGTAGAAACGCTGCTGGGCTGATAAGAGATGTCCTGTACAGGGATTGTTTGCTGACCAGTATCTGGCCTTACGGGTCCTGTAAGATGGGGTCAGGCTTCATTTCTCGTGATATACAGCAGCAGATCAAACAATCCACTCTGTCACACCTGCCTTGTCTGCCTCTTTTTCTTTGTAGGGCTCCCATTCTAGATCTTGTAAAACATGTTGACAAGACTTATGCAAAATGTTAGCTTGTTGTGACAATCTACATGTTGACTTGTTAGGACTTTAGATCATTCGTGCTTGAATATACACAATCACAGCAGGTGTGAGAATCAATCAATCAATACTGATCTGCATTTAGGGCAGTCGCCCAGGTGGCAGATTCCCTATCTGTTGCTTTCCTAGCCTTTTCCGAAATGATTTCAAACAAATTGGAAATTTATTGAACATCTCCCTTGGTAAGTTATTCCAATCCCTAACTCCCCTTCCTATAAATGAATATTTGCCCCAGTTTGTTCTCTTGAATTCCAACTTTATCTTCATATTGTGATCTTTCCTACTTTTATAAACGCCATTCAAACTTATTCGTCTACTAATGTCATTCCATGCCATCTCTCTGCTGACAGCTCGGAACATACCACTTAGTCGAGCAGCTCTTCTTCTTTCTCTCAATACTTCCCAACCCAAACATTGCAACATTTTTGTAACGCTACTCTTTTGTCGGAAATCACTCAGAACAAATTGAGCTGCTTTTCTTTGGATTTTTTCCAGTTCTTGAATCAGGTAATCCTGGTGAGGGTCCCATACACTGGAACCATACTCTAGTTGGGGTCTTACCAGAGACTTATATGAACTCTCCTTTACATCCTTACTACAACCCCTAAACACCCTCATAACCATGTGCAGAGATCGGTACCCTTTATTTACAATCCCATTTATGTGATTACCCCAGTGAAATTCTTTCCTTATATTAATACCTAGATACTTACAATGATCCCCAAAAGGAACTTTCACCCCATCAATACAGTAATTAAAACTGAGAGGACTTTTCCTATTTGTGAAACTCACAACCTGACTTTTAGCCCCGTTTATCAACATACCATTGCCTGCTGTCCATCTCACAACATTGTCGAGGTCACGTTGCAGTTGCTCACAATCTTGTAACTTATTTATCACTCTATAGAGAATAACATCATCCGCAAAAAGCCTTACCTCCGATTCCACTCCTTTACTCATATCATTTATATATATAAGAAAACATAAAGTTCCGATAACACTGCCCTGAGGAACTCCCCTCTCAACTATTACAAGGTCAGACAAAACTTCACCTACTCTAATTCTCTAAGATCTATTTTCTAGAAATACAGCAACCCATTCAGTCACTCTTTTGTCAAGTCCAATTGCACTCATTTTTGCCAGTAGTCTCCCATGATCCATCCTATCAAATGCTTTAGACAGGTCAATCGCGTTACAGTCCATTTGACCTCCAGAATCCAAGATATCTGCTATATCTTGCTGGAATCCTACAAGTTGAGCTTCAGTGGAATAACCTTTCCTAAAACCGAGTTGCCTTCTATCGAACCAGTTATTAATTTCACAAACATGTCTAATATAATCAGAAAGAATGCCTTCCCAAAGCTTACATACAATGCATGTCAAACTGACTGGCCTGTAATTTTCAGCTTTATGTCTATCACCCTTTCCTTTATACACAGGGGTTACTATAGCAACTCTCCATTCATCTGGTATAGCTCCTCCGACCAAACAATAATCAAATAAGTACTTCAGATATGGTACTATATCCCAACCCATTGTCTTTAGTATATCCCCAGAAATCTGATCAATTCCAGCTGCTTTTCTAGTTTTCAACTTTTGAATCTTTTTGTAAATGTCATTGTTATCATATGTAAATTTTATTACTTCTTTGGCCTTAGTCTCTTCCTCTATCTCGACATTATCCTTGTAACCAACAATCTTTACATACTGCTGACTGAATACTTGTGCCTTTTGAAGATCCTCACATACACACTCCCCTTGTTCATTAATTATTCCTGGAATGTCCTTCTTGGAACCTGTTTCTGCCTTAAAATACCTATACATACCCTTCCATTTTTCACTAAAATTTGTATGACTGCCAATTATGCTTGCCATCATGTTATCCTTAGCTGCCTTCTTTGCTAAATTCAATTTTCTAGTAAGTTCCTTCAATTTCTCCTTACTTCCACAGGCATTTCTAACTCTATTTCTTTCCAGTCTGCACCTCCTTCTTAGTCTCTTTATTTCTCTATTATAATAAGGTGGGTCTTTACCATTCCTTACCACCCTTAAAGGTACAAACCTGTTTTCGCATTCCTCTACAATTTCTTTAAACCCATCCCAGAGTCTGTTTACATTTTTATTTACCGTTTTCCACCGATCATAGTTACTTTTTAGAAACTGCCTCATACCTGCTTTATCAGCCCTATGGTACTGCCTAACAGTCCTACTTTTAAGACCTTCCTTTCTATCACATTTATTTTTAACTACCACAAAAACAGCTTCATGATCACTAATACCATCTATTACTTCAGTTTCCCTATAGAGCTCATCTGGTTTTATCAGCACGACATCCAGGATATTTTTCCCTCTGGTTGGTTCCATCACTTTCTGAATCAGTTGTCCTTCCCATATTAACTTATTTGCCATTTGTTGGTCATGCTTCCTGTCGTTCGCATTTCCTTCCCAATTTACATCTGGCAAATTCAGATCTCTTGCTACAATCACATTTCTTTCCGTGTCGTTTCCCACATAGGTGACTATCCTATCAAATAATTCCGAATCCGCATCAGTGCTACCCTTTCCCGATGTGTACACTCCAAATATATCAAGTCGCCTATTATCTTTAGAAATGAGCCTTACACCTAGAATTTCATGTATCTCATCTTTAACTTTTTCGGAGCTTACAAATTCTTCTTTCACCAGAATGAAAACTCCCCCTCCCACCATTCCTATCCTATCTCTACGTTACACACTCCAGTGCCGTGAGAAAATTTCTGCATCCATTATATCATTTCTCAGCCATGATTCAACTCCTATTACAATATCTGGTAAATATATATATATCTATTAAATTACTTAATTCTATTCCTTTCTTTACAATACTTCTACAGTTCAACACTAACAATTTTATGTCATCCCTACTTGATTTCCAGTTCCCTGTTCCCTTATCACCGCTCCCTAGGCCATCCCGTTTCCCTGAATATACAAACAAATTTCCTAACTTATACGTACCACTGCGGTTTAAATGAAGGCCATCCGAGCGCAGATCCCTATCTCCTACCCACCCATTAGGATCTAGAAATTTCACTCCCAGTTTCCCACATACCCACTCCATAGTCTCAATTAAATCCCCAATCACCCTCCAGTTAGTATCCCTCCTACACAGTATTCCACTAATAACAATCTCCGCTTTCTTAAACTTCACCCGTGCTGCATTTACCAGATCCCACACATCTCCAACTATGTTGGTACTTATTTCAGCTTGCCTTACGTTGTCAGTACCAACGTGAAACACTACCACCTTCTCCTTCCCGTCCTCCCTCTCTTCTACTTTCCTCAACATCTGCCTCAACCTAATTCCTGGATAACATTCTACCCTGGTTCCCTTTCCTCCACACACTTTCCCCACGTGTCTAACGATGGAATCCCTCATGACCAGAGCCTCAACCCTGAATTCTGTTTTGTGTTTGCAACTGACCACTTTTTAACTAAATCCTGTGTACTACTCTATAGTGGTATGCAAAAGTCAGATTGTCAAAAATGATTTTCTTCTTCATTTGTTTTATATTAGTTGGAGACAGGCAGGACAGGGTGGCTTTATAAACGGACAGCTGCAGTGAGAAACAAAAAACACCAAGGCAGATTTTGATAAGTTTCCTCATCATCAGTGGTTGTGATGGTGGTGATTTTAAGAGGAAGTACAAGTGGGCAACTATTCTCTATATAACACTAATCAGAGAGAAAAAATTGAAGGAGTCCAACATTTTGAAAAATGTAGGCATAGGGCCAAAGAAAGACAAGGGCCACAATGGGTGTGAAAATGAAATACTCCCTAGGATTTCCAAACCTGATGCCATTGGGGTGTAAAGGCAGAGGAGTTGAGCAAGAAAGTTTGAATAGGATAGATGAAAGTGAGGAGCCTGGCACAAGTTATCATCATTTCCTCCTCCGTTCCCCTTATTCAGTTCATTTATGGCACTTTTCCCCATTGCTATTTCATCGTTTTGGCCCAGTCGAGGTTTCTTCTTCTGCAACTCCTCTTTCTTGAATCAATCCATCTTCTTCTAGGTTTTCCTCCTGCTCCTTTTCCCTTGAACTTCATTTCCGTCATCTGCTCTTTACATATTCGAACCTAAGTGCGGCCAGTATCCAGTATTCGGGAGATAGTGGGTTCGAACCCCACTGTCGGCAGCCCTGAAGATGGTTTTCCGTGGTTTCCCATTTTCACACCAAGCTAATGCTGGGGCTGTACCTTAATTAAGGCCACGGCCGCTTCCTTTCCAGTCCTTCCGTCGCCGTAAGACCTATCTGTGTCGGTGCGACGTAAAGCCAATCGAAAAAAAAAAACCATATTCGAACCATCTCTTTTCATTCCAATCTCCCTTCTCACATCTTTTCTCAATGCCTTTGCTATCATACTTCTTAGGTATTTCATGTCACTGGCTACTTCCTTGAAATTATTAAGAAAAGACTAGGAAACAACTAACAGGGAATCTGTCACATGAGCAAGAGTCCTAAATGCAGATTGGTGGTGATTGATTGTCAGAAAACTTGTTTGCAGAAATGTCCTGAATATCGTTAAATGAACCACTAGATATGTACAACTCAATTATTGCAATTCCTTGTTGAAGAAAATATGTCTCACAGAGTGCTTCACATGTCTGAACCAAGTCTTCACAGCTTTCGTACGAGCAATAGTAAAGTATACATAGTGGCAACAGCTTCACAACAGTAAGCGACAATAGGCAGGTAACAATGAGACAGCACCAGTCTGTACTCCGGCTGGTTTTTTGTGCGCCGCTCTGTATAGTGTTAGTTGGCAACACTGGTTATAGCCAATACATACTTACCTGATATTCACCATTACTTAACCGTTTTTTTTTAGACAAAATACTGTACAACTACCTCCAGAGTTGAACGATGATTGCATTACTACAGTTAACCACCATGTGATATTGTTTCCGATTATAAGGTTGATTTTAACTGCAGACTATAATTTAAAAATGCTTATTGAAGGCTACTTACCAATTCTTCAACACGTTTAGGCAGCATGAGCCAGGAAAGTGCTTCAATGGACATTTTCTCTTTGACTTTCTTCACTAAAATAGCCACAGTCAGCTCCTGTTTGTTTTAGGTTAATGTTTCATATGTCTAAAGCTACGCCAGTTTTCTCACTTAAAAGTTGACAGGTGCATTTTCTCTGGTGTCTCTGAAGGTATTTTGTTTTTGCAACGTAAAGTGAGCCCAAACAAGGAATGCTCATCAGACACGTCATGCAACATCTAGCATCAATGCAAAACGTCATTTTTGTTCTCACAAAATGTTGTAAAACATGTAATTTTATGTGCCCAGTTAATAGAGCGACTAGTCCAAAATTACGCTCAAGGATGATTGTGACAGTTCTACATATTGGTACACTTGTTTGCCTGACTGCGCAGCCTCTCAGCCGCCGCTGTACTGCCAGTAAATATATTCAAATGGAATATTACACTGGACTAACAAGGAAACCCTCCGATATGATACGAGTTCAATAGGAATGTTTTATTCAGCTGTAGCAAAATCAGATGCCCAATCATATATTTACCGCCTGTTTTGAGTTGTGAGCACCACACAGAGGGGACTGAGACACCAGCCAGTTCATGTGCCATGCTCTCGCACACACTCCACGAGGCGAATAGGACCGTGCGTCCCTCAATGCGATATTTTTCATTATTTGTGGAAATTCTCAGTCTTTATGACCGAGTAAGATGAACTAGATGTGTTTAATTGCAATATATATGCAAATACAGTAATTATGTGCTGTTACGGTTTATTCATGAGTACTTGTGGTTATTTTTAACTATGAACAGTTCCCCTCACAGCAGCTAGCATAAGCCCAAGAAGAACACGAAGTAGTACATTACAAGCTCGCATGTCAAACACAACTCAGCTACACCAACAACAGTAAGTACATATTCCAATTCACACACATAACTCTTAGACATTCCTCCGCACAATATCACTTATAACTCAATCTTATCTTCCACAGATTAACATAACATCATTGCACAGCTACAAATGGGAAAGGAGCCACTACTTTGAAACCAATGTCACCCAAATTTACGGACGCCAATAAGAAAACATGAATTGGTTCTTATAAAAGGGCAACACACACAGCAGAGCTGAACATATTTTACTTGAATTTCATCCATACATTTGGCACCCTTTTTAAATTGAAAGTGTTTTATCTCACATACGCACAGGAAGACAAAACTTTTATCCATGCAATTTTACAAACTCTAAGAATAGCAGCTGAAGTGTACAACTGTGAATAAGACTTAAATACGGAAGTTAGTCGATGTATTGACCACCAAGCAAGAACGAATGTTCATGTACATGAAGTGTTTTTATGTATTGTTTTTATCTTGTACATATATATAAGTTAGTTTAGGAAAAGACGTGTTTTATACACTAGTTTTAAGACCTTCAACATTTTAGACATACAGTTGCAATATTGCACAGAATGACATATACGCCAGCTCACGCTGAGACGTGCCCCATTTGTATGTAACTAAATGTACATCATCATCATATGGCATTCCTTCAACACCACAATCTTAATCAAAGCTTCATTATATTAATATGTATATATGGTTCAGCTGAGACCTTGAATATGAGGTCGAAACTGGTCCTGTAGTTTAATGTATGCAATAAATAAGTATTGATTGGTGGAAATCCTCTCCTATTTTTAATTGTGCAATTCTCAATACGGAAATGAAGATTATAGATTACGATATGAACAGATATCACAATGAATATCTGCATCCTGCTAACTAATGGCCAGAACTTTGTTCAGAGTCT
Source organism: Anabrus simplex (assembly GCF_040414725.1). Taxonomy (NCBI): domain Eukaryota; kingdom Metazoa; phylum Arthropoda; class Insecta; order Orthoptera; family Tettigoniidae; genus Anabrus; species Anabrus simplex. The sequence continues at coordinate 99,168,742 of NC_090278.1, forward strand.
AATAGGATTATTTGCACAAGAAGACCGGCAGGAAACGGCAAAGACTGATCTGGCTTTTGAGATATACAGTAAATTTTCTGCACATATTCTTTTAACAAAAACAAGGGGAAAGAGCACATGGTAATTGATTAGTTTACTATATTTATTTTAAGATGCAGGACTGCATGCTCCCATTCACCATGTAGAGTGGCAGCGAGTGCTGAGGCCAGGGAATTAATGTGCGGCAAGAGAGAGTGACAGCGTTGCACATGAACTGGCCAGCCGTGCTGCTCAAATTTTTGACACCCCAAAACAGGTGGTAAATATACAACTGGGTATCTAGTTTTCATATGGCTGAATGTAACCATTCCTACTGAAGTTGTTGCACCAAATCTCAATCAGATCAGAACCTCCTTGTCAGTTGAGACCGCTCTGTCGATTGGGTGCATAAAATTACACTTTGAACAAAGTTTTGTTTAAAGTAACAAATAAATCTGTGTACCCGATGAGCATTCTTTGGTTGGGCTGGTTTTACTACACATCTCGAAGACGAAATTGAAAATATCTTGAGAAATACCAGAGAACAGGTGCCTGTTGACTCATACGCGAGACACCCAAGTATACAGTAGTGAAAACTGCATCAAAATATGTTTGGTTGTTCTCGATATCAGCCAGGCACACATTTACTCCTCAAAGATGGGAAGGATAGGAACATCATAGGACAGTCTGAGTCGAAGTTCACACTTTTCAGATCGACTACTTCTTGGCTTTCTATCTTCTTTTCCTTTCATTACTGCATAACAGTATGATACTTTTTTATTGTCCCACTACTTCAATCACGATTGCCACCATTGTTATGTCCCTACTTTTACAAGTATTTTTACTATGTATGAATTATTTTTTAAATATCTATTTATGGTGCTGCATAAAAGTTTTAGTTTCATCAGCTCAAAAGAGCACCAAACACTAACCATAACAAGTGCAGCTCTACCTGTAAGAAAACAAAGGATGACATGTTTTGTTCTTTAAAGTACATCATCAGCCGGGCTGAGTGGTTCAGACGGTTGGGGCACTGGCCTTCTAGCAGGTTCGATCCTGGTACATGAAGGTACTCAAATATGTCAGCCTCCTGCTGGTAGATTTACTGGCACATAGAAGAACTCCTGCAGGACTAAATTCTGGCATGTCGGCGTCTCCAAAAACCGTAAAAGTAGATAGTGGGACATAAGACCAATAAAATATTAATTTAATAATAATCATCATCATTAAATGACACTTTGTTTCTCCAGTTTCCTGGGTGTGGTATACAACTGTTCGCCACTGCTTCCTGCCAAAGTATAGTTTCTGTTCCTCTGTGTCCTCCCACTTGGCATTCCTCTTGCTGACCTCTGATTTCACTCTGTCTATCCATCTATTCCTTGGCCTCTCCCCCTTTCTCTTCTCTGTCAAAGTAATTCCTTGCTGTTCTCTTTCCGTCCATCTTCATAAGATGTCCAAACCACTGTAGTGGGCATCTTCCTAAAAACTCTGCAACAGGTATTTTGATGCCAGCTGCCTTCCTGGTCTTCTGGTTCATTGTTCTGATGAATTTTATTTCTGTTGACTTGAATTGGAATGAAGCACGTATAAAACACAGTATTTTATCATCTCGGAGTAGAAATTGATGAAAATAGTTCAGAAATGTAGAAACATTCATGTTTAAATTCTGTTGATACCTGCCACTGTTTCAAAGGTACAGTGCTCAGTAATACGCCCTCTCTCCTTGCCATTGCTATGTCCTTGGCTTGAAACCAGCTCACTACCGTAACAGTAACTTTCTGTTATGTAATGCTGCAGTAATTGTATTTTAAGCTTTATTATTAACTAGCTGATGTACCCGTACTTCGTTACGGGATTCTCAGAAAGACTGTCTTTGTGGTTTTTCTAACTGAAGTGAACGTAGGTCAATACAAAAACGTAGGAATGTAGCGATTAAAAGCAATGTTATCCTATAAAGTACTTTACAAAAACAATATAAATATGTCACCACCTTATCAATACAAAATTTATTCACATTCAGCTAGTAAATATGGTCAAGACCGGTTTCGACCCCTAGGGGGTCATCTTCAGTTGACATGCATAAAAGATATATTTTACAAAAACATCACATATAATGATTAAAACTTAAACTAAGTCCAACTGATCATAAATGTTGGTATGTATGTCTTGGTACATTTGAGCTATTGTATATGTCAATCCTAAGTTTCCCAGCATACAGTGTCAAGGTAAGTAGTTAACTAAGATGCATCATCCATGAAATTACATGCTATTTTACATGTTATCACTATCTACTTTGGGTTGTACAATGCGGAATGAGATATACATACATTTGTGTCAATTAATAGTAGTAAGTTCAGTAATATACATTAAAAGTTGGTTCTTAAATTACATTAATTGATTATTGATCAGTCATATGAAAATGTAGAATTATTGGTTTGGACACTTGTGATTAAAATATTAGTATGTAATACCTTGTTGGCATATATCTTAAATACTAAAGTATCAGTTTATAAAACCTATTATTTTTATTTTATGTCTTGGAATAGGGTTGAACTTTTAAAAAAACTATTTGTTTTGTTGAGCATAGGTATTTGATAATCTTGTTAAATTGGACACATAACTAAAACAGTGGTATATATATACCTTGTTAAAAATACATTGCATTAACATTATTAATATGTGGTGCTATATATACATTGTTTGGGGTAAAATGGGGTTAACGATTTTTCACAACAGTATTTTGATTAGTCATGATGTTCCGATATAATTGGTCCGTAAAAATATATAACTATATACATAATTGTGGTTAGGTAAGTATTTGTATAATCTGTTTGCAATATAGGTAATATTTGGTTGTAATGTCTGGCGATATTTTGGGCAGCTACTGTTGTTAGAGCTATTAAGAATTTTATATAAATTTAGACAAATACGTCAATCCGAACTCCAACTTAAATGAAAACATAGACAGAAATAATATTCTTTTTCATGCAGTGATTCCCTTACTAAAAGATTACTACCTTAAAAGAATTAATAAACAAAAATTCATACGTTCAAATCAACCGCTCCAAGACCTCCTCCCCTCTAACCCCACTCCCGTTACTAACACTCCACCCATCCCCCCAAACCACCCCTCTACCATCGCCAACTACAATCTCAGAGCAACACGCATTAGATCTCAACAGGCAGCTACACAGAGTGCACGGTTCCAACACCTAACGTAAGTGAAACGACATACGATTTACTATTACACTTTCATACCGCACCATTTTCACACTCATTATTTCTACTTCCAGATACTTTGTTTCACAACATATATGCTTCTATGATAAAATCAATGTGCACCCTACCAGGACGCATAACATTCAACACGTTCTTACAATTGTCACCAACTCAACATATTACAGCACACGAAAAGAAGAACAAGCTCCATCAATAATATTCAAGACTCTTAATAGCTCTAACAACAGTAGCTGCCCAAAATATCGCCAGACATTACAACCAAATATTACCTATATTGCAAGCAGATTATACAAATACTTACCTAACCGCAATTATGTATATAGTTATATATTTTTACGGACCAATTATATCGGAACATCATAACTAATCAAAATACTGTTGTGAAAACTTCGTTAACCCCATTTTACCCCAAACAATGTATATATAGCACCACATATTAATAATGTTAATGCAATGTATTTTTAACAAGGTATATATCTACCACTGTTTTAGTTATGTGTCCAATTTAACAAGATTATCAAATACCTATGCTCAACAAAACAAATAGTTTTTTAAAAGTTCAACCCTATTCCAAGACATAAAATAAAAATAATAGGTTTTATAAACTGATACTTTAGTATTTAAGATATATGCCAACAAGGTATTACATACTAATATTTTAATCACAAGTGTCCAAACCAATAATTCTACATTTTCATATGACTGATCAATAATCAATTAATGTAATTTAAGAACCAACTTTTAATGTATATTACTGAACTTACTACCATTAATTTACACAAATGTATGTATATCTCATTCCACATTGTACAACCCAAATTAGATAGTGATAACATGTAAAATAGCATGTAATTTCATGGATGATGCATATTAGTTAACTACTTACCTTGACACTGTATGCTGGGAAACTTAGGATTGACATATACAATAGCTCAAATGTACCAAGACATACATACCAACATTTATGATCAGTTGGACTTAGTTTAAGTTTTAATCATTATATGTGATGTTTTTGTAAAATATATCTTTTATGCATGTCAACTGAAGATGACCCCCTAGGGGTCAAAACCGGTCTTGACCATATTTACTAGCTGAATGTGAATAAATTTTGTATTGATAAGGTGGTGACTTATATTTATATTGTTTTTGTAAAGTAATATCTATCAATACGGAAATTAAACTTATAAACAACAGTCCTATAAAGTACTCGATCAAATGAAAAACTACACATATTCTCACTTTTAACTACAGTACTAAGGTGCCGATCTAACAATCTAATGTTCCAGAGCTAGAATGACCAGACCGCAGACTGCCTTGAACACTGCTCTGCCATTATTTCGTTAAATATACAGACTGCTCATTCCAATCAGAGCCTCAGAGTAGGGATTGAATAGCTAAAATGCTATGATGAACCAGTGTGTTACGTGCCAGTAGTATCAGAAAATGTATGAACCAGAAGAATGGCATGCTAAAGAAGAAAGTTATCTAACTCCCCAGCTACTTCCCACCAATATTCATGCAGGCTGTTACACTCAGTGTGACCGGGTGAGTTGGCTGTGTGGTCGGGGGCGCACAGCTGTCAAGCTGTGAACTTGCATCTGGCAGATAGTAGATTTGAACCCCACTGTCGGCAGCCCTTAAGATGGTTTTCTGTGGTTTCCCATTTCCACACCAGGCAAATGGTGCGGCTGTACCTTAATTAAGGCCACGGTCACTTCCTTCTGACTCCTAGCTCTTTCCTGTCCCATCGTCGCCACACGACCTATTTGTGTTGGTGCGACGTAAAGCAAATTTTAAAAAAGCTCGGTACACAGCATTAATCCTATCTATTGGAGCAGACACAAAGCACATCACAACAAACAATAGTCAATGTAACGTTACTGTTGATCAGTTTTATGAGCTTTCTATATTGTAAGCCTTCACATTTAGTTTTCTTTCGACTCGCTGATATTAGGGCGTCTAATAAAATTATTCATAGCGTAGACTGTAACTTTCCATACCGATTTTGATTAAATTCTGTTTACCCATTTTTTCGTGACTCAGCGCTGATATGGACTTAGTAACAAAAATCCAAATTCATTAATATCTCTGTGATATGTGTATAAGACATAAATGATCGGAAGTTTAATACTACAGAATTTTGGTTGTATCGATAAATGCTACATAACTACTAATAACATAAAAATATTTCATATTTCAATTTTAGGCCCTCCCCTAAACTACCGTTACTCTCAGCATTACGCAACAAGACTAAAATGGCAATAATTAAGACACAAGTATGTTTATAAAACTCGCCTTATTCATTTTATAGTTTCCATACGAGTGTCTTAATTACCATTATAGGCAAATTGCATACGACTGTTTATGCTCGATGATAATTATAACTCATATTCATAAATTTCTGCTGAGATGCCGTTTGACAGCTGAGTTTACTGAACAGAGTGCAGAGCGTATTCATTGGGTTATTGATTTTCCATGAGTGGATCAGAGAGCCAGCTTTATTTCACATACAAGTTGTTTATTGTACAGCTGGTGAAGTGAATGTGCCGGGTGGTTGTGGAATATTAGAAGCAGAAGGTGCATTGATGTTAATATGTGTGTCCGCCATGTCTGATTTTGGAAACAAGTGCGTTGTGTGCAGGTTCAATGCTATCCTTACCTAATTGGTCAAACAGTTGTATCATAATGTAACTTGCACTATAATGACTCATTAAGATTCAGTTTTCTGGCATATAATGTTTATATTTCGATATTGGGGGGGGGGGGGGGAATTATGGTCTAGATTGTAGTGACTTATTCCCCAAATTTGCATACCCATTTTCATTAAATTCTCTTCAGCCGTTTTCTCGTGATGCATGTAAAGACAGACAGAAATTATGCAAAATTAAAAAGTTAATTACTTTGATACTGTGGATAAGACTGATACAGAAATACCATCCTTTTTAAATTCTGAGCAATATACAGACAGAAATCTTAATTTATGTATAAATGTTATTATTATCATATTTTATTTGTTTCAGAAAATGTATAGGACTGGTTTGATGGGCTGCCTGGTTTCCCGCTAATTTTCCTTATGTCATTTTCTTGTGCTTTTTTTTTTTTTCCTTCAGATATCAACTTAATCGTGGAAATGAATTTGTACTTTAATTGTTGTTATTTTGTCATAGAGGTTGGCTTGGTTACCTATTTGCGATGTATATTTCGATAGCAAAGTTGTTATTAGTACTAAATTAAGGAGCCACTTGTAAGATAACATTTTCAGTGATAAAAATAACGTACAAGAACGTCTAGAGTGACTAAGATGCTAGATAAATTCAGAGAATTTTATATAATTTAAGAATATCCTAACCCACATTCCAGACTTTTCAGTGGGATTCATTAAGCAATATTGTAAAATGTCTGAAATCTTGTTCAGAAATGAATTAAGCAGTGCAAATAGGGGAAATTTTTGAATGTGTACAATCATACAGATTGGTTTGGTTAGATTCTTTTGCAACATTCATTTTGATAGCTCCTTAATATTCAATGATTGGCGTTTATTTTCAATGTTTAAACATTTTAGATCCGTGTTGATTTCTGTGAAATGTCTCTAATTGTGTTTTTGTGTTCTGTGTATGTGGTGTGAAAATTCCTTTTTGTTTGACCTATATATGTGGCGTTTATAAATTCCTGATCTGGAGAAAAGGTCTTTTTTGTTTAGGCTGCATTTGCTGATATATCTTGTTCACGCAGTTGAGGACAATGTATTTTTCTCTTTAATGTGTTTTTTCTGCTGTTTTTACGCATGTTTATTTAATAGTTTATCTACTGTGTCAGGAGGGTGTGTTTTCATTTGCAATTTGTTGTATTACTGTAATGTGTTGTGTTCATTGGTATGGAAGTTGCTCTGTGTTTTGTGTCTATGCGAGTGGTTGGATTCGTTGTCAATAGTGTAAGATGTCCGAGAGAGTTTTCTGCAAATTTTGTATGAGAGGTAGGCATTATTCGTACTGATTGTAATGTCTATAAGTTGTCTTTTCTTATTAGTTACTGGTATCATTGTGAACTTGATTGACTTGTGTAGAGAATTCAATGCGTTCAATAATTTATGCGTTTGTGACATATATGCATAATATATATCTGCTCCAGTCTAAGATTCCTGTAGACAGCTAACCAGTTAAGAAATTCTTTACAAAGTTATTTAGGAAAATCGTTCACTGTTATACCTGATAATGGTGAGGCGATGGTTAACCCTTCTTTCTCTTTGGCAATGAAATGAAATGAAATGAAATGAAATGACGTATGGCTCTTAGTGCCGGGAGTGTCCGAGGACATGTACGGCTCGCCAGGTGGGGAGGTCTTCTGAATTGACGCCTGTAGGCGAACCTGCGCGTCGTGACGAGGATGAAATGATGATGAAGACAACACATACACCCTGCCCCCGTGCCAGCGAAATTAACCAATGGTGGTTAAAATTCCCGACCCTGCCGGGAATCGAACCCGGGACCCCTGTGGCCAAAGGCCAGAACGCTAACCATTTAGCCATGGAGCCGGACTCTTTGAAAATAGATTTTGTTGTTGAATGTAAAACTGTTTTGGTTTAAGGTTGTTCTAAGTAGATTAATTATTTTGTTTGTTTCTTGTCTTTTGTCTTTTACACAGTTTTCTATCATTTTGATACTTCCATAAGTAAAAGGATAACATTCTTGTGCCTTTTAAATTTTATTTTTAATTTGTTTAGTTCTTTGAGTAGTTCAAAGTTGTTTTTAATTGATCTGTCATGTTTTAGAGATATTTTTTATTTTATAGTTTGATTGCACTATAATTTGGCACATGTTTTAAATTAACTACTGCTCTAATGGGATATGATTTAATGTATATTTTGGAGAGAGCTCTTTATTGTGTGGTGTTTAATTTTTGATGGTAAATCTGTCATTTTCTTGTTTAGTGAGAATAAGGTTTGTTTTCTTGATTGCTTGCTTTACTACAATTTGAAATTTATTTGTTGGGTTACGTTGTAACTAATGAATTCTTTTGTTTTTTCCTATGTATTTGTCTTTGTGCATTATGACTGTTGTGTTCCCTTTCAAGACAATCGCATTGTGCTTCTTCTTCTTCTTCTTAACTTTATTGGCCACATTGGACCACTCGAGTCTTCCATGTACACTTTTTCTGTGAAGGTTGTACTGTTTGATTCTTCTTATCTGCCCAGTACTTCTTCATTCGTTCTGATCACAGTGTTCTTAATTCGTCTGAAATCTCTTACAGGCCTTCTGTGCTGCTTAACTGTTTTCAATGTAATGTACTGAGTTGCAACATTTGGTTCTTTGACATATTTTTTCGTTCTAATTATTTTTAGGGCTTCATTGGTGGCTATGTTTTTTATTATTTTTCTTTGTGATGCTGTAGTATAGTTTTATAAGCAATTTCTATGTCAGTGAATAGCTGTGTTACACTGTTTTCATTTTTGGCTTTTGAACTTGAAACTCTTAACTAGGAGATTTATTTCCTTACCTGAAAGTTAGTGTTTGGTCTATTAATCAATCAATCAATCAATCAATCAATCAATCAATCAATCTCTGATGACAGTTGGCAAGTTTGTTGAAGTTATTGTTTTCTGGTTTAGTCTGTTTATTGCTTAAGTTACTGATTTTGTTGTCAGTGATCTTTAGTTTTTGATGGCTTCTTTGTTTTAACACAATCGTGTAAAAAAATCAGTGTAGGATGTCCATTGAGCGGGGTGCCAAAAATTGCTTAGGTTTAAATGGATGCATAAAATTTGTTTGTTGATTTCTTGTTTCTTTATGTGAATTTATTTTTGTTTCTTACCCATAACCAGTGTGACTGGGATGTTGATATTTTAGCCGATGTTGTGCATTCAGTTTTTATATTTTTTGTATTTGGGAATGAATGAGTTTCTCATGTAGACATGCAATTGATTTGTCAATGTTCATGATTTTGAATTTTAGTGATTTGAGTTTTTTGGCTTCATAATTTGGCAGACTGGCTTAATATAATCTGTTAAAAATGAACTTGTATTTTCCAGTGTTGACTCATGTAATGTGCCAACAATTTATTACAATCCTGTAAGACACCTGTAAGAAAACACTATTGAACTAAGAATGACATGAAAGATCATCAGATTCTATCAAATCACACTTTTTCCCCGTCTCTAATAAATTATTATATATTGATTTGATAGAATCTGATGATCTTTCATGTCATTCTTAGTTTAATAGTGTTTTCTTACAGGTGTCTTACAGGATTGTAATAAATTGTTGGCACATTACATGAGTCAACACTGGAAAATACAAGTTCATTTTTAACAGATTATATTAAGCCAGTCTGCCAAATTATGAAGCCAAAAAACTCAAATAACTCAAATCACTAAAATTCAAAATCATGAACATTGACAAATCAATTGCATGTCTACATGAGAAACTTATTCATTCCCAAATACAAAAAATATAAAAACTGAATGCACAACATCGGCTAAAATATCAACATCCCAGTCACACTGGTTATGGGTAAGAAACAAAAATAAATTCACATAAAGAAACAAGAAATCAACAAACAAATTTTATGCATCCATTTAAACCTAAGCAATTTTTGGCACCCCGCTCAATGGACATCCTACACTGATTTTTTTACACGATTGTGTTAAAACAAAGAAGCCATCAAAAACTAAAGATCACTGACAACAAAATCAGTAACTTAAGCAATAAACAGACTAAACCAGAAAACAATAACTTCAACAAACTTGCCAACTGTCATCAGAGATTGATTGATTGATTGATTGATTGATTGATTGATTGATTAATAGACCAAACACTAACTTTCAGGTAAGGAAATAAATCTCCTAGTTAAGAGTTTCAAGTTCAAAAGCCAAAAATGAAAACAGTGTAACACAGCTATTCACTGACATAGAAATTGCTTATAAAACTATACTACAGTATCACAAAGAAAAATAATAAAAAACATAGCCACCAATGAAGCCCTAAAAATAATTAGAACGAAAAAATATGTCAAAGAACCAAATGTTGCAACTCAGTACATTACATTGAAAACAGTTAAGCAGCACAGAAGGCCTGTAAGAGATTTCAGACTAATTAAGAACACTGTGATCAGAACGAATGAAGAAGTACTGGGCAGATAAGAAGAATCAAACAGTACAACCTTCACAGAAAAAGTGTACATGGAAGACTCGAGTGGTCCAATGTGGCCAATAAAGTTAAGAAGAAGAAGAAGAAGAAGCACAATGCGATTGTCTTGAAAGGGAACACAACAGTCATAATGCACAAAGACAAATACATAGGAAAAAACAAAAGAATTCATTAGTTACAACGTAACCCAACAAATAAATTTCAAATTGTAGTAAAGCAAGCAATCAAGAAAACAAACCTTATTCTCACTAAACAAGAAAATGACAGATTTACCATCAAAAATTAAACACCACACAATAAAGAGCTCTCTCCAAAATATACATTAAATCATATCCCATTAGAGCAGTAGTTAATTTAAAACATGTGCCAAATTATAGTGCAATCAAACTATAAAATAAAAAATATCTCTAAAACATGACAGATCAATTAAAAACAACTTTGAACTACTCAAAGAACTAAACAAATTAAAAATAAAATTTAAAAGGCACAAGAATGTTATCCTTTTACTTATGGAAGTATCAAAATGATAGAAAACTGTGTAAAAGACAAAAGACAAGAAACAAACAAAATAATTAATCTACTTAGAACAACCTTAAACCAAAACAGTTTTACATTCAACAACAAAATCTATTTTCAAAGAGTCCGGCTCCATGGCTAAATGGTTAGCGTTCTGGCCTTTGGCCACAGGGGTCCCGGGTTCGATTCCCGGCAGGGTCGGGAATTTTAACCACCATTGGTTAATTTCGCTGGCACGGGGGCAGGGTGTATGTGTTGTCTTCATCATCATTTCATCCTCGTCACGACGCGCAGGTTCGCCTACAGGCGTCAATTCAGAAGACCTCCCCACCTGGCGAGCCGTACATGTCCTCGGACACTCCCGGCACTAAGAGCCATACGTCATTTCATTTCATTTCATTTCATTTCATTTCATTGCCAAAGAGAAAGAAGGGTTAACCATCGCCTCACCATTATCAGGTATAACAGTGAACGATTTTCCTAAATAACTTTGAAAAGAATTTCTTAACTGGTTAGCTGTCTACAGGAATCTTAGACTGGAGCAGATATATATTATGCGTATATGTCACAAACGCATAAATTATTGAACGCATTGAATTCTCTACACAAGTCAATCAAGTTCACAATGATACCAGTAACTAATAAGAAAAGACAACTTATAGACATTACAATCAGTACGAATAATGCCTACCTCTCATACAAAATTTGCAGAAAACTCTCTCGGACATCTTACACTATTGACAACGAATCCAACCACTCGCATAGACACAAAACACAGAGCAACTTCCATACCAATGAACACAACACATTACAGTAATACAACAAATTGCAAATGAAAACACACCCTCCTGACACAGTAGATAAACTATTAAATAAACATGCGTAAAAACAGCAGAAAAAACACATTAAAGAGAAAAATACATTGTCCTCAACTGCGTGAACAAGATATATCAGCAAATGCAGCCTAAACAAAAAAGACCTTTTCTCCAGATCAGGAATTTATAAACGCCACATATATAGGTCAAACAAAAAGGAATTTTCACACCACATACACAGAACACAAAAACACAATTAGAGACATTTCACAGAAATCAACACGGATCTAAAATGTTTAAACATTGAAAATAAACGCCAATCATTGAATATTAAGGAGCTATCAAAATGAATGTTGCAAAAGAATCTAACCAAACCAATCTGTATGATTGTACACATTCAAAAATTTCCCCTATTTGCACTGCTTAATTCATTTCTGAACAAGATTTCAGACATTTTACAATATTGCTTAATGAATCCCACTGAAAAGTCTGGAATGTGGGTTAGGATATTCTTAAATTATATAAAATTCTCTGAATTTATCTAGCATCTTAGTCACTCTAGACGTTCTTGTACGTTATTTTTATCACTGAAAATGTTATCTTACAAGTGGCTCCTTAATTTAGTACTAATAACAACTTTGCTATCGAAATATACATCGCAAATAGGTAACCAAGCCAACCTCTATGACAAAATAACAACAATTAAAGTACAAATTCATTTCCATGATTAAGTTGATATCTGAAGAAAGAAAAAAAAGCACAAGAAAATGACATAAGGAAAATTAGCGGTAAACCAGGCAGCCCATCAAACCAGTCCTATACATTTTCTGAAACAAATAAAATATGATAATAATGAGAAAAGGATCAAGAGTAAAACTTAAAATTCAATTCAAGGTAACAACTGACTTCACTTCACTGCAGTATTACATAGCACATTGTTAGCCAGCTAGCGCTGATACAAGGACAGAGCACTGACTGCTTTCACTTCTTGTGGCAAGGACTTATTACTGAGCACTTCAGTAAGTTATATACTGTACTTCAAAACTACTTCCATCAATTTATAATAATTAATTAGAGAAAATAAAATGGTAATTTGACAGAATCTGATGATGTTCTTTCAAGAACAAAATATTATTAAACAAGGATTAAGAAAACAACACACTATTAAACAAAGAAAGAAAGAAAGAAAGAAAGAGTGTTAGGAAAATAAAATAACAAAATGAACAGTGATGTGGTTTGTGTTTATTTAGATTTTTATGTATAAAGACCAACACCACACATTTTTAAATAAAAATCTCTTTAACAATATAACACTTTTTTACACTAGCATATTTTAACTGGCTTCACAACCTCATTATGGTTGTCAATGACCTCCCTTCCGAGGAACAGTTCACTCACATCCCCCTTACTCTTGTTATATGTCTACCCCGAGGTATCAGATCATCTCTGCTCATGGAATTCCTTCACTTCCCTGCCCTCCCTTTTCTTTGCCTGATATCCTTACTCTATGGTGCATCAGGATTCTTGGTTACTGCCCCCTTACATCAAGCTTCACTTTCGCATAGAAATATAAATACATAATTAAAAGACAAAAAAATTTCACCAGTTGACTAAACATAAATGATTAGAAAGTTGTCCGTGTTTTGTTTGTAGTACAGGATGGGTTTCTTCACTTTGATGACCCCTTCCCAATACCCTCAATTCTTTCCTTTCCCCTCTGTTGGTTCAGGTTTATGCCCTTCAAATGTCAAACACAATAAGGTTCAATGAAGCCAGTTGTCTTCATATTTGGTTCACGGGGATGAGCACACATTCTGACCAACATTCAGCAGTTTGGAAATCATTAAAACTCTCTTCCATGCAACTCACAAGCAGCTGGGGTTCTCAAGACGAAACTAACACCAATTAGGACAACTTTCTGCATGCTTGGATTCCAGACCAGCAGGTGAATGTGAGAGAAATTAGAAGTACAATGTAGCAGCACTAGACAGTCAACCAATGGCAAGCCACTAGAAACTGGGGTTGACATGATCATTGTGACTTGCATCTTTCTGAGCAGATTGTAAGAACTGATGAATGGAAGAAAACAACCACTGGCCACAAGAATACGGGATTGTTCTCAAATCTGACTACGTGGGGATTTAGATCAAAACAGCCTGCATGGTATTCCAAAATAGTTTCTTAAATAATAGCGTAATAATGTCATTGGTATCCGAACTCCCAACAAGCTGAGAGCAATTAAGAAGACAACTACCGTGCGGCGGACCTCTTTCCCGCCTTCACGGAGAGAGGCCAGAGTATTGTGTAGGCTGGATGGTCATGGATGGTTGAGACACTCTTATCTCCAAAAGAGGAAAGACCCCCAATGTGTTATTGTGGTGCCGAGTTCACCGTGGCCCACATCCTCACAGCAGGCTCCGATCTCTCTGGCCTAAGATGGAGCCTTGGCCTGCAGGAAACACGTGAACGCATATTAGCCAATGACGTGACTACTGCTGATCTCGCCGTCTGCTATATGTGCGACAGTGGATTAATCAATGGTATGTAAATTGCAAGTGTTCTGTTGTTACTTAGGGAACGCATGTTCCCTTTTGATTCATTATATATTAATTCAATACCTTTTGATTTATTTTGTACTTCATTTGAAAATTCCTTCATTGAATAAATAAGTTTGTTTTATTTTAAAATTCTTTTCTACTTCATTTGTTCAGAATGACCACCACCACGATGCTTCAAATAACTTCAGAAGCTGTCTGGTAACTATCATTAACAAAAGCAAAACCCAGATTGGCCGTACGAGGGGATGCATGCCATCACTCTTTGACCTGGGCGACTATCTCATGTCCGACAGCTCCCCGAGTGTTTTCACATAGGCAGAGTGGACTTCAAACGAGCCCTCAGATCCCTGACCTGGCCGGGAATCACACCCCGTGCCTCCAAGTAGGAGGCAGGCTCACCTTGCCTAGACTGTGGGGCCAGCAACAACCATCAGGAGAGAACATTTTTCATTACATGGAATAACATACTTGAGTGAACAGTAATTATGAGCCTTAACAGTAATTATGAGTCTTCGTTAAGTAAACCAAGGACTCGTCATCCAAATCTGAAGACAGTCCTCAAATGAGGTGGTGTTTGGATGATGACATCTTCGTGAATTGCTTGGCTTAAGTCACAGATTTCCCAGGTCCGCAGTGAGACTCTGGCAATTTCCAACAACACCAGCATGACTGGCATCCAGTCTGGGTGCTGAGCCAACAGGGAGCTTACAACAAATGGGGAGGCAACATGACAGAACACTTACAATGGCCATCACATACAGTTATGGGAGAGCACATGAGAAACGTAATGTACGAAACTTCGTTAGCACTAATTTTATGCAGCACCTGAAGTGTGGAACGGCTCTGTCGTGTAAGATGCATAGCAAAAGATTAGACGAATTTCCAAGAGCTACTGTTTGATTGGTCAAATTGCAGTGCCCAGTGTAAGTTACAGCTGTGCCTGGGAACCCCTCCACGACGTTGTGGGTCCCCCGAAGTTCATGTGGGCGTAGCCAGTGGAGTAGCCAACACTGCCGTAGAGCTCCGAACCGGGCGAGTGACTGCCCTGTAAGAAGAGGCAGCAGTTAGTATACCCTAAGCGATGAGCACTTTGTAGAGGGAATATTGTCAACTAAGGTACCTGTAAGAAGCGATTCAATTCCTCCTGAGTATCGAAGATCATCACCATGAAGGGCGAACCAGGGACAAACTCTCCAGCCCACTTCACCTCTACACGGTAGTCTCCAGGTTCTGTAGGGTCGTACTTGCACAGAATGGTGCGGTCCTTCTGGCTCTCTCGCTGCATCTCCACACGGAATGCACCTACATCAGGAAATGGTTACGTTAAAATTCCACAAAACGTTTTGCACTCTGGCTGGAAGTTTCAGTGAATGAACAAAACACCTGCACAACCCTAAATCAAGATCCAGCCCTATGACTTCATGCCCCTTAAGCTATCCTCCTCAGCCAGTCTCATCTGTACCTTGAGCTAATCAATTAGTTATTCTGTGTCTCCGCTGAACCCACGTACAGCCAAAACTGGTTAGGACGTTTTTGGAGGGACTGAAAAAAAAACAATACCGTCCTAAAGAGGGAACGTGCTAAAAAAAAAACCAAAACAATAACACTGTTAAATTTAACACATTGTTGTCCGGGCACGCACTACTCCATTCTTTCCTGTGGACCGGCAACCGAAGCACACCTAGCTTGAGAAAGGATCAAATATAAATACATGTAACTGTTAAATGACATAAAATAAATTATTGACACCTGGTGAGAGCACTTACCAGTGATTCTAGTACTTGATTTTTGTGTGGTATTGCCTGAAGCAGCTGCCCTTGTGTAAGGGAACTTGATGAGCCGAACAGATGTACCTTGTGTCCTTGCGTTTCTTGTGTGCAGAGCATACTCTGCAGGGCTCTGAGGGTACTTTTTCCTTCCATCACATTTATATTTTTCCATTTCTGGGATTTTGGGGAGGCTTTATACCTCCTGGAATTTTGTTCATAATAGAGATTTGATTGTTCCACAAGAAGCTGAAGCAAGTCGTCGCCTAGGGAACGATCTACTACCTCCGGGATACTCGCGGAATTACTGGCCGTATAAGTGAGGCCTGTAAAATATATAAATGGTTCTAGGACTCTGTTTTCATCCTTATTTGTCCATCCATCAACCTCACTGTCACTACTATCACTGGTATCTTCACTCGTATTATTGTCGCCGGCAACAGACTCTTCTGAACTGAATGTCGTACTTTCACTTCCGCGCGTATATTTTGATGTTGACGGACACACATCTTAAAGATCACTAATGTTTACACTTTCACAATCACTGGGGACATCAGATAAACTATCAGCATGCAATTCAAGGTGTCTTTGCTATGGCGCGCCATGCTGACACCTGACAAAACACTCGGTCACGCGGTACTGAGTGTTATGGAACTACACTTCCTGTGCCGAAAGCATTGCATCTATGTAAATCCCGATTGACAAAGACTTTAGTTTGTAAACAACACGAAATAATTCGATCAATAAACAGCGGGGAGGAAAAAATCACACAAGAATGAAGCAATGTGAGAAATCATTAATTAACGTAGCCCGTCATTAATGTGTTAAGGTTAGGTTTGAACGTTTATGATGAAAACAAAGAAACACATGTTTGCAATTATAATTAATGAAACAATACATTTGTAGATCACCAAAACAGCAAAACATCAAGGAAAAATGTTCTTCAAGACGCAAATTATACACATCGCTTACAATTTATGTTTATAATTATCGTAGGAATGTCCAACATCTGGGTGATTTGCACTCATTTCATGGATTAGCATCCGCTTTCTCAATAAACTTCAATTTTTCAACTGTCTTAAGTTTCTTCTTCTCCATAACTGAATGTCCTGCAAACCACTATGCGTACGTACACAATTCACTTCTCTCTAGTCAACAGCCGTGAGGCTGGTTGGCACCAGCTCTCCTTTCTCTGCTTTCCTTTTCAGTTCGTAGCAGGAGTCACATCGCATGTCGTATAATATTTGCATCATGTACTCTAATCGTGATCGACCTCTATTATTTTCTTCAATAACCCATCATGTCTAAGTATATGGCCTAATATAGATGATTCCACCATATTTTTGTGTTTTTATTTGTGTCATAAAGTCATTCATGACTGATGCAGCCTGCAGCTGCAAGCCGACATGGTAGGGCCGTGAAATTAAGTTCTCTACCAAATCCTCACCCAGGGCAGTCGTCGCTGGTGCATTGTGCGCGCAACGTTGCCAGGAACAGAAATTTAAATTTCTTGTGGTGGGAATGTTACGAACGTACTAAAGAGTGACGTAAATGTGCTATCCAGGTTTCTTTAACATTTATTTAATAGAACATGGATTGGAACTTTGGAATAATAACAGAATAATCAGGGAAACGCGCTAGAGAGGGACGTCTTAAACAGTTTTGACTGTATTTCTTTCATGTGTACTCTCCATCTGTTTCCTATGTTTTGAGTGTTGTTTAAGTTCCGGTGTTAACATGCTGCCTACGAACTAAGATTTTTTCCACTCTCATTCTCAGGATAATCCTATCTTTAAGCACTGATAACCTGCTTGTTAGTGATATTATACACATCCTGACACATCACCTTTAGGCCCCCGTATTCTGACGGTGAGCTGGCCAGCTCCGGCTCCTCGAGTGTCGCAGATGAAGCGGCTCTGGAAAGTGGCAAGTACACCGTGCTCGATACCGGGACCGTACACCCGTACTTTGCTGGGATCTGGTGCTCCTGCTACTCGCAGGGCAAACGGACTGCCTCGCACATGTTCTCCTGAAACAACACACAAACAGAAGCAAGTGAGAACTCTCGATAGGTTGAATCTCAAATATGTGAACTTCAGGATTCAAAGGTGTTTAACCCTTTTCCCCTGAAATATTTTCTTAGGGATACTTCTCTCAACTTGTAATTATTTCATTAATTTTATCTTATTCTAGAAGATTTATTATGAAGCATCTGTTAACATATTTGCAACAACTTTATACAGGTTCAAAATGCAAAACTAATAATGTATATAAAGGCATATGAAAAACACAGTGGTTTTTGAAATACATCTGGAGGGTGCAATACAGTCATTGGCGAAGTACTGGTTGCTTCTCGCAGGTTTTGCGACTATCTCTCACCTCCCCTTCCTATTGCTGAAAATGTTGCAGCCGTCCTTTTTTTCCTTGGGGATGGGGACAAAAAATATGTAGCTTGACATTCGGTTGCATTACACTAAAATCTTTTAGCTTTCCATATTTATTGGTCTCGCTTGTAACTGAGATTAGTAGCTGGTCCGTACAAAATAGTTGCCAGTACTGTAAGTCCACTGCAGGTTTATTACCATGGCTCACAAATCCACTTACCGACATAAAAGGAGACGTAGGCAATTTTATTGGTTATCCATACGCGCCGCTCAGGCAACACATATCCTATACTACTTCCTGAAACATCACTCTTATCACTTTCGTGGTCACTTAGTACATTCAGCTGAGAGCGACACCACTATTTCATCTTCCATCACACCAGCCACCGCATTTTTCCTGCAAATGATTCCCATTGAGCATATACGTCACCAAAGCAGAGTAATATTGTCATCACCAGTGAACAGATATATATGTACTAATAATTAATTAAACATATATATTTAGTTATTTTATTGAAATATGGAACACTATTATTTCTCTAAGTTCAGTGAAGCTAAACAAAGTAGATCTACCTGAAACATAATGTTGCACTTCTCATTTTAATAAGGTCTTTGAAAAACACACAATCTTTTATTCTCTGTTACTAAAACAGTGATTACAAAATGTTCCTTTAAGTGTTAGGAAGCGATTGGAACTCCACTCAACCTCAGACAAGGTAATGGCGGCATGTTTGAACTTCACAATATCTGCTGGGGTGAAGTCTGACGATAACTTCACACCTAAATCTCCACACAGCATTGGAGCAACCTTTCCAGTTTCTTCATATCCAAGGTTCTTGAAACTATTTAGTGCCGGGAGTGTCCGAGGACATGTTCGGCTCTCAAATTCTGTAGTTGCCTTTTCTGGTACACCCCATGGGCCAACCTCCCTTGGTCAACTATTGTTCTTTTCCAATCCTGACGGTATTAGGTATCCAGGCCTTAGGGAGCCTTTTATTTACACGCCCTTCATCTTTCTTTGGCCGATATCGTCATTTTTCGAAGTGTCGGAGAGGATGGTGGCCCAGTTCGTAGGGGAGTACTGAGAAGAGCAATGACAGCGAGCACAGTGCCCGCAGTGGCGAGCGGACATGGTCATTTCATAGAAGCGTCATGGTTGTAAACTAGTCAATGAAACTGAACTCGCCAGTATTTACAGAAGATGTTGAACTGATCCCCCTGAGCTGCGATATTGTAATCAGGCTTCAAAACACATTCTGCAGTTCATGGACTCCAACAGAACACACAGTTTTCCTAATTTCAAAGTTAAATTCTTCCATAGTTGGAGGATTATTCCTGCAAACTTTTCATTTGAGTTTTTCTCATAGATAAAATACACAGGTGCTTTTAAATTAAGCAAATGAGGAGCCATAAGTCTCAACTATACAGATCAAGATAGCAGTGACTTACATGATGTTCGCATGTACTATATATATTCTTTTTAACTAAGTTTAGAGTCACTTTAACCGCAAGGTCTTATCGTGACTTCTAATGGTAGATTTGCATTAAATTATAGTAGAGTTAGGAATGAGAGGAATATAAAATATTTCGGTATTTTAAACTGAACAAATTTTTTAATACAGACCAGTGTCTTTGAAAAACTTGATAATTTGTTTGCACAGTGAAGGAGATGAGAGTGCCTCCTTAATCTCCTTAGGTATACCGTAGTACTGGCACCATTGGTCGTACAGTGAACCGTCTGTAACAATGTGCTTAACAGTCAACACACTATTGCATGTTGTACGAATGGGATGCTGTTTCTTCTCAAGGAGGTAGCTATGACTTATCTTGGAGTGGCCGATCCGTATTCTAGACATTAGGACTTGATCTTGCCTGTGAAGGATGTCAAGATAGTGTTGTACTGTAGATTCCGTTGTTACTTCATGGAGTTTACTGTTTGGAGTTTGAAGCCATTTTATCTTCCACTGTTGGTATAATTTTGTTTTAACACAGGCAATAATGTCAGTGTGAGGGGTAGCTATTGTTAGATTGCCTAGCGGGAGGTATGTAGCGTCTTTAGCTGCCTGATCAGCAGATTCATTGCCTTGAATACCTCTATGTGAGGGTACCCACACAAGGATGACGTGTTTGCCTTCTTTCATAATGCTGTTAAACGACAGTTGTATTTCTTGTACAAGGATGTGTTTCGATGATGGACTTTCTATTGCACTGAATGCACTTTTTGAATTGGAAAAAATCATGAAGGAGTTATTGTAGGTGCTGGTTTTCAAAATGTGAAGCATAGCCTGCATTATTGCATACAGCTCATTACAATTGAAATAAAAATCTTGTATGTTCCACCTTGTTCATTACAAATACACTGTTGTTAGATGGTTTTTACAACATATATTTTATTGCAGAACTAGTTTCGGTGCTCATTTAGACACCATCATCAGCTGCATAATAAGTAAAGGAAAACTTGGACATATAACAATATAAAACAACATATTGATATAATTAACTCCTTAATATCTATCTAATGGTTTAAAAACTGTAAATTTACAACAAGATAACCTTCGTGAGTCAAAAATATAAAATCTCATCTCTGAGTGATGAATTGTCTTCAATATTCAGTGACCTTAAAATTGAAAAATTAGAGCTGAATCAGTCCTATAATGTTAAAATGTTCATTTCACAGATGTGTTGCTAGCCATTTATTAGATAAAAAACTCGTTGGGTTCATTAAATTGCTAAACTGCACCATCTTCTGAAGTTTATTGATATGTGGAAACGTAGTTCTTTATCTAATGGTTGGAACTGTGATTATTTACCCTGATGTTTTAAGCGGGCATAGCCTCTCAGTTCAATACAACCCTGTAATGATGAAAGCCCAATGTTAATGGAAAGCAAGAATAAATTGATAAAAACCTGATTGAATCAAACTATTCATGAAGCCGACTCACCTCAATGGCCGTGTACGTGGCGCGGCGACTGCAGCACAACGAGCGTGTCTGCTCGTGTCATGTGATATGTGATGAAGCGCTAATGAAGGGGAAGAAGGGGCGGCAAGGGGAATGTTTCTGGAATGATGACAACGGAGGAGAGGGTCGGGGGGGGGCGTTGTGGATGAAGGCAGTAGTATGAAAAACTGTTACGTAGAGTTCGAAAGACGGACAAATTTTCTGGAATTCTTAGCTGGTCAAGTAACAGAATCAAGCATTCGTATAGTACTTTGAGTTTCTCCGAAATTTCATTCATATTTAGGTTAGCGTTATAATACTGGTCTAAATGTATTAAACACGCTTCTGTAATGTCAAGCCCCGGTCCCTTAGCTAGTGTTTCCATGATCTCAAGATCGTGATTTATGTCTGTGAATTTATGTTTGTATTCATGGACATGGCCAACGGCTGAAAATCTATTATATTTCACACCGTCGAGGTGTTCTTGATATCTACCATTAAAGCTAGTCCTGTTTGCCCTACATATCCGCTTCCGCAGTCTTTGCATTCGAACCTATTGTACACCTCATTTATAGTATGGGTTGACCTTATTAACAGCTGATGCATTATGTAGAACTTCTGTTGTCTGTTTTGAACGCAATCCTCATATTACGTTTCTTGAAAAGATTCGTAACTGAAGGTTGTGATTTCTTTTACTTCTGGTTTATCTTTAGTCAGGGTTGTGTGAGGGCGATATTTAAATTTACTATCCACTCTATAAAATTCCCTTCAAAGCCGTTAGCCTTAGCCAGAGATCGAATAATGTTCAGTTCCTTGTCCAAGTCTTGCATGGACATTGGTACACTAAATGCACGATTAACCAAGCTGTTATAGGTCGCGCATTTGTGAGCTAAGGGGTGTGTCGAATCCTGTCATACTGTAACTGAAGTTTGTGTGGGCTTCCTGTAAATGCTAAAAGAAAATGAAGAGGAATGCCTATTTATCTTTAGGTCCAGATAATTAATGGATTTTTCTACTTCAGATTCCAAAGTAAATTTTCTATCATTATCTATTGTGTTGAGATTATTCAGAGTGTTAGAGGCGTCGGATATGCGTTCATCCAGAATAACAAAAGCATAGTCTATGTACCTGGACCAAAATAGAACATTCTTAATTTGTCATTATTAATTATTTGTGTATCTTCTAAAAAATCTAAATAAATCTCTGCCAAAATCCCCGAGGCCGGTGACCCCATTGCAAGGCCATCTTGTTTATAAATGATCTGATCAAGTGTGAAATTGTTGTTGTTGACCAGCAATTTTAAAATCGCCATAAAATCTTTGATTTCAAAATTGCTTAGGTGACTATATTTCTTCAAATTCTTGGCCTCGGGAATCATTATTTTAGAAAGTCTGTAAATAACTATTTAAATGATCAAATAAATTTCTTTCTAAGCACATCAATGATATTATTCAAGACTTCACTGAAGTAATAAGTAAATCTGCTGACCAGAGTATCCCGAAAACAACTTCTATGCCCTTCAAGAAAATGGTTCCTTGGTGGAATGACTCCTGTAAAGAGGCTATCAAAAATAAAAACCGTGCTTACTATCTATACAAAAGAAATCCTACGCCTGAAAATAAAATCAATTTTCAGAAATATCGAGCAATAGCACGAAATAAAGTAAGAAAACCTCCTGGTTAACATTCGTCTCGTCCTTAATCTCCCAAACTGCACAAAAAGTTATGTGGAATAAAATCCAAAGAATAAGTGGTAAATACAATCATTCTGTATTACTTGTCAAGAGATCCAGTCGCTGGGTCAATAAATGAACCTCAAAAAATAGCTGATCAACTGGCTAAATCATTTCCAGAAATCTGTAGCGATAACAATTATGAACCTGAATTTCTTCACATGAAAACAACTCGAGATCCAATAGACTTAAAGTGAAACTGTACCTAGACCAAACTATGCTTATAATGACATTTTACAGTTGCAAGAAATTGTTACAGAACTCAACAAATGCGGCAGATCTAGTCCCGGCTCGGACACCATTCCATATGAATTTTTAAAACAGCTTCAACTATTTTCAACTATATATGGAGTTCCAAATTATTTCCAGAGCAATGGCGTTGTGCTATTGTAGTGCCTATACTCAAACCAGGAAAGGGCATGTCGATCCCAGATAATTATCGTCCCATCACATTGACAAATACAGTGTGTATGTTAATGGAGAAAATTGTTAACAAGAGATTATGCTGGTATTTGGAACATATACACTTTTTTAGTGATGCACAAAATGGTTTCCGTAAAGCACGTTCAACAACAGATACTCTGATATGTTTATAATCAGCTTTCCTGAATAACCAGCACCTCATAGCTGCTAGTTTAGACATTGAAAAGGCATATGCAGAGGTGCCAAACTTTGAAGGGGGCTATCAGTAATCCCATTTTTAACCCCCCCTCCCCGTTGTAAACATTTACGAGTCAAATCCAAAGCACCCCGTTTGCCCTTTATTACACAATAAAATTTGCTCATTACCTGTTAGTTCTGCGATAAAAAGTTCTTTGTAGCTTGTTTCGCACCCAGCAGCTGCTTTTCAGTGTAGGTTTTCTTGAAGCATACTTCCCTCTGAGATGACATTTTCGTCTTCAAAACCATAAGTGATTCCAGTGTGGATGTACTTAATGTAGGCCTGAATTCTGTCTTTTTCCTAATACTGAAAACTCTTTCTGTGGGAGAGTTACTATGAGGTACACTTAGTACTGCAAATACAACATTACTTAAGGTTTTATACTTAATTTGTATGAAAACCATAATGGTATACGTGACATAAAAAAAAAAAAAATGAATTAAATGCAGGATGTATCCTTTCACCAGCAAAGAGATACAAGTGATAGCGGTAATATTCTGCGCTCTAGCATAGCATGCTTTAAATGAGTGTTAAGATGTTTAAATGCCTTTTTCTCTGAATGAACAAAATGCTATTTATACTGTTATGGTTTTCATTCATTCATTTTTAAGCTCTGCAATGTTGCCCCAATTCACATCAATGTTAGGTCCATGTACGATATATTCTGGGAAAGTATCACACTGGTAAACTGCAAATTCCTCTTCAAGTTTGTCATGTTCACTTTCTTTGACCAAAGTTGGGAATCTTCGAACAAAGTATTCAAGAGATGGATAGGAAACCTTCACTCTGAGAGAGATGTCTACAACTTCAGCATCATGAAGAAATTCATCATCAAGGGGAAATTTCCTGATAATGTAACTGCAAGCTGCCAAACAAAACTCTCTTCCGGAATTATAAAACATCTCTTCATCACAGTCATTATCTTTCAAGTATGCCCTAGCTTTTGCTCAAATTACCAAGTCCTCATTGGCTTTCTGGTATTTCCTCCTCTTGAATTCAACACTCAGAAGGGAGGTAGATTCTGACTGAATAGAACATGGCTGAACAAATCTGACCAATAGGTGAGTTAAAAGACCAGTAAGTTTCCTCCTAAGATGATGTATGGCTGGAGCATGTTGTTGCAGATATATATTCACAGAGTTAAAAACAGGAAGTGAACTCTGAAGAAAGTAGCAAAACAGTTTCGTGTGTGAGTCTTGTATGAAAGATTTCACAGTTTCAAACTGCTTGCTGGTCTCATTTTTATGGAGGGTCTCACTACAAAACATGAGTGTCAAAGCTTCCCACTGCTGAAGAACTCGCATATTTCAAAATTCTGTGACCGCCTGTGCCACAAACAGCCTGAAAAACTTTCAACGCATTTTGCCTTTTAGAATTCTTATAAAGATAGTAATATTAACTGAACCAAAAAGTTCCCTACATTGACTGGTAACTGGGTTCTGCTTTTTGTGCTCAGATGTGTACAAGATGACATGAACAACCTGGGACATAAACAGAAGAATGCCTGTCCTTCACAAATTTGGCAACACCTTTGTTTGCCCCTATCACTGTGTATGCATTGTCAGATGAAAAAGAAATGCAATTTTCCCATGGAATGGCTAAAGAAGACAATTCGCTATTAAAACGGAGAAAATTCCCTCACCTGTATTGTCGATACTCTCTAACAATGACAATAGAAGAGTTGATATTTGACCTCTCTGAGCATTAAAGAAAGAGACAACTATAGGATAAAGTTAAACTGCATTTGAATCCGTACTACCATCAGCAGCCAAAGAAAAAGGCGTTATTTGCAAAAGTTCACTTATTTCCCTTTTTTGCCTCAGATGCCATGTACTGAACTGAAGCAGAGGTTTTAGTTCTTGCTTAACCATATTTCTGAGATATTTTAGAATTGGGGAACATTGATCTAAACAAATTTCCAGCGTGATCTGAAACTGATAATGGAATATTATGCTCCAAAAGAAATGATGTGAACAGCAATTCAGCATTCGTCACCGCAGTTTCATTACCTTTTACGAAGAACGATGAAACAGACTGGTTTCGTAATTTTGATTCAGGGTATGTGTGATGTTTCTTGGATTCTATGTGTCGTCTGCAATCATCACGTCCACCGTGAGCCACAGAGAAATCACACGAACACACACTGCAGAACACGTGGTTTTCACTAACACGAGAAGCAAGTAGGCATGGCCATTCCTTTGTGTAACCGTCTCGATATTGCTATAACACTGCTGTCTTCTTAGAAGAAGATGCAATTTGACAATTGCTCCGCTTAATTTTACAAAACCAATCACTTCTTTTCGAATCAACGACTAGGATAATTAGAACTGAAATGCGCTAAATATAACACTCGTTATACGCACACAACAGACAGAGAGCCAAAGAGAATTGCAGCAGAGCAAGCAGCAGAGCCTACCTCACGGCCGACTTGATGCGTCATTCTATCTAAGACAGCAGCGTATATCTATGTAGCTGGCCGTGATTTCACAACGCTCGCGGGGAACAAAAGGAAATGACGACCAAATATGTTTAGTTGCCAACTTACAAACATTGAAATGAGGAGGGTTGATCAGCAATGCTCTAAGGGATTTATCTTGAGATGTAGAGTAGATCCTTGTGTCCCTGAACATTCTCTATCCCAAGTTCTGTTTTGTTTTGTTTTTGACACAGTGTATGATACCTACATATGTTTTTTCAGCTAATTTCTTATCTCCCCCCTTACAATTAATATGTCTTCCTTCATAGTTTTGGCTTTACTCGATAAAACGACTAGTGGCTGGGTGTAACGCAAAAGCGGTACCCAATAAATAAATAAATAAATAAATAAATTAATTAATTAATTAAGAACGAGAATAAGTAGAAGAAGAAGAATCATTTTGCAATGCTGTCTTCAGATTAATTTTTAATGTCATAACGTTCGGGCATGCTTCTTGTTGTCTGCATTATAGATACTGTGATACAGAGATTTTCTTCACGACCTCATGAAATGCATTTGAGAAGACGGTGGATCATAGCAGTAAATCGCAAGAAGTAATTCGGGGTTTATACAGTTTAATTAATACAAAATAACGCTTTACAACCAATTTTGGAAGAAGAGCAGTATGGTTTCAGACCAGGAAGGTCAACTATAGACCTTATATTTGTAATTAGGATGCTAATGGAAAAATACTGGGAGAAGAACAAGCCTTTATTCCTAATATTTTTGGACATTGAGAAAGCATACGATAGTGTACCAAGGGAAAGAATTTGGCAATGCATGAAAGAACTTCAAGTGCGAGATAGCCTCATAGACAAAGTGAAAATGTTGTATAGTGGGAACAGAAGCTGTATTCAAGTAGGATGTGGTTTTTCTGACTGGTTTGAAACAAAGAGAGGAGTGCAGCAGGGCAGCTCATTGTCACCACTTCTATTTATTATTGTAATGGATGCAGTAATGAAATCTATTAAAAGGAAAGAACATGGAGATATCAAAGCCTTCACATTTGCAGATGATGTTGCGATCTGGAGTGACTCAGAAGATGAATTGGGAGAGAGAATACAAAGCTGGAATGAGGAGTTTAAGAAATATGGTTTAAACATCAGCAAGACCAAGACGGTGGTGATGAAAGTGTATGGGGAAGGAGCAGAACCAATAGTCATGGTAAATGAAGCTCAACTGGACAGCGTTCCAGTTTTCAAATACTTGGGTAGCGTTATATCAAATGACAACCTAGCAAAACATGAGGTGAACAATCGAATCAATAAGGCAACACAATTCTACCACCAGGTAAGACACCTGCTGTGGGATGAGCAAAATACCCATGAAAACAAAAATGACATTGTACAAGTCCTATTATACACCAATTCTTACATACAGTCTCGAAACCACAACACTGACCAATAGCGATAATTCCAAACTTCAGGCAGCTGAAATGAAATTCCTACGCACTATAATCCAGAAAACCAGGAAAGACAAGATTAGGAATGAGAAAATTAGAGAAGAAGTAGGAATAGACAATTCTCTCCTAAATAAGATTCAGATATCAAGACTGAAGTGGTTTGGTCACATGAAGAGGATGCCAGTAAACAGAACTGCAAGGAAGGAATTTGACAGAAAGGTAGAAGGAAGACGACCCGTGGGAAGGCCACGAAGGAAATGGATAGATTTAGTTAAGAGCGATGTAATGCTGAGAGGTCATGATTGGGACAAGTTAGTGGAGGAAGAATGGTACAAGGACAGGATGAGATGGAGGAGGCTCATATACCACACCCGGGAAACTGGAGATGGTTTAAGATGATGATGATGAACATGTATTTTAACCATTTTTCAAATAGGTAAACAATTAGAAACAAATTATTATTATTATTATTATTATTATTATTATTATTATTATTATTATTATTATTATTATTATTATATTTGCATATCTCCATCCCCAATCCCATGAAAAAGCAGCAACTATAGTATGGTAAATAGAGCATTCACCACCCCCTTATCCAAACGAGACCTTCAAAATGAACTATATGTTACACGATCAATAGCTAAATCAAGCGGGTATAATGCATAATTTATCAATAAGGTCATCAAATTTCTACTTTAACCAGGGAAACAATAGACAAAAAAACTTAGTCCTCCTCCATGTTCAATAGTATAAATATATACCAAATTACTAATATTTTCAAGAAAAATAATCAACAAATAACTTTTAAAACTAATAATAAAAATTTTTCCAATTTCTATGATACACGTACTATCAATCAAATTAATAAATTTTTCAACCAGATTTCTACAAACTACAAGGCAATAGCTGTAAAATTACATATGCAGGGCAAACAGGGTGTAATTTTTCAATAAGATACATGGAACATGTCAATGCTACAAGATACAATCATTCCTTTGTCATGGCACAACATATGACAGACTTAAAACATAATTTCACATCAACTGACCAAGATTTAAGCATACTGAAAGTACATAAGAAGGGCACCATGCTGAACATATTGGAGAACTGTTACATTCATTTAGAACAGTACTTTAAAATACACAATTAATGAAATCAATGAAAAACCTAATATTCCGTTTGATATAATAATTCCTATATACGCAAAGTATAAACGTAAAAAAGGCATGTTAAGTCCACCAATCGGTTCATCCCTTACCTACCCGCCCCTCCTCCAACCCCTGCCATCATAAGCTACACTCCTGCTCCCTCTTAACATTCAGTTTGGTGTTGGTGTCCATGCCAATTGCATACAATTTACGAGGAACATAGGGGTGAGTCTCGTACAGCTGTATGTTAATCTCAATCTCCTAGCTTCCCTTCTTTTCTCAATAATTCATTTCAATTATTTTATTTTTCAGACATCACTTCAAACAGAATTAAACAATTGGATCACTACATCTGATGAAAAGGAACACTTATTCCAGTTGTGGATGTCCCCTTCAAGCTACATATAAACTTACTCATGTTACTATTCAACAAGACATAATTTATAAATCAAATGGCTCAACTATACATATAAGGAACACCAACTCCTAGATCGACTCAAGAACACTTGGTTATTATAAGGACGTTGACATAGTCCAACACCAACCACAACAGTTTAAATGTGTCATTTTAAATGTGTAGCCCGACTTCATCAATTTTAAATTATGAAAAACCAAATTGTATTCTTTATTATACATTGTATGTAAACATATGTTTCCAATTAGGTGACAGCTGAAGATGACCCAATGTGTGTAGGGTTGAAACTAGTATCAATTATATTGGACACTATATTAAACAATGGTATTGAATAGGTGGACCTTTCTCTACCCTCTGATAGAACCCTCATGTGGGCAGTACCGAGGAACATAGTCGAACATGATCATTTTGGTGGTGCAAGTGTTAAGGTGTGGGGAGGCATAATGTCACATGGGCGTAGAACAGGGTACATTCACCGGTCAACGTTACTGTGACAGTATACTCCTTCCCCATGTGCGTCTTTTCAGAGGTGTATTAGACCCTGATTTATTTCTATGGATGACCATGCAGGACTGCATCGAACAGCGCAGGTGGAGGAGCTCTTGGAATGAGAGGATATTCGGTGAATGGACTTACTTGCCCGTTCCCCTGACTTAAATCCCATCAAGCATTTGTGGGACATGCACCAACGACCATCCAGCATTTGTCAACTGCGCTGCTGGGGCTACCACAAGAATTTTGGCCAGCATGGGAACACATCGCTTTCCGTGGTGATCTCACACTCGTTTTAAGAACCATGTCCCTTCTTTTGTGATGTCCAGGGGAGAATCATGAGTCTCGTGTCATTTCTGTTTGTCTTAGCTGCCTGCCATACCATACCATACCATACCATAACAACAGTTCTTTCTATCTAGGGTTCAAGTTCCATCGAGCTATGTTACTTGGCAGTGCCACAACATGCAAAAATTACTTTCGTCCTTAAGCTTTGCACAGCAGTGTAGTTACGATGGCCCTCTGAGGTTCACATATTCATAATGTCATTACTGATAGGAAATTTGAAATTTATGTAATTTCAATGTTTATTCCTTTCTAAACTTT
Organism: Anabrus simplex; assembly: GCF_040414725.1. Taxonomy (NCBI): domain Eukaryota; kingdom Metazoa; phylum Arthropoda; class Insecta; order Orthoptera; family Tettigoniidae; genus Anabrus; species Anabrus simplex. The sequence continues at coordinate 99,199,055 of NC_090278.1, forward strand.
CCATCGCATGTGATCTGTCATTCGTTGGAGGTTGGTTTCTTAAAATAATAAACCTGTATAGTATATTTGTGTGGGAGGCCAGGGCCTAAATTCAAAGATGGGTATAACCCAAACAAAACAACAAGACGACATTGCACTAGCCTGCCAGAGTGCAACTTTTGAGGAGGTAGAACTCACTCTTGATAGTGCTCTGAAGGAATTACGCACATAGTACAAGGCTGACCACCTAAAGCCGAATCCATCAAAATCTCTGCTTTGTGCTTTCCACCTCAAGAACAGAGAGCCATCAAGGAAATTACACGTTTCCTGGAATAGAACCCCCTTGGAACATTCTTTCACTCCAAAGTACCTAGGAGTAACGCTGGACCGCTCCCTCGCTTTCAGAAAACACTGTTCCAACTTCAGACACAAAGTCAGTGCCAGAAGCAACATCCCGACGAAGCTGAGAGGTGCAAAGCCGCAACTTCTTAGAACCACTGCATTGGCTCTGTGTTACTCTGCGAACGACTGAAGGTTGAGAACAATGAAGCTCATCTGCTGTTTGGTCATCAACAATCTCAATCTAGGCTGAAACCCAGGAAAAGCTTCCTCCAGACATCAAAGCCCTTGAAAGGACCACCAGATAAGGCAAAACTTTCCTTGTGGAAATCTAAGCAGCAGGAATGGATGGAGCCGCGTGAACAACTTCCGGTTGGCTACAATGAAGACTGGAGTGTTTGGAGGTCCCATAACCGATTAAGAACTGGTGTCATCAGGGCTAAGTCCTCACTTAGATTATGGGGCTTCACATCAGAGGACAGCAAGTGCGACTGCCATGAAGAACAAACAGTGAACCATATGTATCAATGTCCTCTCTGCCCATTTTCATGCTCAGAGCAATATTTAATGCTTGCTGATGACAACGCCCTAGGTGTGGCTCAGTTTTGGAAAAACACCATCTAGATATACAGTAAATTTGGTCAATTTCCTTTGTCTCTTAATTTTTGTAAATAGTTTTTAATTATTATTTTATTTTTAACCTTATGACTAAGTATGCTTCTGACACGAATATATAAATTTCAAACATACTTTGCATTAGAATAACATCCCCTCCCCCATGGCACTACAACCCTTGAAGGGGCTGGCTTACCAAGCGACCGCTGTGCAGCCCGAAGGCCTGCACATTACGAGGTGTAGTATGGTCAGCACGACGAATCCCCTTGGCCATTATTCTTGGCTTTCTAGACGGGGGCCGCCATTTCACCATCAGATAGCTCCTCAATTCTAATCACCTAGGCTGAGTGGACTTCGAACCAGCCCTGAGGTCCAGGTAAAAATCCCTGATCTGGCCAGGAATCGAACCCGGGGCCTCCGGGTAAGAGCAGGCACACTACCCCTTCACCACAGGGCTGGCAGAGTAACATCCAGCAGGATTAATTAAAGGAGTTAAAGATGTATATGTCTCTGAAATAGTGGGAACTGTAGTACACGTGTTCTCCAAAGGTAAGCTTAGGCCTAAAGGGTTTCCCAAAGATAATAATCACCAGCAAGTTAGGTCATCTGATGTAGGAGGCCATGAACCATGTACCTGTACTAGCTTGCCATGCATCATATCCCCATTTCAATGGAATGCAACAGTACTTCCTGTACAATACAGGAGGTCTATTACTCCCAAATTGTACCTTCTGAGAATTTACATGCCCATGCCCCGTCAGGCGAGAACACTTCCACGAAACCAGTAAAAGATGATCCTTATTCTTGTGGTGAAATCAGAAGTTCCTGAGCAAAAGTTATTTTGTGTAGTCAAAATGTTAGCAGTTCTTTTCCTGTGCTAGACGATAAACTGATTTTCTAGGGCTTTCTTCTACATGTGCCCAAATATCCCTTAGTTTGTCTTCAGGTAAAACTTGCCTTTTCTGCTTCTTCTACACATCACAAACTGTACCTGTTGTGGACCTTTTTTTTTTTTTTTTTTTTTTTTTTCAAACTTGAAATGCAAGCTTTGTGGGGATGCTAGTCAGGATATTTATGAGCAAATCTCCAAATGCATCTTCTATAGCTATAATTTTTTCCAAGTAATATTCGCAGTTCAACCGACTAATTCAAAACATTTTCCAATGGATTACATAATACATGAGCAATAAACACAACAATACACAAGCAACAGCTGCGCACATGTTCCAGTATAATTTTCTCAGAAGCAATTAACTGCTGCAGTTCCCTTGTAAATTGAAAGCACTGTTGGGACTCACCTTCATACTTGATAGTGAGAGCATGTCTCCCAGCTTCTTGAGGCTTAACATTCAACGTGAAGGTTCCATCACCGTGATCGTAGAGTTCACAATACGCCACCTTGTGAGGGCCGACACAGTGAGCAGTCAGTTCACCTGCAACACGCAGGTCATGTTATACACTAAACAAGCTATGAGATTTAGGTATCTAAGACTAGAAAATTAAGAATGATTTGTGATCCTGCCCTACGTACGATGACCAACACAGTCACACCAGAAATGTCAGAAAGATTGTCTTTATTATATTTGCTACACAGCGTAAAATCATGCTTTTAAAGATGATATTACTAAACTTGTTAGAATTTTTTTTCTCTCTTCTTTCATAAGAAGAGTTCATATCTATCTTCATTATAGAATGTTATGCCTTTCAGGATTTGATCAGCAAGTCGGTGTAAATTTACTAAATGCCTCCACAATCATAACTAGCTCTGTAGTGTCATTTAGTTCCAAGTCTAACCACCATCATCTTGGTCTCTTACCCTCCATGTCCACGTTCATTATCCTCCTCCATTCACAGCACGTGACTCCACCGCCAAAGCCAGTTTATGTGTACATCTCCATCAATCGGTTCATTCCTAACACTATCTGATCGTTCACCGTACCCTCCTGCCATTGTACCTGCAATCATTCTCACTACTTTCATGTCTTATGCTCTCTAACTTATGAATTAAAATTATTTCTTCAAAAGGAGGTATTACACAATACATGTACTCTGACATGTTATTTTGGCTGAACCAACAGTGACAAGAATTACCTTGGAAACAGCTCTATATACCGTTTGCCTCAATGTGCCAAGAAAGAAGCAATATTTAGGCTCGGCTTTGAGCAGCGGCTAGAAGGCAATAGCGGACTGTCATGCTAACTTACATCAGTGTGCATTCGACAGAACGATCCATCAATCCTACAAAATACTTTTATAATCAGCAAATGAAATGTGTTGTCTGTGAATGTTTATCTCAAAACTCTCACTGGGTAGATCTGTTTTTGTTTGGCTTACAAATATGTTAACTTGCTTTTTTTGTGGTATCAGTTATGTTTATTTAGTTGATATTTTGTGTTTCAGCTGCTTTTCCCCATATCATAATTATATATTATTTTTCAATGTGTGCTTGTGTTAAGTGTTCTTCCTTCAATGCCTCAGTCAAGCTCAAAGCTGAAAGTTTAGATATTTTAGAAAGACAGTGACTTTATTTGTGAAAGTGATTCCAATTATGCAGAGAGTGACAACTGTACTGTATTGTCATAAGCTGCTCAAAGTGTATTTTTCAAAGTTAAAAACTTCATAGTTGTTCCGTATTGAACTGAGAATCACAAAGGTAAATTGAACTTAAGGGTTCCATCTTTTCAATACAATTCTGTTGCACAGGATTATGTTACATGTTTATTGTGGTACAGTTTCAACACATTTTTTAGTGTCATCATCAGCCTATCACATAAACCAAGCAAGAGAACAAAAATATATATACAGTGGACACCGTTTATTGTAATCACGGATAATGTTATCAACCGTATTATATAATCACTTTTATGAAGTCCCGTACGGACAAATACTGAAACACTGAAAATCTTCCATTTATTGTGATCATGAATTTGGTTTATGTTATCACGTTTGCTTTCAAGAATTTCGTGCTCAAGTATGCTAGTAGAGTGCATACAAGAGAGTTACCAGAAGGAGAAGAGAATGTTGTTGTCCAATAGGCTTAACAGAAGATGAACTTCAGGAATGGATGAACATTGATGAGGGCATCATTACTGATGCGAAACAGACATAAGACGACATATGTGAGGCAGTTCCTTCCGCAGAATTACATATGAGAGGTAAAGAGCACGGAGCAGAAGATAACGATCCTGATGACGATGATGTTGCCGAATCTTCCTGAACACCAACAACTGCTGAAATGTTTCAGGCGCTAGATATCTTGCGACGAGGTGTTCAGCGTAAGTCAGTGGACGTCCAAAAACATTATGAATACGAAAGATTCATTAATGGACTTTTGACAGACAACCAGAAGAAACAACACTTAAAGACTATTTTACATAGCTGAAAACAGTTAACTACACTGGAGTGCTATGTACCAGTATCTATTTCATTGTAGTGCATGTAGGTTATGAATAAATACAGTAGGCTGCCTATAAATTTTTATTTTTCGGCTACTGTTATCAATCGTTTAATGTTATCAAATCATCTTCGTCCCAGAGTGATTATAATAAGCGACGTCCACTGTATACAACAATATACACACACTGATACAATTCATGTGACAAAAGTTCACACTTAAAAGTAAAAATTATATCTAAAATAGGGATGCAACTGTTATACTGTTGTTGTTAGACAGTCTTCTAAGCTTATATTGTGCCAGCACGTCAGAAGGTGGATTGCTGTATACATGTAGGTCCTATGTTAGTGTCCCAATTCAGAACGTGAGGCCTACAGAAAGGAGACCTAGTTTAGTAGGCAGAAGGCTCAAAGAGGCAAGACAAAATAAAGCAAAAATAGTATGAGGCTCACCTTTCACAGCTTAACGTCTGGAGAGGAGTTGAGAACTGGAGCAAGTGTGTAAGCAAGGATGGAGCAGGTGTTTAAGGCAGGTCTTAAGGCAGCATGAGAGGGTGTTGTGTATGGCATAGAAGATCGAACGCCTACTTCAGAACTTGATGCTTTTAAAAACCGTGATGAGAAAGTAAGAGGATGTTGGGTTTTTCTGAGATTTCGTTTAGGTTTAGGTTGGAATTAAAAAAACTGATAAAGGTGTATAAAACAGTTTTCAGTGGCATCAAGGAGAGGGCCTTTTCCTAGAGAATTTCTAAGTCTTGGTCTATAGTGGCGAAACTGTTTTACGTCATGTACATGTTGCCCCACCGCTGAAACCCTATTGTATTCAATCACGTTAACGTGTTCCATGTACCAAATTATGATGCTGCGTCCGGTCTGCCCTGAACTGCAGTTATTGCATTTAAATCGGTAGACACCTGACCTTGAAAAGACGTTAGTTTTGTTTACTGAATTGGAGTTACATACCATTTCCATATTCCTTCCTGTTATTGGTTCGAAAGGAAATCTTAGGCCTATTATGTTTCTTAAAGATGTTAGTAATACTGTAGACGTCTTCATTGAAAGTGAAGGTGGAATACGTGGCAGGGTTGCATTTTTTTTCTTCAGTAGTGTTGTTTCTGATCAGTGTTTAAATGAATTAATTATTCTTCCTATAAAAAAGTCGTCGTATCCATTGAATCTGGCAATGGAACAGATGGTATTTAATTTTTTATTACCTAAACGAAATCTCAGAAACCCAACATCCTCTTTGACTTTCTCATCACGGTTTAAAAAAAATCAAGTTCTGAAGTAGGCGTTCAACCTTCCACGCCATACACAACACCCTCTCGTGCTACATGCCCTTGCCACATCGCCCTCCAGACCTGCCTTAAACACCTGCTCCATCCTTGCTTACACACTTGCTCCAGTTCTCAACTCCTCTCCAGACGTTAAGCTGTGAAAGGTGAGCCTCATACTATTTTTGCTTTGTTTTGTCTTGCCTCTTTGAGCCTTCTGCGTAGTAAATTAGGTCTCCTTCTTTCTTTAGGCCTCACGTTCTGAATCGGGACACTAACATAGGACCACCGGGCGAGTTGGCCGTGCGCGTAGAGGCGCGCGGCTGTGCGCTTGCATCCGGGAGATAGTAGGTTCGAATCCCACTATCGGCAGCCCTGAAGATGGTTTTCCGTGGTTTCCCATTTTCACACCAGGCAAATGCTGGGGCTGTACCTTAATTAAGGCCACGGCCGCTTCCTTCCAACTCCTAGGTCTTTCCCATCCCATCGTCGCCATAAGACCTATCTGTGTCGGTGCGACGTAAAGCCCCTAGCAAAAAAAAAAATTAAAATAGGACCCACATGTATACAGCTATCTACCTTCTGACGTACCGGTACAACATAAGCTTAGAAGACTCTGTCTAACAACAACAGTATAACAGTTGCATCCCTCTTTGAGACTCATTTTACCATACCACAACGAGTCAACCATCAAGATTTTAATATGTTTATCAAGTCTTTAACTCACATTCAATCATAAACTTAACATTAGAATGAAAGACTATTATGCTGCTAACGCACTGTAAACACTGCTACCTATTTTAGATATAATTTTTTACTTTTAAGTGCGAACTTTCGTCACATGAATTGTATCAACTGTTTGTCCTCTTGCTCGGTGTATGTGATAGGCTGATGATGACACTAAAAAATGTGTTGAAACCGGTACCACAAAAAACATGTAACATAATCCTGTGCAACAGAATTGTATTGGAAAGGTGGAACCCTTAAATTCAATTTACCTTTGTGATTCACAGTGTATTTGGTAGTGAAGACGATGAGATGGATGAACGTGATGTGTGGCGTGAGTGAATTGCAGTACACAAATTAAATGAATATCAAACTATTCAGAATAAATATTCTTTCTTTCGTTTTACATTCAAGAAGTCAGAAAAATAATGTGTGATGTATCTGTCATTGAAAATTTATTTTTATTTTACAGAATTAAGATTTTTTTTTCTGTGTTACTTTGTCTAAGGTAGATTTATTTCTGAAATGCTCAGTTTTATGTTTTAGTGAGATTTTCTACATTTGAATTTGTGTAAAAAATTTTACATGTTGATTTTGTAACTATTTTGGGTGCCTCAAAAAAAAAAAAAAAAAAAAGCTGGGCTTCTGAAACTATGCGATTGTAGAGTACCAAAAGCAAGAGGGTTTATGAGTTGTTTCAATTCTAACACTTATGAAAATAGACAGAAGAGTACCTGGCCCAGCGCGCCGTGTGTCGATGAAGCTGCGGATCTCTTTACCCACAGTACCCACTCTGAGTCCATCGCCAGAGCAGACCACACGACTAGCATCAGCCACAGCGGTCACTGCCACTTTGAGGGGACAGCCCTTCACCTGCCTGTCGGACCACATCACGTTCAGGAGATACGCTCCAGGTACAGTGGGAGTGTAAGTGGCCCGGTAAACACTGTTACCAAGATTCTGGAGATTTACCTTGATGTCAGCCTTCATTCCCGTCAATGTCACTTCTGGTAAACCTAATACAGAGAAGAAGTGTTAGAATGGCAAGAATGACTACTTTTATGCAAAGAGTATTCATACATCAAGTTATGATCTCTCATTTCCCCAAGCAGAACCTAAAATTATAAAACTAGCTGATGAACCTATCGCTGATGTACAGCAGAGATGAGGAGCAGCAGAATCATACCCTAGTTAACAAGATCAGTGATGCTTGCTGCTAATGGACTTGGAACAAAAAGCTAAATTAAACTGTAAAGTATTGAAAATTGGAATAATAATAATATTCCATAAAAGGAATACATTTGTTACTTAAAGAAATAAGTGACAATGAATCTGAATCATATGATGGCGAAGACTGACTAAACAATTAAATGGCAGAACATTTATTCTTTGAGCTTTGTGTTTATTTATTTTACTTTTTACTAAATATGGTGTACAGTAATATTATACGAGGTTTCATTATTCCTCTACTCCATTTGTTGGAAATAAGAGCTTTGTTCTGAGCAAAGTTACTTTTAACAGCAAATTGTTCACACCAAAACTTCCAAGCATCATAATGTTAAAACTAAACCAAATTCAACACCAACACTTTATTTATGCAAAGAACGAAAACACCAACAACCTGAAGACAACTGATGTTTATTGACCATAAAAAGTAAGACAAACCTGGTCCAGCCTGTGATCCATCTATGGTAAATTCTGCCTCCTCATGACATTTTGCTCCAGCCAGCCCACGGCCCGTCAGCACAACTCGCACAGGCCCGCTGGGACTGCTGCTGCCTCCGTCTGCTAGACCCGAGAGAGGTGACCGTGGCAGAGGGAATCCTCCGTACTGCAAGTAGACGAGATGCTCTCCAGACGTTCGAGGGGTCAGAAGAAGTCGCACTCGTCCTGCAGAAGTGGGTTCTACAGCGATAGGCACCGAGTTACCGGTAGGTCCTCTACACTCGGCAGTTAGCTGACCTGGCCCGGCTTCAGATGTGTCCAAACTGATCTTCTTTGTATTGTGAACTGCAAGTTCCAATCTTCCTTCAGAGTCCATGAAGGACTCCCAGCCGCCAATGACTCTGACTTTTCGAGGATCCACAATCTTTGGGTGAAAGGGGGAACCTGAAACACAATTATGTCATCTCACAACCAAGAATAGACTGTGAATTACCTAACATACTATTACGTTGAAGGTTGTAACTGAAGGAACCTAGGAGAAGTTGGGACAACACAGATGTGACAAAGAAATAGAAACTCTTGCACATGACCCCAGCTTCTGCACGCACAGTGAAGTACTACGAAACTAACTCACCATACAATAAGATCTTTAATTGCCAAAAGTTTGAGAAAAAGAGGATACATTGTACACGGAGAAATTCTACGTTCTTCTACACAAGGGAGCAGAAGAAGAACTGATATGATAGTATAAAGGCCTACATACTGGACCCACCACTTCACTCTTTTTGTTTGTACCAACTGTTAATTTGAGATAGACACCAACCAGCTTGAAAATGTTGAAAGGGAGGAAAAAATCTATATAAACCAACTGTAGATTACTACATGATTACTATGCAAGACAAGTTGTTGGTTTACTAATTGGAGCCACAGGGACCATCCCAAAATTCTTTGTCAACATCTGCAAAAAACCCTGACCTTTTATTAAATATTCTAAAAGCCCTTAAAGGCTCCATATGTATATTAAATAACCATTCGCATGCTTTCTAACTCATCCTCTTATATAAATATTGCAAATGTTCACTTATCTGTCATAATTATTATCCTTTCTCCTCCAGTGGGTGGGTATCCCCTGCCTGTTGTGAGAGGTGACTAAAAGGGGGACCAAGGCCTCTCAACTAGGAAACATGGGTTGGCGACCACTTGTGTCAGGCTCCTCACTTTCATCTTTCCTATCCGACATCTTGTTCTTTTCTGATCCCGGCGGTACTGAAGCACTTCTTTTCCTTATGCTGAACCTTCATTTTTTGAAGTGTTAGACCTCTTCCATTTTTTCCCTCCGATTAGTGTTAATAGAAGATCATTGGCCGGTTTTACTTCCTCTTGAAACAATAATCACCACCAGTATCGTTAATTTTGTTCTAGACGACTCGCTGTACATATGCTGCGTGTTTTATATTTCTTTGTAAGCTTTGTTGAGAGGCAGCCCTCAATTTAAGGAAGCAATTACAATTAAAATTAAATTCCAATGGTGCATGCTACAGTAGAGTAGTGAATGCAGTAATAAACCGACACTTCTGGTGTTTATGTTCGTTCCTTTCCAAGAGGAATACTTTTATTGCATTTTAAGGAATAACTCTTGACAAAATTATTGCTTTTAAAACTAATGGGACCGGGCGAGTTGGCCGTACAGTTAGGGGGGGCGCAGCTGTGAGCTTGCACCAGGGATAGTGGGTTTGAACCCCACTGTCGGCAGCCTTGGAGATGGTTTTCCGTGGTTTCCCATTTTCACACCAGACAAATGCCGGGGTTGTACCTTAATTAATGCCATGGCTGTTTACGGTGCGACGTAAAGCAAATAGAAAAATCTAATAGGGAGAAAAATATGATAATAAAATAGAACAATACAGTGGAACCTAGATTCTCCGTTTTTGGAGGGACCACGGAAAAATACATACAACACGGGAAAACGGAACATCTAGGAACAAATGGAAACCAACTATTTGGCTTAACATCACAATAATGAAATATATATCATTATAATACCAGCCCCGTGGTGTATGGATAGCCTGCCTCTTACCTGCAGGCCCGCAGTTCGGGATTTTTACCTGAATCTGAGGGCTAGTTCGAGGTCCACTCAGCCTAAGTGATTACAATTGAGGAGCTATCTGACTTGAGATAGCGACACCGGTCTAGAAAGCCAACAATAACGGCTGAGAGGATTCGTCATGCCGACCACACGACACGTCGTAATCTGCAGGCCTTCGGGCTGAGCAGGAGTCGTTTGGTAGGCCAAGGCCCTTCGGGACAGTAGTGCCATGGGGTTAGTATAATTATAATCTTACAAATACTCCTAAACTAAACCAAAGCAAGCTACAGCCTCAATGGTCCTTCGCCTACCAAGCGACCGCAGCTTAGCCCGAAGGCCTGCAGATTACGAGGTGAAGCATGGTCAGTGTGACGAATCCTCTCGGCCGTAATTCCTGGCTCTCTTGACCGGGGCTGCCATCTCACCATTTAGATAGCTCCTCAATTAAAGGTGATCACGTAAGCTGCGTGGACCTGGAACCAGCCCTCATACGCAGGTAAAAATGCCCGACAAATTCGAACCCTCCAGGTGAGAGGCGGGCAAGTTAGACCACGGGGCAGCTTCAAACATAAATTACCGGTACTTTACATCCAGTTTTACTGCGGAAACTTCATCAGTTTCCCACGTAAACTTATTTCAGTTCAGCAACTTTGATCAGCCACAAGTATTTTTCAATTCTCTAATCTAACAGAACAAAGCTCATTAGATACAAAAGCACCCAACATGATGGCAAAATTCCTTTATTTAATCTTCCATTGTAATTTGGTCACCGATATACTGTTCGTAGTCAGTTTCTGGAAATCTTGTACCGTGTAAATTAGGCCTTTAAAGGTTATGTTGAATTTGAGAATATGGTTTCAAATGTAAATATCAATTCTCAAAAGTTCTGGAATGCATTATATTCAATTCTAAGCATCACTAATCACAATAAAACTGGCGAGAGAAAAAGATATCAAAACTACAGAAATCACAGTTATTCGTGACCTTGAGCTCAGCTGCACAGCGCGCTCGCTGCACAAGTCAGTACTAGTGGGAAATGATACAAACTTTTTAAGTGCAACATTGAGCAAAGGCTGTTTGTATGACATTTTAACACAAAAACGTACAATTCCCAGTCTTATTATATTAGGACCAAAACAGTAATAGGCAATCCCAAGATCTCCCAAGCCTTTATGTATGACAGGTCCAACATCTGTTCTGGTTTCGATAACATAATCGTATACGATGATAATATTAAAATACTAGATTTGTGTTAAGAAGGAGCAGTTTTGATTTCTGCCTGAAAGCCCAGTCTCTCTATACAGTGACCTGAGGGAAGTGCTGCAAAACTGTTCGGCCGTGATATGCCAGAGAAGACTAACCAATGAATTCGCGAAATTAGAGTTGTTCATTCCAATCAACTCTCAACACAAAGATTTATTTTGTGCCAGACATTTTAATAACCTACAGTGTTTCAGTGAATCTGCAATCAGGAGACAAGTGGACCACTGTTAGCTGTTTCCCATTTTCACTTTCAGGTAAATGCTGGGACAGGCCACTGCTGATAACTTCCACCTCTGCATCCAGTTTCATTCACCATCATGCATTTTATCTTCATTACCACCTGAACCAAGGCTGGCATCAGGAACGGCATGACCCCGTATCAGGAAATGGGACATCAGCATGATGCCTTTGTTTGCAACAGAGATAACGTATTATTCCCCTTCAAGATAGAAATGACTAAACCCATAGCCTATTGGGTCCTGCCCAGGTCAGTGCTGGGAAAGGAGCGGTAGTAGCGGTACATGAACCGGTAGCTCCTATTTTTTTAATTTTTTTTTGCTAGGGGCTTTACGTCGCACCGACACAGACAGGTCTTATGGCGACGATGGGATAGGAAAGGCCTAGGAGTTGGAAGGAAGCGGCCGTGGCCTTAATTAAGGTACAGCCCCAGCTCCTATTACCTCCACAATAACCACTGTGCAGAGAAAGGAGTAGAGAGCTGCTACTTCATGAAGCAAATTATATTGGTTCACTTGACAGGGTTAGCCACCCTATGCTCTGGATCTAATTCCATGTACTGCCTTAGGAGTATCACAACACGTCCCTTCTGGGCCAGATTTTTACCCAAAAATTCTAAGAGATCATGTTTGGCTTTGTTTCTGCTTGCAACAGGCCTTTCTTTCAAAGCTTTCTGTTGCTGCTTGCTGCCCGTCATGCCTGTGGATTACAGTCCTTAGCGCGACCAGCGACAGGTTATATCTGACAAGCGGTTCTCAATATGGTCCATCAAGAATTCTCGTTGCCAGACATGGACATCAGTGCATTTGACGCCTTCAATATATGTCCAACATCAGTCGTCAAAGTGACATGTTTTGATGCTGCCAGTTCCACATTCAGCTTATTACGCACTTGGTTGTGTATTTGTTCTAACATTCCTTAGAATAAAATTAATTTAACACCGGTATTGATCAAGGAAATAGCTGGCAATTAATTTAAGTACAGTATAATAAATGGTGCAATATAAGTTAATTTTTCACCTATCTCAGACAGACTTCGGCGTCATGGTAATTCACACCTCTGATTAAAATGTTTAACAAAATTCCTGAAGCCTTTGTCCTGGACAAGGTCGAAAGTTTGCATATCTACAGAAACAAACATAGCCAAATTCCGATTCAAGCGCTTTTGTTCTTCACTGTCTAGGACATACACCTTGCTATTTTGGTTAATTGTTGGTTCTAAACATAGCTTATGATTTCTTTTAAATGATGTAATAAATTAGTTATGCCACCTCCCGTTGAAAAACTAGGAGCACATAATAACAACAACAACAACATTGTTTTGTTTTTGTGGCATTACCAATACAGTCAAGTTCACCGGTCCCACATAGAAACTGAATGTCAGAATGAACAGAGCACGTTCGCTCAGTTTCCTCCGCAGCAGTACCGGAGAATACCTGTGGTCTGCTTTGATTGCTACAAGCGATTCAATCACTCAGAGGGCTGCCTCCTATCCCAGCACTAATTTATACCTGGGTCTGAGGACTGGTTCAAGGTCTACTCAGCCAAGAATAATGGCCGACAGTATCAGCCGCACTGACCATGCGTCACCCTGTAATGTGCTGAGCAGCAGTCGCTCGTCAGGTCTGTACTACAGTAAAATGAAAATGTTAAAGGTCCACCTTTTTAATACAATGAATGTTTATTGAAGTGAGTATATATCACATAACATTTAAAGAAAATTGGTACTAGTCTGTACTTCAATGGGTGGGAGAGCCTGCTAGAAAAAACTATAAATAATCTATACAGTAAAACCTCGATGCAGGGGGAGGGGGAAAATGACGATGGATGCGGGAAAATGATAAATGCCGGTGACATGAAATAGTGGGAAAGCATAATAATAAAAAATTACGGGCATTTTTCATCATGTAAATATAATAATAATAATAATAATAATAATAATAATAATAATAATAATAATAATAATAATAATAATAATAATACAGCAGAACTCTACTTAAACAAAACCTGGCTTAACCAAAATGCTCTGGCAAAATTGTATTTTAATATTTTGTCTTTACCCTCTCGTTCTTAGCCATCGATATTAGTTATTCTCTTGCTATATGTGCTGAGAGCTACTAGGCAAACCCTATTTTTATATTATGACTTTACCAGAATGCATGTGTAGCATAAAACTAAACAGTTTCTTACCCTCTAGTTAGTTCCATGATACATTTTTTTCTTGAACAAGCAGGAATTAATATTATTACTGTATTATTAATAAGATTATTATTATTACTGTATTATTCGTCATGAATATTATGCAGATGACTCCAACTCTGACAATAGCAGTTCTGAGAATCGAGTTGCAGCAGATGATGGATTTAATGCATTGGAGATAAGACTGATTTTGAATTTTCATTAAAATACAGTACTACACGCTTTAATTACCCTACTGGAATAAAATTACTGTATACAGTATTCAGTTCAGTAGTCATCATCATCATCATCATCATCATCATCATTTCTTCGCTCCAGCAATCTGGGTGCGGTTGTGTACGAGCCTCCTCCAGTTTTCCTATCCATCCACAGTTGCTGCTCATATAAGCAACACCAGTTCACATCTCTAATTTCACAAGGTCTTCCTCTTGGTCTCTTCCCAGGAACATTGTGGTCAAAGTATGTTCGAGGAGTCCTTTTCATGTGACCATACCATTGCAATCTCTTCACTTCTAGTCTCCAGCAAGCTTCTTTCCAATCCAAGCTGTTGTCGGATATCCACATTCCTTATTTTATCCATTTTTCCAGGCCATACGTCAATATAGGTACTAGATATATTTTGTAAAAGTTCATCTTGGAAACTGGCAGAAATGTTTCATTCCGAAGTATTTGACGTACAGCGTGATAGAATTTGGAAGCTTTCTGTATTCTGTTACTCTTCTCTTGATGTACGGTATTGTCTGATGACAGAACGCTACCTAAATACTGCAAGATGTCTACAGTATCCATCTCCTCATCTCCAATTCTTAGATGAACACTTGGAGAGTTTTTACTCATCACCAAGCTAACTGTCTCCGTTTTGCTGATTTTGAGACCTAAGGTTGTAAAAGCTTCATGCCAGGGATCTAGTCTAGTTTGTACTTCAGCTTCTGTCTCACCCCATACCATTACATCATCAGCAAAATCCAGGGCATTAGTTTTTGGATCGTTTCTCTTAACTGCTTTTAAAACTTCATCCATTATGATTATGAAGAGAAGTGGTGGACTCCACTCTTCGTTTCAAACTAACCTGACCTTCCATCCTGGACCTGGACACAACACTTGGTTTCATCATATAATCGTTGTACTCGTGCTATGATGTCATTGGGGACTTTCTTATGTCTCAAACGTTCCCATATATGCCTGCATGGTACATGGTCATATGCTTTCTCGATGTCCAGAGAAACAGTTATAAGTGTTTTACCTTGCTCCCAATACTTCTCATAGAGCATTCTGGTGGCAAAAATGAGGTCTATAGTTCATCTATGAGGTCTAAATCCATGTTGTTCCTCCTCAAGTGTAGGTTAACATATTTTCTAATCCTGCTCTCAAGGATGGATTCATAGATTTTGAGGCCATTGTGACAGCAGAGTTATATCCCTATAGTTGGTACATTTCTTTCTATCACCTTTTTTCAACAATGGGATGATGACTCCTTGCTTCCAGTCATTGGGTGCTACATTCTCTTTCCGGATTCTATTTAGTACCCTGTACATCCACTGTTGTCCAACCTCTCCTAGTGCTTTGATCATCTCAACACTTAATTCATCTGATCCAGTTGATGTGTTGTTTTTCAGCTTAGATATTGCTGTCTCTACTTCCAACCATGTCAGACTAGTGGTATTTGTGCTGTCAAAATCGTAAGGTTCGTCGTCTAATGGAGTGACATTTTCATAACAGTTCAGCAAAGTTTCAAAGTGCCTTTGGAACTCCTGTAATATTTTGGTCTTATCCCTAGTCACCTCACCATTAGGAAGTTCTACAGATTGGATAGATTCATTTTGAGTTCTTCTATTCTTAACAATACTGTATAACAGTTTTTTATTTCCATTCTGTGTTATTTTGGTAGCCAGATCTTCCTTGTATTTCCGCTTTTCAGCTACAACCAACTGTTTAACTTGTAATTTTTTTCTTTCTGTAAAGGGACAGCTTCTCCTCTATTTCATGTTGATCTCCCCATGATCTTGCTTGATATAAGGATCTTCTTGCACGGTTTCTGTCATTGATAGCCTTTTTAACATCATCATTCCACGAGGCAGTTTCTTTAGGTTGTCTCATTTGACTCTGTCGTTCACATACTTTTTCTGCTGTACCAACCACAACCTTCTTTGGATTATCCCATTCTTCATCTACCAATTTCAGTTCTTCTCTCCGCAACAACCTGCAGATACCTTCCCTGAATTCTTCCTTTACACTTGGCTCGGTTAGTCGCCAAGTTTTTTATTTTTGGGACTCTTTTGTTACAGACTTTGGGAGGTCTTTCCTCTGCAATAACTGCAACCAACAGTCCATGGTCTCCACCAAGGTCTTCACTTAGAATGACATTTTTCCATACATTTTGACCTATCAGAATATTACTGTACCTATTTTATCATCCCAGCTATATCTTGTGATTTTTGGGAGTCCCTTTTCTTGAACGTAGTGTTACTCACTATCAGGTTGTATCTCATGCATAGATCTAGCATATATTCTCCCTCTTCATTTCTGTTTCCCATTCCATGAGGGCCCAGTATGGATTCATATCCTGTTCGTTGTGAACCAACTTGTGAATTAAAATCACCCATTGCAATTAGTTCAGTAGTAACAAAAGAAATTGTTTCATTATTTCAGTCGCTTTGCGCTTTGTTGAACAAAGCAATGAATCTACACCAGCTGATGTACTGTTGATTCAACAGTCACACGATGTAGCTGCAAAACAGCACTGCACCAAGAAAATTCAGAAGAAAGTCACCGATTTCTACACAATGAGTGACATTATGTCAACATTTTAATGTTAATATACAGTATGCACCTTTGCTTATCAGAGTTTCGAAAATATTTGTCATGTGTCATCCAAAAAAATGCATCAACCGAAGTGGCACCGCCCCCTTTATTTAGGATAAATGGGGTTCTACTATAACAACAACAACAACAACAACAACAATAATAATGGTGTGTGGCCTCCGAAGCCGGGTGATAGGCAATCTACGCACTTACAAAAATGCGGCTCTACCTAAGATGAATCCTTACGCGCAAGTCGGCGCACACACACAACCCCCAAACTGTCGGAATTAGCCAACAAAAGTTAAAATCCGCGATCTGTTCATGACCCCTTGAACTGAAGGCCAACACGTGCTAACCATTTAGCCATTGAGCCGGACATGCTCATACTATACATAACAGTATCAAAATATTGCAATCATGATATACGCAATGAAAATAAAAAGCACGATTTTTACGCCATTTCATTTCACTTTTCCTTACATCTCGTAGTAATTGGAAAACCTTAAAGATCAGTTCTCTTACTGCAAATTAATGACATACGTGGATATTATGGCGATAACCTGTACTTTGGTAAAGATTCCGTAGAACTTCATGAACGATAGGTTAGAGATCCTACATGGCATGGCTCGGACGATGTCACAGAGGTTAGAATTTCAACATGGTGCGCCTCGGACGATGTTACAGCGGGCTAATGGATGCTGCTAAAGTAGGAATTAGTTTCAAGACCAGGCTAGTGAAAATATTATTAGTCTGACTTGGTTAGGACCGGCTTGTAACAAGACAACTCGGCAGGGGCAACAAAGTGGTTAACAGGCCTCTAGCATCCCACACACATCACAAGGTATGACACGATTAATAACCCTGTGACTAATTAAAACGTACCCGCCGCACGCCATGACTATTTCAAACCGCGCTATTTTCTCATTTTCAATGAAGCTGGCATCCCTAGCGACCCAACAGCAACACAGAAAATGGCGGCAAATTTGAGTTTTATAGTGCCTCCGTTTTAATTCTTGTAAATAACAATACTTCTAGGGGCCGGTTAGTGGGTCGAGGATAAGTGTTGGCGCCAGGAGGCTCGTAGTGAGGTTGCGCGCGAATAACCTGCGCAGAGCACTCCAGCCTACGAGATCCTTGCTCAAGAGATTAACAACTTGTAATTGCTCATAACAGGTTGTTGCTATTATATGCTAGAGTATTCAGCTATCTCTTTAAATTCAAAACACTTTCGCGTATATTTTTCTTACGTACGATCAATCCATGCGGGAAAATTGTGGCTAGGGACAAATATTTTTTTGACGATCGGTGCAACAAAACGATAGTTCGAGGAATGATACATGCGGGGGAATTTAAAATTGATTTATATGGAACATTTTTGAGATCAAATAAACTGAATGATGGATATGGGAAAATGACAGTTCCGGGAACGATGCATCGAGGTTCTACTGTATAGATAAACAAAACTCAAGCTCTTCAACCAGAGGGCGTTGAAAGGTGCGGTTTGTACCAAAATCTTCCAAATCGTCTCAATAGTACAGGAAAAATCTTGCATTTCTTGAAAAGTCAATGGAAATATATTTATTTTGAAGATCAAATAATTAAATGATCACTCCAATAATTACAGGTGAAGGCAAAGATCAGTTCACCCTAGGACCTTTTTAATGGGCGCACCGCCCTGCCGCTTTCACAGACCGCCCGGCTAACATAACCTAGATACTTGCTAGTTACATAATATTAATACACACTTGGAGCCATTAGGTGTTCCAAATTAAATCCAAATACTGTAAAACTGTTTATTTAAATGATAAATCTTCATTAATGTCAGCATAATTGCATCAATTACATTGAAGTTTAAATGTTTAGCTTGATTATCACGTCGTGTTGTGCGCGAGCGGTGTCTGTATTAGCGTGGAATCACATAAGAGCACTTGATTCCACCCGACGTCACAAACCCATATGGCACTCCACAGCAACCAAGTGGTAAGCCCCCGTGATTAACGAGCAGAACACTAGTCATTCAAAATACTCGGTTATGTCCTTTTTGTAATAACACTAAAATAGTTTAATTTTGCCCTAAATTGAAATTCTATCTTATTCATTTTTCTTTTTAATATGCAGTGCTCCCCGCCCAGAACACTGCGTACGAAAAGAAGTGTTATAAACTAAAGGTACCGTTATTAAATGTTCATAAAACTGTTGAAAAGTGCAAGTGACCTATTTATAAGGAATGCTATGGAGCAGCGCCGGCCCCGTGTGTAGGGGTAGCGTGCCTGCCTCTTACCCGGAGGCCCCGGGTTCGATTCCCGGCGAGGTCAGGGATTTTTACCTGGACCTGAGGGCTGGTTCGAGGTCCACTCAGCCTACGCGATTACAATTGACGAACTATCTGACACTGAGATAGCGGCCCCGGTCTAGAAAGCCAAGACGGCTGAGAGGATTCATCGTGCTGACCACGCGACACCTCGTAATCTGCAGGCCTTCGGCCTGAGCAGCGGTCGTTTTGGTAGGCCAAGGCCCTTCAAGGGCTGTAGTGCCATGGGGTTTGTTTGTTTGTTTGTTTGTTTGTTTGTTTGTTTGTTTGTTTGTTTGTTTGTGGAGCAGCACGGGTGCACTAGTCAATCACATGGCCTCAGCTACAATTTGCAAGGATTTTGACGCCATCTGACTGCTCGTCAATTTCAACGTTCCGTTTTATTCTACGCCCACTAGATGGCAGAGTAAACATCTATGACTGTTTTAATTAATCTTGTTGACTGAACACTAAATGTGTCACAGAGATCTTTCACATGCCGACATTGTACGACACAAAGTGTCGAATGGACTTTTTTCTGTTCTGCAAGTCTTTCTCTTTGACACCCACGGGCAATCTGTGCATCTCAGAGAGAGAGAGAGAGTGTGTGTGATGGTGACGAGGAGGAGGAGGAGGAGGACGTAAGGAGAGGATGAAACCTGCTGTTGGCACATAGCCTTGTCCACACAAATCAGTGTGCTCAAGGCTTAACGTTTCCATCTGATGGATAAATCACCATCAACATCATACGCCTTCACTCCATACGAACAATGAGGAGAGCTTTGGAACCGAACCCAATCTTTTGACGTGCTATCTAACGACTAGAATGTGTTTACCACAACCTCTCCTACCACACTGGCCAACATTCCGATTGTGAAAATTTTTCCATCAATAGGACTCAAATCAGCTAACCATGATGTCAGACCTTCATGATTTTAGATGAAACTCGGCCCTCAGTTCTTTGAAGGACAGGCCCAGACACTAT
Source organism: Anabrus simplex (assembly GCF_040414725.1). Taxonomy (NCBI): domain Eukaryota; kingdom Metazoa; phylum Arthropoda; class Insecta; order Orthoptera; family Tettigoniidae; genus Anabrus; species Anabrus simplex. Next base: position 99,218,907 of record NC_090278.1, read on the forward strand.
CATTCACTTAATTCAGTGTTGTGAAAACCAACCCAAGAACACTTTATTCACCATTTTCCTCAGTTTGATGTCTTCGCTGGATGCAGAAGGTCACTCTTTAGTTTACCCATTCTAGCTTTTTACATTATCTATTCCCTGAGTGCAGTGTTTTGAATTCGCCTTCCAACAATACCGAACCCACTCTCCCTCCTTAAAAATATTCAGGAGTTTGCTTATAATTTACTCACCAGCTATAGGGATGCCATCCCACGTGACACGAACATCAAACACCCCAACCTCGACGGGAGTGTATGTTGCCACGTAGACACCTTCGCTCTCTTGCTCCAGGGTACACTTTGCCACACTATCTGGTCCATCCACTTGTACGCTTGGCTCTCCCATCAGTCCTGGTCCCAACACCTTGAAGGTAGCTGGCATGTCCACCTGACCGCACGTCAGTCCATCTCCCGACGCCTTAGCAACGCCCAAGTCCTCGACGAGGAATGTAATTGGAGAGCCTACAAAAAGCCAGGAACATGATTCATTCTATGAATGGAATGGAAATACAGCAAAACAGAACTAAATATTTTCAAGGAAAAATGACAAAACAGCTAGTTAACAAAACTAAGAAGCGGTATCATCATTGCGTTAACACGTCAGAAGAAAATTAGCATCAAAATTCTAACAATTGAAATAGCACAGTTTCCAAAAAATATCTGAAGATAATCTTTAACACTTAAAGAAGACATGAGGCATAAAATGCCAAAGCAGAACATGGGAATGGAGCTAGAGAGGAGCCTTGAAAATATTTGTTTTATTTTAAAATGGTCGATAACAGCGGATGCTGAAGGAGAACTGGTAAAGCTGTACCTAGCTAGTATGGTGAATGTGCTATTGCTAGGTTTCTATTTGGTCCACCATCCAGAAGACCAAGACGGACAAGTTAAGAAATGAGGTGAGGAAAGAAGCCGGAATAAGACTACGGTGGTACGGGCTCATGATGAGGATGGAGCCTACAAGAATAGCCAGAATAAGTTTGGAAAGACAGGTGAAGGGAGAAAAGACCTAAAACCCGATGGAGGGACATGATCAGGGTTGATCTAGTTACCAGGGGATGTACGGTGGATGAAATTCTCCAAGACAAGTTGTATATGGACAGGAAGAAGTGGAAGAGGCTCGTAAACTGGAACTGTACAATGATGACTAAGGATCTGTTGAAGAAAATAATATAAAATAGAAATGAGATGAAAGAAAATAGAAAGTAAAAGAAAAACTGTAGTAAAGGATGTAACAAGATGCACATAGTGGTAAAAGGACTTGTTGGAAAGAAAAATCTGTGCCAATTGACTGGAGTACTGTAAAAGAATAGTAAAGTCACATGCATACATCTTCATTTTATAGACTGTCAAGCCTTTCATTGTTCAGTCTGCAAGCCTCCAAAAAGGGGTTGTTTTTTTTACATCACACCAACACAGATTGGTCTTATGGTGACGATGGGATAGGACAGGCTTAGGAGTGGGAAGGAAGCAGCCGTGGCCTTAATTAAGGTACAGCCCCAGCATTTGTCTGGTGTGAAAATGGGAGACCATGGAAAACCACCTTCAGGGCTGCCGACAGTGGGGTTTGAACCCACTATTCCCCGGATGCAAGCTCACAGCTGCGCGCCCCTAACCGCACAACTCGCCCGGTCGTGAAGTTATTAAACACCTCCACAATCCTCTACTTGCAATTAGGTCTGTGTCCTCATTTAGTTTCATACTTCTTATCTCTGAATCATTAGAAAATTAGCCTAAGCTCTGTTGTCTTGTTCTCCCTCTAGTTCTCTTACCCTCTATAACAGAGTCCATTGTTCTCCTAGGTAACATATCCTCCTCCATTCGCCTCACGTGACCCCACCACCGAAGCCGGTTTATGAGTACAGCTTCATCCATCGAGTTCATTCCTAACTTAGCCTTTATCTCCTCATTCCAAGTACCCTCCTGCCATTGTTGCCACTTGTTTGTACAAGCAATCATTCTTGCTACAATCATGTCTGTTACTTCTAACTTATGAATAAGACATCCTGAGTCATTCCCATAAAGCAAAGTTGGTCTGAAACAGACCGATGTACATATAGTTTCGTCTGGGAGCTGACTTCCCTTTTACAGAACACTGTTGATCGCAACTGCGAGCTCACTCCATTAGCTTTATGACACCTTGATTCAATCTCACTATATTACCATCCTGGGAGAACACACAACCTAAATACAGTGAAACTCTGTTAAGAAGTTTTCCAAGGGACTGCAAAAAAAAAAAACTTCTTAAGCAGGAAACTTCTTAAAAGGGGTAATGCCCAAAAACTTATTCTGTACTTTGAAATACATGTGAAACACACAGCCAACAGATTTCCTTGTTTGTGGACAATACTGAAATAGGCCGATATATAAGAGCTGCTAACAGAAAGCCATAATATAAAAAATCGATTATCATGACAATATTTTTAGAGATAAAGTAAAATAATTGAACATACCGTATTATAAATATAATTGATAAGAGAAGGGAACATATTAAGTTATATAAAAAGGTTGCGAGGTTTCCTTATTTTAGCAGGCAGAACCATTTCCTTCCACGCTTTCCTTTCCTCCGCACTTACAGTCTGCTTCGCAACAAATTGTTTTGTAAACGATGTCGGCTCGATTTTTAAAGCGGTCCAGCCACCCGTTCGAAGCGGTAAAAGGTACCCTTAATTTGCGTGCGGCTTTCTCCTGCACAATAGTCCCACTGAAAGGTATGTTCAAATTTCGCTGCTGTTTAAACCACATTAGCAGAGCTTGTTCTATTTCATCGTACTTTTCAGATTTAACTTCCTTACAGTTTGCTGAAGTATTCCCTGCAGAAGCAGAGATCTCTTCTTTCTTCGCTATAATACCGTTCAAAGTAGACGGCGGCATCCCCAGCTCCTTTGCCAAAGCAACACGGGAAAGTGTAGATGACTCCACTTTCCTGATAATCTCCACTTTGTCTTTTATTGTTAGTGCCTTTCGCTTGATCTCTTTCCTCTGAGTTCTGCTCATTTTCACTTAAAAAGTTTGTACGTTGATATTACAACTAACTTCACCGACTCCTATTCATACTAATTATGATGCTACACTATGCTTGGCAATCCGTAGCTTAGGCTTACAAGACGCAAAAGCAAGACGTGTACTACAGTTTGTTAGCATGTGCTTTCCATCTTCCTGACACCCCCGACACCTGCTTCAAGGACAACAGCAGCAAAAGGGAAATCTAGCAACTTATTCTTAGAGATATTAGAACCTAGGCCTAAATCGCCCCTGCATTCCTACTGGTTGTCACGGCAACGGGCGTAGTTTCTGGCTGTTTCACAAGTAACGCATGGCCAAGCTAGTATTGAGTTTATTTTCCCGCTTCAATCCTCTTCATGCTATAGGTAATGAAGAAAAGAAACACAGGTTCGAAGTTGCAGAAATGAGTGCATGGAAAAGTATATGGGGTATTACGTAGGAGTGATAAAGGCGCAATAGCAACGCTAGCACATCTAAACGTAAACAGTTTCTTTCCCCGCGAGAATTTTATTTCATGTCTCTTCATCCTTGTGCTACGTTCTAATAATGCGATGTAATAATTACGAGTGACACGATAATACAATGTTTAGCTCGTATAAAAGTAAAATTAAAAGTAACTTTCAATTTTATGCCAACACGGGGTATTGCAACGCATCTGTGTGCCTCCCACCAACACCCAGTTGGATATCAACATTCGTTCAACTTCGTAAACGATCGGGATCTTTCGGCCGGCTGTGGCAGCATGTGTATCGGCTGGCTGCTGGCAAGTCGGCTGTTTCCCGCATAGAGTCGGGAAGTTTATTGTATTCATCTCACTAATAATGGACACGGAAAATCTTATCAGTTTAGTTCAAAAACGTAATTTCCTCTACGGCAAGACCCATAAGTATTATTGCAACAACAATGTAAGAGAGAATGCCTGGAAGGAAATAAGCAAGGGAATGAAGAATCAAACAGGTTAGAATATTCAATTTTGTGGTAGATTAACAGTAATGTTGTGGACAAATACACTTTACTGTTTTTAATTAATGTTTAGGCCACCTCGATTAATGACTTCACCCTGTCGCGGCCGGCAAATTACTGCATTAAAGTTTTATCAAACCGTCCATCGCGTGCTTTATGTTTCCCACGTAGAATCCCATTCGATTCTATTCCGCGAGATGAAGGCTGGAGTGGAAATTTCGACTGATGAGTTTGATTCGATTCCACAAGGTGAGAGTGAGCATCTGCTGTCCGTGTTGTCATAGCGGGATGTCATATGGCCTTGGCAGGCCGGCACATGTTCCGTAACACCAGACACACACCACGAGCGCGCGAACAGTCTAACACAGGGTGCAACTTGCGCGGAGACTGGAGGATTCTAACCATGGGTTGCTTTGAGCGGACGTTTTCTATCTCAAGGGGCTCTAAAATCTGAACGGTTTAACCGGGAAATATATTTACAACAGAACACTTTAAACGGGAAAAATATACATATATCTTAATACAACTGATCAAGGGACCAAGAATATCACACTTCTTAGGCAGGAAAACTTCTTATGCGGGAACTTCTTAACCGAGTTTCACAGTACTTGAAATTATCTACCTGTTCCAGCAGTGTACCACCAATCTTGGAATACACAAACAGTGTTTGGGATCCTCACCAAGAATACCTAATAAAAGAAATAGATAGTGTGCAGAGGAAAGCAGCAAGATTTGTAACAGGGGATTTCAGGAGAAAAAGTAGTGTATCAGAAATGTTAAAGGAACTTGGGTGGGAAACTAAGTAAGAGAAGGGAGAAAACTAGACTTATAGGATTATATAGAGCCTATACAGGAGAAGAAGCATGGGGAGAAATCCATGAGAGGCTTCAGTTGGAAAATAATTATATCGGCAGGACTGACCACAAATATAAAATTAGAAGGAATTTTAGCAGAAGTGATTGGGGTAAATTTTCATTCATTGGGAAGGGTGTGAAGGAGTGGAACAGTTTACCAGGGGTAGTGTTTGATCCTTTTCCAAAATCTGTACAGATATTCAAGAAGAGAATAAACAGCAACAGAGAAAATAAATGAAGTGTTAGAGGGCATTCGACCAGTGCAGGTTATTGTAAATTTTAAAAAATGTGTGTGAATAAATTAATTCCATCCCCTGGTCTAAGGAGTTTGGACAGCCAAAGTAGGGGTGAAGTACAGTGGGGACTTCGAGGGCCCTGGGACCGCTACGGTAGCTGTGAAGGCCCTTCAGGAACTCTGAAAAGTGGTGGCAAAAGGGGCTCTGGTTAAGACGCAGCAGGTCGTTATGCTACTTAGGTTCCAGAATGGGTAAAAATAAAATAAATAAACAAATGCAATGTAAAGTTTAATCTTATACCAGTTGTATAGTATCATTTGAAGTAATTCCACATACTGTATATCAGTTGACTATATTTGTAAGTAGTACAGGAGATATTATAAGTAGAATTTTGTAAACAATATAAATTTATTAAGGATGAGCTGAGTTTTTAATAGGAAAAAATTGTTAGCGTTCAATTGTATAATATTGTATTATAGGAAAATTTTCTTCTCTTGTTAATTTAATATTTAGTGCTTGACAATAATGTATTTTAGTGTACCATTTGCCACCGAGGTAGGCACATCATTTGCAAATAAAGAGATTTTGATTTTTGATTTGATCTGACATTCAGTTCTCTCAGGTTTCTTGGCTACTGATATTACATTAATCTTTGAAATGCCAATTTTCATACCATACTCACTGCACCTATTTTCAGGTTCCAAGATATTAGACTGCAGGCTTTCAGCACAATCTGCCATTAAGACCAAGTCGTCAACATAGGCCAGACTGCTTACTACATTTCCACCTAACTAAATCCCTCCCTGCTACTTTACACTTTTCAGCAGGTGATCCATGTAAACTACGAACAACAAAGCCTTGCTTACCACACTGGTTTTCATCCAACTTACCATCAACCATTTATTGCACTTTTCCTTCCAAAATGCCAGTGAACACTTGCCTGGTATACTGATCAATGAAATACCTTGATAGTTGTTGCAATCCTTCCTGTTCCCTTGCTTATAGATAGGTGCAGTTTCTGTTTTTGTCCAATCAAAAGTTATCTTAGTAACATTCCATGCTAGTCTTATTACTCATTAAGCCATTTCATCCCTGCCTTCCCACTATACTTCACCATTTTGGTTTTAGTTTCTTTTATTCCTGCTGCTTTATGCCAATGGAGTTTATTTACCATCCTTTCCACTTCCTCAAGCATAATTTCAGCAACATAATTGTCCTCCTGCCCATGAAGTTTATTGTTTGCAACATCAACAAGATTTTCAAAACATTCCTTCCAACTGTCCCGAAATTGCCTGGGATCTACTATGAGTTCACCTAATTTATCCTTTTTCCCTCCTTTTCTAAGATTCTTTATTCCTGTCCAGAAAGGTTTCCCTAATGCATGACCAAGCCTTTCCAGGTTATTTCTGAATTCTTCCCATGACTCTGTTCTGTTTCTTTTGTCTATGTACAATTCGCTGCCTGCATCAGCCACTTCTAATGCTACTCATGTTGCTCTCACTTCATCATTCCACCATGATGTTCACTCAGTTGTTCGTAGGCATTCCCTTGCTCAGCTTCCCTGTATGCCACGCACCCTCTTTACACATCCTAAAACCGTTTACTGTCCATTGTTTGGAACTTTTCACTCATCATATCCATGTACTTCTCATGCTGGAGATTTTCTAGGCTTATTCGTCTGCAGAGAGATTTCACTTTCTCTGTCCTAGGCCTAGTGATGCTTAGTTCACTGTAGATCAGACGGTTGCCTGTATCATCCAAAATTTCCTGGAATACCTGCACATTGCTAACAAATTTTGGTTATGATATAGTCTATTATGGACCCTCCCATGTGTAGCGGTGAATAGCCTTGTGCTTGAAGAATGTATTCATATCTGCTAAACCCAAAATAGCACAGAAGTCCAGTAAACTCTTCCCATTCCTGTTAGCTTATGTATCCTCCCCACATTCTTCAGTTCCATTTTCAACTCTCGCATTGAAATCACCTAGTAGCACCATCATATCCTTGCTGTTGACCTAGACTACGATATCACTCAATAAACTTGTCAACTTCATCCTCATCTGAACCCTCGCATGGTGAGTAGACTGAGACAATTCTAATCCCAAGTCCTCCAACTGCTAAATGTACCCATATCATTCAGTCATTTATGTTTATTGCAATAGTGTTAATGATGCTAATTTACCTCTTCAAGTAAAATTGTAATCATACTACACAATGAGAGTTTGGGAATTTCAGAACCCCAAGTGTACACAATCAAGGACACGACATGTACCCGTTGCCAGGCCATCTTTCTATGTCTGCCTTTGTGGTTTTTCCCTGGCCCTTGCTGCCGGGTGGTATGCGGAGCATGGGGACAATCCTCCCTGCTCTGTCTCTTATAGAAATAACAGCATGTCTTAGGCACTGTAGCTTGTTTTGGCCATCATGCAGGGGGTCCATTACATAATAGTGTATTACGAACTTGTGAGTTTGCAAGCGGTCAAGAATGGAAACAGAGGAAACATATAATGGAGAAGGGGTTAAGGAATTTCTATTTCCCTATTTAAATATTTTGAATTACTTGGTTCTCGAAATAATGAGCACAAAAGTGTGAATTGCAAATTCTGTATGAGAACAATAATTTTGAAAGTTCCAAGGTTTCGTGTGTAGCCTCACTTAGTGATAATATCCACTTAATGTCTCTATGCTAAAAACACAAAATGAAGTAATGTCCTTTTCTTTGTAAACTTTGGTTGGAAAAAATACCAGTGATTTCCTGAAGACTAACGGTACCTGGGAACCACCGTACGTGATGTTGAAGCGGTAGTTGCCAGGTACAGAGGGACAGAACTCAATGAGGTCTGTATCCTTGTCGTCAGCCCAGCTCTTCACTTCCAGAGGTAGGTCCTGACCCAGCGGACTCGTCACCGTCACGTCCAACTCCGCAAAGCCTGCATCCCTCCTCAGCACTACAACAGTTAGGTTAATCTTTAGATGGCTACAGGCCATGTAATAGAGACCTTGATTAACACCACAAACACACACTTACACTTGAAGGCTATCTTCTCGTTAACGCACACCGTCTTGGAGCCTACATCAGCCACCTTCACTTTGGACGAGTCGTACACCTGACAGTAGTAAGGGGACCCTCGCAACGCCCTAGCTCCTTGAGACACTTCTATCTTGTACGTTCCTGGAAGAACAGATAACATCATTAGCAGAGAGGACAACAGTGCAGAAGGTTGGATTCTTTCACTTTTAACTATTATTTGGACAGAATATTTAAGCAATTTTGGAGCGATCATGAATTGAGAAACACCACCACTTATTGAAGCAAGTGAATCAAATAGAATCAAAGACTGGTTTAAACATTAATTCATCAAAAAACAAAATTTTTGGTCTTCGCTTGTGAGGAATATACAGATATCAACAGTCAGGTAGAAAGAGTAAATTCCTTCAAATATTTCGGCTGCTATGTCGCCAACCAACTGGATTCTGACAAAGAAATAGATACAGTAAAACCTCGTTAATTCAAGTCGTTGGGACTCAAAGATCGGACTTCCGAATTACGTGATTTTGAATTAACCGCAATTCGCAATTCAGAAGTACCAACCCTTGCCGCATTACGAAATATTCTAAGGCCCGTTACTGCATGCATTTAACCTTGATTCACAGTTGCCATGTAAAATGCCATGAAAAAAGAACTATTTCCAAAATGTATCCAAGAAGGTGCATTTACAATGTTCAAATAATGCACTTGGATAAATCACTGACGAACATAACCTCACGCAACGAAAGAAAAAAAATCACACAATTCAAAGACGAGGATAAATTATGCCGGTTCCCCTGTGCAAATGCTTTATTTTTTGGACATCTGTACTGTTTACATTTTTAGATTTAACAGATACTGAGAAAGCAAACCTCTTCAGTAGGGAATTCAGAGATTCAGTAGAAGATTGTCAGGACTTGGAAACCGAAACAGCAGATACAGAGGGAGAGAGACAGAGGGAAACAAGAAGCTTCTCATTCACAAATGAAGATATTTTCAGAGAAATCCAACTGCTTCAGCAAGGAAAAGCAGCAGGAAGTGATCAAATTACTGGGGAGGTATTAAAGACAATGGGGTGGTATATAGTGCCTTATTTAAAATTTCTCTTTGACTATGTCATAAATAATAGTGTGATACCAAAGGAATGGAAGGAATCTATAATAATACCAATTTATAAAGGAAAGGGTGATAAAAGGAAACCAGAGAACTACAGACCCATCATCCTGACCAGTATAGTTTGTAAAATACTGGAGAGTTTAATATCAAAGTACATCAGAGGGATATGTGATGATAAAAATTGGTTCATGAGGAGCCAGTATGGATTTAGAAAGAAATTTTCTTGCGAGGCACAACTGGTGGGATTTCAGCAGGACATATCAGATCAGTTGGATTCAGGAGGCCAGTTAGATTGCATAGCCATAGATCTTTCCAAAGCCTTTGATACAGTGGAACATGGAATATTATTAAAGAAACTGGAGGGAATAGGATTGGACGTAAGGGTTACACGTTGGGTGAAAACATTTCTAAATTCAAGGGTTCAGAAAGTCAAAGTAGGAAATAATGTATCTCAGGAAGAGAAAGTTTGGAAGGGAATTGCACAGGGTAGTATAATCGGTCCGTTACTTTTCTTAATATACGCAAATGATTTAGGGAACAATATAACATCAAAAATAAGATTGTATGCAGATGACATAATTGTTTATAGGGAAATAAATACAATTGAGGATTGTTCAGAATTACAAAGGGACCTTGAGAGTATCCAACAATGGGTTGAAGAAAATAATATGAAGGTTAATGGAGGCAAATCAACTGTTACAATATTTACAAACAGGAGCTTTAAAACTGAATTTGAATATACTTTGGATGAGGTAGTTATCCCAAAAGATGGCAAGTGCAAATACTTAGGTGTGAGATTTGAAATTAATTTGCACTGGAAGGGTCATGTTGATGACGTTGTTGGGAAATCATACAGATCGTTACATGTCATAATGAGGCTACTTAAAGGATGCAACAAAGAATTAAAAGAAAAAAGTTACTTGAGTATGGTTCGTCCATTATTGGAATATGCAAACAGTGCTTGGGATCCTCACCAAGAATACCTAATAAAAGAAATAGATAGTGTGCAGAGGAAAGCAGCAAGATTTGTAACAGAGGATTTCAGGAGAAAGAGTAGTGTATCAGAAATGTTAAAGGAACTTGGGTGGGAAACTTTAAGTAAGAGAAGGGAGAAAACTAGACTTATAGGATTATATAGAGCCTATACAGGAGAAGAAGCATTGGGAGAAATCCGTGAGAGGCTTCAGTTGGAAAATAATTATATCGGCAGGACTGAGCACAAATATAAAATTAGAAGGAATTTTAGCAGAAGCGATTGGGGTAAATTTTCATTCATTGGGAAGGGTGTGAAGGAGTGGAACAGTTTACCAGGGGTAGTGTTTGATCCTTTTCCAAAATCTGTACAGATATTCAAGAAAAGAATAAACAGCAACAGAGAAAATAAATGAAGTGTTAGAGGGCATTCGACCAGTGCAGGTTATTGTAAATTAAAAAAATGTGTGTGAATAAATTAATTCCATCCCCTGGTCTAAGGAGTTTGGACAGCCAAAGTAGGGGACTGCCTGTAGGGGTGAAGTACAGTGGGGACTTCGAGGGCCCTGGGACCGCTACGGTAGCTGTGAAGGCCCTTCAGGAACTCTGAAAAGTGGTGGCAAAAGGGGCTCTGGTTAAGACGCAGCAGGTCGTTATGCTACTTAGGATCCAGAACGGGTTTAAAAAAAAAATAGTAAATAAATAAATGCAATGTAAATATTAATCTTATACCAGTTGTATAGTATCATTTGAAGTAATTCCACATACTGTATATCAGTTGACCACTCCTCCACTAACAGTGTCCCAGTCCAGGTTTTTTTTCTACAATACTGCATTGGATTGTGTACTTCCATCTCAATCGTGGTCGTCCACGGCCTCTCCTTCCTTGCATTTGCATTTCCATCACCTTTTCTGGCATTCTTTCGTCGCTCATTCGCTTTATGTGCCCAAACGATCTTAGTCAGCTCTTCTCTATTCTATCATTCATTTTCTCCACTCCAATTTCTTCCCGGATTTTCTCATTCTTTATTTCGTCTCTTCTACTCTTCCGGATCATACTCCTCAAGAACTTCATTTCGGCTGCCTGTATTCGACTGTCATTGTCCAAGTTTCTGCTCCGTAAGTTGTTATGGGTACGTAATACATCTTGTACATAGTATCCTTTGCTTCCATTGGCACATCTTTGTCCCATAACATGTTTCTTATACTATGATAGAAACAACTTCCAGCTTGAATCCTCTTAGTATTCTCAGCATCCAGTCGAGCATTCTCCATTAATTCACTCCCCAGGTATTTGAACGTCTCCAGGGGCTTGGCTGCAAGTCTAATCTGACCTTTCCCTTCTTTCTCCCCTCTAGTCATAACAAGATTTTTACTCTTTTCTGCACTTATTTTCAATCCACATTCTTCGATCTTCCCATTCACCACATCCAACTGTTCTTGAACCTTCCTGTTGTCTTCTCCCCAAATCACAATATCGTCTGCAAATAACATGTTCATTTCTCTTCCTCCATATGATGCTTTTGCTGTTCTCATGATGTCATCCATTACTATTGTAAACAGGATTGGTGATAGAACACTTCGCTGTCTCAGCCTGTCGTATGTCCTCCGCTCTCTTTGCTCAGCGCCAGCCAGCCGCACGCACGCAAGCGTGGATCATTCGAGACTCGACACGCAGTCTTCAGTGCGCGTGTCTGTTAGGTCATGTGCAGTATATAAGGAGCTCCCTGTCTGTCACTTATGAGGATTCTCCCCAGTGTCCTGCTCCAGAATACACTGAACGTCGAACATGGAGGCTACTCCTCTTAAAAATGTGTCTCAACCAGGTGGACGGAATTCTGGTAGTATGAGGTTTCACCTCAGGTCACTGTTCCACTTTCCAGTTCCTTCATCCTGGTCGAGCCCCGATGTTGTATGCCACACATCCCAAGCTCACTCAAGCTCCGACACACACATTAGATTCTCTAATTGTGAACATAGCTTTCATTTAGTACAAGCTTATGAACTCAGACACTTCAAGTTAGAAGGAACTCTCTTAGCTAATCTATGCTAGTGCAAATGATAGTTCTTGGGAAAGATATAGTTCGTGATAGTTGAAAACTATCTTTTCAAGATAGCAGTGAGTGTAAATACATTCAGAGTGTACACAGTGTACAGAAACAGAAACTCTCTCAAGATTAATCATCTACTTTGCTTCAAGACAATTTTATGTTTTATTCTTGTACATACTGTAGAATTCTGTGTGAAGCAAATAAATAAGTTGTGTTCTTGTAAACCTTATCTTGTTTACAACACAACTCACTAGTAATTTTGAACCAACTTGTCCTGCCAACTTGTGTTTGCAGGCAACTACAACATTCCTTGTACATTGCCATGAGCATTTTTATTAATCCCTGTCCAATTCCTTTTTGCACCAGACTGTCCCAAACTTTAGTCCTGGGGACAATGTCATATGCCTTTTCAATGACAATGAATGTCATCACCATATCATTCCCATATTCCCATTGCTTTTCCATTAGTTGTTTCATAACAAAAATGAGCTCTATTGTTGATCTTCCACTTCTGAAACCAAACTGATTTTTCTGTATCTGATTTTCAACCCTCAAACCTATCCTACTTTCCAGTATCCTTTCCATTATCTTAGCAACATGGGATATTAGAGCAATTCCTCTGTAGTTCTTCAAAACTTTCTTATCACCTTTCTTGAAAATTGGGATGATTATTCCTTTTTGCCAATCCTCAGAGACCTCCTTATTCTCCCAGACAACATTCAAGACTGGATGAGAATATGGAGCTATTCACCTGACATAGCACATTCAAGAAGAAGGATATTGTATTTCTGGTAAATATAACTGACCTTTGGGACTGTTTGTGCACTTACCTGCAGTTACAGCAGTAAACTCTGCTAAGAGGTTGCCATCCTTCTGCTGGTAGCAGCGGACAGGTACGGCCGACCCGTGCGGTCCGGTGATGAGCACGTCAAACTCCTTGGATGGATGTCCTAGCGTCTCGATGACGAACGTCGTCACCTTGCCTGCACGGGACTGATAGAGTCCCAGACCGGTAGCAATCACATCCTGGCCCACAGCTGGGTTCTTGACGGCCACTTCGAATGGGCAACCTTCAATTCCAGAAAGTCACATTAGCAGCAATTCAGAGGGAAATATTCCTTAAACTAATGCACTTTTAAACATACATATTCTCCATAAACACATGAGCACCACACTGTCACTGATTAGATTATTGCTATCACATTCCAATGTACTCACTGATAAGATTACTGCTGTCAACTACCAGGCAAATACCAAGAAACCACAACTTAAGATATTAGTCATAATTGTTTTTGTGCAACTTGCTAACACTAGTATAACAAAAAAGCATGGAGGTGGTTTAGTGCTACACTACTTACAATGTCTTACATACAGGAAACTGAAGAAGTGTTCTGAGTTTCACTGCTCTAGAAAAGTAACTTCAGGTAAAGAAGAAAATATAATGTTCCTGAAAGGTAACGCTGTCTCAGCAAGTTGTGAGTTGAGAATTATAAGCTCTAGCATGGCACTGGCAGGAAGACAGTGACAGGTCTGTTGTTTCTACTTCCAGGTGTCAACCTCTTGAGAGATCTTCAGTACTGATGTGGGAAGTGTAGGATGATAAAGCAGGTAAAGACAGGAAAGATAAAGATTAATACAGGTGGTAAAACACAAAAGGAGAAAAGGACCCAAGAACGACAGGTTAGCACTGGAGGAAGAAGAAACACGAAGAAATGAATCAACTGGAACTGATGAGGAGAGAAGCTATCTATTTGAAAATGTGAGTGTTCTTATGGCTGTCCTAGTCTTCTCTGCATTCCATTCTTTATATATATGACACGAGGGGAACACTTTCACCACCAGCTGGGCTCTGCATCACTTCTGAAGAAGACAGATCATCTTCCATTCAAAAACAAGTACACTCCTCTAGCCCAAGGCTGCTGTGACACCAACAGGAAAATTCTGGTCTGCTAAGTTGATACCGACTTGGCACACGTTGAGGTAAATGACAATGACCACACTGGAGCAAACTGCTGCTATAGTATCAGTGAAATTACAGTGTTTAAATTTGTGGTCACCTCATGCACTTTTTTTTTTTGACTGTGAAATTTGTGAATCTGAATGGCATTCACTGAGAAATTAGCTGACACCAGACAAAATGTCCAGTTTTATATGATTCATTGCATGAGAATTATATGTCACTAAAAAGGATTTGAAAAAATTTCTACCCATAAGGGAATTGAAACAGGTTAAAACCTGAAAATTAAAATATCCATTTCTCAAATCGTTTGCTGTTACAAAGTTGAAATTTCACAGAATGGTTGGTCTCTTTATGTCCCAGATCTTAAGTAAGATAAGGTTTTCAGAAATTCCACCCCTCTGGGGATTGAAATCAAAAAACATTAGGCCTAATATTAATTCCTCAAAAGTTGTTTGAGACACAAACTTGAAATTTCATATGATAGTTGTTGACTTTTGTCTTAGAAGTTACTTACAGAATACTTTTAAATAATCCTCCTGTAAGAGGTGGGGTGGATCCCAAAACAAAAGTACAACAAAACGACAGTTTTCTTGCTTAGCACATTGTAAATTCAAAGTCCCAGTTCCCATCATATTAAATTTCACAAATTTCACTATTACTACATAGTACAATCACACTGTTCCTTGTCATCCCTCATGAATGTGATAAGAGCCCTCACCAGGAGGCAGGTTGGGGACAGGAAAAGATGTTGAATTCCTAAATTTCAACTTTGGGGAGCAAGCCATCAGCCTCAGTGAAGTTTAGTTTTGCTTGCTGAATAACCCACTTAATCTGCCTATGTTTCACATTCCAGTCAGAAATATATTCTCTGTAGAGTTCTACAGTGAATGTTGATAAACTTAACCCACGGAACATCCAAATTGGAAGACCCAGAGACAACATAAGTTTAAATTGCCTAAAATTTGCTGATGACCTTGTGTTCTTGTCCAACAATATTCAGGAAACCAGACAAGTTATATCACTACAGGAAATAGCACAGAAAATTTGTTTTGGAATATCCTTAGAAAAGGCAGTAATCATGTTAACTGACCCACAACTCATAAACAAAATTGCTATAGGAAACCAAGAAATCAAAACAGAATAAATAAATTGACCAAAGAACAATATTTTAGCATAAGGTGACAATATGTCACCAAGAATACCTACAACAAAAAGTGCCTGTCAATAGCAACAAAATTAAAACATTACAAAACAGTCACTCAACCAAAAATAACATACACAAGTGATATTGGATGCGATCGATTTACCTTTGGCATCGTTTCCGTGCTATGTGCACTAGTGAGCTGCTAACTTTTTATTTTAATGGTTTAATTCCATTAACAATGTTTTTTCACGTCAACTGTTCTAAGAATTCTATAGGAGCACAATTACTTATCCAATTATATTGAATTGTATTATATTTATCTATATACTTACTTTCCCGCGACCGAGGAAAATTACTGGATCTTCAAGCTATTCTCCATTTTACTTTGGCGTTTGAAACCACAGTGCCTGATATTGAATGTGTCGTGCTGATCACCGGGAGCTGGCAAGTTGCTTCAATGGACCTACTCGTCTTCAACTCCTGCACGATTATGGATCTTTGTATGTGTTCGATTGTGATGTGACTTTGTGCCTGACAGTGTTTAAAAACTGGCTCATTTAACCGTTCTCCACCATTCGTAAACATTGTGGGACTTTGCCTAGCGCTGCGTGTGCCATGCTGCCGCTCAGAGAATTGCGCACTGTTTTCTTTTGAGTGACTTGCATTTTACTCCTTCTGAGTTTTACAGTGTCTACCCGCATTCATTTTTATATCGCCTCTTCTACTGATCCGGAGTGTACTTAATCTTTTCCTTTTCCTATGCATTGTTTTTCATGTTTTAATCGGCTGATGATGACCTGGACTAGGGTCGAAACCGGTACCATTTCTACTTATTATTAAATGGGAATGTAATTTACTACATTTCTTATTCTTTTGTATTGAATAGGTTGAATCTATTTATCAATTATTTCAATTTTAACTGTAATATTCTTCAATACGGAACAATGAAATTTTTAACTTTAAAAGCAGTTGTTAACCCGTTAAAAATAAAGACTGAAGTAAATTATATCTTAATTTTAATGTTATATATGGAAATTAAGTAAGAATGTGATACACCTCAAGATATGGCAGAGTACAACACTGATCTCAGAGGATATTTCATATCTTCTCGCGTCTAGTTAAATTTCGGAAAGGCTATTTACATGTAAATTTTACGCGAGGTGGTTATCATTTCTCTACATGCGTTTCAAGTATGTTTCATGATACATATACGGTTAGGTTAGGCAGCGCTGTTTGAAGAAGAAAACTGAGGTATTTGCCAATGAAACCTCTGGAGTAATACCGTATTTCTCCGAATCAAAGACTTTTTTCTCAGAATCTCCTGCGAAAACTCAAGGGTTGTTGCATTCGCGGCCTAACAGTAAGTTAATTAATACCGGTACCACTGGCAACTACCACGGTAACCACGCTGCTTCTTTTCACACGTGCACAGAACTCATTGACAATAAACGACCACCTCTTTACTATACATCGCTAGCCGCGACAACTGGTTATACAGTGCCTTTGTGTAACGTCACGGGATCTAGGAAATAGTGAAGAGAGAATGGCATTCTATTAGCCACTACAAAAACGTTTGTCAAATCTGCAGAATGGCATCAAAACATGCGACCCTTCGAATTCTTAGAAAGACCATGGCTACTCAGTGGCAGAGTTATAACGCGTCTATTGTACTTGGTGCTTAGTACAATTAAGTTTTATAGACAGCAGGAATATTTTGGTGATGGATAGTCGTATTGTAAAGATACGTGGAAAAGGTATTGCCGGCAAATTTTCAACGGGTTCTAGTCGATATTATGATGCTAATTTTAAGTTAATGGTTATTAACCTCTTAACACGAAAGCCCGAGTATACTCGGGGTTTTATATATTTATATAAAATAAAATCCCGAGTATACTCGGGAATGTCGCTCATTGGTCGGTACCTAATTTAAAAGCCCGAATATACTCTCGTTTCTTGTTGTTTCTCAATATTTCCGCCAGGTGTTTATGAAATTATTACTTTAGGGTCCTATTTTTGCCAACAGATGTCTCTGACTCAACCGTAGTCGATGTCGGTGACTCAGGCAGTTCGTTTTCGCGGCTTTCCAGCGATGTAGCATTGTGTGTTGATCCTTGTTTTAGGGCATTTCACACAGCCACAAGCATTTGAACAGTATTGAGTGTAATGTTGTATTACTTGCCATCTGTTTAGTGCTGTGTTATTTATTTTAGAACCCGTAAAAAATATCACGAGTATACTTGGGATTTTAAAGCAGGAACTTTTTGGTGGCTTACATTTCATTGTTAAGTTTGAAAAGTGTATTTTTATTGTTACCACTGTCATTAGTTTTCAATAAATAGCCCATTTTAACAATAAAAAAATTAGGTAAAAAAAGATCACAATTTTGTAAATAATTGGTATGTTAAGAGGTTAAACACTCGGAAATGTAGCATAATTGTGCAGCGGCAAGAAAATACAGCGTAGGCCTAACTAAAGCCAATATTTGGTGTTAGCGTGAAGACAAAGAGCTAAAAAAAAATGTGTACTGTACAAAAAATGCATTCAGTGGTCCGCAACAAGGACGCTTTAAAGAAGTCGAAGATGAAATTGTGAGGTATGTGCACGAAAAATGCAAGGGTGGAATGGCCATACCGTGGCGCAATAAACTCGTTCGTTGGCTTTCAACGTCCACGATTAGGCCTATACATCGCTAGCCGCTGAATTTGGCCGAACCCGGCAAGCGAGACGTGCGTGTAGCGGTAGCCGGTTATATCTGACGCTGCGTAAAAGTAACAGTTTTATAGACAGCAAGAATAATTTCCTGATGGATCGATGCATTGTAGAGACGCATGGAATAGGTATTCCTGGCAAATTTTCAACGGGTTCTCTTCGGTATTATTATGCCAATTTTAAGTTAATGGTCCTTAAAACCGCTGAAATAAAGAATTATTGTGCAGCTGCAAGAAAAAGAAAGAAGTATGGCATGACGAAAGTCAATGTTCGGCGTCTAAAAATAGTCTAAAAATGCGTAGGCCTACTGTACTACAAGGCATTCATATGATTTTACAAAGTACTTTTTGAGCCTGATTTAAAGTTTTGAAGGAAAAAGTGGGGTTCATCTTGGATTTGGAGATATACGGTACTATATTTTTTCAGAATGAAGTTAAACATACAC
The DNA here is from genome assembly GCF_040414725.1 of Anabrus simplex. Taxonomy (NCBI): domain Eukaryota; kingdom Metazoa; phylum Arthropoda; class Insecta; order Orthoptera; family Tettigoniidae; genus Anabrus; species Anabrus simplex. The sequence goes on from NC_090278.1 coordinate 99,237,427, forward strand.
TTGCACGTAGTATTGGATTTCGAAAAATAATAAACAAGTAAGCCATAGTGTGGATATCATCTGCGGAAACGCAAATTTTGAACAAACTGATTGCCGTTTCATACAGATTTTAATGTGCATGAGGGGTTTTCCGACTTTTATACAAAATCGGACATAACGACAATCCCGTATAGCGAGTAAAATTTTTGCTGTTACGAACTCTCGCTATAACGAAGTTCTACTGTATTTATAACACTTATTGTCTCAAAACTCGACTGTTGCTATACGAGGCTACAAGGCTAAAAATTACACATCTCTATTCCCTCACAGGAAGTACGTGCGTGAGATGATCGGTCTCTGATAAGCCTTCCGAAAATAGTATGAACTCGTGCTCAACATGTGTGAATCAGACATGCACTTAGATACCATTACTTAGTGAATGCAGAGATTTGCACCCACACGATTATGCTAAGGGCAATGCTAATTTTATCAAATAATAAATTAAAATTTGCCAGAATTGTCTCCAAATGGCTCTTAAAAACTAAAGAAAAGTCGCTAGTCCCTATCTTGGAATTCTAACATTAAATTACTACAAAGACTCCAAATCTAGCGACTTGTCTCTAGAATGGACTCGACTGATGTGAACGAACACGAATACAGCATGCGAGAACGAGAGATTGACAATCTATACAAGCGTCATGGTATACAAGTTTGCATTTCTCGTATTAATAAAGGTTGATATTTCATTTGAAAACGGCCAATGAGGGAACGACTTCTGGCCACTGACGTACAGAGCTGAAATAGCAAGATGTGAAAACAAATGTTTGAAGTTAACAAAAAAAGAATAAGCTAAAATCATTGGGAAAGTTGGCACGTATGCATTTGTTTTGGAAATTTGATTTATAATACATACATACTTTTATGGGTTTTATGGGTTTTCCTTCAATAACACAGTATATCAACAAAGTGGTCTCCCTATGGGATCTCCAGCATCAGGTATCCTTGCTGAAATATATATGGATCACTTAGAAAAACATAAAATTTTAAACGACGAATAAGGTATCATTATCTGGCTAAGGTTTGTCGATGACATCTTTGCAATTATAGATGAACAAATCAATAGTAGCACTAATTTATTACATCAAATTAACAGTTTAGACCCTTTCATAAAATTTATGTTAAAAACGGAGAACAATTAAAAAACTAAATTTCCTTGATTTAACAGTTGAAAGGAAAGAAGAAAAGTTATCCTTTATAATCTTTAGAAAACCGACTCAAACTATAAATACCATACGAAAAGATTCGTACCATCCTGAGGCACATAAAAGAAGTTGAATAGAGCCTTTAACATTCCCTTGTCCAAAAACGATCTCCAAAAAGAAATTAATCTCATTTACAAAATAGCGATAAACAATGGATACACCAAACACTACATAGATAGATTAATGAATAAAATTAAGAATAAACCTCAAACACAGCTGATAAAAGAACATAAAAAAAAAGAAAAACTTTTACTTATGATAATGGGAATATATACCAGATAACAAATATTTTTAAGAAACTAATTTTAAAATTGCTTTTCGCACCAGTAACAACAATCAACATTTAATTTTCAATTACCAAAGCATTGCAAGTAATAACAAATATTTAAATTCGGGGATATATAGGCTTAAATGCTCAAATTGTGCCAATTCATTCATCGGACAAACAGGCCGTAATTTCTTAGTAAGATATCAAGAACATACTAATGCTGAAAAACATAGGAAGTACTCGGCCAAGAGTCTTCATATGGCCGAATATAAACACAGTTTTACATCAACAGAAAGGGACTTGACCATTCTGCGAACGTTAAACAAAGGCAAATTAATGAATATTCTTGAAAATATCTATACTGTATTGAGATTGATCACAAACAAAATCTCAGCCAGAATATTAACGAAATCACAGAAAATATCAATATATTATTACAAGAGGCGTCCGGCTCCATGGCTATATGGTTAGCATGCTGGCCTTTGGTTAGAGGGGTCCCGGGTTCGATTCCCGGAAGGGTCGGGAATTTTAATCATCATTGGTTAATTTCGTCGGCTCAAGGTCTGGGTGTATGTGTCGTCTTCATCATCATTTCATCCTCATCACGACGCACAGGTCGCCTATGGGAGTCAAATCAAAAGATCTGCACCTGGCGAGCCGAACATGTCCTCGGACACTCCCGGCACCAAAAGCCATACGCCATTTCATTTCATTAGAAGAGGCTAACCGAACTAGACTCATCTAGAAAAACCAACAAAAAGGATCCCAAAAAACAACCAACACAACTCCTTCCGATTAGCTCCACCCTACACAATATTGCCCCTACCTTTCCTTCCATTTCCCCTAGCCTATCACAGCGCCATTCCTCAGCTCCACCCTACACAACATTCCACCCGCTTTCCTCACTTCACCTACCTCTCCTTCCGCTATTCCCCGCCCACCGCAAGTGCCTCACACACGTACACAGAACTCAGTCAGTTAACGATATGGCATAAGGGAGGACGTCAAATACGACACGATCGACTATAAGGTAATCAACTCCATTATCCTTTTATTCTCATGAACATACATTTTCACAAGGTTTTCTCCTTTAAAATATCCTCCGTTTTACTCATTTTCTTCTTGTTTCAGACTCATTTTAATAGTCCAACTGCAACTCAACTTCAACTATGGTTGTTTTATCAAGAGTTCCCCCGATAACTATACGTTAAGAAAATCTTGTACATCTCTAATTTTAGATCCAAGATTTATAAATACACACTTCTTCAATATAAAGAAGAACCCTTACGCCGATTTTACTTCGTCACTTGGACACTGACTTGTTGAAATTTTAACCAGCATGAATGAACATTTTATTTTATCATCATAGCTATCATATGTTTTAATTGTCTTGCCATTTTGTCAAATCTTTCAGCTGAAGATGTTCCATAATCAGAACGAAACATGTCCTAGAGATTAAGCTGGTTTAGATCATGTAGTTAATAAAACTATTATATAGAAATTGATAATTATTGGAAGGTGGGAACCTACTTATAACGTAACCTTAGTTTTATGGGTTCCAGTGTGTAAATGTTTTCATAGTATGAACAGGGTTGTAGTCGAAACAGAAATAAACTTCCTCATGAAATGACAAAATTAAATAGATACCCATGTTTCAAATTGAAGTTATTTTTCAAAGTTTTACATTTTGGAGAGTCTACTGTCGACTGAGGCTGTAAAATACACCCTCACTTCATACATCAAATGGTTCTGGGGAATGATTATTCATTTTATTTTCTAACACGCATTTGAACCCCATACAGAAGAATTTGAATGCCTACCTTATTTAACATCTAAGATGTAAAAGCGATCAGCCTGTGAAATTTAGATGTCGGACAGTAATGTGGTGAATGTGTTTTAGGTGGTGATTGGTTTCAAAATATTTCATAACATTGAGGACATAGAAGACCACCCTATATGAACAATTTTAATGTATCTAAACCCCTTAGGCGAGAAATATTTTGAAGTATGTGATATTTTACATCTAGGACATAAACCAAGAACCTTCTCATGAAACTACAAATTTGTACGTCACACGGTTTTGGAGGGATAAATAATTTAGCTTGCGGAGATAACCCCATTTAACACCTTAGGGGTGGAATGTTTGAAAAAGGTTCCTATTTCATACCTAGGATTTAAAATATATACCGCTGTTTAGAATTGTGTCTTCGTACTTTAAACGGTTTCGGAGGAAGGAATGACTATATTTGTTTTTGACCTCCCCATTTACCTCTCTGAAGGGTTAAATTTGTTTCAACCTTTCTGTTACTTAATACCTAAGATACGATTTGAAATTTTAACTTCGTAATTCAAAACAGTTTCATACAAGTGAATATTTTTGTCATCATTCCTCAACCCCCAGTGAAAACCCCTTAGAGGTGTTTTGTTTGAAGACCACTTCATATTTAAAATCTACAGCATACGAAGCACCGATCTCTGATAAAAATAGAGATGAAACCTCCTTTATTATTTAGGCCTATTGTATGGGAGCTTTAAATCTTGAAATATTAGACATTCACTCCACATTAATGGTATACAGTCCTAAAAGAATGTTCCTCCAGTTGTGTATCAAGTTCAAGATTATTTCCGTTAAACCCTTGCCTGTTGTGGAGACTTACTTTTACAACTTCAACAACTTCTACATGATCCCAATCCTTACACGTGAAATATTTTGAATTATATCATATTTGAAACCTACAACATCCAAAGTTCTTGTAACAATTAAAACTCAAATGTCAAACGGTTTGGAGGGGTGAATAATGTTGTCATCATAAGTCGTCACCCCCCAGCCAAAACCTCTTAGAGGTGTATTGTTTTAAGACCTTTTCTTATTTAAAATTTAAAACATATTGGAACAACCATCATGTCAAATTCTAACCTCGTATGTCAAATGGTTTTAGACAAATAAATATGTCTGTCGTTGGATATCACCCCTTAGAGGTGCATTGTTTTAAGACCAATTTTTATTTAAAATCCAAGGCATTGAGGAGTAACCACCATGTGGAAATTTAACCTCGTTTAACCTCGTATGTCAAGCAATTTGAGAGAAAATGATATTTTTGTAATCAGGCCTCACCCCTGTATTGCTTTAAGAACAATTTTTATTTAAAAATCTATTAGATATAGGAGCAACCATCACATAAAATTTCAACCTCTGTTTCACAGAAAGGGAAGCACTGATTGTTGTGCAATTTCAACATTGTCTGGTCAATGGTTTCGGAGGAATGAATATTTTGGTTTTTAGGTTTTTACCCCCGTTTCATCTCCTTACAGGCAGAATTCTTTGAAACCCTTCCTTAGTGGGTGCCTATTGCCTTATATATATATATATATATGTATATACCAATGTTTACGTCTCTAACGTCTTCAGGTTTAGAGATATCAGTGTCCTCATAAAAAGAGTTTAACTCTTTCTTCACTTCTTTCGCCCCAAACCCTGCCTTGGATTTTCAGGAAACCAAAAAATACCTGTTTCTTTATTCTTAAAGGAGATTCCAAATACCAATTTTCACATCTGTAACATCTTCAGTTTTTGAGATATGCCGTAGATTTACTCGTTTTAAAAATTCACCCCCTTTTCACACTCCCCCTTCCCCTTAAGTGCATTTTCCAAAAACAAAAAATATTTATATCTTTAATTTTAAAAGAGATCCCAATTACCAATTTTCATGTCTGTAATATCTTCAGTTTTTAATATATAAGTAACCTCATATAAAGGATTGAACCCCTCTTTCACCTCTTTTCACACCCCTTAAGAGGATTTTTAGAAAGAAAGAAAAAAAAAATGAGTTATTTATTTTTAAAGGAGATTCCAAATACCAAATTTTACGTCTCTAAACTGTCAGGTTTTGGAGATATAGCAATACTCATTTAAACAATTCACCCCCCTTTTCACCCCTTTAGAGACGGAATATCTAAAAATCCTCTCTTAGCGAGCATCTACACTGTAATATAAATAAATATAAATAAATCCCAAAAATGTCATGGCTCGGCGATAATGAATCAGTCTGTCAGTACATGTTATTTTACATAGGCCTATTTATAGACTAGCAGTTACCTGCGGCTTCACTCACGTGGATTTCGTAATTTGATAAAAGTAATCGTTCCTCGGTACTGTTCTAAGACATTATCTGAAAATCCCTACTAAAGTATAAAATCTTACCGAAAAATTTACTTTCATTTACCCAAGAAATTCTTTGTAAACTGGAACTTTTTTTAATGTTTCAGATTAACGTTGGCTGTCAAGAGGGAACCGTTTGCAACTGAAGAACTTAAAGCAGCTCAGGGACGCATCTTTTTACAGTACCTACTCTACAAAGTATATTTTGATATAAAGATGTTCATCAGTAAAATTTCAACTTCATGTACCATGTATAATAGATATAAAAATTAAATAAAAAGTGACTTGCCTTCTCATGAGAGATACAGTGTTCATAACTGTGTTATAGTACGCACACGCCATGACTTATTTTGAATGACTGTGACAACACTGAGGCCAGACATGATGCAAGCTCTATGGAAAAGTAACTTGCCTTCATCACAGTTAGTCAATAGCAACATTTACACAGTCTTGGTTTTAATTCTTCTACATAAGTAAGAATACTTCTACGAGCCCTGGTTACCATAAAGGAAGGTTCTGTCCTCACCCTTACTTCTGGTATAACTTCACACCAATTTTATATACTTTTATTTCTTGAACATAGGTACTAGCAATTGAATCACAACCATAATAATAATAATAATAATAATAATAATAATAATAATAATAATAATAATAATAATAATAATATACGAAAAAATTAAAAACTTTGATTCGCTACTTCATGTTCTAAGGCGAGAAATGAAAAAGGCTTTTCTTCATCTGGTGAGGAGTACAGAACAGTGATAACAGAGATTGCAAAGTAGAGTTGATGCTTTGGTGTGTTAAATATGCCATTGTTCCATAGCAGATGCCACCACTGTGAATGATTCAAGTTGGTGTGGGAAGTCCTTTAACCTTCACTCCCAAATGATTTCCCCTTCATTTTGTACATTTCCAATAGCAATCTCTGAATCCAAAAAGTCCATTAAAACCATCAGCAAAAGAGTACTTCAACGTTGAGCCTTCCTGCCTTACAGTCTCTTGTCCACACACTCACCTGTCTTCGATGATTTACATACAATAACTTAAGCAAATAATTTAAACTATAACATTTCCGAAAGTGTGAAATGATGCATAACCAAGATTGTCTCACTTGTATCTCTGTTTGCCTGATCTGGATATTTGGTTTGTGGAGCGTGATTCTGAAGACTTGACCAGAGTTCAAATTATCTTCTATCGATCCTCCAGGTTTACTTGTATTACAGCGTGTAGGATTTTGTTTCGCATGACGAGCTGGAGATATTTACGATATGCCCAGTCGATGAGACCTGACACCTCCACATTTTTAAAGCTTGGATCTTGTTTGTAGATGCCAAGAGTCTATCTCTCAACACCATGCATAGCATCTTCAGTCTGGAAGGCATTTAGTTTTCATAAAAGCAGTGCTTTCTCTCTTAAAGTGGACCCTAGAGTGACTCTCTCTAACGGTTGGTTGTTTACTGTGAGAATACCTCAAGTATCCTATCAGTAAACAAATGACACTAACCTGCTATGTGAAGCCCGTTGTATTTGACATCCACCCGGTGAGGAACGGCCAACTTGGGGTGATACACCACTTCGTAACGACCCTCGTCCAGTTGTCTGATGGCGTGTTTCACCTCCTGACCGGCAGCTCTCACAGTCGCTGAGAGGACACCATGACCAGCATCCAGGGTGTCCACTACACCAAACAGAACATCACCTATGAATTACTCTGTTCACAAGAAGGGAAAATGAACCCTAAGGTCTAGTGAGATTTCTTAGCAGACTCAACAGTCTTCATACCTGGCAAGTCACAGTTTTCTATTTTCCTCTGCTCAATATTTACTATTATTTTCTTGTCTATAAGACCCTCTCCATGTTTGGAAGTCATGAGAAAAATCAATTTTTTCAAGTAAAATTCAAGTATTTTGTCATAATTTGACCAAAACTGGTCGTGAGTACAAGAGTCTATTACATCTTGTGTCTCGGGTAATGATGTTCATTCTTCCTCCCCTTTCAGTGTCCATGAACGTTTGTATCTGTTTGCTAGTGAGTGAGCATGATGAAAAAGAGTTCTTTGGAAGTTCAAAAATTAAGAAATTACATCTAAGGAAAATAAGAGTAAACGATTGTGTTATCTGGCCTTATTCAAAGTGAGTGTTACAGAATTTGTGATCATAATTATGGCCAAACTAAGAATAAAAAAACTAACTGTAGAAAAGAAAAGCTGCAAATCCTTTTGTGGATTGTCACGTACAGAGCTATTAATGGAGGTCCCCTTTTTGTCACTAAGAAGTACCTGCATCACGGTTTTGATCCCTAAAGTTTTTATTTTGTATTTTTTAGACAAGTTCATTCTACCATTAAGTATTTTGATTCTAACAGTATAAAACGCTTCACCTCAAAGTCTTCAAATCTTTATCAGCCTAAATTATATAAGTATCATAAAACGTATTTTATGGTGGCTGAAAGCTTTAAACAGGTACGTTGCTGGCTCTTGCAGAAACAAAAAAAGGTGGAGAACACAGTGTGCAAAAAAAAAATCTGGAGTGAATAATGGATGTTATCATGCAATAAACGTTGTGGGAAACTGCAAAACACAGTAGGACTCTCATACTGACGTTCATCGAGACTTAATGCTCAACCACAATTTTTTCCATAGGAGTACCACAAAAAACACAAATGTTGTTGTGCCGTGATAAGGAAAAGGATCTGAAGGCTGAGGTAATTCTGACTCGGGAATAAGTTATTTCAAATTACTTTCTGAACTCAAACAGTGATGTAATGGATGTGCTGAAAACCAATGTTATCTTTTGCATCGCATCTTGTAGTGGCGAGGAATAGGAGAAGACCAAGACTGGGAAGGAAGCAACCGCGGCCTTAACTAATATACAGCCCCAGTGTTTGCTTGGTGTTAAAATGGGAAACCACGGGAAACCATCTCTGGGGCTGCTGACCACTACCTCCGGAATGCAAGAACAGCCAACTTGCTCAATTTCAGCTGAAATGACTACTGTCCACAAAAGGTTAATGGGGAGCTAAGTTCATATTATACTATTTTCTATGATGAAAGAACAAATGGAAGAACCAAAAAAATATTTCAGTTTGATACTGGTCTTATAAGAGAAAAAAAAAAATTGAAAGATACCTACCTACTACATGGGGCATGCAACTGCAAAAATATTACTTGCTTTAGAGAAGAAACTTACTTTTGAAAAATATGCTCATGATCAGTTACGATTTAAATAAAACAATAATCGACTTACGGAAATCTGAAGAAAACTTTTGATTGACATAGGCACTTGTACTTTACCAGAGATTCATAATGCATTCTTAACTGGGTTTGAAGTGCGTGACATTGTAACGCCAGCCACGTGGGAAGATTATGGGGACATTTATTTGTCGTGTCATAAGCACTACATATGATAAAAGTGTAGCATAGCACTTGGAGAAGATGATGCTGTTAGGAGATGAATTTATGTGGCATGTTTTAATGGTCGGATGCCCTTCCTGATGCCAACCTCAAGAAGATGAAATCATGTGATAATCTGGTATGGGTGCATTTATACACAAATTATTCTGGTTTCTTTTCACCGCTAAAAATAACTTGAGTCTCTTAGTGAGGTGAAGTTGTTAAAAGCCCTGCATTGTAACACAAGAAATGGTACAGCGTGTATGAGAACAGACTGTTCTGATGCAAGTCCTTGTTTCTTATTTTAGATTAAATATCACACAAGGCAAACCTTTTTGTACTTTCAAACTTTCACCAAACAAACCTATTTCTTCATGTACTCTCTTATTATACTTTTTCCCATTTCAGACAGATGAAAATTAGGAAAAATTAAAGGGAGCCTTATAGGCACACGTTTGTTTTCTTAACATTTACAAAGAGATGAGAAAGATGCTGTAAATCTCTTACCCTTAAAGGTAGCTGCTCGGTGGCAGAATGCTTCCTCCATGTCCACCACCTTAGCCTGCCGAGGGTCGAAGACTTCCACACTGAAAGGCTGCTTTGTGATGGGCTGCTCATTGTGGAACACAGTTATGGTGTGGAGTCCAACCTGGTGAGGACGGTACTCGGCACGGTACTGACCGCTGCTCAAGCGCTTCACGTAACAAGGGACGTGACTGCCCGTAGGCCCTAAGAATTAGAACAAACATAGTACACATTCCTTCAAATTCAATAAACATTATTTTAACAGTGGGTTGTGTTCAGGGGCCTCCAGCATAGTTTCAAATGTGATAGGCAGAAATATAAAGGTGTGTCAAGACAGCTCCGACACCTGGCAGTGTCTGGAAACAGAATTCAAGTGTCTCGTCATTTGTGAAAGGAAGGTTTGCGAGCGATAAGGTGTGATGATATGTTACATCTTGTGAGCTAGATGAAATGTATAAGGATTGAAACATTGCAAGCCGCATAAGAAGTGTGGACAGGGCATGCCTCATGAATACGTACACAGATTGCATGAAACATTGAGGGAAGAGACCCCCAGACAACGGGAGAGAACACGTGTTTATTTTTGTTTTGTCTAAACAGTAACAATCTCATTGTTATAACAATGGGCCGGACTGACCAGACAAGACTGGCTTGGACTGCAGATCTTCAGCCTTGTGAGAAGTGTAGAACCAGACTGGATGCATGTCGAGAATGTCCTTGTCTGACTTGTCATTGTGTTTATCCTTTCTCTAGGAGGAGTCTCTGAGGTTCGTCTGACGGTCTCAGAAGCCACGCCGACCCTGTATCATCACCTTTGGGCTGAATGGTGCCATGGGTTTTTCTTTTTAATCTTTTAATTTGGCAGCTGCTAATTACAGCAGAAACCTTCCAAACCAATCTTGTACCATCTTGTGACAAAGTGTAATCCTCCTGATTCCACCCTATTCTGTAGGCTGCTGTTGTCCAGGAACACAAAGAAAATCACTTTTATTTTTAAGAACTACAAGATGTTCCATCTCTTAGATTATTTTCAAGACAGACCATGCCAGGTGTTTGATGCAGGAAATGCTTCAGTACTCACTTTCTGAAGTGTTTTAGAGCCTACTTAATGTATGAATGTGGATGCCACTCACCTATGACCTCCATGTCGATCCGCCCCTCCATGCCTTTAGGGTCGACATCAAAGAATGCTGTGGAACCTGCCACCACGTTCTTGAGTCCTTCCCCTCTGACGGTCACCATGCGAGACTCTTTGCGAGCCATCTGCCGTGCCTCTTTGGCCCCGAGCTCCACGACTTCGCACTTGAATGGGCTCCCTGCAAATCACAAAATGGATGAGAGCTCCAACTCTACAATCGCTTCATGAACACGGCAGCTTAAAGTAGCATTTCGTACCTGGCACGTCCTCTTCATTGAACGAGATATTAACAAAATGTGGAACAGCCTCGTGAGGGACGAAGGTCACATCGTACAGACCTCGCGAGCACGACACCACTTCTGCTTTCACTGTGGACTTATCTGTGCTCACCACTAGTTCCAGAGTTCCTTCACCAGCCTCAGACGCATCCACTGTGAATGTAGCCGGCTTCCCAATCTGTAGCAGATAAAGTTCTCAATCTTGAATGCTTATCTAGTGTCTAAAAGTCATACAAGTTAAATCATCATCAGGAGACACAGAAAGGATTTGAAAGTGTATAATAATTGTTACAAAGTGTTCAGATCACTAAGTGTAAGACTCAATAGTTTAGCAATGTAACCAGAATAGGATAAGGCCATTGTTGTTCCGAACTACCCATGTCTCGTTTCTCTGGGGATGAAGGGAGATGAAGAGTTTTTACGACCTGATAGACTTGACGCCTTAACGATCCTGGCCACCAGATGGGCTATGGAGGCAAAGGAAAACCATGGGGACAAGGAGCTGACACGACAAGAGAAGGGAAAGGCTTGGAAAGTGAGGAGATAAGGATACAACCAACATTTTATGAGAATGTGAGGAACTTGAAGTGTACACTGACAGGAGAGTAACATCCAAGCCAGAGGTAAAATATGACACGAAAGACATGTCAGGAAGGAAACTGGGGTGGAAAAGCTTTTCAATAGAATGGAGAGAAATAAACTGAGATGGTTTGGAAGCGAGAGGCTAAGAGAACAAGGTGGAGGGGCTCAGTCAAAAATAGCATAATAAGAAAGCACCTGAATCACATCAACAATGATGGTAGGGTAAAGGAAGGTGAGGAGGTGCTGTTAACATTGCAACCAGAATGGAGCTGGAAAAGGGAAACTGACAATAATGGCTATGAAAAGAGCAAAGTTCAATGTGTTAAAAATTGTTTCCCACAATCAAAAAACATAAGGATCATATCTGTTGTAAACAGATGTGAGAGAGGATTATCGTTCTATTGACAAGGGAGTGAACTTTCCATTTCTTTTTTGCTAACTCATATACAGATAGGAACATGAAAAGGAACACGCATAGCAGGACAAATGCAATGATAGGTCAGTGTAGGAAGATGGAGACGAGGACAAACATGGAAACACAAAAGAACAATCTCGACATGTTTATACAGTGTATTCTTTGAATTGATACGCGCTCTGACTCTCGACATTAATCCCTGTAGTTCTATATGTGTCTCTTCCCAGAACAGGGGCCTCCTTTGTTTTTGTCTTATGATAATTTGTTATTTAGAATTTGCTTTACACTGCACTGACACAGATAGAACTTATGGTGGCGATGGGACAGCCCCAGCATTTGCCTGGTGTGTAAATGGGAAACTCCGGAAAACCATCTTCTGGGCTGCCAACTGTGGGATTCGAACCTATGAGTGCGTTTACATGCAATATATTAAATACATTGTTACTTTTTTTTAATGATTGGACAAAGGACACTACACAATGTATTAATGTTCACTGTTTTCTTCTAGTGCCAATACAACTACTAAATACAACAGCAGTTTGTGGTTGTAGGTTAACATACATCATCTTGTGTTGAAGTTGTATTAAAAATACCAAGACATAATAGGATGAACACAATTACAGGTTGGTATGGGAAGAAAGAGAATACAAAAGGACACACAGATAGGCTCTCTCCTCATCAATCCCACTTACAAAACTAGGAACACAGGTCAATATAAGGAAATAAAAGAAACAAGTGCAAATAAAGTTATATACAGTACAGGGTGAATCACCTAAAACTTGCACCGCTAGTATTTCTGAAGTGGAAGCATGAGCTGTTTTCATAGAAATTAAGTATAACCAAGGGTTCATACTTGTAGCCCATATTAAAATGTGCATTATTTTTGATAATAAATTTTTGAAATGTGACGATGCCCACCGACATTCACAAAATAAAACTAGAATAAATTAGAATGCCAATGGTGTTTCCTTCAGTATTCTGGTCTAAGTAGTTTACAAACTACAATAGTTGCCCCATTCAGCAGCTTAGTTACGTTCTTGTGTTTGTTAACTTTACAGTTGGTGGATTGCACTGCGACTTCAGTTCAAGAAGTAGGACGTGGTGGAAGACGTTAATGGTGTATTTGCTCTGTACGCCCATTTTGACAGTTATTGGTGAAACTCTTAAACCAATTACATGAAAGTGGAAATGTAACACCTACAAAGAGAGGGTGACTAGCTGCTATAATCGTGTTAACTTTTGAGCTTTTTGGACACAAAGACAAGATACAAGAGATTTATCATATACCTTGTTTCGTCATGAAGAAACATTTACAAATCATGGCCAACTGAACCCCCAAAACATGCAGTATGGGTCCGTTGGCTTTGTTGGGTGGAATGTCAGTGGCCATACGTGTGGTGTGAAATAGTGAACCATCAGTTCATAGAAGGAACACCAGATTCTCAAGAATATCTCAACCTCCCAAGAGACCAACTTCCACAGACTATGAGGAACACGATGGCTGCCCAGCACATAGTGCACAATGTATTACAGCTTGTCTTCACCAATTAGTTCCAAAATGTTGGATTGTATGAAGGGGACTTGTACCTGTACAGATTTTTCCCTGGGGAAAGTTAAAAACGCTGTTTACAAGGACATGCCAACTAAAAGACGTATTACTGCTGATGAAATGCTGGAATGTGTACAGCAATCATCATTTTGAACACCAATTCCCTTTCTTCTTCAGAATCCGGAAAATTTGTTTATCCACTTCTTTTTTTGTTAAGTTAGTGCTCACACAACTGCTGATATGTACAATTTTCAAACAGAATAACTACTACTTGTACTAGAATCCTGAAGACAGAAAAAAACCACCATTGACATTCTAAGTTATTCTAGTTTCAGTGTGTTAGTATTTTTTTTATTTATTTACAAGTTCCTTTACCCTCGCAGTGACACAGATAGGTCTTATGGTGACGGTGGGATACGAAGGGGCTACGAGTGGGAAGGAAATGGCCATGACCTTAATTAAGATACAGCCCCAGCATTTGCCTGCTGTGAAAATGAGAAACCATGGAACACCATCTTCGGGGTTGCCGACAGTGGCATTCGAACCCACTATCTGCTGGATACTGGCTGCACTTGAGCGAATGCAGCTATCGAGCTCCGTTTTGTTAATATCAATAAGCATTGTTCCATTTGAGAACTGGAACTTTCTAAACCAAATACACATTCTAATAGTTATTAAAAACTGTGTATGGGCTATAGTTATTTCTGTGAAAACAGCACATCAATAGCATCTCACATTGGGGTGCAAGTTTCAGGCGATTCACCCTGTATATGAGCTTGCAGGGGGCTGACGAGGAGAGAGCGTCGCATTACCTTTGAAGGTCCGAGTCCAGTGATCTTCACTTTGCTTACATCATAGACATTACAAGCAAATGGACTGCCTTTGACTGCCTCACCATCCAAAACCACAGCCACAACATGTCGACCTGGAAGTTCAAACAAACACACTACTCTAGTAGTTTTCTCACTCGAAACAAAGACATTACATAACCTACAGTATACATATCTGCCAACCTAAAAAAAAAAAAAAAAAAAAAGATTGTGGGAACATCACTTTTACCACCATGCAATGTCAAAACAAACACCACCAGACCAGTAACTAGTATACAAGACAAAATATGAGCCTTTCCTCAATTCAGTAATATAGTGGAACCTCGATTCTCCATTTTTGGAGGGACCACGAAGAAAAAGAAAAATAAGTACAACATGGGAAAACAGAAAATGAGGGAATGAATGGAAACCATCAAGAATTTGGCTAAACATCACAAAAATGAAATATGTATAATTATAATTTTACAAACACTCCTAAAGCAAACCAAAGTACAGCCTCAATAGGCCTTTGCCTGCCAAGTGACCACTGCTCATCCCGAAGGCCTGCAGATTACGAGGTGACGCATGGTCAGTGTGATGGTAATTTCTGGCTCGCCATCTCACCATTAGATAGCTCCTGAATTAAAGGTAATCACGTAGGCTGAGTGGACCTGGAACCAGCCCTCACATCCAGGTAAAAATCCCTGACCTGGCCAGAACTGAACCCGAGACAGGCAAGTTAGACCACAAGATTGGCTTCAAGCATTAATTACCTGTACGAGAGTTAAAAATCTTGATATTTTACATCCAGTTTTTCATCAGTTTCCCGTGAAAACTTCTTTCAGTTCAGTGACTTTGATCAGCCAAACTGTCAGAAAAATCTAATAACGCCAAGAGAAATAATCGACCAAAAGTAGTTTTTAATTCACTAATGTAATAAAATAAAGCATTTTAGAAACAAAAGTGCCCAACATGATGGCGAAATCCCTTCTTTTCTTAATATTCCATTGGAATTTGGTCACCGGTATCTTGTACCACGTAAATTAGGCCTACACCGATTTTTACAGGTTATGTTGAACTCGAGAATATAAGTATTGATTGTCAAAAGTTCTTGAATGCGTTCTATTCAATTCTGCCCATCACTTCAAACTGGAAGGAAAAAATATCATCAAAACTACAGAAATGGTTATTGAGGTCAGCTGGAAAGTGTGCTCGCTGCACAAGTCAGTACGAGTGGGAAATGATACAAAATACTGTAAAAATACTATTAAAAACAGGCATGAAGAAATGGCAAAGAAAACAGCAGAAACCAAATTATGGAAGGATATTGATGCTAACTGGGATCAGTATAAAATAATTGATTTATTTATTGCTTTACGTCGCACCGACACAGATAGGTCTTATGGTGATGATGGGACAGGAAAGGCCTAGAAATGGGAAGGAAGCGGCCATGGCCTTAATTAAGGTACAGCCCCAGCATTTGCCTGGTGTGAAAAGAGAAACCACGAAAAACCATCTTCAGGGCTGCCGACAGTGTAGTTCGAAGGCACTATCTCCCGGATGCGAGCTCACAGCTGCGCGGCCCCAAACCACGTGGCCAACTCGCCCTGAAGTATAAAATAAAACGAAGAAGAGAAGCTGTAGCCTACTTCAGAGTTAACACTGGCTACGGTTGTCATGCAGCTTATCTGAAACTAATCAACATCCTGAAATCCGAAAAATGCACGCTCTGCCATAACCTGGAAGCAAAATAGATAACGAACACCTGCTACATCGCAACAAACTTGATGTGACAGCCAGAACTCACTCGACTATACTGGAACGCAAGAAAGCTGATCAATTGGAATCTGGGTAGTCATGAGATACAACAACAACAACAACAACAACAACAACAACAACAACAACAACAACAACAACAACAACAACAACAACAACAACAACAACAACAACAACAACAACAACAACAACAACAACAACAACAACAACAACAACAACAACAACAACAACAACAACAACAACAACAACAACAACAACGTATCTTGTTTCCTGGGGACTTAAGAGTACTTTGAATAAGACATTATTGACTGAGTTTGAATTAAGGAGATTTTACTGTATACTGGAATTCTTCATTCCCTTAGAATATTAATGTTACTCTCAACAATGAAGTTTAGATGCGAGATGAGAACAAGAGTCGCTTATGTATTGTGAAGTAAAAAAAAAAAGAGCAGAATATAGGAGTGCTTCTGAACTAAACTTCTAAAATGTCCAAGAACCATATTTTTGATCCCCCAAATGATAAAATGACAATGCAAAAAACAACTTACCCACTTCCCTAGGAGTAAACTCTGCAACAAACTTGTCCGTCTTGCTGACCCTGGCAGGCACACTTTGTCCTGTGGGTGAAGTGACGGTCACATCGCAGGAACCCAGCTCGCCTGCAGACAGCTGTGGATCTACCATGACAGTAGCGGTACGGCCTAGCGGTGCCATTTTAAGGGCCGAGCCTGACACTAACACCTGGCTAGCGTCTAGCACCTTGCATGTGAATGGTGACCCTGTCAAAACAACACAGCTACATTACCTTCTCTTTGTCACTGTATGCACCATCATCAATTATATTAATATGCAGAGAAACTTAGATTTTATGTTTTCCACTATACACTGAGATGGTATATCTCAGAAAAGATAAAGAGAAGCACACTGAGGTGATACAGGTAAAGAATGAGGAAACAAGAGGCTGGGATGAATCAGCGACAGAAAAGAAACCCAGAGAACAGGTGCAGGGGCAGGAACGTGGATGACCTAAAGGTGAAAGGACTTCGGGAAGAGAATGTAAGAGACAAAACTGAGGTAGGTCAAGATGATCATATTAATACAAATTAGGTAATTTGAATCACTTATCCACACAAATAACATTTTATATAAAGTCTGCTCACAGCATCTGTGCAGTATGGTCATGCATGACTTAACTGACTTTCTCCCAGCTAGTCTCAAGAGAGAAGCAGACGAGACGTGATGCCCCTCTCGACTCCCTTTGCACTGACTAATCATACGACCAGCCAGCTATGAGGTTGCCTGCACAAAAGGCTTGTTTCCTCACTGCCGTTTCACAGATTCTGTGAACGTAATTTAGTCAAGTACCGTACTATTAGAGACCAAATCGTCTATTGCTGAACCAAAAAGTTGATTTTCTGGACTTTTCAGGAGAGAAAAAAAACTATAATTCATCTATATTTAGTGAACTTCTTCACCTGGAAAGAGACTTGATTTCACGCATATGAAAGCAGAATTCAGTTATTGTCTAACATTTTGATTTTTAAAAATATTTAATGTTAATGACTCATAACAATTAAATTATTAAAACCCTACTTTGGTTGTGTTTTTGTATTACTGTACAATAACGAACGAGTTGGCCAAGCAGTTAAAAATATTTAAATACTACGGTATTGTAAGGGCACGCAGCCGAGAGCTTGCATTTGGGAGATAGTGGGTTCGAACCCCACTGTCGACAGCCCTCAGGATGGTTTTCCAAGGTTTCCTACCAGGCAAATGCTGGGGCTGTACATTATTCAAGGCCACGACCCTGTCCTTCCAACTCCTAGCCCTTTCCTATCCCATTGTCGCCATAAGACTTATCTATGTTGATGCGATGAAAAGCCACTGGTAAAAAAATTGTAAATATATCAAATAAATACAGTACAAGTCCACAATAGTGAGTATGGCATATAGAACCCCGTTCGAACGGCAATTTTTTGCTGTCCCTTCAAAATTCCTGTATTAAACTGTGTATTACCCTTCGGTTACAGCGAGAACCCTATCACTGACACAATCGTTATTACGAGTGATTAAGGGCATGTGATTTTTTTTTCCCGAACCGGTATTTATGAACCCCAGCGATGATGTTGCATGCGATCGATTACCTTCGGTATCGTTTCCTCCCTATTTTCGCTAGCGAGTTCTCTTGTTGACATTTGAAGGCAATGTCAGAGTTGATTAGAAATACCCGTCGACTGCTGTTCCATAACAAAAATTCGAAATGAAAGAGGACATATTTCATAGTAAATGCGTAAATAACATGGCCGATAGCAATTGTTAACTCATTAAAAATGAAGGCTGAAGTACAGGATCGCTTACAAATTAAGTAAGATATGGCAGAGTACATCACTGATTTCAGAGGATAGTTCATACTTTCTTGCGTCTAGTTCAATTTCAGAAAGGCTATTCACATGTAAATTTTTAGCGAGGAAGTTATTTCTCTACATGCGTTTCAAATATGTTTTCATGATACATATACGGTTAGGTTGGTGACGCTGTTTGAAGAAGAAAACTGAAACGTTTGCCACAGAAGCCTCTGGAGTGATACCGTATTTCTCCAAATCCAAAACGATGTTTTCTTTCTCAAAATCTAATGCGAAAAATCAAGGGTTGTCTTGCATTCATGGCCTAACAGTAACAAATACCACTGGCAACTACCACGGTAACCACGCTGCTTCTTCTCGCACACGCACGCACACACAAAACTCGTTGACAATAAACGACCGCCTCTTTATTAAACATCGCTAGCCGCGGCAACCCGTTGTACAGTGCCTGTGTGTAACGTCACTGGATCTCAAGAAATAGTGAACAGAGAATGACGTTCTATGAGCCTCTACAAAACGTTTCTCAAGTCTGCAGAATGGCATCAAAACATGCGAGACTTCGAATTCTTAGAAAGGCCACGGCTACTCAATGGCAGAGTTATAACGTATCTACTGTATTTGACCCTGAGTAAAATTAAATTTTATAGACAGCAGGAATAATTTTGCTATGGATAGTCATATTGTAAAGATACGTGGAACAGGTATTGCCGGCAAATTATCAACGGGTTCTCTTCGATACTATGATGATGATTACAACCAGATATTAGGAACACGTCAACGCAGTAAAATATAATAAGTTTTCTGCCATAGTCCAACATATTTACGACTCTAACCATAGGTTCACTGACATTGAACATGATTTAGAGATCCTTCAACTTTCAACAGTGATGTCTATAAAATTACTAATCTCTTCCGAAAACACAACGTAAAAATTCACTTTAGAACTAATAACAGGACTTCAGAAATTTTATACAATTACCTGCAATAGATTTTCTAAATCCGGAATCTACAAATTCAAGTGTAATGAGTGCAGCCCTTCGTACGTGGGTCAAACAGGATGTAGTTTTGTGACCAGGTATTCGGAACACATCAACGCAGTAAAATATAATAAGTTTTCTGCCATAGTCCAACATATTTATGACTCTAACCATAGGTTCACTGACACTGAACATGATTTAGAAATCCTTCAAATAGCAAACAAGGGGTACATCATGAATATTATTAAAAATTGTTTTATTCATTGCGATCAATACTTCAATCGAAATTATAACTTAAATGAAATTTCTGAGGGACCGAATGTTCTATTTGATTTCTTAATTGACTAAAAAATATTAGACTTCCAAAAAACAACTCAATCTTTCAAACCATGTGCAATACACATCCCCACGAATTACCTCCACTACCTCATCCTTCCGCTCCATCTTAGCTCCTCTGTAGTTGATCCTCTTCCACCCCACCCCTCTCCTCCTCCATGTTTCTTATCTGTATGATCACGTCCTTCAGTCCAGCTCCATTTGCCGGTTCAAGAGACTGCTCAAGGAGAGCTCGTTTCTAGTCATTTCTTCTTTTTGACTAATTCGGCTTTTAATTTATTCTTCAGGTTCCAAGCCACATATTGAAGTGTGAATCGTAAAAATCTTTGGTCAAACTACACCTTCACATGACTGTTTGTCTTTTTGGTCTTTTTAATTGCCCAATTTGACTCTATGGCTCATGATGGCACGATATAAGTGCTGAAACTAGTACCTGATGTAAACGACATGTGATTAATTCACACTAATAAATGTCATTGTATTGAAAAGGTGGACCCTTAATAATCTGAATTTTATTGTAATCCCAATTCAATACGGATCAAGATGAAATTTTTAACCATCAATAAATATATACCAACAAGCTGTTAGCTAACACCATGTTAAAAATTTAACATGTCAAGATTCTTGTTTTTCTGTGAACTTTTCCTCAGAAACGTTAGCATACGTTGCTAAATCTCACGAGAATTACGAAGAGTGCAAATTTAAAAGATAGTAGCAGAGCCGTTTTTGAGCGCACTCCAATGCAGTTTAGTTGGAAAGCAGCCATAAAACATGGCACATGAAGTCAATATTAAAATGTCTCAACATGTGATTCGCAATCCCTAGCTAAGGATGGGAAACAGTCATTCTTTCTGTGCCGTTCTGTGTCCTGATGTACACTCTATTGTAACTGTTTTGAGGTCTTATTTCAGGATTAAAATGGGGGGTTCAAAGATTCCTTCTTACAAGGTTATCACCTGTTAGGATTGTCCCCACTTCAAACCGTGCTACCGAGCCAGTGGTTAAGCAGTTTGGGTGATATATCTCTCAGCTTGCATTAGGGGGCACCTGTTAGAATTGTCTCCACTTCAAACCGTGCTACTGAGCCAGTGGTTAAGCAGTTTGGGTGATATAGCTCTCATTAGGGAGATTGTCGGTAGCTCTGAAGACTGTTTTCCATGACTTTGCATTTTCACACGAGGCAAATGCTGGCCACAGTCACTTCCTTCCCATTCTTACCGCTTTCTTATCCCATCATCGCCAAGAGACCTATGTGTGTTGGTGCAAAGTAAAAGGAATTGTTAAAAATAAAAATTCAAACCCTATGCTCTGATATGGGAGTTATTTACAGAACCTGGCCATCTAGTAACTACATCTCTCATTTGGAGGTTAGGATCATTAATCACTTGAACATTAATAGAAAAAGTATCCCTCCTGATTGTGGTATATTTCATCTCTATTGTCTGTAGTCACGTCCTAGTTCGTGAACCATGGGCAACGGCTGAGTCGCCTAGTAAGTGGTCCTGAGAGTCGGGATACCAGTTGCTATGGAATGGGAGTGGGCATCTCGGACATATTTCGAGTCGTGGCCCTCCTTGGGCTCAGGCGACTAGGACTATACAATTCATCGGTGGTCCATAACCCGTTAGAGGAGAGATCCTCACTTGGACTATGTGCAAGTAGGGCAGCATCCTGCTTCATGAATTTACCGAGCTCAGAACACTTTAAGCAAGCCTCGGACCTATGGGAGTAATGGAGTCCCACTCCCATTTGACAGGCGAGGGACTCCTTGGAAACTACTTGGCGAACGAAATGGAATTCGATGGGGAGCTATCAATATTAATGGGGCTTATGGCAGAAAGGAGGTAGAACTGGCTGTGTCAGCAAAGAGGATGCATCTGGATGTGCTAGGAGTAAGTGATATTCGGGTAAGGGGAGATAATGAGGAAGAAATAGGAGATTATAAAGTGTACTTGACGGGTGTTAGAAAGGGAAGGGCAGAGTCTGGGGTAGGGCTCTTTATCAGGAATACCATTGCACGCAACATAGTTTCGGTTAGGCACGTAAATGAGCGAATGATGTGGGTAGATTTGTCAGTGGGAGGAGTTAGGACAAGAATTGTGTCTGTGTATTCACCATGTGAGGGTGCAGATGAGGATGAAGATGACAAGTTTTATGAAGCATTGAGTGACATCGTGGTCAGGGTCAACAGCAAGGACAGAATAGTGCTAATGGGCGATTTCAATGCGAGAGTTGGGAATAGAACTGAAGGATACAAAAGGGTGATTGGTAAATATGGGGAAGATATGGAAGCTAATGGGAATGGGAAGCGTTTGCTGGACTTCTGTGCTAGTATGGGTTTAGCTGTTACGAATACATTCTTCAAGCATAAGGCTATTCACCGCTACACATGGGAGGCTAGGGGTACCAGATCCATAATAGACTATATCTTAACAGACTTTGAATTCAGAAAATCTGTTAGAAATGTACGAGATTTTCGGGGATTTTTCGATGATACAGACCACTATCTGATCTGTAGTGAACTAAGTATCTCTAGGCCTAGGGTAGAGAAAGTGAAATCTGTCTGCAAACGAATAATGGTAGAAAATCTCCAGGACGTGGAAATTAGACAGAAGTACATGGATATGATTAGTGAGAAGTTTCGAACAGTAGACAGTAAGCAGGTTCAGGATATAGAAAGTGAATGGGTGGCATACAGGGATGCTGTAGTAGAAACAGCAAGGGAATGCCTAGGAACAACTGTGTGTAAAGATGGGAAAAGGCGAACATCTTGGTGGAATGATGAAGTGAGAGCAGCCTGTAAACGTAAAAAGAAGGCTTATCAGAAATGGCTCCAAACAAGGACCGAGGCAGACAGGGATTTGTACGTAGATGAAAGAAACAGAGGGAAACAAATAGTTGTTGAATCCAAAGAGAAGTCATGGGAAGATTTTGGTAATAACCTGGAAAGGCTACGTCAAGCAGCAGGGAAACCTTTCTGGACAGTAATAAAGAATCTTAGGAAGGGAGGGAAAAAGGAAATGAACAGTGTTTTGAGTAATTCAGGTGAACTCATAATAGATCCCAGGGAATCACTGGACAGGTGGAGGGAATATTTTGAACATCTTCTCAATGTAAAAGGAAATCATCATGGTGGTGTTGCAAACAGCCAAGCTCATGGGGAGGAGGAAAATGATGTTGGTGAAATTATGCTTGAGGAAGTGGAAAGGATAGTAAATAAACTCCATTGTCATAAGGCAGCAGGAATAGATGAAATTAGACCTGAAATGGTGAAGTATAGTGGGAAGGCAGGGATGAAATGGCTTTATAGAGTAGTAAAATTAGTGTGGAATGTTGGTAAGGTACCTTCAGATTGGACAAAAGCAGTAATTGCACCTATCTATAAGCAAGGGAACAGGAAGGATTGCAATAACTATCGTGGTATCTCATTGATTAGTATACCAGGCAAAGTATTCACTGGCATCTTGGAAGGGAGGGTACGATCAGTCATTGAGAGAAAGTTGGATGAAAACCAGTGTGGTTTCAGACCACAGAGAGGCTGTCAGGATCAGATTTTCAGTATGCGCCAGGTAATTGAAAAATGCTACGAGAGGAATAGGCAGTTGTGTTTATGTTACGTAGATCTAGAGAAAGCATATGACAGGGTACCGAGGAAAAAGATATTCGCTATACTGGGGGACTATGGAATTAAAGGTAGATTATTAAAATTAATCAAAGGCATTTATGTTGACAATTGGGCTTCAGTGAGAATTGATGGTAGAATGAGTTCTTGGTTCAGGGTACTTACAGGAGTTAGACAAGGCTGTAATCTTTCACCTTTGCTGTTTGTAGTTTACATGGATCATATGCTGAAAGGTATAAAATGGCAGGGAGGGATTCAGTTAGGTGGAAATGTAGTAAGCAGTCTGGCCTATGCTGACGACTTGGTGTTAATGGCAGATTGTGCCAAAAGCCTGCAGTCTAATATCTTGGAACTTGAAAATAGGTGCAATGAGTATGGTATGAAAATTAGCCTCTCGAAGACTGAATTGATGTCAGTAGGTAAGAAATTCAACAGAATTGAATGTCAGATTGGTGATACAAAGCTAGAACAGGTCGATAATTTCAAGTATTTAGGTTGTGTTTTCTCCCAGGATGGTAATATAGTAAGCAAGATTGAATCAAGGTGTAGTAAAGCTAATGCAGTGAGCTCGCAGTTGCGATCAGCAGTATTCTGTAAGAAGGAAGTCAGCTCCCAGACGAAACTATCCTTACATCGGTCTGTTTTCAGACCAACTTTGCTTTACGGGAGCGAAAGCTGGGTGTACTCAGGATATCTTATTCACAAGTTAGAAGTAACAGACATGAAAGTAGCAAGAATGATTGCTGGGACAAACAGGTGGGAACAATGGCAGGAGGGAACTCGAAATGAGGAGATAAAGGCTAATTTAGGAATGAACTCGATGGATGAAGCTGTACGCATAAACCGGCTTCGGTGGTGGGGTCATGTGAGGCGAATGGAGGAGGATAGGTTACCTACGAGAATAATGGACTCTGTTATGGAGGGTAAGAGAAGTAGAGGGAGACCAAGACGACGATGGTTAGACTCAGTTTCTAACGATTTAAAGATAAGAGGTATAGAACTAAATGAGGCCACCCCACTAGTTGCAAATCGAGGATGGTGGCGACGTTTAGTAAATTCACAGAGGCTTGCAGACTGAACGCTGAAAGGCATAACAGTCTATAATGATAATGTATGTATGTATGTATGTATGTATGTATGTATGTATGTATGTATGTATGTATGTATTATCCGCGCACTTTTTAGTGATAGATTTTTGTACTCGTTGGAGAAGTAAGAAGGGTTCCGTTAATCCTGCCAACTGAATGGAAATTAAATCTGAATTGAATCGATAATGTGATCGATCGATATGAATTTTATAAACCTTTATTATTTTACGCAAACAACTGTGTCACACACACAATATATAATACTATATAACATTTCTCGATGCGAAACGTGTTCCTAGCATGAATTCTATAGTTTGGCTTTGCTGTGTAAACAACAACAGTACGGGTACTTAAAGTGTACGCCAGATGTCGCACAGCGATTCTTAGTTTGTGTTTCAAAGGTTGCCAATACGAATCTTGAAGATAACCAAAGTCGACCGCTTCAGCACTAGGGTGTAAATCTATCACTAAAAAGTGCGCAGATAATATGTATGTCTCCAGATGATTGCACCTAAAACATCAGGAAACTGCTTATTTCACAGAAGTCACGGGTAATCTGTTTATGTTCTACTCAAAGAAATACTATCTTCTCAAGAATGCTACTGCTGCAGAAACTCTCCTAAGAATTCTCCTAACCGAAGCTTTTGAAATTCTAACAGTCTCCCCAAACCTTACACGAAAACTTGTCGGTCGTGCATTTCGAAAGATTCGATCTTTGAAGGCACTTGATGGCCCCAAAGATGTTCTGTATGAAGAAAGTGACAGAGAAATAAGCGACAATGACTCAAAGTAAATAATTAAATGGCAGAAAATTTACTCCTAATTTATGAGCTTCATTAACAAAATTAAAATGTTAAAATTTTTGTTTTTTTATTTCAGGTGGGAGGTCAGCTGATAATCAAACAAATACAGTATACCACTAGCATCACAGAGTCGTGAGTTATACTCATTTTACTGTGTCGTGCCAGTCTCAATTTCTACACAAAATGGCACAAGCCCTCACCACTCTCCATGGCATTGATTATTTAAATTATTATCAATGAAAATTTTCATCCTTCTTTTTAATCACACATTCCCCATTTGGAAACCATTTATAGTTGCAAAGCTGAACTTGCTCTACATTCCCACGTGATGCCGGGTCACAGAAAACTCACGAAACGAAAGACTTCTACGTCTGTTGTTTACAACTGACCTGGTACAGGCTCTCCGTTGAACCTCACGCTCAGACTGTGTGATGCTGCCTCCTGTGGTTTAAAGTTCACTCTGAACTTGGCGTTGCCCTCGGACTGAACGTAATTGGGAACGTTGCGCCCGTTCACCGACACGATGATCTCGAGATTCCCTGCGCCGGCCTGGCTGGCGTTGACTGCGGTCAAACACACACAATAAGACAACACACCTGGATGGACAATAACATTCTGCTTACTGCAACAAGAACTGGTACTTACTGCTGAAGAAGACAGGCTTGCCAACCACACCAGAGTTGATGTCTGTCACCTTCACTCTGGATGCGTCATATGCTTTGACGAGAAAAGGACTGCCTTCGACATGAACCCCACCCAGCTTGACCTCCACGCTGTGGTCGCCTGGAACAGTGAGAAGGGATCTTATAATTCCTGTATTTTGACTGACACTGATAACCTATGGGAAACCTGTGGAGTAATTCTAATAGTCTGCATTATTGGACTCTGTCTCACATAACTGACGTCATTTGAAGTAAACCTGTTCTCAGACTCCATCTCATAATGGGGAGAGTTGAGCAGTTAACTAGAAAAGCAGGACCAATATTCCTGTAAGGTAAAAAGGTAGGCCACAGGGTAAATATTACTTTGTACATCAGGAAAGAATGCATTATATGCAGCAATCTTATGAGCTATGCTGCGAGAAGACGTATATTTCTGTGTGATGGTATTAAACTAGTAGCAAGTCACTGTACCACTCAATCTAGTGTAAATCGTAGCATTAAGGCATCGGGCAAATGTATGACTTTTGTACAAATTGAAATGAATTTTTATTTTTAAAATAAATTTTAGGAGAATTTCTGAATGAATGCAATTGAGTTATGTTACATGTACAACTGATCTTAATCATTACATTATACTACTTGTAAGTAATTTGTAATTGCTCATGCATTTTAAAATCTATTTCCTTTTTACTTCTTCACTTCTTCATTACCATGAAATTTCTTGTTTCAATATAACTCCTTCTAACATTTTTTTTGTCGTCGTTGATACACAAGTCCGTAGCATTTGGATATTAGTTGGCGCCACTGGATTGCTCAGGAACTTATTCTTCATTTGTTGTGCTTGCGGAACTGTGCTGCTCTGAAGAAGTGTTAGAAGAATGATTGACAATGTAGTGCCGAGTGGCAAAAAACAAACATTTCCAACAAATTCTTGTGGTCGGTGGCTCAAGCCACCTGCGCACTGTGTATAGGGACGATGCTACTGTGGATAGTATGGTACTAAAATGTTTTGATCATTTTAAACAGGATGAAATGAGCCTGAAAGACAATCCACATTTAGGAAGACCAATGAAGACCAACTCAGTCAATCCGAGAATTAGAAAATGTAATGAAATGTAACCAGTCAACCTTCATGAGACATTTGGGAAAGGTTCTTAAATGGAAAGAGTGGGTGCCGTATATTTTAAATAAAACCCTCTGCTTGGTTGAACACAACTGAACAGGTTAAACATCTGATGGGACAACTTCTGGGAGTTGCTTCCCAGAAATATGACTGATGACGTTTACCGTCAACAACCGAGACACCCTGCGGCCACAACGTTATTGCATGATAACGCACAGCCGCATGCCATTAACGTTTCAAAAGCAGTTGCCCAGCTTGGTTGGGAGGTTGTTCAACACCACCATTTACTCCTGATTCTCACTCTGATTTTCAACTCTTTCGTTCTTTGTCGAACAATGTGCAAAAATGCCCTTTTCACAATGAAAATAATCTTAAATGATCTCTGAACTTGGCTTATCGACTTCTTTAAAGGCAACAAGTAGATTTCTTCAGGCAGGAACTGAAAAATTGCCCCAGCATTGGCAGAGTCATTGATAATGCAGGACATTACATTACTGTTTATTATTATTATTATTATTATTTGGTGAACAAACACAGGCCTAAAACACTTCTCACACGTGGTCTCTTTTTACTGGACAGTAACACGACCAATGGTGGATAATTCTTTTCGTGCAATGTAAACACTTGAAATAGACACACCAGCAAAATCTGATGTTAATTTTGCGATACAGTAAAACCTCGTTAATTCGAAGTCTTTGTAATACAGAAATCTGACTTCCAATTATGTGATTTTGAATTAACAGCCATCTTGTAATTCAGAAATGCCAACCCTCACCAGTTTTTGCGGATTATGCTTTTCTGCGTATTGCCTGCTACGTGATACTGTGGCTTTCCTTAAAACGCTGAATACAAAAGAATTACGATTTCACTATATTTTCAACTGTGAAACACACCGAAGTGAGTGAAAGTGCGGAAAGCTACCCCTGCAAGTTCCGGAAGACGCATTCTATCATGACGTGGAGAAATTTTTAATTTAAATTACTCTGTAAAATACGGCACTATTTAAAAAAAATGTAAAGTCAGTTTAGAATTTAAAGTCTGAATTGTTTTCTGTTTAAATATGACATATGGGGACAGTTTTCTTCCATCTACGGTTGTACAAAGCATAACTGTACACTCAGCATCGAAAAGTAGGTGAGCCAGGAGTGTGTTGGCAACCTTGACGCTAATAAAACCCGCACCCCAATTTCGTGCCTCGAATTTTTAAAAAAATATACGGGGATTATTCGCGTAAATACGGTATTGTAGACAGGGCAAATCACTCTGGACTTACCAACATCAGTGGGTGTGAATTGGACACTGTAACGTCCAGCTGCAAGGACGCCGATGTCTACCTTGAGCTGGCGCCTGGACGGGCTGAGCACTTGTACTTCTGGCCGACCTAAGGTGGGGTCTGCTTCAACATTAAAAGTGGCAGCTCGGTTAACTGCCACCTTCTCCAGCCCTTCTGTGCCCAGTATGACACGGGCTGCTTCTGACACTTGACAAGAGAATGGACTCCCTGCAACACAAATAAATGAGACACCCAACATTATTATTTTGTAGTAATTGGACACAGGTACAAAGCACTCCATTTTACAATGATTGCATTCTGAGCCGCAGGAGACAAGAGCAGCACAGACAAGAAGGTCTTCAACATCCGGAACAGATAGGGACCAGAAGAAGATTCATTGTATCGGAATTAGAAAATGACTAACAAATAAGCCGCAGTATGGAAATCATCCGCGAAAGCTAACATTTTGAACTTGAGGATTATAGTTTCATACCGCTTTTAATGTCTCTTTTTGGATCTTGTCCAGCTTTTACAAGAAATGTAAAATGACAATCCACTATAGTTGAATCGTTAATTAACAATCATAGACAAGGCCTATATAAAACATGGTTATGTTTAAAATATTAATGCTTTGCTGTTATGAATTCTTGCTATAACAGACTTCTATTGTAGTAATATTTCAAAAAGCTATTTAATTACAAAAAAATATTTTTCAATATTTCCTTTCTAAAATTAGGGTGTGGAGATTATTTGCATATATACAGTACTAAAGAATTCCACCATTTCCTTATGCTAAATGCGGATTACACTAAACCGAACATAAACTTACATTGCTCTTATGGAATGATTTTCAGGCCTTGAAATTTCTTACATTAAATGCAAGTTTACGCTAAACTGAGGTCGCACAATGTTGGTGTATTTAAGATACTGAATAGACCTCAAAGAGACAATTACCTGGCACATCTTCTCCGTTGAAGCGAAGGTCAACAGTGTGTGTGATAGCCTCTCGAGGTGTAAACGAGATGGCGTAAGTGTGAGGGCCCTGGGCCTGTGCAGATGTTGGAACACGGCCTCCGTTCACTGTCACTTCCAAGTTGCCTGGACCAGCCTGGCTTGTCTCGACTGCAAATACACAAACACTGTTCATGATGTAACTTACTAAAATTCAGGGGGTTAATTTCCGAGGAACATGTCTTCTATAAAAGGTTGTGCTTAATAGGCAATGCAGATTATTTATTTTATAAATAAGTTTAAAGCCTTTTCTGTAACAAAAATTAGGATTTCTTATTAATTATTAAAATTGATTCTGTACTTGTTTTCCTAATTAGTACTGTCTGCTTCAGAAACAGCACATCTCCAGCACATATGAACATTTCTGTAAAAGTCGATAATTGAGCTTATTCTATTGAAGAATGTGTCAGGATATTCACACTTCGTAGCAGATAGAATAAAACAAAAATCTAGTATCCAAAAATAAATTATGTCTTACAGAAGGTTTGTTTCTAATTTTCTCAAAAAAGTGATAATGTGGAGAAGTGCTGTTTTTAAAACAATTTATTCAGATCCACATTTACATCACTTTACAGCAGATTTAACAATAAAACAACATCTTTACGAATGCCGTTTTATTTATCACACACACAGAATAAAACTACTATTATTATTATCAGAGAGAAATGATGAGAAATAAAATATTTATGGTTAACACTACAGCAGAAACTGGTTGATACATAATTCAAGAGAAACAATCTAAACAACTACAAATAATTTCAGTTACATGATTTTAAAAAAATCCTTAGTGAAAACTAAAGGGGAGGGGTTGATTAGACCAGTGGCTTATTTACTGGCTTTCCAGCCGGAAGGCTGAGGTTCAAATCCCAGTCGATTCTGGATCGAGAGTTTCAGCTTGAGAATCGTGTAGCGTCAGCAAGAGCCTGCATGGCTCCAGCAACCCCAGAAATAACTAAGCTGAAGAAAACTACAATCTTACAAACAGCTGATGTTAACGAAGATTTTAAACATACGTTCACAACTCTGACACTATTGGTTTTATTTTTTTCACTTTGAGAGCTTTTGACTGGAAAACTTATTGCAACAATCAGAAAAATGTATCAAAACTCTAGTTATGAAATCACAAAAGTAAGTGCAAAGTAAAATTCTAAATGAATGTTGCCTATTTTCCTCGTGAAAGATAGAAATCACATTTTTTTCCCTCCACTGCATGAAGAATGAGAGGACTTCCTCCAGACGACTGCTCTTAAAACTGGTGGAACTCGGAGACAGTCCTGTCGTAGCAACCTCGCCTACATTTTCTGATTTGTTCTCCACATACAACTCAACCTTACGTCAAAAATATGTTATGCATGAATGAGAATTACGTTAAAATCAATAGCTCAGAAAAATATTATATGCAATGCTGTTTTAGTCACGACTTGTTACATATAAACCTGTTTCAACCGTACTGTATAGTGATTATAATGTGACTCACCCAGGAAGGTAACAGGCTTGGCGACGATACCTTTGGTCACTTCCTTTACTTTGATGGCGCGTACGTCGTAAACCTTGCAGACGAAGGGCGACCCTGCCACTGCCACCTTGCGGTAAGCCACAGCGATGCGGTGCTCTCCGGCCAGACGTGGCGTGAACTCAACGTGGAAAGTTTGGGAGCCAGTGTCTTTTACTTGAGCGGGGACAGACTGTCCGGTCGGGCCTGAAGCGTCAACAGTCAACAGCCGTGTCAGCAGCGTGCTCTCGGCCACACACGGGGGCAAACACTCGCTATCCAATTTAAATTCTACCGTTTGGTGGTTAAACATTGTGAGGAGATTATTCTGCATTGCTAAATGAAGAGGAGAAGATTGTACAGAGGACAGATGTTCCCAACAACTTGGTTTGAATGGAAGACTGGAGCCTGAAAAGACCTTCAGCAGGTAGCATTTTTTAAGACTGAAATGATGTCAGTAGGAAAGAAACCTAAGAGGAACAGAATGGATCATTTCAAGTATTGTATATTCTCTCAGAATGATGGTGTAGTAAGGCAAGAAGCAAGTCTATCTGTTGTACTGGAAGTAAGGATGACATAAAATGCAGATTAACACAAGCAAGGAAGATCTTTCTTAAGAAAAGAAATTTGCTCTCTTCGAACATTGATGTAGGAATTAGATGTTTTAGAAAGCTTCCGTCTGGAGCATGGGGAAGTGAAACATGGATAACTCGCGCAAAAAGAAAGAGAATAGGAGCTTTTGAAATGTGGTGTTACAGAAGAAGGTAGATGGAATCATAGATGAAGAGATGCTGAATCAAATTGGTGAAAAGAGAACAATTTGGCAAAATTTGACCAGAAGAAGAGACAGAATGAAAGGACACATCTTAAGATACCCAGGACTTGTTCAATTGCTTTTTGAGGGAAGTGTGGGCGGTAAGAACGGTAGGAACAGATGAAGGTATGAATATGACAAACAGATTAGAGCAAATGTAGGGAGTAGTAGTTACATAGAAATGAAAATATTAGCACAGGAAAGGCTGGCATGGAGAGCTGCATCAAACAAGTCCATGGACTGATGACTCAAACACAAGTTAGAAGTAACAGACCTGAAAGGAGGGTACAAACAATAGGAACAATGACAAGAGGAGATAAATGTTAAGATAGAAATGATCTTCATAGGTGAAGCTGGTTTAGCTGCTGGAGTGAATGGAGGGTACAAGAAGTAGAGTGAGCACAAGACGACCATGCTTAAACTCCATTTTTAATGAGGTGCTTGGCTAGTTTACAAAGGCTTGCAGACTGAATGGTGAAAAGCATAACACTCTATAATGAAGATGTATGTAAGAAAGAGTTCAGCGATGTGAAAGATTTAAATTGTTTCATTCCACAATGATACTGTTCTTGATAAAACCACCAGAATTTAAGTTTCTCAGCAAATGGCCCCCTTGTATGCCGAGAACAGAAGACATCAAGTTTGGTCAACTACACATGTTAGAGTAATAAATAAGCATAATTAATCAAACACTTGTTAGTAAGCACATAACGCCTCAGTCAGTATTCTCATCACTTCGAGAAATTATTAAAGTATGTCTGACCAAAATAGAAAGATTTCTCTCAACTTAAAATATACATCATCATCATCATCATCATCATCATCATCATCATCATCATCATAGACGTTTCCCCTCAAGCTATATACTAGTCTGAATACTGACTGAACTCTGTTAATATAGCACCTTTCCGTTCTACAATATGTTATCACAGATTACAACTGTCACCAATGTCAGCTTACATTAATAACTAAGAAGATCTCAGTGGTTAGGCTCAAATAAATACCAAGGGAGAGATGAAACACAAGAGAAAATTAAAAGTAGGACAAAGAAAGCAAGGTGGACAGACAGACAGACAGACAGACAGACAGACAGACAGACAGACAGACAAAAGAAGCCAACACCAAGATTATGTCCGTCTGAAAAGAGTAGCTGCTCTGTCAAGTCACTCTTTCCTTAATGTAAGATATAGCTGAAGTACAGTATGTACAAACATTAGTAAAGCACCTTAACCTAGCTTGACCTTCATAGTCACAGTCTGTACAAAGTCTAGAGTTAGTAATGTCTAAGTCGGTAAGGTGTCGAACCTGGAAAAGAGAAACACACAATAAGAATAAGAAAGCTGATCAAATTAGTGTCAAGTGTTTCCAATCATTTAACTGGTTAATAAATAATGTACTTCGTCTTCCTGTTCAGCTTATACACAGAGTTATTCACTGAAATAACTTCTACTCCATTGACAATATTGATATTTTGCTTTCACGTTCTTAAAAGGTTATTAATGGCCTCATGAAACATTGTGCTGTGTTTTTCCTCAGGATTTTTAATAATAGAGATACTGACACCAACTTTGGCTTCTAAAATGAAACTATAGTAATTTCTTACACTAGCAGAAAAGTTTGTACCATTATGACCTCAGAGATATGATTAATTCATACATCGGCCAATTATTTTTTCAAATATCATCATACTTCAATTGGCATTTACAATGGGCGAGAGTGGGCACTGGTCTTGCCGTGTCAGACAATGTTCGCTGGCACAAACGTTTTCCTTGTTGTGATCCTAGCCTTACAACTCGTATCCCTAGGCACAATCTGTTGATGCTCCACATTTCTAACACACAATAAAAGCATGGGAACACTAATTGAGAAATATTTTCTAATTAATTTGTTTATATGTATAAACTGTTTTTGTGATAATTTACCTACCACTGATAAACTGTGAGCAGAGAATCACATTGTGGCTTTATTGCACAAAGAAACCATATTGTTTCCTACAACATCTCTACATGCAAAACTCCCACCGGTGTCATCACGAGCCCACTTCACTTTGATCTTGACCAATGAAGTTTAAGTTGCTCTTCTAAAAGAACTTTTATGGTATTCTCAATATAGTGACAATAAAGCTTTAGTTATGGCCACTGTAACCAAAACTTATTTCATTTCTCTTAAAATCATAAACCTCCCCATCCTATGTTTAGCTGAAAACCCAAGGGATACATCATCACATACAGAGTACCAGTTGCGTGGCGGAGCACCTGACATGGCAAAACCAGTGCCGGCTGTCGCACATTAGAAATACAAATCACAGCATTACTGACATTTCTAAAAGTAACTGTCCAATGTATGAACATGTCTGAAATCGTAATAGTACGATCTGTCAGAAATTGCAATAGTTTGATTTTTAAAAACAAAGTTGGTGTCGATATCTCCATTACTAATAGTCCCATGGAAAAACAAACCTCACAAGCCTCTTAAAACCATTCAAGAACACAAAAACAGAATATCGATATATTCATGAATTACAAGTTATTTTGGTGCAACATCTCAGGTAAGTAACCCTGTATATAGCAGATTTACCCTTCCACAAGATCTAGAAAATTCAGGTAAGCTGCTGAAGATACGTATTTCAAGAGGACGGGAGAGGCGCAGACAAATGACCTTACTAGCCAAGGGAAGTATTTCTGGAAGTTGGGACTCCAACGCTTGTTTTCATTTGAACAACAGAATTGCTACACTTCGATAACAGAGTCCTGCAGCACAACAGATACCCTAAATAATACCTGATAGAACGCTGTCGTACTCAACACACACAATTACATCCTTCAGACACTATGACAGCGCTCTTCAGCCATTGGTTTAGCTGAACAGTACGCCCCAATTTTGATAAACTATTCCTACACGAAGACAACAGATGTTCAGGTCATCTCCAACTCACCGCTTCTAATACTAAACCATATTCCTACATCACGACTATGGAGATACAACACTCTGATTAAGTAATTTTTGACGATCAAAAGTAGCTGTCCATTTATGCAGATATCTATTACCAACACAACACTTCTCCCTATTTGTATAGCACAGAATATTGTAGCACCAAACTCTGATCACAAGAAATAGTGTATTCTGAAATAGCATCACCAAAGAAAGCAAGTCTGGCTTGACCAACCTTGAGAGATTTGGATCAAATTAACTCACAAACAGACAAATAACAGGGTATGTAGAGATTTTCTGTAAAGAAGACCTTCACCATGTTGTGGGTGTAGTGCTGAGAAGGAAACAGTGAACCAGAATTCAAGATGATGTCAGTAGAGCAAACTACCAATGAACGCGCCCACATTTTAGAAGAAAATAACTGAAATATGCTGCAAGATGTACAGCAAACATTATGGCTGGTAAGAGCAATGATACGAATATTATTTTGGTAAAGGTGCATTCAGAAGGGGAGTTCTTTTACAACTGTCAATATGAGAGTATCTCTAGGCCTAAAACACATCATCATTTGTCAACGACTGCTGGATATAGAATTTTTACCTGATGTAACCTTAGCACTTATAATCATGGTAAATTTAATTTCATTATACTACCATCTCATGATCTTTCAGATTTAAACTCTTCTTTGTCACCAATTAATGTTATGAGGAATTGAATCAATACCCTTATCCTTGCTGTACGTACTGTCACACTTAGTACCAAAACTAAATAGAAATTTTAAAGGTTATGCCAACATCTGCAGTACAAGAAACTGACAACTGTGAGTAAACTACTGTTTATACCTCATCCCTCCCTCGTCGCCAGATTCTCAAAAACTGCATTACAGCGGAGTTGAGAATTTCTATTTAGTAATACAATCATGAAAGTAGAACTAGAAACAGAAGAAAGGTTAAAAGATGCCACACAAACTTGTCATCAGAAAAGCAAAGAAGAACAGTGCAAGAGATGATCTGTGCAATATGTGATAAGCACGCAGCATGCTTAAGAAGGAACATCTCCTCTACAGCCTTCATTGTTCAAACAACACAGTAACTTAAGGGCACCTAGAGGAGAAAAGACAACAAAAATTCAGGTTTTTTTACTTCTCTGAATAGAGTAACCTACATAAATCCAAAAAAATACTTAATTCTGAACACATTGTGTTTAATTCCAGATTTTTTTAAAATGTGCATGTTCCTGCAACAAAAGTGGCACCCCTCAGCTAACATTTCAGGAACTGTAAGAGCTCAGAGCATTGCCTAAAAGCTACAACGGAGACAAGTAGTGAGACCAAGTCTTCATTGTAGGTACTCATGTAAACAAAAAACAACACTGTATTTTCCTGCATAATTAAAAACCTTGCATAATTTACGCACCCCAATATTTTTGGTTCAAGGTGGAGGGAAAAAGAAAGGTTTGCATACTTCAAACACCCACTTTCTCGATGATTTATTACACCATTCTGCATGTGTTTCAGAATAAACATGTCGAGTGATAGCATTCCACATACTGCACAAGTTCCTGTTATTGCCCGTTAAAGGAGTGCAGTGGCCAGTGGTATTTCGTTAGTTCGGCGAGTGAATCAGCGCAGGCCTGACTAGTGACACTCTATTCCTGTCTGGTACTAACATATTTTACGAGTGTTTCAGGTACAAGCACGATTTGTGATCTTGAAACTGTTAGTTAATCCACAATCTCAAATACGTTAGACAGGACTGAAGATGACCTTACGGAGAGATGGCAGCAGCAAGTCTGCCTGCAGTGTTGTAGCGACATCGAAGACGGTAGGCTATAAAAGGTAAGACATTTTTTCCCAGTATATCATTATTTATGCGACTGATACTTCGGTTCATTCATATTTATTTTGCTCGAAAGAGGAAGAATATTTTCCAGTGTTCGCAGTTCAAACCCACACGTCCAAACTGCCTGATGTAGGCAAAAATTTGTTACTTCAGAAGAAAACCTATGCTGTAATTTTATGCAAAATAATAAATGCAAATGAGATAAACCAATTTTGTGTACAGTATATTTGATATAGATGTCAATTCCCATAGGGAATCTGAAATATTTGTCCCGCATGACATTTGTCGACATCTATATAATCTGATAGCCAAGCAGGCATCAATTTTTGGTAGAGACAAAGCCTCTCATAGTGCATTGTCACTGCCAGTGGCTCCAAGTAGCCTACACAGTGGCCTTCACGGTATGCACTAGCCAGCGTCTTGGTAGGTGTGCTAGGTACCAACTGATGAGCCCAACCTAGCACAGGAGGGCGAAACGCTGACAACCAGGAATGAGTTAGCTGGAAAATTTATAATGTCCAATGACGGACCATTTATATCAGTATATTTGATGTCTTACAAATGTAAATAGTGTAAATAAAATGTTTGTATATATGAATTGCATAAATAATTTACACACCAAAATCTTTCCTTGTATTTTTCATCAAACAAGAGTGTTAATTATGCAAGAAATTAAGATTGGCTCTTAAAATAATATTGTACATGGAAATTGTACCTAAAGTTGAATTTTTAAATTAATTTGTTGTTGCACCTGTTGAACAAAGGGAGATACTTAGTTGACGTTAAAAGTTTCTTAGATGCAAACCTACAAATTGGAGCTTAGAACATGCAAGTTTCACATCCAGGTGCCCTTTCAAGGTCAGAGACTCAATGAATATAGAAGTAATTATCTTCCAAACTTGTAGGTCAGGTTATAACCGAGTTAGCGTTTCCACAATTTTGACCATACTCGGCCCAATTGGTCCGTACTGACTGCTACAAACATATTCTTTTATATGGGTCCACCTTGTCAATACTCACAAGTATAAACTCATATTTATTATTTACATAATTATATGCGGTACAATAAATTGTGGCTGTTGAAGTGAACGGTAGCGTTCCCGAAACATGTACTGCATATAATTATGTAAATAATAAATATATGAGTTTGTACTTTTGAGTATTGACAAGGGAGATCCATACAAAGAATATATTTGGGTTAGTGTTCTTAGCTTTCTCTGGAGATCAGTGGAAAATAATTTCTTGTACATTCACCACAATAGGTTATAACAGACTTAAGGTAAGAGGTCATAACTAGCATTATCAAGGATTCTGCCAGTGAATATTTGTGTGCCTCACAGTTACTCTTAATTCTTAGAACATATTAGCTCCCATGTTTATTTGAGACACGGCGTTTAGTGACTTAGTAGCTGTGGATCCACCCGCAGTCCTACCCAGGATCACAACACAATATGCTCAAGTGATGTCTACAGTTTACTAAGTAGGACAGACACACTACAATCTGAACTTCTATTCCTCTTAACATGCCAGTACTGGATGTTATGACGACAAACAATAGCGTGAGACACAAGATGGACTCGGTTCTTTAACTCTCTGTTGTTGATTTTTTGGAGATGCCCAAACTTTTAATGAAATTTGAAAACTTGTAGATATCAAGTTGGGATGGTGCAACACAGTCCCTGTTGACAACGATGGGGTCCCTAGCTGAGTCTGGTACTGCTCCTCACTTTCACCTTGTTCCGTTCCGACCCCGACAGTTTAAGGTTTGCACGACTTCTTTCATTTTCACGCCCTTCATGGCCATTCCATTTCTTTTGTCGATACCTTCAAAGGATCAATCATGATTACTGTGAACTACCTTCAAAACAATGATCATCACCACAAAGTATCTCTCATGAACATACATCATTAATGCAAAAACTCTTTGGGTAAAGAATATCACAATTCTTTGTATTCCAACACTCATAAATTGAACAACATTTTCCTGGAAAACTGTTAAAGATATTGACATTTTGATGATCATATCCTACAATTTTCATAAGAATAAGGTACATTGCCTTAAAAACTACTGCATCATTCAATGAGGAATTTATTAGATTATATTATTCGTTGTCGTGCATTAATGTGATGAACTGTTCATAGAACTTCAGAAAAATAAATTCAAGTTTTTTCTTATTATATTTTTGGACAAAAAAAATGTTTGGGGGGAAACTTTAAACACAAGACCAAGAATGCTTCCTTGGTTGTAATGTGTGTATTCTTCTCTTGGAAATCTCCAACGTAAATAATTTGCTCATAAGACTTAGGAATTCATTCTTTTACACTGATGGTAAGAGACAGACTGTATTTTGTAAAGCAGGTTCTTTGTATATAAATTTTCATTACAGTTGAATCAGTTGTTTCGACATGAACAGGAGCAATCTGATGTGCAGCCACAGATGTTAGTGTCTCAGATATTCATTTGAATTTTTTGGCACTTAATTTTACTGAATTCTCTGTATATGACCTCTTGCCTTATTAGCGAAGTATTTCGCTATGATGCCTCACCCTCCACGTTGACTTCGATGTCCTCCACGCTGCCTGCCACATTGCTCATGGTGAAAAAGGAGGTCTTGCCCACTGCAGCCGAGGACAAGGACGGTCCGCTCACAAGGATCTGGTGGGGAGAGTCGCCCTGCACGCGCGCCAAGAACGGAGAGCCTGCAACACAGACATCAATGTGGGAATTCTATCAACATTAGATCAGCTGTACTTAGGGGCAGATGATTGTGAAATGGACCACAATTACAAATGTTTTTTACTCTTATTTTGAAAAGTTTGCCTCTCTGAATAACACAGAATTTTTGTTGTTGTGAATTAACAAAAAATTAAGAAAAAATACAATGCCTCATTTTGAGACAGGGGTGTGTATAACAGAGACTTTAAACTCAATTTTCTTTTTCCACTTTTAGATTAATTTAAATTATACGAGATCAAGATGGCTCACCAGGTACACTCTCCTTGTTGAAGTTGATGCTAATAACGTGATCTGTGGGCTCGATAGGCACGAAGCTCACAGCAAAACGTGCATTGCCCTGGGGGTGGACCTGAGTGGGAATGTTGTGACCACGAGCACTGATGGTAATCTCGAGATTACCTTCTCCGGCTTGACTAGCATCCACTGGAACAAAAACATTACGACAGTTCAACTACACAAACACAATGACAAAAGGAGACGCGAACAGTTCCCACATCTTCACAAAAAATTGCTGCTGTCGTGAGCCGAGTTATGAAACAAGGAACCTCGTCTTCCTCTACCTCTGATCTCTCATTCTCTGCGAGAACTCTGTCCTCCCCCAGCCATATCATGTGTCCCCACCATTTCAGCTCCCGTAGTTGTAAAACTCCAATCCTCCACCTAATCTCTTCCCTACGGTATTCCTAAGGATTTCATCTTGGTCGCCACAATTCTAGTCTCATCTCTTATCCGTTGCATAAATGCCAATATCACTGATTTCAAAGGTTAGGTTATACATTGTTGCGTCTTTTTAAATTTCAGAAAGACTGTTGCCATGTAAATTTATAGAGTAAAGGTGACCATTACTCTACAGGGCTAACTTTATCTTTAACAGGTAGGTAGGTGGCGCTGGCTGAGTAAGACAAACGAAATGT
The DNA here is from genome assembly GCF_040414725.1 of Anabrus simplex. NCBI lineage: Eukaryota > Metazoa > Arthropoda > Insecta > Orthoptera > Tettigoniidae > Anabrus > Anabrus simplex. Next base: position 99,277,548 of record NC_090278.1, read on the forward strand.
TTGCCACAGAAGCGGACACTGAACTTGCGTGAACTAACAAGTAAACCTCAGTATAGAAATCACCGCCAGAAATAAAGTTTTCAACCAACTGATTGCCATTTCATAACAATTTTAATGTTTTTTGTTAGCCAACTGCTATGAAAAATCAGATATAACAACAATCTACTATAGCAAATACATTTTTTACCACTATGAATTTTTGCTATACTGGACTTCTACTGTATTAATATTTAACAAAATTACCGGGCCAGTTGGCTGTGCGGTCTTATCTGAACATATGAAATTAACATCTTTAACAGTCTATCAGCTTTACTTTTTCTTATCCTCCAATAGGAGTATTCAAGGAAACACATTTCTATTTCATTATAAAGACTGAACTATTTATTGCTCTATCCTCAACAGGTTTTGGGCGCACTGACTCAGCGCTCCTGAAAGTGTAATATTGTGAACTTGTGAAATGCAGCTTGATACTTCGATTTTAACCAAGGACATTCTAACCATGTTATGTTAGACAAACACCTACATTGATGCAAGCCTTTCTCAATGCCTGTATTAACCTGGTGGTGTTCCTGGCTCAATTCAGTTGTCTATATACAAGAATATCTTTGTAATTTGGTAAAGTACTTCAAAGAGTTAGTAGATGTCAGTGACGCTGTAAAATATTATAATGATCTGAGCAAAACAAGCAGAATATTGTATGAAGTTACCTGTGCTAAAAACACCTCCTCAGTTCACAACAGTACTGGAAGGATGACAGCAGCCAATTGTTTAAAAACTCATACCTAAATTACATTCTAGTTGGAGGCTTTGATTTAATCAGAGTTAAAATTAGGAGAAGAGACAACTCTTGCCAGCTTTCAGGAGAAAAGAAAGGTAAAGAAGAGATAAAAATCAAGAATCTGACAAGAAAATGCAGAGGAAAGCTGGGGGGGGGGGAGATTATTGCAAAGGACCTAGCGAGAAAAGTATTTCCAGCAACTGGAGCATTCTTTTGTATCTTCCAAACGTGCTCAACAATGAAGTGAACTCGACCAGAGATGACGCCCATGAATAGTTTACTCTAGGACTATACAGCAGCACAGTGGGAGAGAAGAGGTTCGACAGAAGACCACAGTGAATTTGCTCCCAAGCAATGTGATTTCCGACAACTAATGGGGACAGCGAGAGTGGCTTTTCTGCTTACACAAAAATAATCAGACTGCAGATGCTGATAATGTTGAAACAAACTTGATTTGTATTTTAAACACAACTAACTGCAAATGAAAACAAGTATGTATGAATTCATCTCAGAGGGCAGACGGACCTAACTCTATTCTGAGATATCAGTGGTTTTTATCTTCATTTTTAATTATCTACTATTGTTTTTATAACATTTTGTAGTTTTGGTTGTTTTAACAACAACTAGGATACATTATGCAGCAATGAGTCATTGCATTATGACCACTCCAAGCACGGAGGGAGAGTAGCACGGCTTGTGGGCCTCTCTTGGGAACACATACAGAATGTGGTGCAATGATCGGCAAACAATGACGGGTCATCCAGCAGCTCGCTGATGGGAGCACAGTTCGAGGTACCATGCTGATGAACATGCCAATGTTTCCCAGTACACCCCAGTCGTACTTCAATGTTAACTGCACTCCACCAAAAGCAAGGTGGACACAAAATCATCACCACTGTACTGTGGAGGTCGCCTAATCTGATAGCTCAGTGCGTGTACGCCGGTTTCCATTGGAGGCTACGATATGTGGCTGCACGGTCAGATGGAGACAGGCTGGTGGAGGTGCTGTGACGATCTGGGCAATGTTTTCATGGGACACACTGGGGTCCATTACTGCAGTACATTAATCCCTAAAAATAGTTAGGACTTTATCGGGAATGAAGCCATCAGTCCGTGATGGTGACTGCCACTTCCAACATGACAGTGTGCCATGCGACACTTGTGAAGGACCAGTTTGAGGAACATTGCTTTAATTGTGTGGTCAAGAATCCTGATACTTCACATCATGAACTGTGGTTCGACTAGGAGAAGCACCACCCAACAGTGTACTGGACACATTTTGCTGACAAATAATTTCATGAAATACCTACCGAAATTATATCAATTTTAACAATGAAATAAACTCTTTTACTTAACCAAAATCTAAGGCCTGAGTGATGAATTAGTTCACCTAGACAATGAGAACTGCTAGTTACTGTTAAAAGGAGAAAAACTGCATACATACATACATACATACATACATACATACATACAGTGCAGAATTCCACATTAATCTATCTACCATAAAGCGTCCCTTGCTGGAAGTGTTCGGCCTGCTTGGTGAAGGCGACCTGGAATGATGATAAATAGGTAGGGGAGGGTAAAACCTGCTGTCAAGTAACACCGAGCTTAACGTCCCCGTCCAACAGACGAATCACTATAATCAGCGTCATGCCCACACTGCAGAGAGGTTTGGAATTGTATCCAGACTTCCGATTACAAATTTAATACCATTTCCTCTGCTACTCTGGGAGCCAACATTCTGATCGTGACTCGAACCGGCTAATCACAGCGATCATGGCCACCTTACAGGCTCAGAATTCCACATATTACCTTCTACAGTTGATTACGTTACCCAATTCAACAAGATCTGGAATGAGTACAGAGAATCTCAAAGAGTCCTACAAGCGATGAGATGAGGAAGGATGATTCCTACGCTGTCAAATCCACCCAGAGGAAAGGGGCTGGCAGACTGCAACGTGGTGCACGAACATTGAGGATTACCAACTACCCACCAGTGGCAACATAAAACTGAGCAATGTAACCAACCCCAAAGAGGATATAATGGGACACAGATGAAACTCAATAATAAATTTCGGTTCCAAGATAGATGGCCCCTTGTAGTTTCAGTCTGTACAATACAGATCAACAGATAGCGCAGAGAAGTGATTTCCGCCGTAGTGACGCACATCCCGTTCTGCTCACCACAACCCCTCCCTCCCTCCTACCATCTTATATCCTATTTCCCCCTCCTTCAGCCATCCTACCCCCACTCCCCCTCACCTACTATGACATTGTAATGCAGTTCTACTATCCACTCCCAATACATTATAATTCACATATTTTTATTTTCAAGTACTTGCTATGTCCTAAATAATGATCTGATACCCCTAGTTTGTACGGCATATGATGTCACACCACAAAGCTGATATTATGACAAATAATAAATCCTTTCAAAAGCAACACAGCAGAGCACAACATACGCAAAATATGGGTATCACATCAGTATCCAAGTATCACATGAAAACAGAATTAAGTGCACTGAGACAGGAAATATATAGAAATACATTAATAGAACCATTCAGTCTCCAGCACCTGAGGTGTACTCAAACAGGAAAACAGGATTTCAGGAGGACTGGCGAAGATATATTTCCAATAAACAAGCACAAGGAACAAAGATTTACAGCACAGGCACATGGAATTCAAACAACATAAATAGCATCATGGGAACTATCGCTTAAAATCAATATTAGTTCGAACAAGGTTAATCAATTGGATAAAGTCAGATTCAATGCAATTCAGAAATATTATCTCCGTAATACTTGATGTTACATGACTAATTCATTGTCAGAAGGGCCTACTGATTGAGGTTAGACTTGAAATACTTCACTTTGAGGCAAACCTCTTTTAATTATTAAAATTACTCTTTTCATGCCTACTTGCCTGCCATCTACAGAACCCTCCTATAACTATCTACACATTGTGAACAATCTCCACCGCCATCTAAAAGTAGGGACTGGAACTATTTGAAGCTAGCTACAGATTCGAACCACAAGCCCCATTAGACTTTCACCCGGGTGCCCAACCCCAAATGAATTGGGAAGACGACTAAGACGATGAAAGAAGTAGAAGAATAACAACTGATTATAGAAGGAAAGGTTGAAGTCACAAGAAAAAGATGGTGAACATGAATATTACGGCTGCACAATATAGACCATTAGACAGTGCTATTTAATGTTCACAGTTAGCTACGTAAAGTAACCAAATGGATTGAAGAAGAATATGACGACGATTACTTACCCATAAACTGCAGAGTCTTGCCAACGGAGCCCTTAGGTAGAGGCCCCACGAACACTCTCTTGGCATCATACGCCTTGGCCACAAAAGGTGTTCCGCTCACTGGGTGACCGTTGTACTCGACCGTGATTGAGTGAGCACCTACATCGCGAGGTGTGAACTCTGCAGTGAAGCCGCTGTGGATGTTGCCAGTCACTTTCACGGGCAGCTCCCCGTTTGGTCCTAGTGATAAAAATTGAGCCAATGAGCTCAGAAAATCAAGGTGATCTACCGAAGAGAAAAGGTACAGACTACTCACCCCGCACAGACACAGCAAGCTCGGCACTCCCACTACCGTCAACCCCCATGTGAAAGCGAGCCACCTCGTTAACTGGGATTAACTCCAGGTTACGAAGAGTCAGAGACACACGGCTCGTGTCCGAAACCGAACACACGAAAGGACAACCTGGAAAGTCATACAATACACAAACATGATTTTCAGAATAACTGGTCAGGTAAAACAAGAGTTTTCACCCATATCACCACCATTCACCCTTGCCATGCAGAAAAATCTAATTTGTTCAACCCCTCCTATAACAACCTGACGAAGGCCTTTACTTACGCCACTCAACTGCTTGGCTGCCGCAATCCAACGCAGTACCCTTCATAACTACATATAATTCTGGTGCTCACAAAACCAATCACACTATGAAACAAGCATTCAATTTTCTCTCATCCTCACCCACACCAACAACCTTCCAAAATGCCCCACAATCACATTCAGCAAACCTCAATCTTCTTCTAGCATCTTCCCCTGTAAGACCTATTGCCTTATTTAACTAGCATCACTGACAAGGTCGTTGTGACTGCACTTCATCCAACATCATCTACCAGCTTCAATGCAGATCCTACCCAGCTTTCTACAAAGGTCAATTAACATGTTCACAGACAAGACAGTTTGCCACTGCCAGGCAATGCCAGTCCAACCAATGACCCCAATGGTACGCTGTGGACGAAATGCCGTGTAACCCCAAAGTTGGTTTTATTGCTATGATTATTTTTTACAACACTGGATTAACTGTAAACTCCAGCCAAATGAATATACAGCTACTGTAAGTACCTGGATCTTTCTCCATTCACACGTTGCATATCAAACCAACATTTGACTACTATTAATTAACTAATTCATTCATTCAGCTTCCACAGATTGTACAATTACATATTACCAAACATGCCAGCAGTATAGGAATTATCAAGTGATTTTTAACATTAAAAATAATCTATGCACAATGATGACCACTTTGTAAATAAAGAAGTTAGAACAGCACATAAATAATATTAATGATCGATATTTACAAGAAAAAAAAATCTATAAAGGAACTGTACGTTGTATATACTTGGAACTAAGAGTATCCTTAGTCTCTGGGGATACTCCTGGTAAAAAAAATGAAACTTTTTCCTTAATTTATCAACTGGGCTCAAATTTTAAACATATGATTTGTGATGGATACAAACTTACTCCTTGTGGGTGGGGTTAACTTCCAATAAGTAACCAGGGGAACCTGACCCCTACAGAGCGCGTCCCCAGGTGGCAGGTAGGGGGCCCCTACAGTATGTAGGGCTGGTTGAAATAACCAATACAACCCGCGGACCAACAGGTAGCCCAATTCCTGGGGGTTTTAAAATACTGGGACACCCTCTCTCCAGGGGTCATAAATATGGAGGGCCCTTGCCCTGGGTTAAGGGTGAAGACCTCAACGGCATCTACGGCGGAGAAGATGGACTTCGGTACGGCGGATATGGCGGAAGAGGCAACCCATCCTTCTGGGGTGTACAGATGGAACCTACTGCCTTGTAGGACGAGGAAGGCATCCTCAAAGGCTAAGGGAGTAAACCCTGAAAGAAAATCCTCTTATGCGTTAGGCCTAGCAAGTCAGCAGGAGAGTATTGAGTATAGTTGCTTTCAATAAGAAAAAGAGCCTCGGAAAGAATATTATAAACCGGACTGACACGTCCTCTCAGACAATTGTAAAGTATGATGACCATAAGGCTGATGATATACAATGTTCTGAAAGGAAACCCCAAATAAAAAAGAGACCCAAATATCGAACTGGAACTATGAACATTCTATCATTAACTGGAAAGTTAGAAGAACTCCTAGACATGATGGATAGAAGAAAAATATCAATATGGGGATTAAGTGAGACCAAATGTAAAGGGATTGGAAGTAAGACACTTCGTGGAGGTTATAAATTATACTGGAGTGGACAGGAGAAGGTAGCGAAAAATGGTGTTGGATTCTTAATTAACGAAAGGACTGATGCTACAGCTGAAGTTATCTGCAAAAGTGATAGAATCATTAAAATGTCCATGAAACTGGAGAACACTAAGTACACCATCATACAAGTGTATGCCCCACAGACAGGCTGCAGTGAGGAAGACAAAGAGAAATTTCGGCAAGACCTGGAAGATACAGTTAATGAGGAAAATGTTATTATTATTGGAGATCTAAATGCGCAAGTTGGGGTAGACAGACTTGGGTACGAGAACATCATTGGTCCACATGGATTTGGACAAAGGAACCCAGAAGGAGAACAACTATTAGATCTGTGCAGAAGAAATGATCTTATAATCAAAAATACATTCTTCAAAAAAAGAGACAGTCACAGAATAACAAGGTACAGTTGGGATGGCCAGTATAGAACATTGATTGACTACGTAATCACAAATAAAGATGGTGGCAGGTACATCACAGATGTAAAGGTCATCCCTAGTGAAAGCATGGACAGTGACCACAGATTGTTGGTAGTAGACTTCAAACATAAGACAAATGAAACGCAGAAACTTATTACGAAAAAACCAAGGATTAAAACTTGGAAGTTGCAAGAAGTCCAAATAAAGGAAGAATACAAACTAAGGATTCAACAGAGTTTGCCGAAGTGTGAAGTAACCAGCGTTAATGAAGAATGGAAGGCCTTCAAAGACACCTTTGTGGGAGAAGCCAAAAACCTATGTGGAGTTACAAGTTCTATCAAAAGAAAAAAGGAGACACCATGGTGGAATGATAGAGTGAAAACAGCGGTGAAAGAAAGAAACCAAATAATGAAGGCACTGGACAAGGAGAAACAAAAACAGGGACAAGAACGAAATGAACAAGAAATACAAAGACTTCAAGGAGTATACAGGAACAAGAAACTTGCTGTAAAGAACATTGTAAGGGAAGAAAAAGAGAAAAAATGGAATGAGTTTGCAGACAAACTGGAAGAGGACAGTAGAGGAAATATGAAATTGCTATACAGAGTAGTGAAAAACAAGCGAAGGGATCAAGAGACCATAAAAGCAATAGAACGTGATGATGGAACTCTGGCACAAGAAGAGGGAGAAATTAAACAAGAACTCAAGATCTATTTCGAAAAGCTGCTGAATGGAGATACAGAAAACATAACAAGGGATAGAGGAGAGCCAAGTCGAGGAACCACAACTGAACCACCAATTACATGGCTTGAGGTTGAAAATGCGCTCAAGAGCATGAAGAAAGGAAAGGCAGTGGGCGTAGATGAACTAAGTGCAGATATGTTGAAAGCAGCTGGAGTTCCAGGAATCCAATGGCTCTATAGACTGCTCAACAAGATATGGGAGGAAAATACTATTCCTGAGGACTGGAAGATGGGCATCATTGTACCTCTGTTCAAGAAAGGAAGCCGACGAAAATGTACTAATTACCGTAGTATCACACTACTGTCTCATGTCCTGAAAATATTGAAAAAAATAATAGAGACCAGAATCAGAGATATTGTTGAACCAATTTTGGAAGAAGAGCAGTATGGTTTCAGACCAGGAAGGTCAACTACAGACCTTATATTTGTAATTAGGATGCTAGTGGAAAAATACTGGGAGAAGAACAAGCCTTTATTCCTAATATTTTTGGACATTGAGAAAGCATACGATAGTGTACCAAGGGAAAGAATTTGGCAATGCATGAAAGAACTTCAAGTGCGAGATAGCCTCATAGACAAAGTGAAAATGTTGTATAGTGGGAACAGAAGCTGTATTCAAGTAGGATGTGGTTTGTCGGACTGGTTTGAAACAAAAAGAGGAGTGCAGCAGGGCAGCTCATTGTCACCACTTCTATTTATTATTGTAATGGATGTAGTAATGAAATCTATTAAAAGGAAAGAACATGGAGATATCAAAGCCTTCACATTTGCAGATGATGTTGCGATCTGGAGTGACTCAGAAGATGAATTGGGAGAGAGAATACAAAGCTGGAATGAGGAGTTTAAGAAATATGGTTTAAACATCAGCAAGACCACGACGGTGGTGATGAAAGTGTATGGAGAAGGAGCAGAACCAATAGTCATGTTAAATGAAGCTCAACTGGACAGCGTTCCAGTTTTCAAATACTTGGGTAGCGTTATATCAAATGACAACCTAGCAAAACATGAGGTGAACAATCGAATCAATAAGGCAACACAATTCTACCACCAGGTAAGACACCTGCTGTGGGATGAGCAAATACCCATGAAAACAAAAATGACATTGTACAAGTCCTATTATACACCAATTCTTACATACAGTCTCGAAACCACAACACTGACCAATAGAGATAATTCCAAACTTCAGGCAGCTGAAATGAAATTCCTACGCACTATGATAAACCAGGAAAGACAAGATTAGGAATGAGAAAATTAGAGAAGAAGTAGGAATAGACAATTCTCTCCTAAATAAGATTCAGATATCAAGACTGAAGTGGTTTGGTCACATGAAGAGGATGCCAGTAAACAGAACTGCAAGGAAGGAATTTGACAGAAAGGTAGAAGGAAGACGACCCGTGGGAAGGCCACGAAGGAAATGGATAGATTTAGTTAAGAGCGATGTAATGCTGAGAGGTCATGATTGGGACAAGTTGGTGGAGGAAGAATGGTACAAGGACAGGATGAGATGGAGGAGGCTCATATACCACACCCGGGAAACTGGAGATGGTTTAGGATGATGATGATGATGATGATGACAAACTTACAACTCAATTGATCTAACAGTTTGAGATTTTTTTAAATTTTTAAAGGGTGTTTTGAAAATCATCTTTCTTATAGTAAATGTGTTTGAAAAATTTAAGACTGAATCTCATAATATAGTCTACAATTTTGCATAAGGTTTTTTGGGTACCTTTTGTGGTGACCTCTAAATTCATTTTAAAAATTTTGAATCATTTTATGGAAATAATTACAACCTGTTATGGGTTAAGATGAAAGCTTCTCCTTGTAATATCATCACCATTCAGTTTCACGAGAAGAAGAAATAGAAGAATTTTATGACCATCTGGAATATACCAACAGTAGGATACCTAAAAAGGAAACTGGAACTGTAAACAGATAATGATGGACGGACGGACGGAGAGCAGCAACTTGCCGTACAAGCATGCGTGGATATATTACACAAAAAAAGGAACAAACACAGGAGTCCAAAATTTTCGGCTGATCTTTTTGTCAATGAAGGATAGAATGGTCACTGTGGACAAGTAGATGCTGTTGTGAGGAAAAGGGAGGAGTGATACTGAAATTCGTAGAGAATAGAAAAAGGGAGTATCATTCTGATGTTAAGGCCAGGTGCTTCCTGGTACACGTGAGCATCAGTTGATGTCCATCTCTGGGCAAGATGGGCATGAATGTTTAAGGACTAACCTGTCCACCTCGTCTTTTGGACAGTCTCTGATGCCTGGAGTCTCAAGGAGTCGTCATGAGGTACTGTAGGGCTGTAGTAGCTGTTGTCTCTGTAGACTAAACTGTCCACACTCACCACCACCTTAGTGAAACATGGGATGATGACTCCTTCCTTCCAATCATTGGGTATTACATTCTCTTTCCGGATTCTATTTAGTACCCTGTACATCCACTGTTGTCCAACCTCTCCTAGTGCTTTGATCATCTCAACACTTAATTCATCTGATCCATTTGATGTGTTTTCAGCTTAGATATTGCTCTCTCTACTTCCAACCATGTCAGACTAGTGGTATTTGTGCTGTCAAAATCATAAGGTTCGTCGTCTAATAGAGTGACATTTTCATAACAGTTCAGCAAAATTTCAAAGTGCCTTTGGAACTCCTGTAATATTTTGGTGTTATCCCTAGTCACCTCACCATTAAGAAGTTCTACAGATTGGATGGATTCATTTTGAGTTCTTCTATTCTTAACAATACTGTATAACAGTTTTTTATTTCCATCCTGCGTTATTTTGGTAGCCAGATCTTCCTTGCATTTCTGCTTTTCAGCTACAACCGTTTGACCTGTAATTTTTTCTTTCTGTAAAGTGACAGCTTCTCCTCTATTTCATGTTGATCTCCCCGCGTTCTTGCTTGATATAAGGATCTTCTTGCACGGTTTCTGTCGTTGATAGCCTTTTTAATATCATCATTCCACGAGGCAGTTTCTTTAGGTTTTTCTTATTTGACTCTGTCATCCACATACTTTTTTCTGCTGTACCAACCACAACCTTCATCTACCAATTTCAGTTCTTCTCTCGGCAGCAACCTGCGGACACCTTCCCTGAATTCTTCCTTCCTCTTTTTACAATTTCCTTTATGGCGCACTGAAACAGATAGGTCTTTTGGCAACGATGTGATAGGAAATGGCTAGAAGTGGGAAGGAAACAACCGTGGAATTAATTAACATACAGTACAGCCCCATCATTTGCCTGGTGTAAAAATGGGAAACCACATGACAGTGGGGTTCGAACCCACTATCTCCCGAATACAAGCCAATAGCTACGTGACCCGCCACTTGCTCGGTAATTCCTGACTCAGTCCTACTCACTAGTTGAAATGTGACCTTCAGAGATATCCAACACTCACCATTAAGTATGGCACAGTACATTCTGTCGTAAGAAGAAACACTCACCAGGAACAGTCTCGCCATTAAACTTTATGTCGATGAGGTGAGGCTTGGTCTGCTCTGGAGTGAAGCTCACCAGACATCGGCCTCCCCCAACAACCTGCACGTGATTGGGGACCTCGCCTTCATTGATAGATATCTCCAGTTGTCCCTCGCCTGCCTGACTCGCATCCACTGGAACAAAACATTCATTTCACTAGTTATAAGTTCACCAACATGGATTTCTTCTGTGTTCACCTCAAACAATTCTTACATCATCTGTAATGTTACCAAACAGCTCAGTACTTTTCCAGGGTGTCAATATCTACCAGGATATGGTAAGTTGTATTTATTCAGTTATGATAAACAAAGATTACATCTCAGGACAATAGCATCGTCCTGTTTTCTGCAACATCCTACGATGTTATCTTAGCGTACTTTCACACAACGATTTCTAGCAAACAAGATAGTACCATTTGATTAAATGAAGCATATCTCAGCAGATACTGACATCCTGATTAACATCACATTAATGATCAGTTAACTCACTCCTGTGTTTTCTTGAAGGAATAACAACAACAACAACAACAACAACAACAACAATAATAATAATAATAATAATAATAATAATAATAAAGGACATATGGCCTCCAGAGAGCCCCTAGTGACGTCCATGGGCGATCTGCGCATCTATGAGGATGGGGCCATACTTAGGATGGAATGTAATGCTGAAGACAGTACAATCACCCTGTTCTCGAGCCAGAGGAAATTACGAATAACAGTTAAAATCCCCGACCCAGCCAGGAACTGAACTGGGACCCGTTGCACCAAAGGCCAGCATGCTAACCAATTAGCTACAGAGCGGGACATTTATGAGAGGATTAAAAACAAATCTACCAATATGAATTCTGTCCTACTTCACAGAAGACTTGTGTGGTAATACAGTACCTCTGAACTGGCAGGGCTGACCGACGACGCCACTGCCCACGTCCGTTACCCGGATCAGAGAGCTGTTGTACACCTTGGCGACCAGTGGCCCGGCAGGAAGCTTCTGCCCGGCGATCGACACCTCCACTAAGTGACTGCCCACCTCCGTGGGGGTGAACTCGACACGAAACTCGCCTCCCTTCTCCTCCACGAGCCGAGCAGTCACTGGTCTCTTGGAGGGACCTGGAACAAGAACCATCACACAACTTCACTGACATGTAAAAAGACAGTATATTTAATTTGTAAAACACTTAGTACTGTAATGAGCTCAAATGAGCTGGCAGCAGTTTGTCCAAAAAAAACTGTCAAGTCAGACGAGCAATGTTGTCATTTTACTAGTACCAAAGTGGAGAACTTCTTTCCTATTATTCAAAACATTTCCAACAATGACAAGTACAACTGGCATCAGCATTACATTAACTAAAACACACCTGTAACACAGCTGGCTCCTTCTAGTTTATTACTGTTTTCACCAGGGCATATTTCACACCATATTATCACAATTCTGAAGACTATTTTCCAATGTAAATGTTGATATAAAAAATATGGTTATCTTGTTCTTGGAATGAAAGCTAGTAACCAAAATCTCTTGAAAACATCTCGAAAAAGAGAAAGAAGTGACCCCTTTCTTCCTGGCAGAAGATAAAGGGAAATCACTAATATCTGTCAACAGCATTAGTAGTTTCTTGTTGCCATTTAACTCACACCACATGCTGCAAAGATTTGTGAAGGAATAAAAGGAATAAAAGATCACCAATCTTCTGAGGAAGTTCGTCCAGACGAAGATATATGATGTGAATACATACAACATCAGGTGCCTTCACATCTATCCAACACATGCATGCCACACGTAATATTTACATCATCACACTGACATTTTAACCTATTTTCAACCTGGCTGCATAATACATCTATCAACTGAAGATAATGGCAGGACTCCAAGTTTTAACGCAACTTCATTTAATCTTGTACAAATCCAATTGAACTCCGCAAGATAGTATTACAATTCCAAGGACACCGTAAATTCACATCATTATACGATGCTGTGTCCAATATTTTAATTTAAATAGACATCATTTTAACACCCATTAACAGTGGATATCGGCAGGACTTCAAGATTTAATGCAATTTCATTCATTCCTAACTCAACTTTTTTGAACTACGCAAGGCAACTTCAAGGATACTGTGAATTCATATCATCACAAGATGTTGTATTTAATTAGACATTACTATATTGTGTTTTTAATTTGTACTTGACAAAATGGGATTTTAATTCTATGTTTGTACCATCCAAATTTTTAAGTGTTACGTTGTAATACTCATTGTTTTGAATTTTTAATGGGGGCCCCCCCTATTTTAGTCAGGTCTTATTGTATACTGAATTTTAATCCACTAGCTGAGGAAGAGAATGCATAATATTCTCGAAACATGTACTAGATGTTAAGGTGAAAGGTAAATAAATAAATAGTATTGACTAGGCGGACCATCTTCCAACATATTTACCGAACAATATTGTCGATGCCAATGAAACTGCATTTTTTTTATGCAGAGCCCTAAGTGGCTTACTGTTTTAAAGGAAAGTGCCAGCCGGGAAATCGAACAAGCGTGGGGGTCATTGTACTGTGTTGCTGTGCACATGGAAGCGAAAGACTTAATCCCCTCTTCATAGGGAAGTTTGAAAGGCAAGATGTTTTAAGGGTATCGTTTACTTTCCGTGCAAGTACAGGGCATCTAAAATGCATCAGTACAGTAATCCAATGAATAAAGTACTTGCACAGTGAAGCCAACATAGATTTCTCCTCGTCTTTGAATCCTGCTTTTTTTTCTTTCATTGCGTGAGGTTATGTTTGTCAGCGAGTTATCCAAGTGCATTATTTGAATACTGTGAATGCACCTTCAATAAATTTTGAAATACTTTTTTTTTTTTTATTTTTTTTTTTTTTTTTCCCCTGGCATTTGAAAGGTTTAAACTGTGAATCAAGGTTAACTGCATGCAGTAAGAGGTCTTAGAATATTTTGTGACACGGCAAGGGTTGGCATTTCTGAATTACGAGTTGGCGGTTAATTCAAAATCACGTAACTCAAAATCAGATTTCTGCATCCCAACGACTTCGAATTAACAAGGTTTTACTGTACTTCTTATCAATCTTGAGAAGGCATTCGATGGAGTGCTGAGAGATCTTACTTGGTCAGCATTATGAGCTCAGGATGTTCCTGAATCTTATATGAATTTGATCCAGAATGTGTACATGAATGCAAACATCTGTCAAGATGCACTGCAGGTATGTCAAAACCTTTTCCAGACAAAGTTGGGAGTTCAGCACGGTAGTATCCTCAGTCTACTACTTTCAATCACCATAATAAATTCCTTGACTTTGGAAAACACGAACACCCTTCTGGAGACATCACCGTTTGCTAATAATGCTGCAACAATGTGGTATTGCTTGAGGAGAAGGCAGAGAACTGCAGTTTGAAGATCCTCTGGCTCCAACACCGTAATCATCATATTTGCCCTACGTAGGCTTACTTGACTGTCCTTCGAGATCAAGAATCATGCTTTCAAAGACCTTTTTAATGTGAGATAGCCTATATTACTGTGATAAGCTTTTGAGACCAGAAGTGGACAGACAATGTAATATAATTTTAATCAATATATATCTTTTTGTGTTTTTGGTTTTGTTCTTATTCATTACATAACTGAAGATGTCTCAGAGCTACTTGACAATTGTGTTTTAAAGTGATTGCACTGTTTTTAGTATTGAAAGAAGTGGCATTCCATTGCAACGGGTTTTACACAAATGCAACCCACTTGTTGAGGTAGATGGTGAAAATCAATAAACTCTGTGAGATAAGAGCTAATAGAAACTTGAAAATTTTATTGCAGGCCCAAGAAACTAGAAAAACTAAACATATCATATACAAAAGGACAATGACTGTTTTTCTAGTTATTTCACTATTTTGAATGTGACGGGTGTTACACACAGTTGACAGAAAACATTATAACTGAGCAAAATTGGCAAAATGTTTATCAGATTACAGGAGATAATAAGTACAAATTAAAGTAAGATTGTTTGTTTAAATGAGTAAATTAAGCAATAGAGCTCATGAACAAGTTTTAATTATTTTGAAACTCCTTGTATTCTAATAGTTATTTATTATTAAATGCACATTATAATCATATTTATAGAGAAACTTGATACAAACTGGCACTAATATTGTAACAATTTTTTTTTTTTTTTTCATTTTTAACCTCAAAAACTGCATCTAAACTTTAATAATAATGACTTTTAAAATATGTTCATCACTAGATATGACCATTTATAGTATGTACTGCTCATATAGTTGAACATACAAGCCAAGGTTGCACTTTTAATGTTCTCTCAAAATGAAGAGAAGGAGAGGAACTTGTCTTTACTTACCGCACCAGAAATTCAAATTCTTGAGAGTAAAATAATGTCCGAGAATGAAGTGTCCTCACCTCGTTCCACAAATGGCATGATGGTTTTTCTGATTCAAGTGTGAGGAATATGGTGTCAAAGTTCATATTTCTCTACTAATTCAGTTTGCAAATCTTTCATTTATTATTACAACTTTTGTTTAAATGCCAAACACTATGAGTTAGACAAAATGTTTGTGCTCAAAGTGAGAACTGACATTTGGTAGGCTGATCCCAACAGCAGCCAATGAGTCTAACTAACACTTTGGCAGGATGATATAATTTAGCTGATTATTTAAAAATTGGAAAGACCGTCAGATAACCAACGTCGTATATGGAGGTTGCACTTACTAATGATCTGCACATCGATGTGGTCCCTGGAGAAACCGACAGCACTAAGCTCGAAGGTTGCCGTGCTACCGGCAGCCACGAGCCGCACCGCCTCCCCCAGGACAGACATCTTGGGGCCCGTCATCACTCCCACCTGCCACGGGCTACCTGCAAACAAAAATCACCAATACAGTAAAACACCATCGTAATCTCATCACTGACAATACTGCTTGAGCTGGTCACTTTCAAAATGCTCTCAGACAACTACAATCGAGGCGAGTACTATTAGAGCACAGGAATTCCCAACTAGAATATGTTACGTGATGCTGTGTCAGGGGTTCCACAAAACTGCATTAAAATATTTCAAGATCAGTCATAAAACTTAACCAAATCAGCAAACACACTTTTCCTCATGTTTCAACATGGGGAGTTGCTGTATCTTTTGTCCATTTATTTAAACATCAACAGGCTTTTGTCCACTGAAGAATAACTCAGTGTTTGCCGATTATGAGACAAGTCCAAATATCACACTGAACAGTTAGCGTCAACAGAACTATGCAAATGTTTACCTTTCTAACTGAGAGTGAATCTTAAAACAAATTATTTGCAAATGCAATATTAATACAATTCTTTATTTTCACCAATTATGTTGTGGATCAAAGACTTCCATCTGCTTCTATTCAGACAGCTTCTTAACCTGCTGGGTCTTGTTCCTTCTACTTTCATTTCATTCACTTGTTTTGGCGTTCACTTTGTAGGTATTCAAACCATCTCTCTCTTACACAATCCCTGGCAGGAACTTCACTTTGCTTGCCAGGGCCTTGGTGGCCGCCCAGTTTCTGCTTCACGGGTCAGGATTAATACAAAGTACTGTAGCTTTTGTACCAAGTTTCTTTGCATTCCACACCAGTGGAGGAACCATCCTGCTAGCTACTGATAACTCACATCCTAGTGTTTTAACTTCTCTTTTCTCCTTACTACAACCGTCTTGCTTTTCTCTCTACTAATTTTCATCCTTAATCGACAAGTCTTTCATTCCACACATTAACTTGGTCTTGTGACTGTTCCTCATATCCCCTGTTATGAAGTGTATTTCATCCATAATACTTATAAACAAAAGGGGTAATACGTTTTTACTTCAAAATCAACAGAATCCATTTTTACTCTACTTTTACAATTACTCCACATATTTTGACTATTTCTCTCAGAACACTGTTTTAAACCTTTCCTAGGTCAATGAATGTCAAGATACTCTCAACTTTTCTCTAGCAGCTGGCAGCCTGCCACTCTATAAACCATATTGTTTCTCTTCTAGTTGTGTTTCCACCTTCGATCTCACCCTTTTTGTCAATATTTTTTCAAAGATTTTTACATATGGGCTATTAAGGTGACTTCTCTTTAATTTTCTCAAGTCTTTCGGTCTTCTCTTGAGGGGGATAATCAAGACTTCTGACAAAGGACAGGGATGAAGGTAGATCTCCCTCAAACAATGTACAGGGTGAGGTTAATAGACAACCAAAGGGAAAGAAAGGGGAGAAGTTCTGGAAGGCAGGTTGGCTAATGTTTTAAGGAGAAGGAACTTGAAAGCCAAGGAATCTACTGAGGGGCAGAGTTCAGGAGAGGTACAGATGAGGAATCTGTACGAGTCACTGTAGGTAGAACAATGAGGAACAGAGAAGTGTTACAGTGGAGGAGAGAGGTAAGAGAAACAGTATATAGGATAGGAAGAAGGAATAGGTGCTGTAGCCATCAGACAAGTTAAGGGAGACCAGGAGAGGAGAGGATGAAATGAGGTGGATCAGTTAAGACTATTGTTTCGCACAAACAGAAAATGTGCGGAGGGAAGGGAACCAGGGTAAAGTGTTATCCAAGAACTAGGTTAAGGCACATGTTGAAAAAAGTAGAGGGGGACAAGGAAGGTAAGGAGAAGATGGTAGTGTTTCATATTGGTACCAACAACGGAAGGCAAGCAGGAATAGGTACTTATTATTTGCTATTGGCTTTACATCGCACCGACACAGATAGGTCTTATGGTGATGATGGGGACAGGAAAGGGCTAGGACTGGGAAGGAACCGGCCATGGCCTTAATTAAGGTACAGCCCCAACATTTGCCTGGTGTGAAAATGGGAAACCACAGAAAACCATCTTCAGGGCTACCAACAGTGCGATTCGAACCCACTATCTCCCGAATACTGGATACACAATGTATGTATTGTATTGAACAGGTGGACATTGAACAGGTGGACTTATAATATTGTAATAATACTTGAGACATACGTCAACTTCAATACGGAACCAAAATGAGAATAGTTACTTGTTACTGGATACTGGCCGCACTTAAGCGACTGCAGCTATCGAGCTTGGTGGAATAGGTACCAACTCAGCTGGGGACGTGGGATCTGGTTAATGCAGCGCAGAAGTTTAAGGCAACACAAATTGTTATCAATGGGATATTGTGTAGGAAGGATACTAACAACAGGATGATTGAGGATTTAAATAAGACTATGGAATGGGTAGGCTATGTGGTGAACTGGGAGTGACATTTGTAGATCCTAATGGGTACTTACGAGATTGGGATCTGCACTCAGATAGTCTTCACTTTGTTTAGACGTTATATGGAGGTATCCTCAGAGAAATTCTAGGTGTGAGACTCACCTCTGAAAATCTCTAAATAATAGGCAACTTGATATTTTTGGGGTAGACAGACTTGGAAGGAGTGCTGATAATGCTGACGCAGAATTATTTGATAAGATATAATCAGTTACGTGGGGAACAACACAGAAAGGGATGTGACAGTAGCAGGTGATCTCAATTTACGAAATGGTAACTGGAAAGGCAACACGAATGACCAAAAAAAAGTATGACCAACAAATGTTTAAAAAAAAGGTAAGTTAATCTGGGAAGGTCAGCTTAATCAGAAAGTAATGGAACCAACTAGAGGGAATAATATTCTAGAAGTGGTGCTAATAAAATCAAGTGAGCTCCATAGAGAAATTGAAGTGGTTGATATCGATGGTATGTGATCATAAAAAAGTTTTTGTCATAGTTAAAAAGAAATGCAATAGAAAGAAAGCCTGTATAAGTATGACTATTACATAATACCATACAGTTGATAAGAGATGCATGAGGGAGTTTTTAAAAGGTAACTATGATCAGAGGAAAATGTGAACAGCCTATGGGATGGGTTTAAAGTGATAGCAGAGGAATTTAAATCTAAGAATTTCATTTTTGTCCGTATTGAATTGAGAATGGAAGATAGGAAACTTAAAAGGGTCCACCTTTTCAATACAATAAATGTTATAGTTTATTTACAACATATATTTACACTTGGAACTAGTTTCGACGCTGTTTGGCGTCATCTTCAGCCAAAATGTGGGAAATAGGCTAGCATGTAGACATTTATATTACACAAGGTGGTACATCAGTGTGAATAAATGAGGGAACATGAAGAAGCAAAGTACAATGTCAGTTTCAAAGTGGTCATGAAGGGTGAGTCAAAATTGTATAAACATGAGATAACATAATCACTTAAACAATAAACATATAAACATATAAACTGTAACAAAACCATGTGGAAGTACGAGATGATTGGTATTGGAGATTCAAATTATTTCAGACACTCTTCCATTGAATGTTGCCTGCCGCGAGTGTAGTACAAAACATCGATTATATTTCAGTAAACACAATCTTCTCAAAAATGCACATAACATTATAAAATATTTGGGTTGAGATGAAATTTGGCAGTTAGGGATTGAAATCACTTTTTCAATAAGCGTCAATTCAAAAAACAGCTGTGAAGTGTTAGACAAGAATTTCACAAGCGTGAGTTTGGACTCGATAAATGCAAAAAACACATGAAACACACTCGAAAATGTAGGTTCGTGATGGATTTGGCACAAAAGGTCTGCGTTTAATCATTCATTGAATGGCACCGGTGCGAGTGTAGTTCAAATGTGAGGTAGGATTTAAACAGCCTCATAGAATTGCACGTGAACTCTGAACTTATGTTGCGAGATGAACTTGGCAGTGAAGGTTCGAATTGTAGATATTCAGTAATGTCAATTCAAAACAGTCCATGAAGGGTTAATGCAAAAGCTATATCATACGAGTTAGGACTTATTAAATAATATTTTCAAATACAAATAACATATTCAACTTTTCGTAGTTACAAGGTGAAAATGGCAGTTAAAGAATTAAAAATTTTTGTAGGATTTCTTCGTCAGGTGCCATATAGGTCAAGCGCAGCGTAAGTATGAGACAGGGCTCAACATATTCAAACTGGTAGAAATGCCTATTTGAATCCAAGTGTGAGATGAACATGGCAGATAAAGAGTCACATTGTTGAGGGTGTAGTATACATATTCAGCTCGACAAGAATATAAAATTGGTATTAAGGAATACGTTCCTCTGAGAGTTTGGAGGTTGACTGTGCCAGGATTTGTGGTGTATTGTTGCAGCGTTACGTGTAGGGTGGGGGCAGGTTTCTATGATGTTTATTGCGGGACCTAAGGCGGTAAAGCTATGGCGCGAGATGAAGAGGAACAGAGCGTGTTGGATAGTTTAGGTCTGGGGAGCGGCCGTTGTTGGATTAGGAGGGGAGAGGGAAGGAGCGGTAGGGGAGGAGGAGTGGAAGGAGGGGAAATATGGAGGGTGATGTGGTGAAAGTGTGTGGCGTCTAACCCTTCACAGCTGTTTTTTGAATTGACGCTTATTGAATAAGTGATTTCAATCCCTAACTGCCAAATTTCATCTCAACCCAAATATTTTATAATGTTATGTGCATTTTTGAGAAGATTGTGTTTACTGAAATATAACCGATGTTTTGTACTACACTCGCGGCAGGCAACATTCAAATAATTTGAATCTCCAATACCAATCATCTCGTACTTCCGCATGGTTTTGTTACAGTTTATATGTTTATATGTTTATTGTTTAATTGATTATGTTATCTCATGTTTATACAATTTTGACTCACCCTTCATGACCACTTTGAAACTGACATTGTACTTTGCGTCTTCATGTTCCCTCATTTATTCACACTGATGTACCACCTTGTGTAATATAAATGTCTACATGCTAGCCTATTTCCCACATTTTGGCTGAAGATGACGCCAAACAGCGTCGAAACTAGTTCCAAGTGTAAATATATGTTGTAAATAAACTATAACATTTATTGTATTGAAAAGGTGGACCCTTTTAAGTTTCCTATCTTCCATAGCAGAGGAATGCAAAAACAGGCATGTACCTTTAATAGTGGTAAGGAACGGTAAAAACCCATTACTGTATTATAACAGAGATATAAAGAGATGAAGAAGGAGGGGGTAATTAGAAAGAAATAAGAGTTAGGAATGGTTGCAGAAGTAAGGAGTGACTGAAAGAACTTGCATTTTGGAAAAAAGTCAACAGTACATAAAGATAGTTAATCACAAGGATAATCTCCAGGTAGAGACGGTGACTAATACTAGCAAACAGCCTCTTGACCCAGGAGTGATCCAGAACTTCAATGTTATGTACAGACAGTTGGTGCATGAGACCTTCAAAACTGCTAGTTTCTGAAAGCATGCAAGCAACACAATACAACAGCTTGCAGGGTAGAAGCATCAGATATTCCAACAGAGTGTGAGAGTGGAGACACAAAAAACAACTCTTCAGTCAATCCAAGGGAAGGAAGATTAGGACAAAAGTGGTAGTGAAGGCGATTCTAATGCCGCCAATGACCTAGTACAGTGAGGCTCTGGGCTTTAAGCGACTGGAAGAATCCTACTGTACACAAAACTATGAAAAAGGTGTAAATGTGACATATGATTTAACTGCAAAAAGTGAAATACAATTGCAAAACCGAAGTACTGGTATACAAAACAAACAAACATCAAGGATTTTTCAAGTGTAAATATTTTTTGTACACATTGATTTAAGTTTTCAAAAACCTCAATTGTCAGGTTTTTTTTGCTAGATGCTTTACATCGCACCGACACAGGCAGGTCTTATGGCGACGATGGGCAGGAAAGGGCTAGGAGTGGAAGGAAGCGGCTGTGGCCTGAATTAAGGTACAGCCCGAGCATTTGTCTGGTGTGAAAATGGGAAACCACGGAAAACCATTTTCAGGGCTGCCGACAGTGGGGTTCGAACCCACTATCTCCCGGATGGAAGCTCACAGCTCCGCGCCCCTAACCGCACGGCCAACTCGCCCGGTAATTGTCAGTTTTAACATTGTGTACAGTTAAGTACTGAACAGTAATTTGCGAGAGATTTTGTCACATGGGTTCCTGTGTTCCTACCCACCTGATACCCTCTGTCGAGTCCGGCTCCATGGCTAAATGGTTAGCGTGCTGGCCTTTGGCCACAGGGGTCCAGGGTTCGATTCCCGGCAGAGCCGGGAATTTTAACCTTAATTGGTTAATTTGCCTGGCGCTGGGGCTGGGTGTATGTGTCGTCTTCATCATAATTTCATCCTCATCACGACGCGCAGGTCGCCTATGGGAGTCAAATCAAAAGACCTGCATCCGAACTTGTCCTCGGACACTCCCGGCACTAAAAAAGCCATACGCCATTTCATTTTACCCTCTCTCGAACAGACACCCCTGTTTCGAAGGTGTCCACTAGAGAGAGGTTTTACATATGTAAAGTTCTGAAATTGTAATTCGGAGAAGAGAAGACACAAAATTATAACTGAAAATACAGTATTACAAAAAATTTGCATGATAGAAAAAAAAATCATGGTGCAACAGCTCCGAAGGGCCTTGGCGTACCAAGCGACCGCTGCTCAGCCTCAAGGCCTGCAGAATACGAGGTGTCGTGTGGTCAGTACGACAAATCCTTTCTGCCGTTATTATTGGCTTCCTAGAGTGGGGCCGCCTTCTCACCGTCAGATAGCTCCTCAATTGTAACCACCTAGGCTGAGTAGACTTCGAACCACCCTCAGATCCAGGTAAAAATCCCTGATCTGGCCGGGAATCGAACCCGTGGCCTCCGGTTGAGTCAGGAACGCTACCCCTACAAAACGGGGCCGGCGTTTGCGTGATAGTCTTTACAATAACAGTACATTCTGTTTTCTATCATCAATATTGCACCTGAAGATGCACTGTGGAAGTCTGGATATGTAACAGAAAACTGGACACTGAAATGTTCTACTAAATTAAGAATGTGTGTACATGTTGAGTGCTCAGTCCAAATGCTAATTGGATCCTCAACATCTGCACCATTACCTGTCATAGAGTCGTACACAGGAAGTGAGCAGCCAGTTAGTTTCCCGTTGCTTTCCTCACTGAGCCAAAAGTCACTATTACATATCAGACTGCCAAATCCAATGCAAAGCATACACCAACTGACACCATTTCATGTACCTCAGTCACTTTCACGTCGTCAAACCCAAGGAATGAGCTAGCCCAGTGTTCACTAACAATAAGCACAGGCAGAAGTTAATAGCGAATGTGAAATGGAAGATTACAAAGAAGCAGGCTCTATGGCACTTTGTTTTTAATCCACACTACCATGGATAAGGAAAGAGTACATAGATTAAAATATAAATAATGAAAGTATCCAATAAATAAGGGTGAACTTGCCGCTATCTACGTCCTTCATGTAAGTTAATAACAACGAAATACGCGACTATCGCCTATAAAAGGTAACTTGTATAGAAAGTGCCATTGCAAAATGCCGCAGTCACGTGGTACGGTTTCCAGAAGAAAGGGCAATTTTCATGAAGACATCATGCATAGAATACGAAACAACACAAGCAAACTATCCGACTTTACACATGTTCACTTAACCCAAATGATTACGCTCGGATTAGGCTCAAGTTGCTGCTGTATTAGGATACAGTATGATCACATGAATACGCATTATTTTTAGTACACAACCGCAAACAATAACCAGCAACAAAAAACGTGAACGCCTGACAAACATGCGCACGGAACGTTCTGAAAACGTATGAAATTAAAATAGAAACAAAATGCTAGAAAGTAGAGGTTAATCAATGTTATTTGCTTTACGGTTTTCGGTGACGCCGAGGTGCCGGAATTTAGTCCTGCAGGAGTTATTTTACTTGTCAGTAAATCTACGGACACAAGGCTAACGTATTTGAGCCTCTTCAAATACCACCGGACTGAGCCAGGATCGAACCTGACAAGTTGGGGTCAGAGCCACTCAGCCCGGCAGTCCCGCTACCGAACAGCAGCCCCGTATGTTGTTGGTCCTGTACATTTCGTATAAACATTGACAACAATACATAGCGGGGAGGGTGTTAAGCATTTCAAGCCCTTTCCCACCACACGGTGCTATACAGCCTGAGGTCATCCTCATCACAAAATGGAAACTTTCACCGCACTCCACTTCCATGTGAAAGTTTCCTTGCAGCTGGAACAGAACGGTTCTTTGTGCCGTAAGGTCAATGTGGAATGTGCTTGCACCCGCACTCAACATCTGGCAGTGAATCTCAATTTGGATTTCGTCAAAACGAGGCTACAATTGAGGTCAAAACGTGGGTATATATGTTATTATTCCTCGACGGTGAAAGCGGATGCAACTGCAATTGTCTTCATGTCGCACCGACACAGGCCTAAGTCTTATGGCGACGATGTGACAGGAAAGACCTAGGAGCGGGAAGGAAGCGGCCCTGCCTTGGTTCATCCTCAGCATTTGCCTGCTGTGAAAATAGAAACAATCTTCAGGGCCGCAGACAGTGGGGTTCGAACCCACTATCTCCCGAATATAAGCTCACAGCTGCGCGCCCCTAACCGCGGCCAACTCGGTCGGTTAAAAAAACCGAATGAAACATAAAAATTATGATTCCGCATTTTAAATGTATTTGTACGATCTTTGTATAAGGGAGAAATTTGACTTTTCCTGTTTTGGTTTCCTTACCCTGCACCATGGCGGGATACGAACCTCCTTTCTACTGCTGCATACCGACGTAACGCAAGGTATTCAATGCAATCGCTGAAGCTTAGGAACGCGTTTAGTCAGTATATCGACAGCTGCGTGGTAAGGCGTTACAAGAAGTAAGGAATGTGAACGAAGCGCCCGCTCGGCTCTCGCCCAGAGCCTCCAGTTTCGATTCCCCGCCAGGTCAGGGACTCTTACCTGGATCTGAGGAGCTATTATAAATGTATTCAGAAAAACAAACAATACCGGCCAGACGCGCGACACCTTGTAATCGGCTGCCCTTCGGTCTGAGCAGCCGCGCCATGGGGTTTGGTTTCTTACTCTTCTTCATAAACTTTTCCCTATAATTTGCGGTGAGGCACTCGGTTCACTCTGTGCTAACGCAGACCATTTAGCCAAGGCAAGGCAGGTGGTGGTGATTACTGTTTTAAGAGGAAGTACAACTAGGCAACCATAACACTAATCAGAGAGAAAAATGCAAGGGATCCGACACTTCGAAAAATGAAGGTATCGGCTAAAGAAAGACAAGGGCCACGAAGGCGTCGAGTGTTCTAATACCATCAGAGTCGAAAAGAACATGAGCTGACCAAGCGAAGCCGGATAAGATAGACGAAAGTGAGGAGCCTGGCACTAGTAAGTAGAAGCAATGCTGAGGATCCCGAGGTCGCCAACCCACGCGAGAACCCCTGGGACCACTGTTAGTCGCCTCTTACGACAGACAAGGGATACCGTAAGGGTCAAGGCAAGGCAGTAACCCCCCCCCCCCCAACATTTTTAGAAAAAACAAAATAAACAGAAACTGACAATAAACTAAATAAACATTCAGAGACAGATCTTACATCAGTAACGAGTCAATGTGTTCTACCATCGGCTACTGAGTCAAGGAGCAGATGTGCTTATTAAGAAGGGTCTGTTCAGATTAGACATCCTGACGCATATCGCTTATGATGATTGTTGTTTAACGGGACCTAACAGCTAGGTCATCGGCCCCTAATGGTAAGAGGTGAACGAAACGAAAATTAAAACTTCAAGATTTATCCACTGACTAGAATCTAAAACGAATTATGATGAAAAAAGTATTGTTTTTGTTTCACTATCAGCGGATAGCCTGAACTACTGGGATAGGCCTAATCCAGGTCGCCGGCACTGATCACAGGAAACGTAGGATGTCGCACACAATGGCATCACTCACAGGTCTTCCTCCCACAGTGGAACTAATCACAGGCGCCGGTATTCCCGTGGTGTTAGGGCCGGGATGTGTCCGAGGACTTCAGGTCTACCCGTAGGCGACCTGCGCGTCGTGATGAGGATGAAATGACGACATCCCCGTGCCAGGGGATTTAACCAATTATGGTTAAAATTCCCGACCCTGACGGGACGCCTGTGACCACAGGCCAGCACGCTAACCATTTAGCTATGGAACTAATCACTGGCAACGTATACTCATTCTGTTGCTCACATAAGGCAATGTAAACCCACGGTATATGACACATTATGGTAACATCCACAGGTATTGGTCACATAATGCAACTACTCTCAGATAACGCACACCCATGGTGTTTCTCGTAAAGTGGTACTATTCATTGGTAGCGCAGATCTATTCTGAAGCCAGCTCAACGTTACGGCACACGGCCGAATGCCCCCTCCCCCGCTCCGGTGGAATACACGAAAGTAGACCCTACTAACCACAGAGCCATGGCGTTCCTCACATTGTGGTACTAACTCCAAGTAACGTCGACCCATTGTGCTCCTCACGTAATGGCACTAAGCACAAGTAGTTTCATGATTCTGATATCCCCTGGGCGCCCCTTTTAGTCGCCTCTTACGACAGGCAGGGAATACCGCGGCTGTATTCTTCGTCTGTGTCCCCCGCCCAGAGGGGACACTGAGGCATATTTTCTCGTTACTATCAATCTATAAAGGAGAGTCAAATCTCTTATCACAGCATATTTAGTTACAATTACATTAAAGTCCTGTTTCTTAATGTATATTTTAATATCTTAATACATGATGACCTATTAGTTTTCAGCATTGGGTTAGGAGCGCAAACGACCCATTTCTACCGTTCCACATCCTCATCTGCAAGTTTCCCAGTCCTGAATGGTGGTAGTGATTATTGTTTTAAGAGGAAGTATAACTGGGCAGCCATCCTCTATTAACAAATCAGACGGGAAAAAAATTGAAGCAGTCCGACACTTCGAAAGATGAAGGATCGGCCGAAGACAAGGGCCACGAAGGGCGTGGAAATGGCAGTGCGGATAATTTTGCTGTCAATGTCTAAATAATGACGTTTATTGATTTTCACTCGAGTATACTCTTAATTTTGCTTGTGGTTAGGCGACCCTCGACACTGGTGTGGGAGAATAGTGATATATAAAGAGCCTTGAGACCATAAAGCCGCAAATTTGGGAAAATCTTAGCTGGCTCCAGTCCTTAATCTATGGAAATAAGGAACAAAGGTCAATAAGTCGGTAGTTTTCGCAAGAAGAAGTCCCCCATGGACCTGTGACTATAGGGGTTCTGGTGTCAGGTTAGGTGAAATATACTGTAGTTAAATATTTACAATATCCGCGGATATGCATTGTGCGGCTGCGGATATTCCGCGCACGGCTCTACGGGCGATCACCGGCACAAGGACGCATTCTACGTAAAAAGAACGTGCATCAGAATGTTAAATTATTATATTTTCTACGTAACTCTTAACAACCTTGTGCGTCTTAAAGGAGCATTTCCGGAGCGTGATACAGCTGAAAATCGATACAATTAACTAAGTTAGGATACCGTACGTAGAATATTGACATTTCAATCCACTAAATGGCACTTGAAAAAATTACCAAAGTTTGAATTAAATGATGCAGGCGCAAGGCAGAGATTTATAATTTCAAAAATTGAAATGCAAAGGGTAGTTACTTGTCCACTAGTAACTTAATTAGCAGAAGGCCAAATAAAATAGTATTAACTGTGGAAAACGCATCAGCGCGGCTTCAAAAACTCTCCACGATATGATTGCATAGCAGAGTTCCAGGCCATTTGGCACATAGTGCATACCAAGGTAGTCTGGAGGTCATCGCTGGTAGCGACACAGGTCTCCGTAGATTGTGTTCTTCCTATAAATATTAGGTTTAAACATTTTTGTAAATTATGTATTTGTATCCATTTATCATTACCAACGTAATATACAGTGCGCATAAAGGTACACCACTGGATTACTTAACTCAAATCTCATTAATTAATGAGGAGGATTTATTTCTGATAATGACGTCAGGTCCTCGTCACACCGAAAGCGCGCGATGATGGTATTTGTTACAGCACTGCCATTCTCTTGACAGGATGTAAACTAAAAAAGCGTCCTCGCTCGGGCTCACAACTAGGCAGACGACACACTTATGCTAAGACATCTCAGGACAGCACTTGAGAATTACATTACCCAAGATTACCCTGGAGATGAAAAGTGGTAACCATGGAAATAATTTAAAGAATAGTGTCGGCATCCATTTGATCTTCTCTGCGTTCTCACAGGAAGGGAGGGGTTTTTTAAGAAAATAAACGAAACAAGATTTCCACTATCAAATCATTTCGAATATGAATCATGATCGGAAAAACATGAAGCTCTTTCTTCTCGTACTATTTAGGGACCTCTAGTAACTCAGGAAATTTGGTTCTGGAGATAATTAGTGTTATTTTATCCTTCAAATTCATGCGGCGATTAACATAAAACGTTGGTTTTTACAAGCGTCAGTTTGAGGAATGTTGAGGCCACGCGCAAGACTTTTTAGCCCCCTCCCCTTCCCCCACAAAATCTATTTACCGTGGCTTAGGCGGCAGCGTGCCGGTTTCTCACCGCTGGGTTCCGTGGTTCAAATCCGTGGTCACTCCACGTGAGATTTGTGCTGGACAAAGCCGACGCGGGACAGGTTTTTCTTCGGGTACTCCGGGTTTCCCTGTCATATTTCATTCCAGCAACACTCTCCACTGTCATTTCATTTCATGAATCATTGCCCCAGTCGAGCGCGACAGGCCTCGGCAGCCGGCCCAATTCCCACCCTCGCCGCTAGGTGGGGGCTTCATTCATTCCATTCCTGACCCGGTCGAAAGACTGGAAACAGGCTGTGGATTTTCGCTATCTATTTACCCAAAACTATTCACATCAGTCCACCAAAACAGACTGAACAAATACTTTATAACATGTTTCCCATTTAGTTCCATGTACTGTATTATACGCACTAACATAAGTGTTTTTTACTGTATAAGCAATTATTTTAATGGCGTAGATTCCTTCACACTGAAAACAGTCTTCATCTACTCTTTCCGGACATCTGTATATTGAATCCTCAGCCCGAAGAGCTTCACTATCAGCCTATAAGTAAATGAAGAGTGAGGCAGTTCCTCTCAATATACGAAGTAGATAACCTACAGAAATTAAAGGAATCTCAGAAGAATAGCTTAATAAAACAAAATTACTACATAATTTCAAGTATGTAGAATATGAAGACACGAAGAGACAGCAGTTGAATTGAATTGAGTTTTTAACGGGAGATGTTTGAGCCAGAAATCCAACCTGTTTTTACTAATATGTTTCTGCAGGAAAGTGATAACGGGGTGTCCGAAGCTATGGGTGTTGCAGGGCCCTTAAACCGGTCCTAGGATTTTTTCACAAATTTCATACAGAAAACACTTAGAAGAACGTCCAACCTTTCCACGGTTGTCTGTTCATGCAGCAATTATTCTGCATGTGCTTCATTCTTCACAATAGAGAACAAAACATAGAATAATGGTATATATAATAAAAAAGCAAACGACACTGCTGTGTTAGGGGATGTTACAAATAGTATGCGGCATTGCTTGCTTAGCGTTCATTCTAAGAAGACAAGAAGAAATGACGGAGCCGACTCTTCGAAGAAAGTGTAGAAATTAAACATTCGTAGTCAAACCTTGAACCTACCGTCGATTCGGATGAACCAAATGAGGTCAAGCCTAACCATGTATAGTCAATGGTCAGTTCAGAGTATTGGCTTCGAGTCCCGCTCCTCGGATCGGGGATTTTAACTGGACACGGTATAATTTAACTTCTCTGGATCGGGGAGACACACATCTTCATACAACACACGTCCTCCCTCGAGAAAGACATCAGGCGGTAAAGCAGGGTCAAATCTACATGAAGCGTCTGCCTTAATAAACTCGTGCGAATGAATAAAAGGAACGTTCGCAGCCTACTTCGTCAACGCACACCGAATGCAAATGAACAAAGCTGTTACGTTTTTCGTGTCGCCTGTACTGAAGTGTGTTAGTAAAAGTTCTCTCACCAACTGTCGAACGCGATGGAAATTTAAATATGGAATTAAGCTTTTGTAGAAGGAGAACCAAACATTGGCAAATCGTTTATTAATAGCACAGAGAGAAATACAGCGCTTTGGGATGAGTTACAGAAGCCTGATATGAAAAGCCTGGCTAAACTAACTGATTGGAACAAAGCAAGGACAGTAAAGGGGAAAAAACGAATTTACGCAGGTTGTCAAGCAAATAATAATAATAATAATAATAATAATAATAATAATAATAATAATAATAATAATAATAATAATAATAATAATAACGAACGCGAAACACTTCAAAACTGTAATAAAACCTGAAGCATTATGTACATGGGAAATCTTGATCCTCAAATATATAAGTTATTACTAATTAAACGCACAGAAAAGTAAGAAAGGAAAAATCATTCTGCATTCACAATACTAGCCATCAGTTAAATAAGTTCAATCGTGCATCTCAGCTGAGCAACAATAATAAATGTTATTATTATTATTATTATTATTATTATTATTATTATTATTATTATTATTATTATTATTATTATTATTTACGGTCACCTATACAGAGTAGATAACAACAGACTGAACAAGTACAGCTAAAATTACAAACCTAACAATAATTAGCCAATTATTGTCTAATAAAAATACGGTACGTATTAACGAAGAAACCATTCAAGACAGACAAAAATGCAGAACCCTGATAAACAAACACAAATTTGCTGAGAAACCTAAAAAGACAGGCTGGACAGAAGAACGAAAAAGAAAAACCCTCAACGGACGGATGAAGAGAGAGGTTACTGGAAAGAAAAGAAGAAACAGCGTGAAGTTCAAACATGCTCCCTAGTTGGGCTTTACAAAGAAAAAAATAATGGCAGCGTATTCTTTTACCAGATAATGTTCAAGATAAAATGACCTCGGACGAAGAGACCGTTATATCAATCGGGACCAGTCAGAGCCAAATCCGGTTCGGTTACACCCCCATACAATACGTCACTAGTTCATAATTACATGCATGGAGAATGTCACGTCTGCTTACGACATATTTCACAGCATCTACAGACATACCAACATTTGTACTTCATTAAGAACGAACCTGAGGTGTACTACAGCAATACACAATCCAAGATAACAATGCACTATCAAAGAAAACAAACTGTGAACACCGCGCACACAACGAACGTCACCAAGAAACGACCCGACTAAGAACTGAATAGCAAACCACAGCAGCAGCAATGGCCTGCGTGACGTCACCATTGTTGTCACAATGGGCGCATTCCAGGAGACCGTAAGCGTAAGGAGTGGATAAGACGAAGAAAGTCTGACAACGCTGCGGGACTTGGCGATCGAGGACACAGGTAGGTAGGTGAGCCGTACGGGAGGGGAGATTAGACACACTATTTCCTCACTTCAGCATTTTCTCCATTATTATCAGTCGAGTTTGTTTAATCGTTCACTTACTACTACCAAATAAAATACTGTATTGCTTATGTTCTTGTCGAGCATTTAAATCTCCGTTCAGTCAACGAGGACTTCCTGGCGCACCTAATGTAACACATTCCAAGAGTACATTCCACAGCATGCGTGCGTGCGTACCGACACCGTGTCCTGTTAGTTCCGTTCAGGAGCACAACCGTGCCCCACATATCTACAATGTAGTTAGGAAACACAATCAGAATACTGTAATAACGGAATTTCATCTTCCAGAAATACCTTGGCACTTCTCCAAACGTATGCCTTCAAAGCCGTCGGGATCGAACCTGGCCACGGCTGTGCCGAGATTACGGTCACAAGCTTTGATGCAGATAGGCATTGTCCTTCATTCTGAAAGAATTTGGGGAAGAAGCTTTTAGATGTTCGACATTAGTGATTTTGACTTCATATGTCATATTTGGGAAAGACAGACAATTTTCTTAAATGTTCGCCAAGTGATTCATTTTTGCTGTATAACTGGTTGAGACGAATGCAACTTGCCGGAGTCCAGAGTCGCGCGGTACGGCGATTTTTGTACCTCAAAAGTCCTGTCATCACATGTCGCAACGCTCACCGGCACAAGTAGGCTATTAAAGACGTCAAAACATGTCGTGTGACCTCCCGACAGGGCTGGAGTAGGTCTTCCTAGCTGACATGGGCGTGTGTGTGGAGGGGGGAGGGAGGGAGATTACATAGGACGAGGCATACTCCTCCATCCCCTCACTCCACATGAAGACTGCGGAACTACCCTGCCGGCTATCATCGGTGTCAGACCATACAAACTGCTCTCAGCCCAGCAGTGTAGTGAAGCTACGTGTCCCGTTACGAAGGTCACAATTTCACCTTTGACCAGAGGTGACGCGACTGGTCTCTCGGTCAGATGCTGGTACTGCAATTCTGCCTGATAGTCCTAAAAAGAGTGAAGAAGCGAGAAGGAAAGGACGCCCTAGGCCTCGCACGTCGGACAGCAGAGAGACTCGCTTCCCTGCCGGTCACCTCTTACGAGTCCGGCTCCATGGCCTGCTGGCCTTTGGTCACAGGAATCCCGGATGCGATTCCCGGGAGGATCGGGAATTTTAACTTTAATTGGTTAATTTCGCTGGCACGGGGGTGGGTGTATGTGTCGTCTTCATCATCATGACGCTCAGGTCGCCTACGGGACCTGCATTTGTCCTCGGACACTCCCGGAACTAAAAGCCATACGCCATTTCATTACCTCTTACGACAGGTGGTGAGAATTATTGTTTTAACAGGAAGTACAAACAACCTCCATTAACACTAATCAGAAAGAACAATTGAAGGGATCCGACATTTCGAAAAATAAATACATCGGGCAAAGAAAGACAAGGGCCACGAAGGGCGTGAAAAAACCCTCGAGTGCTCTAATAGCGTCGGGGCCGGAAAAGAACAAGAGTTGACCAAGGGAGGTCGGATGGGATAGATGAAAGTGAGGAGCCTGGTACAAGTAAGTGGAAACAATGCCATCTTACGACGGGCACCAGTCTCTCTCGCTCTCTGCAGTACTCAGTACTCCATGGCAGTCTTCTTCTTCTACTGCCTTTCCCACACGTGTGGAGTCGCGGGTGCGAACTGTGTAGCCCATGTGCATTTGGCCCTGTTTCACGGCTAGATGCCCTTCCTCACGCCAACCATGAAGGGGTAGCGCGCAATACGATTTCTGAACAATTCCGCGACGTAGTATCCGTTATCACTTTGCACTGGGAGTGACCCTTACGTTCAAAACCCACTGTAAGAGTAATAAGATGAAAATCTCGACGCGAAACAATCTTATTCACAAATTGGCAGGGTCACAGTGGATCTCTCATCCTCAAACAATCCCAACTTCAGCAATGGCACTGTTTTTCAGGTACAGCTCATCTCATGCCAGGCAAGCTCTCAATGAAACCTGCAGGTTGATTACAGGTTACTCTGACAGATGAGCTCTGGAACAGCGCCCAGCTGCTGCATGGACACAGTCCTCCTCGACGACGACGATGATGATATTTGTTCTTTAAAGGGGCCTAACAGCCAGGTGACTGGCCCCTAATGGTACAAGGCGAACGAAATGAAAATGAAAACTGCACAATGTATCCAGTGACTAGAGTCTAAAACGAATGACGATGAAATAGTGATAAAACAATCAGTGGATCCTTTTCACAATGCCTTCATTACCGGAATGACACTCAAGTCCAGGTCACCGGTCCCTCATAAAGGTAAAGCAGAACCATGGTGTTCCTCCTACAGTGGCACGAATCACAGGTAATGTAGACCCATGTCACCACAAACCTATGGTGTTTCGCACTCACAAGCAACGGAAAAGAATGGAGTTCCTCACTTAGTGGAACTACACCTCTAATAACTAAAGATGAGTTCTGACAGCTGGGCTGGAGGGAGGAGCATTGCACGTGCCATTTCACGATGATATCACATTCCAGCATTCCTTTCTCTTACCCCTTGTTCCCTCGTTCATTCAGACCGCTGTGATCTGGCCAGACTGTGACTTAACTTGGGACAGGGCTGATAGGCTCAGACAGTAGAGCGCTGGCCTTCTTTTGCTAACTCTAAGAGCTTCGGCAGTGCGTTCCTGGGCCCTCTGGAATGGAATTCAGGGAACATTCCTTTCCGATAAACGCGTAGCCTTCTCTTCAAAGAGTCCCCTTGCAGCACATACCATTTCTCTTCCTTGGTGATGTATTGTCGCACCACGGCCGGCGGTATTTTTTTCACGAGGTGAACGAGTATGGGCCTCTCTCCCCCTCGAGTATTCATCGTACTCGAAATATGTATTGAACGCAATTAGTATTTAAAATACCGTTATAGATACTTACTAACGGCCACAAAACAGAAATTTAATGCCACTCACACTGAACTGCTTGCGACAAGGTCTAACTCAGAAGTGAAAGTTTTGGCAACTCCAAGCAAGACGAGCAGGCCAGAAGATTTATTTCCATGGCAACCGCAGTCCCCTCACCTTCGTTTCCATGGTAACCATGCCCCTCCACTCCCTTTATCCCGCCCCGGCAGGCAGTAAACGGATCTCCCTCTACGAACTGTTAGAATTCAACTTTAGATATTTCAGGTATAATCATAGACCACGTATACATACGGTACTACTCTCAGGCAACGCAGACCGATGGTTTTCATCACAGTGGTACTTATCACGGGCGCCAGTCAAACCCAAGGGTTTTCTCACAAATTGGTGTCAACCACAGGTAACGCAGAACCATGGTGTGGTATTACACACAGGTAACGCAGAACCATGGTGTGGTATTACTCACAGGTAACGCAGAACCATGGTGAGGTATTACACACAGGTAACGCAGAACCATGGTGTGGTATTACACACAGGTAACGCAGACCCATGGTGTGGTATTACTCACAGGTAACGCAGACCCATGGTGTGGTATTACTCACAGGTAACGCAGAACCATGGTGAGGTATTACACACAGGTAACGCAGAACCATGGTGAGGTATTACACACAGGTAATGCAGACCCATGGTGTGGTATTACTCACAGGTAATGCAGACCCATGGTGTGGTATTACTCACAGGTAACGCAGACCCATGGTGTGGTATTACTCACAGGTAACGCAGACCCATGGTGTGGTATTACTCACAGGTAATGCAGACCCATGGTGTGGTATTACTCACAGGTAATGCAGACCCATGGTGTGGTATTACTCACAGGTAACGCAGACCCATGGTGTGGTATTACTCACAGGTAACGCAGACCCATGGTGTGGTTTTACACACAGTGGAACAGACAGGTGGAATGCACACGACGATACTCATCACAAACACAACGCCCAGACCCGTAGTGTTTCTCGCATAATGGTACTGCTCCTATGTAACGCAGACCCATGGTTTTCCTCGCAAGGTGGTATTAATCGTAAGTAACGCCGACCCACGGTGTTCCACACGTAATGATACTAATCACATGGTTCTAATATCATCATCTCTTGCTCGCCCCTGTTACTCGCCTCTTACGACAGGCAAGGGTGTATTCTTCGGCTGAGTCCCTCCCCCACAGGGTGTTATAATCCTCCTCAGCAATGGTTGAGATCCCAGAAGAGCTTCCTGAGGGACATCTGATCTAAGGCTTTTTGCGGATGATGTTATTCTCTATAGAGTAATAAACAAGTTACAAGACTGACCAACTGCAACGTGACCTCGATAATGTTGTGAGATGGACAGCAGGCAACGGTATGTTGATAAACGGGGTTAAAAGTCAGGTTGTGAGTTTCACAAATAGGGAAAGTCCTCTCAGTTTTAATTACTGCGTTGATGGGGTGAAAGTTCCTTTTGGGGATCATTGTAAGAATCTAGGTGTTAATATAAGGAAAGATCTTTATTGCGGCAATCACATAAATGGGACTGTAAATAAAGGGTACAGATCTCGGAACATGGTTATGAGGGTATTTAGGGGTTGTTGTAAGGATGTAAAGGAGAGGGCATTTAAGTCTCTGGTAAGACCCCAACTAGAGTATGGTTCCAGTGTATGGGACCCTCACTAGGATAACCTGATTCAAGAAATGGAAAAAATCCAAAGAAAAGCAGCTCGATTTGTTCTGTTTGATTTCCGACAAAATAGTAGCGTTGCAAAAATGTTGCAAAGTTTGGGCTGCGAAGACTTGGGAGAAAGGAGACGAGCTGCTCGACTAAGTGGTATGTTCCGAGCTGTCAGTGGAGAGATGGCGTGGAATGACATCAGTAGACGAATAAGTTTGGATGGTGTCTTTAAAAGTAGGAAAGATCACAGTATGAAGATAAAGTTGGAATTCAAGAGGAACAATTGGGGTAAATATTCATTTGTAGGAAGGAGAGTTAGGGATTGGAATAACTCACCAAGGGAGATGGTTCAATAAATTACCAATTTCTTTGAAATCATTTAAGAAAAGGCTAGGAAAGCAACAGATAGGGAATCTGCCACCTGGGCGACTGCCCTAAATGCAGGTCAGTATTGATTGATTGATTGATTGATTGATTGATGCTTACCGTCTCACCAGAGAAGGCGAGGAAGAGGACCCCAGTTACCAACTGGACATAATGAATGCTGGCTGGTATGGAAGTCACTGAACAAACCACGAGCCACACGCTCCAGTGCCCAACATCTTGATCTCCTACAAGCCACCGAGTGCACTGGACATTGCGAAATACTGGACATGTGTAATATGTCCTTTTGTGTACTTCAAACTGACTTGTGCATTAACTGTAAATTTGTAGTTTTCGACTCGAGGGTAATATAACATGATACAATACTGAAAATTTATTCGACCTTACTGGGAGACGTTCAACTAATTACGGCGTTATAAAGCCGTCCTACACAGTATTTAGCGGGTACACGCAGTTCTGCCAACATCAGTTATTAATAGACGTATAAATGGCTGTGTTCGAATTACGTGTACCTGTCTATATTATTCTCCGATAAGCAGCTGTGCCGCATTCCACTGACTGTTTTGCCAGCGTCGGTCCCAATCCCAAGCCAATTTATCAGGGAAACACCGTTTCTCGACAATGCAGGACGTTCTGTTTCAAGTGTAATGGCTGATTTGTGTTTTATATGCGATCAACCGCTTTCGGACGGCGATAATTTACAATTTATCCCCGGCTTACAAACTTTAAAAACTGCAAGTGTTTTCAGAAATGACGGCAAAATATAAACGCGCATTCTCGAAAGGAAGTACTATTGAATTCAAAGGCTGTTATAAAAACAAGTTTCCTTTTAGGAATGTAGTTGTATGTTGGGAATTCAGCCCGAAGACTGGTTTGGTCCTCCACAGCTATGCCATCAGCTGTCATAGATGGCCTAGACATCAATGAAGAGGCGTACTAGGGAAATGAGGAGTGAGGTAGTTTCCCGTTGCTTTCCTCATCGAGCCAGAAGTTGCCTACATATCAGTCTGCCAAGCCCTCTGAAATGCACGCACCAACCAACCCTGTAAGTGATATTTTCATACCATTCATAACAGGGACTGGCTGCATAAGGAATGGTATTACCAGCATCACTCATACCTCAGCCACCTTCATGCTATCAAAGCCAAGGATGAGACTGAGACAGGTCAATGAAAGAAACAAATTTATTCTAGCCCATACCAGAAGACATATTGCGCTGTAAACACTACATCTCGCCAGCAAAGGCATTAGGAATGTATAATGCTCGAAAATTAGAAAGAAAAGAAATTGACAACTTCAGGTGCACACACTTCCAGGTTCAGACTGTGTCAGGAAAGGAGAATAGGGGGGCGTAGAATTTACGGAGCCGACAACAGTATTGTTTCTACATCTACAATAGCGGCGCAATGTTCCACAGTTTGTGGTCAGTGTCACGGACAAGCATGCCTCGTTCAGCTTGACGATATTTTTGATGTAAAACGCTGACGGCGACAATGATTCAGAAATTGACCAGAGGAATCTTGGCTGAATGGTGAGCGTACAGATCGGAGATTTGAATCGCTTCTGCTTCCTCGGGGACTTTTAATTTTTGTTCCAATACTCTCCTCTTCATATTGAGATAAGGCACCACAGAAACACGCGACAGTATATAGGGTTCGCGTCAGGAAGGGCATCCGGCCGTAAAACAAGGCAAAATACACGTCAACCCCACAGGTGTGGCAAAGGCCCTGGAGAAGCTGCCCGAACAGATAGCTCCTAATCACCTTAAAATTAGTAAGGGATGTCTATAAAAGAAGGCATACTTCAAAAATGATGAAGATATTAACGAATTTCGGACTTCATGCTAAATTACAAAAATGATAAAATTAAACCTAACAAGCACGAATTCCAAATTAAAATTCAGAGGAGAAATGTCTAAGCCGCTTACAATATTACAAGAGGGAGATGGTTTATCGCCGTTACTTTTCAACTGCGCTCCAGAATACGTTATGAGGGAATGGTACAAGGAAAATGATAAGAACATAAAAATTGGAACCAAGAAAGGTCAAACAAAGTTAAATTGCTTTTCGCGGACGAGTTAGCTAATAACACTCAAGAAGCCAGAATTCAAATAACAAGTCTACAAAACATAACACAAAAATAGGACTCCAGATATCATTTGAAAAGACAGATATGGCAGCAGATCTACCAATAATAACACATTAACAGTAAATAACAGGTAAATAAAAATAGTGAAACAACCGGAGGGAACTTATTAGATACAACCTGCATGACAAGAAACAACTAATAAAATGACAAAAGCTCGAAAGTTAACATGGTAAACATAAATTTTAAAAAGTCTACCAATCAAAACAAAATTAAAACATTGCTAGTCTGGTTCAAACAGAGAAACAGAATTGACAAAAGTAGAGAGAAGAATAGCTAGAACATGCACATCAAGAAAGATGGACAGTGATGGATAGTGCCAAATGAAGTGGAACCCATCACAGACCTGTGGGGAAGAAGAGGGTCTGTTCTCAATACGACACCAGAAACCAGATTGCCAAGAAAAATTATAGAGAAACTCTAGAATCTGCAGCAACAAGTAGAATGGTTAAGGAAATTTGATAGCATATGGAAGAACTAGAAATAACTCGGGACGATTTGAAAAACAAAACAGAAAAAATAAAAGAACCTGAAAAACATAAAAATACCATTTAAACGAAAAATTGACAAACTACATACAGTACAATTCTATTAGTCCGGAACGCCCGATGGTCCGGCACTATCCCAGGACTTTTTATGTTATTATCTCTTAATAATGATCTCTCGTGAACAATTTGATGCATTATTTGTCGAAACCAATCGAAGTGTATTTTTTATTATTTCAAATTTAATAGTGCATTGTTATGCATTGATTTACTTAAATATATGTACAGTATCTCTGGAAATATTCAGCCTAGAAGGCTGTGTGCTATGCTGAGTACTGGGCCACGTTCAAAAACGGATGGGAACATGCCTTCAAAAATTGAAGTGGACAGAACGAAAAGAGAAGTTGTAAATGTGAAAGGAAGACTTACACATAAAAACATCGACGAACTCCGACATTATTATGGAATGGCAATAAGAAACAACACGTTTGAAAAGAGGAGTGTGCTGATTCTGCTCATCAACATTTTACTGCAAAACGTCATGTTACAGCTGTTTTCGCTGTACGCCTTAACCTATATCGTAGTAAGAGGTACCGCCCGATAGTCCGGCATTTTCGGTAATCCGGCACCGGGCCGGACTATCGGACTTCTACTGTACAATGAAACGTGTATTTACAGATGAGGAACGACAGAAAACATCACAACGGATGAAAACCTACTGGGCAGTTCGGAAAGTAAACTAATCGAAGAAGATGGTCGACTGAAGTGGTCCAATAATAATAATAATAATAATAATAATAATAATAATAATAATAATAATAATAATAATAATAATAATAATAATAATAATAATAAACATTTATGAGTCATTTTCTGTAACAAACAATTTTAACTGTATTAATAATAACCGTTAGGGTCCTTAGTCTGACGACAGAAACTACCAGGAACTGTGTTATCGCACTTCGTTTGGGTCGAAACTGAAAAGAGATGCCTTCAAATATCACAAAATATTTGTCACATCATTAACTGCAGTTTGTACAGCGCTAAATCCCGAAGCCGGTTAATGAGGCGAAAGAAAAGAAAAAGAATGCTATGATCTACAGGTAATGTCTAACGATGTAGGACGTGTAGGAAGCGAGATATTTGCAAAAAACAGATTTTCGTGATCTTCTTGACTCGCCCTAGCTTTCCGACGTTTAATCATTATTTTACTAGACTATTTGAAACTGAGCGCTTAGAATCTGTGTCGCTAAGGCGCGACTCCAAACTTATTTAGTGGATAAAAGAGAAGTGCGCCGGACAGCAAAGTGACTGCATTCTCAGAACTCGCCTTACCACATTTTACACATAAAAATTCAATTACCGAGCTCGATAGTTGCAGTCGCTTAAGTGCGGCGATAGTCGGGAGATAGAAGGTTCGAACCAAACTGTTGGCAGCCCTGAAAATGGTTTTCCGTGGTTTCCCATTTTCACACCAGGCAAATGCTGGGACTGTACCTTAATTAAGGCCACGCCCGCTTCCTTCCCACTCCTAGCCCTTTCCTGTCCCATCGTCGCCATAAGACCTGTCTGTGTCGGTGCGACGTAAAACAACTAGCAAAAAAAAAATCAATTACGCCGGGATGAGAGGCTCAGACGGTAAAGGCGGTGGCCTTCTGACCCCATCTAGGCAGGTTCAATCCTGGCTCAGTCCGGCGGTATCTGAAGATGCTCAAATACGTCAGCCTCATGTCGGTAGATTTACTGGCACGTAAAAATCCTGCGGGACAAAATTCGGGCACCTCGGCGTCTCCAGAAACCGTAAAAGTAGTTAGTGGGACGTAAAAGCAAATAACATTATTATTAATATTCAATTAGGCTACAGCTATACTTAGCTTCCCCTTTTGTCCAGTCTATACCTTATGTATCAAAATATCGCCCTTTTCTTCCTAAATCTTCCTTTAAAAATGCTATGATGTCCTAAACTAGCTTTATCCAATCCAACTATGTAGAGCTTCCCGTGTTAAACATACCCATGAGCGTCGACAATGGTGATTCATCGAACTTGGGGGTCTTGTCGTTACTTACTCCGAAATTAACTCAGAATTCCCAAGTGCAGTAATCCAATCAGGAAAACCTTCCAGCTTCTACATTTAACATGCGAAATTAATTCTGAATAAACGTAAAAATATCCACATCTGGGAGTTGTATTGGAAGTATGTTACACACACTCGGAGACGCTAAGGTTGCAGAGGATGTGAAAGGGTCCAGTATTTTAGAGCTTCCTGCTTGGTATGGGTTGCCGTCCCAACCAAGCAGAGCTAAAAGGCCCCAGAACTAGACGTAAATCTGTCAGCGGCTGCTTTCTCTGTACGAACAAGTTGGAGCTGTGCGTAGTGCACTTCGCGTGTAGGACATAATGTCATAAAACTATATCGTGGTAATCCGTGTTCGTGGAACAACAACGGGGCTGTACAGTTTGGACATTTCCCAGCGCGGAACTCGGCCAGAGCCTTCTGGAGCTCGATGTTGCTGTATTCGTACTTCTGAAGCGACATTTTACGAAACAAACGCCGCATTTTCTTAAAATGTTCACTTTCTTTTACAATCTGAATGTACAAACCTCACAGGACGCATGTTCGATCCTGGCTCAGTCCGGTGGTACGTCAGCCTGCTGTCACTAGATTTATTGGCACGTGAAACAAGTCGTGCGGGACAACATTCCGGCAATTAGGAGTCTCTGGAGGGCTGCTTCTTAAAGCTGACACATCTCTTCGCCTTGTGTCCAAATTTCTCGTTCTCGGTAAAGTTTCTAACGTGTTATGTTATTATTTAATTTCTCACCTGAACAAGGAGTGCAACTTTCCGAACGTGTTTAAGACTAGGCCACTGGGTCGGCCATTGACCGCCGCGCCGTACGTGGTCAGTGCTGGATGGAAAATAGAAAGGGACACATCTCCCGCGGCCAAAGCTGCTCCGTCAACACCCATGGATAATGTCGTTGGTTTCCTTTGTCTACATGGTGGCAACTTTTGCTTTAGTTCCGTAATAATAGTCCTTTGGTAGTAGATACCTGAGATTCAAGCAAGTATATCCAAGGCGGAGTCCGTGAAGTCGGCTAGTAAAATACCGTAGGCCTATTATAAACAAAATTGTTCATGTTGTTTCTTACTACAAACACGTATTATATTATACACATGGAGTTTTCATGAAAACCATTTACCTTTTTAAAAACAATGGACTCTGTTATGGAGGGTAAGAGAAGTAGAGGTAGACCAGGACGACGATGGTTAGACTCAGTTTCTAACGATTTAAAGATAAGAGATATAGAACTGAATGAGGCCACAACACTATTGTACGCGCACTTTTTAGTGATAGGTTTTTGTACTCCGTTGAGGAGCAAGAAGGGAGCACTGCCGGTTGTGGTAATACTGCCAACTGAATGGAAATGAAATCTCAATTGAATCGATAATATGATCGATCGATATGAATTTTCTAAACCTTTGTTATCTTACGCCAACAACTGTGTCACACACACAATACATAATACTATATAACATTTCTCGATGCGAAAAGTGTTCCTAGCATGAATTCTATAGTTTGGCTTTGCTGTGTAAACAACAACAGTACGAGTAC
The DNA here is from genome assembly GCF_040414725.1 of Anabrus simplex. NCBI lineage: Eukaryota > Metazoa > Arthropoda > Insecta > Orthoptera > Tettigoniidae > Anabrus > Anabrus simplex. The sequence goes on from NC_090278.1 coordinate 99,320,002, forward strand.
GTAAAGTGTACGCCAGATGTCGCACAGCGATCATAAGCGATTCTTAGTTTGTGTTTCAAAGGTTGCCAATACGAATCTCGAAGATAACCGAGGTCGACCGATTCAGCACTAGGGTGTAAATCTATCGCTGAGAAGTGCGCAGATAATAGTTGCAAATAGAGGATTGTGGCGACGTTAAGTAAATTCACAAAGGCTTGCAGACTGAACGCTGAAAGGTATAACAGTCTATAATGATAATGAATGTATATATGTATAATAATAATTCGACATTATCAAAGTGTAATTAGACGTGAAGCATTTTATGCACACAGCCTGCTTGAAAAACTGGCAACGGGGGATTATCGGAAAATTCTCGGTCCCAGTCTCAAAGAGGGTGTTTACAGACTTCGGAGTAACTTAGAAATATACACCCACACTGAAAAGAAATCAAGCGTTATCCGGAAAAGAAGGATAACTTTTTACGCTCACCTCTTGAGATTGCCAGCTGAAACGTTTCCATCCTCCTCCAGAAGTCTCAAAATGTTTCCTCCTCGGTTGGCGGAGATCGATTAAGTTTTAAAGTTGGAATCTCAGAAACAGACATTCAACTCCGAGCACCAGTCAAACACAAACTTGACAGGTGAACCAAGAAGTGGTGCATGAAAGAAAGCGCGCTTCGTGGTGGACCCGTAGGAAGATAAAAGAGTTGAGATCTCGCGGTCGTTAGTGGGCCTAACGATGAATAATAATAATAATAATAATAATAATAATAATAATAATAATAATAATAATAATAATAATAATAATAATAACGTGTGGCGACCTGCACATCTGTGACGAAAGGGCCGTAGCTGAAATGTATTCTAATGCTGAAGACGGCCGCCGAGTCACAAGAATTAACCGACCCGCGCGGAAAGCGACCCCGAATTGCCTTGAACCAAAAGCCTGCATGCTAACCATTTAGTCATGGAGCCCATTTTTTTAAATTTTATTTTTCCCAGTAATAGGCTCATTTAGAATAAACCAAATTAATACAAGATGCAACTTCACAAGAGAGGAAGGGAGCATGCCCTCTTGGAGAAGACGATTTCTCTCCTTCAAGAACATAAAGCACACGAGACGAAGAGCACAGTTGGGCTGTGTGCATGCTGATCCGCTGGTACCATGGCAATGAAGCAGTCAGTCGGATGGGAACAGCGCAACAACTAACCCGTGCCAGAGCGCCCATCGAACACAGCATAAGAACTCAAACCCGTCCATCCCAATCACTTTGCTCAGAGCACAAGGTCCAAACATCACCGCCCTTAGTCTGGTTTCGCGATTTATGAACTTTCCCCGTTCTCAAACAACGCAAGGCTCGAGTGCTCCGACGGCCCAATGACGTGAATAGAGATGGGGATTCTGATTCTTTTAGAAGAACCGATTCATTTGAACCGATTCACTAAAATGATTCGTTCATTTGATTCGTTCATTCCAATACCACGTGATGGAGAGCCGAAAGCGAAACCACGGACTCAGATGAACCATTCCGTTATGTTCTTTATAACTGCTACTGCTTTACGTGTTTACAGGTTCCAAGAAGTGAAATGTTCAAGGTTTAAAAATAATAATAATAATAATAATAATAATAATAATAATAATAATAATAATAATAATTGATAGCATTTTAACAAGAGTAATATCCTTTTTAGAGGTTACAGTTGAAAAATGCTACACAACTGTCTGACTAATCCTTTTCAAACTTAAGTAGCTACCATTCGAAACTATACGAGAATCGAATTTGAAATTTATAGTAGATATGAACATTTTTGTGGCCATGTTTCACGTGTTAGTTCACGAGAACAAGAACGTGAACGGGAACCTTGAAGTAAACTTAACCTAACATTTCGCAACGAGCTGGTAGTTGAGTGTATATTAAAGTTCCGAGCAGTGTGTGACTTGAAACTACGTGATAATATCTTATTTAAAAAAAAAAAAAATTCCTGTAAGGTTAGGTTAGGAGTATTTGACTTGTGGACCGACTTAGTTCAGCTTAAATAAAAAATAACAGAGTCGTTCTTCACAAGTAGTCATTGATTCAAAAATGGTGGATACCCGATTTGGCGATATGAATCAGAACGAACGAGGAACCAAGGAACGAGTTGCCGCGTTCGGCTGCCATCTCTCGATTCAGATTTCGATTCACAAACGAGTCGATTCATTTCGTTCACTGAATCATGATTCAATCGTTCAGTGCAATGATTCGTTCATTTTGAATCACTCGTTCAGAATCTCCCCATCTCTAGACGTGAATAACCTGCAGTTTGTGTCGGCGGCGGGGGGGTGGGGGTGCCGCCTTTTCAGCTAATTATTTCCTTTTATTATTAAGAAAAGCACTAAATGACTTTTAAATTGTACTTCAATTATAATGCATGCATAGCAATTGTTCCTTTGGTGACAGTTGTATTGTATAGGTTATGTTACATACACCGCTACAATACAAGATCGAAGGCAGCTGGATTAAACCCACTCCCGTAGCACGGGAAGTAAACGTAAACACACAAGACAAGGGTCGTGATACACACGATCCATTTTTAACAAGTCTCTTAAACATCAAATAGTAAACCTCTTTCATCCACCTAACAAGTGACAAGAGACGTGAAAACAACCGAATGCCGTCTTAAGAAGACAAACTTTTTACAAACTATTCTACAGAAATACTTCATCAAAGGATCTAAAAGTCTCCACAATCAATGATTTTATAGATAAACTCACAAGACTCATAGTGAAACTATAATTTTTAGCCCAATCAGTGTTTTTAATAATAAGTTATAGTCCAACTAACAATCGCCTTCAATGCAACCTCCCCCCCCAAGCCCCCCAAACAACATGCGCACGACTAACACTTGTTTTTAAGGTTTTAAAGTAAATTGTGAGATCGTTCTTAGCTATTTGTACCTATGCTTTTTGTAAACAGCTGATGATGAATGCAAAGCATTCGAAACATGTTCTGAATTTAATTTTAATGTCTGTTTAAATAGCCTAAGGCTAAATAAAAGAGAAGTATCGATTAGGTGGAATTTTTTGTTTTCATTAATTATTTGTATAGGTTAGTTATGTCTGTATCGAAATTCGCTCGGGGAGCAACAAAAACTAACCATTTCATGGCTATTTTGATGTCCTCCCGCACTATATCCCCCAGACCCGCGTATTCTTTGTTGTCTATGCATCCTCCCCACCACTTCTTATTCCCAATCGTCGCTGCTCATCAAGGGCGCAAGGTGGGGCCGCGCCAAGCTCTCAGGGAAAGGCAAAAATCTAGTCTAGTCAGGTGTTTTCCTTTCAAGAAAATGATTTAAAAGTCAGTATTACGTAGAAGCGGTAGTGCCATTTCCCACCAACAGGCAGGGAACACCGTGGGTTATTCTACAACAGGATACAAGTGGCCATTTATCTTCCAATACATTAAAAATACTACGTACCCCCAGGTCTGCCCCCCCCCCCCCTCTTACAAACTATCATATGGGCGCTGATGCTACTCACGTCTTCAATTAATGAAAGTAATAATAATCGCAAGGCTTCAACTACCGCATGCAGGTATTTTAGTTTGTTGCCATCTCGCTGCTTGCTCGTCAATGTACACGTTCCGTACCGAGATTGAATCAAGCTGCAACAGAGGGCACCAGACTGTTGTCAAACCAACTTAGGGAGTGAAAGCTGCGACTCACAAACAGGTGGGTATTTGGAATGGGGGAGATAAAGGCGAACCCTATTGCTGAAGCTGTATGCATAAACCGGCTTTTGTTTATACGAAGGATTAATGTTCGCATGGTTATCAAAAACATCTTCTTTTGAGAAGATTGGGCCTGCCGTGTAACGCAAGTTAAAGGTAGCATTATCGTCAGTCTCAACTGAAGCCTGATATGAATGATTTGACGAAACATTGACTGTCTCTTTATAATAAGTAGAATTAAACTTGTGACTCAAGAGGCTTACATAAATATAAAAAGATGAGGAGACCCTTATAGACCTTTATATGTGGGTGTATTTGTTTTGTTTAGTGCTGTTAGTAACAACTGCATTACCTATCGTATTTTCCTGGGGTGACATGAAGATAAAAATAACTCTATCATTGGAACACCGATTTTATGAATTACTGTTCCGTTATTAGCGATTATAAGATAATGTTACTTTACCGATAACAGCGTAATATTTTCGAGAGTTCTTATAGACAAAAAAACAAAGGGATTGCGACATCGATGTTGGATTAAAGAATATGATTAGTTGTAGAAGTTTAATTAATAAGTCTGTTAGAATTTTAAATCCTTACATGATCTGAGTTCAAACCGGCGTAAGCCAAATGTTTTAGTACGAAAGGACCAAATATCTGAAATACATTTTAAGATGAAAAATATAAAAAAATATTTTGCCATAAAAGTGGATAGTATTTAGAATTAAAAAGTGTAAGAATATTACAAATAGTATTGATAGTAGAAATGTTAATTGGGGTGGTGGCATTCCTTACTTTGTGGAACGTAAGGGGGTCATGTGAGGCAAATGGCGGAGGACAATGGACTGTGCCATGGAGGGTAAAAGAAGTAGAGGTAGACCAAAACGACTCAGTTTCTGACGATTTAAAGATAAGATGTACAGAACTAGTCACAAATGTAGGACTGCGGCGGCGGTTAGTAAATTCACAGAGACTAAACGTTGAAAGACCGAACAGTACAATAGATAAATGTATGTAGTAGTAATGCCTCAAGCTGCAGAAATTTTTATTTGAAGCCATTTAGACTGCCTGCTTGTCAATTTCTACCAGATCCTTGTCGGACACTGTCATCATCTTCCTTCCAAGTATTGGGCCATTAGTGCCGTTACGGTATTGCATTTTCCCTCCATCTCTTCATTGGACGTCCTCTGGGTTGGTATCGAAGAATCTCTTTTGGCAATCTACCAGGTTCCTCCTTTGTATATGACGTTTCCAGCTTTCCTGATAACTGTTATCGGTTGTACTTTCAGTTCTTTTAGCACCTCTTCACTCCTTTCATGGCCCTATTTTGTACACCCTGCTGTACAACGCATGAATGATATTTCTCGCGCTGTCTGGAGATCTTAACGTCCATCCATACCGAAGTGCTGGTTTAGCCAGGGAGACGCAGTCGAGTATAAAGTTATGATTTCATGATGTTCTTCATTATTCCCGTAGTTTTTCTGAATTTATTAATTTTTGCTCTGATTGGTATGATTAGTTGTACCCGAGATAATTGAATACATTTACTCTTTCCAACGTTGTATTATCTAAATATATGTTTTGCTAGGAATCAGTTCTCTTCCCTTGAAGGCCATTATTTTTGTGGTTTCTGTTCAAATAATCATATTAAAATCTGGGGAAACATTTTTTAGATTGAAAACTGATCTTCGTAGGTCATCTTCTGTCGTAGCCAGATATGTAACATCATCAGCATATAGCATATAATATGACGTCTAGGCGTCTATTTGTTGATATTGATCCATGGCGTCCTTGTTTCATATATATTATAAAAAGTAGAGGGTAGAGTCCGCAGCCTTGTCTTGTCGGTCTGGTTCTTGTTCAATTTTACAGAAATGAGATTGGATTTGTGGATGTTGTTAATAATCTGTTGAGAGACATTGTCTTGCTTTACAATTTCAAGCAATTTTTTTTTTCTGTTTACTTGGTCAATGATGCTGCTTGTTGTTTAAAGGGGCCTAACATCGAGGTCATCGGCCCCTAATGGCACCAAATGAGACGAAATGTAAGGACAAATAAAAATCCATAATCCTCCGCTGACCAGAATTCAAAACGTGACGACTAAGAATGAATGGGTGGATATGAAGTTAAAAGAATCAGTGGATCCGACCCGCAATGCCCCACATTCCCAGAAACTAGCGTTAAACAATAGTATTATTGACCAAGGGACTGCTTCTAAAAGCACAATACTGAATGGATGATGCTTGTAGTCTAAAGGGGTCCACCCAGGTCATCGGCCCCTCATAAGGGTACTTATTGCTAGGAAAGTAGAACCATGGTGTTTTTCATGTTACGGCACTAATCGAGAGTAGCGTAGACTCGTGGTATTCCACAGATTATGGTACTACTCACAGGTAATGTGATGCGCACACGTAACACAGATCTATGGTGTTTCGCATATTGTGTCGCTATTTACAGGCAACGCAAACCTATGGCGTTCGTCACGTAAGTGGACTAACCACAGGGACCCGCACTACCCCGTGGTGTTCCTCAATCATAGGCAAGGCGGAACCATGGTGTCGCTCATAAAGTGGTACGAATCCTGAGCACGCACAAACCTATTGTGTACCTAAGATAGTGGTACTATGCGCAAGTAAAAGCGACCCATGGTGTTCCCTGCACGGTGGTACTAATTACAAGTTGATCATCCCTTGGTCGCCTCTTACGACGGGCAGGGCAGACCGTGATCTGCGGCCCCTACGCACAGGATCGCCTTTTTGAAGTGTGTGTCTCTGGTAAGGATTTGTATGCCTATAAGGCACTAATGATTTCGAATCCTTCAGAAATGTTCTAAAATTACCAAGAAGATAAATTCTATATCCTAAATTTTCTTAACAGGAAAAGAGGTTTTGAACTAAACAACTCAATCTCTAATAATTGTCAGCTAAGTCAACAATAGGGGACTTGCTAAAGATATTTTGCAGGAACCTTGGATATGGAGCACATCATTCTGTATCTTTATTGAAGGACTAGCTGATGTACCTGTGCTTCGCTACGGAATTCTCAGAATGACTGTCTTTCTGCTTTTCCTACCTGAAGTCGTCAGTAGGAATGTACGGATTAAAAGCAATGTTATCATATAAAATACTCGATCTAATGAAAAACCGCACATTTTGTCACTTTTAACGAACAGTACTATGGTGCCAGTCTTAACACTCCAGAGTTCCAGAGCTGGAATGACCAGGCCACAGACAGCTGTGAACACTCCTCTGCCAATATTCCGTTAAATATGCACACTGCTCAGTCTAATCAGTGCCTCAGAGTAGGGATTGAATAGCTCGAATGCTATGATGAAACAGTGTGTTACGTACCAGAAGTACCAGATAATGTATGAACCAGAGGAATGTCATGCTAAAGAAGAAAGTTATCTAACTCCCCAGCTACTTCCCGTCAATATTCAGGCAGGCTGCTACACTCGGTACGACCGGGCGAGTTGGCCGTGTCGTTAGGGGCGCGCAGCTGTGAGATTACATCCGGGAGGTGATGGGTTCGAACCCCACTGTCGACAGCCCTGAAGATGGTTTACCGTGGTCTCCCATTTTCACACCAGGCTGTAACATAATTAAGGCCAGGGCCATTTCCTTCCCACTCTTCGCCCTTTCCTATCCCATAGTCGCCATGAGTCCTATCTGTGTCGGCGCGACGTAAAGCAAATTTTTTAAAAACCACGGTATACAGCAGTAATCCCATCTATCGGAGATGAGCGGCAACTGAGACATTAAGCACATCACAAGAAACAATGGTCAATATTATGGCGTCTTATAAAATTAATTATAGCGTAGACTGTAGTTCGTTATTCCTCGAGTTTACATACCAATTTTCATTAAATTTACTCATTTTCTCGTGGCGGCGCTGATATGGACTTAGCAACAAAAATCCACATTCATGAATATCTGCGTTACCATAGCTGGTACACTAAAAATATATAAGATGTGAATGATCGGAAATTTAATAATATACAATTTAGTTATATACTATATATACTATTTGTCAATAAGACCACTAATAACATAAATATTTGAGAATTACATTTTAGGCCTTCCCCTAAACTACCATTTCTCTCAGCGTGAAAAATATTATTTATGGCCTAAATTGTAGCCGTTTTCTCGTGATGCGTGTACATACATACAGACAGACAGACAAACAGAAATTACGGTAAATTAAAAAGTGCATTTACTTGTTACTGTGGACACGACTGATACAGAAATATAACCCTTTTTAAATTCTGAGCAATGTACAGACAAAACTCTTATTTTCTATTAATGAAGGATTAATCCCTAAATGTTAAAAATGTCAAAAGGACCAATAGGACCAAAAAAAGGTTCAAATATGTACATTTAAAAAAAATGTAAATAAATGTAAATAAAAATATGAACGTTACGTTCTTCCGGTACTAAAACTAATAAAACTAATAGGTAAATAACTAGTAAGTTTTTTTGCAAAACTCTCCTTCGAGAGAAACCTCTGAGGGTAAAGGGAAACCTAATCTCCGGGTCCACCGCCCACAGGTTTTTTCACACAGGTTATACAACGGCGATTTCCATGAAGGATACATGGCCGCTATATCCGACACGGAAAGTTCTCCCCTCCCAGTCGTATAACGAACACCTAAACCGCTCGGCCAAAGGCGATGGGGCAGGCCAAGTGCTGGTAGTTACGTACAACCGGCGTCGGTTCACAAGAGGGCAGGCATAACAGTCAGTTCCGAAGTGTAAGTCTTGGGAAAATTGTTGTTCCCTTATTCATTCGTTAATGAGGAAGCTAATACAGCAGAATTATATCTTTATAAATATTATAAATTTAAAAAGTCGAACCATGTTATAATGATGCAAACTTTCTATTTATTATTATTTAAACCATTTACCCTCCAGGGGTCGGTTTTCCCCAGTACTCAGCGTGGTGGTGGTGATTATTGTTTTAGCAGGAAACTACTCAGAGGGGAAGGGATGCGACCCCAGGCCTTCTAAACTACTGCTACCTGAAGTACAGCCTACTAAGTCTGAAAAATATATCGACGATATTATTCGTACGCTTGCAAAATAAAAAGGAACTAACTTCGTAAAAGCGACGATTACGTCGAAATCGAACCTACACCTAACCCTCGAGTCCGGCTCGTTTTGCCATCAGAATGTTGGCCAGCAGATTGCGTACCTCTCCGCAGTGAGGGTTGGAGATTCGCCCGCCACGTTAAGCCTTGGGCAGAGCCCTTGGTGCTATTCGACAGGAGTATGCTTTGTGCCAGCCATTCCTTTCAACTCTTTAACTCCTCTGATGAGGAGGGCATCCGGTCGTAAAAACTCGCTACGAAGATTCATTTCACTCCATAGCCTACCCCGTGCCGGGAGTGTCTTGGCCTGGTGCACGTCTTTCTATTTGACACCCATAGGCGACATGTGCGTCTGCGACGGTGACACCCGGTGTCGGTGCTGCTCAAAGATTTACAGCTCCACTCGACACCGCACGTCTTTTTTCCATTACGTCGCGCCAGGTCTTATGGGGACGACAGGATAGGAAAGGGCTAGGAGTGGGAAGGAAGCAACCGTGGCCTTAATATGCTTGGTGTGAAAATGGGAAACCATCCTCCCAGTAGTGGGGTTCGAACCCACTGTCTCCCGAATGCAAGCTGCCAGGTACGTGACCCAGACCGAGTGTGTAGTAGATGTTAGAGAACACTAGCAGTAAATGCGAACTTCGGGCTGTTCCGAGGTGTCAGTAGACGGATTAATTTGAGTGGTGTGAGGTTTCGCCCTCCAGGATTAGTTTTTCCCCTCGGTCTCTACCGCCTCAGAGGCAGTCTCCTGGAACGGGAGACTCTGGGTCAGGGAGGAGGACCAGTACCTCGCACACCGACCGCGTTATGCAGCGATGGCAAAACAAGGAAGCGGCCGTGGCCTTAAGTTAGGTACAATCCCCGCATTTCCTTGGAGAAGTCCGAAACAACGGAAAAGCACTTTGATAATGGCTGACGTTGGAATGGAATCCTCTCTACTCAGCTGAACTCCCGAGGCTGAGTGGGCCCCGTTCCACCGCTCGTACCACTTTTCAGAGCCGGGGGTGGGAGTTCAAGAGGGCAAATTGGCGGAAATATTCGTTTCTTGGCGACTGCCCTACATGTCTCATCGTCGCAACAAGACCTGCCTGTGTCGGTCCGACGTAAAGAAAAAGAGACATGGGGGGGTCGTGTGGACATTTTCCCGCCGCTGTTGATGATGACTGGTAATCATTACCATCGCATCTACAGTAATTCCAACTATTTAAAGCTGCTTATAGAAACGGGACTGGTGGTGATGGTTGTTTTAAGAGAAAGTACAAATGGGCAACCATCCTCTAATCAAAGAGGAAAAAATGGACAGGAGCCGACACTTTGCAAAATGAAGGTATCGGCCAAAGGAAGACAAAGGCCACGAAGGGGGCGTGAAAATGAAAGACTTTCTGGGACTTGAATGGTCTAATACCGTGGGGGTCGCAAAAGAACCAGAGTTGGTCAAGGGAGGTCGGATAGGATAGATGCAAGTGAGGAGCCTGGCACAAGTAAGTGGAATCCATGCCAAGACTCAAGTAAGGGTCCCAAGTTCATAACCCGAGGCAGCTCGTACGGCAGGCAGGGTGCGCTTATCGTCTTACGCACACATTCCTTGTAGTCTTGAATTAGCGCAACATCACTGAAGTTGAGATGAGAGGAGAATGGCACACCTGGCGAGGTAGGAAATATTTCACGGATCTGCACTCGAAAATAAAGGACAAGTAAGGAAGCGATTAGCACTTAATGGAGAAAACATTGCATTCTATTCCATTTTTGCCGGCTGAAAGTAGGAATTATTAAAAAAAGATAACAGATTTAAAAAGAGATATTTCTGTGCAAGCCGTTCTCTTATCAGTTAAAATTCTTTCTTAGCGGAAAAAGGCACAAAATGTCCTATTGGTATAGCGCCACAGCAAGTAGTGGAGACTCCGCATGTGCTGTGAGTTGCTTTACGTCGCAGCGACGATGAGATAGGAAAGGGGTAGGAGTGGGAAGGAAGCGGCCGTGGCACTACAGTCTGCTGTGAAAATGGGAAAACAGCGGAAAACAGGGCTGCCGACAGTGGGGTTCGAACCCACTATCTCCCGAATGCAAGCACACAACTGAGGAAAGGGAGCCGGTTGTCCCCCCCCCCCCCTTTTTTTCTGCTACGGTCATGGGCACTGAGGTATGATTCACCTAGGGTTGCCAGGTCTCCTGTATTTTTCGGCTTTTCACGAATTTTACCCATGTCACGTATTTCATAATGTTTTCGTCAGCCTTCGTGGCTCAGGCGCAAACGCGCTGGCCTCCCAGCGCTCGGTTCCGTGGTTCAAGTCCCGGTCACTCCATCTGAGATTTGTGCTGGACAGAGGGGAGGCAGGGCAGTTTTTTCTCCGGGTACTCTGGTTTTCCCTGCCATCATTCATTCCAGCAACACTTTCGAATATCATTTCATCTGTCAGTTATTAATCATTGCCCCAGAGGAGTGCGACACGCACAATTCCTATCCTCGCCGCTAAGTGGGAACTTCATTCATTTCGTCCCTTATCCGGCCGAATGACTGGAAACAGGCTGTGTATTTTCATTCATTGATAATGTTTTCCTTCGTGTTTCATAAAGTTTTATGTATTTATTCATTAACGCTAACATTTCCGTGTTATCTTTGATTTCTCTCTTTTTTCATGTCGGTAAGCAAATGGTAAATACGAATGAAAGTTGTTGTAATTAAATACTGAAGTACATTGACGAGCCTGTTGCAATATCTACACGTTTTGGCTAACACTCATTTGTGTGGACTGCGCACCACTCGGCAAGTAGGCGCGAGTCGCTGTTGGCTGTTCCAGCCAATGTTAGCAGGCCTAGTGCTACGACATTTATTTTAAAATCCTTTTTGAAAAGCTGGCAACCCTTGCCGCGCGCATTCGTCAATGGTCTGGCAGTCTCTTTAGCAGGGGCAATAAACATTCAGAGACATTACTGGAATGAAGAACCTCGAAAGTTGGATTTTAGATTGTAAACTGAACATACCATTCGCTGTAAAACTGCTGACCTTGATCGTATTGTTCTTGCTCTTTGTCTTGCACCTTCATTCTCTTCTATCATCATTTTGTCCGCCGATCCCTTAGCGTCTGCTAATGTACTAGCGGTACATTAGTTTTAATTCTAATACATATGTAACATTGTTCCTAGGGTGAAAGAAGAGTATTTAATGAAAATCTCAAAAACTATTATTACCACATTTAAGTTGCTAAATTGTCAAGCTTCACCTCTCTGCCGACATTCGCTCAGAACGCATCAGAAAACTTACAATTTTGTAGCTCGTCAGTTCTGCTCTCGCCCTCCCCATCCCATCTACTATTCCCCAATACTTTTTGTTGTCCGTACATTTTTGTCCCCCTACTTACACCTCGTTCTGTCATGTGTTTGGGGAGATTTTGTACTACAACTTGGGTCCACTCAATCACGTCACCGTGAACATGAATTAGGATATTAGATTGATGCTTTTACAGCCCCCAAAGTACTCTGCATACAGTATCTCTAAATAGCGTGCGTCGTCCAGAGAGGCCTGGCGCAGGTATTTAACTTGAGGATGGGGCCCGACCTACGATCAATTCTAACGCTGAAGATGGCAGACGAGCCAGAGGAATTAACTAATCAAAGTATAAATTTCCGACCTGGAAGGGAATCGAACCCGGCGCCCCCTGCAACCAAAGGTCAGCATCCTAACCATTTAGCAGTGGACTTATTCAACAACAACAACAACAACAACAACAACAACAACAACAACAACAACAACAACAATCCCTGCAAGGCACTACATCTCTGACTGCGCTCTGCCTACTAAACTACTGTTGTTCAGTCCTAAGGTCTGTAAATGTTATTGGGCTTGACGTCTCATGAACTACTTCACAGTTTTCAGAGACGCCGAGGTGGCAGAATTTAGTCCCGCAGAATGAGTTCTTTTATGTGCCAGTAAACCTATCGGCACGAGGCTGACGTATCTGTGCACCTTCAAATACCACAGGACTGAGCCCGGATAGAACCTGCCAAGTTGGGGTCAGAAGGCCAGCGCCTCAACCTCTTGAACCAGTCAACCCGGCAGTTGTAGAATACGAGATGATCCGCGGTTAGTGCGAGGATTCCACTCGTCTGTTCTTGATTTTCTAGGGATGCTAATGCACCAGCAGATAAATGCTAACTGTGATTACATATGTCGCATGGCCCTCAGACCCATGTAAAAATCCCTGACCTAGCTGGGAATCGAACTTGGGGCCTCCCCATAAGAGGCAACACGCTACCCCTAGACCACAGGGCTGGCCTATGGTGATGAAAAAAAAAAAAATTACAATAATAATAATAACAACAACACAGACTGTCAATCCTCTACACAGCACAGCGCCTATCTCTAACTAAGAAGACCAACGATCCTCTCAGATGGCCCTTGTGCATGGGCGCGATAGAATAACACCCACACAATCCCTAGCCGAGTCCTGGCTTTCCTTCCACTTACTTGTGCCAGCTATCCTATGCCATCTCCCTTGGTCAACTCTTATTCTTTTCTGACCCCGACGGTATTAGAACACTCGAGGCCTAGGGAGTCTCATTTTCATGACTTCGTGACCCTCGTCTTTCTTTGGCCGATATCCTTTCTGGAAGTGTTGGATCCCTTCCATTTTTTTTCACTGATCAGTGTTAATAGAGGATGGTTGCCTAGTTGTACTTCCTCTTAAAAAACAATAATCACCACCACAACCACCTCACCCCTCAGATGGAAGGCGATGGTACAAAACAAACTGTCAACTCTGCCAACACCAGGAACCCCTCACATATGCCATCAGAACAAGGCGGCTGGTTTTCTACGGACACCTGTATAGAATGTACTCCCACAGGCTGTGTTATAAGATCTTCAAAGTAGGCAGCAAGGGTAGAGCTACCAGATCCCTGTGGATCCAGCAGGCAGAAACAATCTCTGAGAACTTAATCATGCCACATACTAATTAACAAAGTAACAACTGTTCAACTATTAAAACAGACCATTCCTAAAATCCCTTACAGAAGCAAACTGAGATGAGACCAGGAAATGGTCCGAGGAATGCAAGATTGAGTTCATTAAGAAAAATGAAGAATTACTGGGCTGAGAGAAAAGAGCAGCAAAACCCATCATCAAGAACACCAGAAGCAGCACACATCGACAACAACACAGCTAAAGCACAAGCACCGTGGTCCTCAGGCGGTCCAAACAAACTTTAATAAAAATATAATAATAGTGTAACCAGCACAGGATGAGAATGAACGAAAGTTATGGACATGAAAGGGGTAACTTTCAACTTTGGTAAGGGAGGACATGCGTTTTTCATCTTTCTAATTCTCAGAAGTATAGCTGTACTGAAGAAAGCAAAATAAATTATCCAGGGTCTCTCATATACAAGCAGTGTTTTTACTCTCCGACGTGCAAGCATCAGTCGCCAATCTGAATCTCAGCGAGCCAGTTCTAGTTTCATCTTAATGGTCGTGTGAAGAATCATAACTCTTGCTAGTTACTGCAAGACGAATAACTGAGCCTACTTTTTCAAGACGACAGTAAATGCAGAGTAACAGAAGAAGAAAAATCGCGTGGGTGGTTACAGCAAGATTAAGCTCCTGCTGATACAGCAGAAGATTCCCTTCTTACAATCTGGGAATTGTTTGCAGACAGAGTGATCAGTGCCGGTCTCTTTCCCCCTCGTTCTCCAGATCTAACAGTGTGTGCAGTAAAGTGAGAGAAAAAGTGCATCAAACAAATCCTCACACATTGGAGGAACTGAAAGAAGACATTAAACTTTACAGTGGTAGAACTCACTCACGTCGGCCAGAATGTGGTTACCGGATATAATGCCTGTGTAATACAGTACTTTTAGCATGTTTTATAAGGCAAGATTTTATATAAGATTTCAGACACGCTTAAAGGAGGGCAGCCACGCACTGAGGCAGCTGTCGTAGCACAGAGTACAAACACCGTCTGCTCGGTCTCAGTTTATAGAGAGATCCTGTATTTCTAATTAGTGAATAGAGATGGAACATTCTCATTCAGAAGCTCTGGACGTTATAGTCTACTCTGTGTGGGTCTGTTTTCACATGAAAGGGCTTGTCATCTCTATTGACAAAGACTTCCTGACAGTCATGCCGACTTCTTGCACTAACTACCAATACAGGAGCTTGTTAGTCATTGGTATGTAAGTGAAGATGCTTGTAATAGTGTGTGCCAGTCGAGCAGGATGTACTGCAGACCATCTTTCTTTCTGCCTTTCCTACTCCAGGAACATCCAATGTGCTATTTTCCGAAGGCTTTGGCAACCCCACGTCTTCTCTGCCATCTGCAGACAACACGTATCCTAGAGGAGAATTGAAGGCGACTTAAAGGACACTTGTAACATGGAAGCTGAGTACATCTCATGGTAGCCCAGTGCAGATGCCTCACAATGCCAGCTCCAGATTCCTATCATAGAGACCATGAAGGTAACTTTGGCTCTATGTCCCCCAGGAATTAACACGGTACTGTAGGCCGAGCAAACTACATGGTCATGCGCTTCTCCACAACTTTCTGACTGAGAATCAAACTCCAGATTTTCCGGGTGAAACGAGCAAGGCTTTTGCACCTCAGCGTGTTCTTCAGAATCCGTTTCTCTCCTCTATTTGCTATTTGTTGCTTGTAATATTGAACTCTTCTAAATCATCTTTGACTTCTCTGAACCAATTATTTTTGTTTTACTTTTCCAAAAGTAGTTAATAGCCTGGTTTCATCTAATCCTGATATATGACAAGAAAAGGCAGTTCTCCTTTTCTCATTGTGCCTGTTATTGATTCACTTTCCCAGTCTTCTTCTGTGGTGTTCAATCCGAAGATTGGTTCGCAGCGGCTTTCCATGAACTCCGGTCTGTGGCTAATCTCTTCAAGCCCAAGTAATTATCATAACCCTTGTCGTAATGATTTGTTTTATGTATCCTAGACGTGGTCTACCTCTACAGTTCTTCCCTTCCACACTGCCCTCAAGTATTGTGTGCAAAATACTTTCATGCCTCAAGTTATGTCCAATCCTTTTCAGCGTTTCTTCATTAGTGATTTTTTCCACTCATGGAATTTTCAGCATTTTTCTGTAGCACGATATTTCAAAGGCTACTATACATTTCTTATCAGCCAAGCTATGAGTATACACTGCATTAGGCAACAATCTCCATCGTCCATCTACCTGGTGCATTTTATTAATGACTGTTCTGATAATCGTTCTGTCAACCTTCTGGATTCTATCTGTTGTTGATTTGGTGTTCAATTTAAATAACGTTTCACTCCAGCTTAATGACTGAATACTAATGTCACAATACTAAAATGAAAGTATAGAGGTTCCACCTTTTCAATACACTGTTATTAAGTTGTACCAATATTAAGTTACAACATGTTAACTTTGGGACCGGTTTCGACACATTTAAAGCGTCATCATCAGCCGATTAAGAGAAGAGGGCAAAAGGACTAAATCATAAACAATTATAAACACACGTAACAAATATAAGACGTTATTCACAGTCAAAGGGTGTATACTTTCTTTTTAGTATTGTGATTCTCAGTTCAATATGGAGCAATTATGATGTTTTTAACTTTAAAAGAATAATAATGTTGAAATTTGGCATTCACTGAAAGAGATTTCTTCTTGAATGTTGGCCAGGATGTGCTTGCATTCTGCCTTCAATTGATGCTCTCTCACTGGAGTTCCAGGGTATGATTTCACCAAGATATTTAAAGAACAAGACAGCGAGATGGCAGCGCAGGTCTAGAAAGCCAGGAGGATTTGTTGCAATGACCACATGCCACCTCATCAATTTGCAGGACTTCAGTGTGATCAGGCCAAGCCACGTCGTGTGTCAAATTGACTGTGTACGTGTACTTCAGATAACATTTTACAACATGCACTGGAGGGCTTTTAGTCAATACAGTACATTAGTGGACAGTCCTCGAAGAGTATGACCCAGTTCTGTCTATAGTCAGAATCTCTATCTAAGGCTGAGAGTTGATTTTATAATAATTTCTATATTATTTAATTAGATACACAAAAATCTGGACGTATCTGAGGAATGTCAATAAACAGAGATTGCACTGTACATTTCTTATATGAGTGTTGCAGGAAGTGGGCATGACTGGTCAAGCCTCCAAGGACATTGAGGTCACTGACTACCGAGCTCCAGGCATTACTTGGGACTGATAACTGTAAAGATTGAAATCTTGAGCATGACCTCGATGATGATAAACTACAGAATTAAAACAATTTCAAACACCCTCTTTAATTGGGCATAACGAATAAAGAAGAAGAATCCAGTAACAACAAAAGGGAAACAAAACTTATTAAAGTTTACTGATGCCATATGTAGGAGGTGCTGGTCACATCTGTAGAATGGACAATAAGATTTACTAAAGTGTGTATTGAAGAACATTCTAGTATATTGTACCCGTCCAAATGGTACCTTATGGAAACAAATGGAGATTTGCTTTAATTTGCATAAATTTCATGCATACGCACGGACCAATTATCAGCTGATAGCGAGGCCATCCCGTTGAGAGCAATGTGAGCCGGAACTGGGTCGAGCAGTCAAGGACACACGAGCTATGTCACAGCGGTGTACTCGTCATGCAAGAGAAGTTTGGAGAAGGGGCGACAGATTTCTGGAATGATCCAGACTCTCGTAAGAGGGGACAAATCATATTTAAGCTAAAATCTCAACCAACAGAAACTCTAATCCGGAGGCTACGTCGCCTTACTTGTTCGTTGGTCGAGAGGTGAAAGTTAGTACGGTGTAAGAGAGCGACAAATACAGTCTTCTTCTTGTTTAGTCACAGTCATACACTTTTTGTGGTATTTTCTGAAGAAGAGAGAAGATGTCAAGGGACAAACGTTTCTTTTGAAGCAGTCTAAATGATACAACTTTGTCTGGAAGTAAACGCCTGGAAACTTCGTATACGTTTGCCTAATCTCATGGACTTGGTCTGTAAATGTCCTAATGAGTTTGTATTTTGATTTTGAATTCAAATTTCACTGCACAATTTTGTGTCGAGAAGAGGTTATTATTTAACGAGTAAACTTGTGAAAATGAACAACAAATTACTACAGGGTGTGAGTCGAGAGACAATTTTGAGCAGTTTACGGCGTGTGTTGCACAACTGTAGGACATCTAATCAAGAGATCCACTGTACTGGACATTATTCTATGGTGCCAGAGGAAATGGGGCATCAACTGTTGTACATCTTTGCATCAAGAGTTAGACAAGTTAAGTATGATAGTGCGCAACTTAGTGAAGTAATACAAGTGGATCAAACCTCTAATTTGAATCTCAGTTTTAGCCTAACTACGAGAGCAAGATCTTCAGTTATGGATCAGCTAGGGAAGATCTCCACAAGAATTTCAAGGAATTATCGCCACAACTTCATATTGCCTGACTGTGCAGACATCATGTACTTCTAAGCTCTAATTGTGTCAGCGAGCACAATGAACTTTTACGACTCAATGTAATCTAGAGAGGAGATCTGTATTCATGTCTACACATCCCAGCTGAATCTGTCTACATCAGAAAACGTGAGTACTTGCTAAACCATATTTTTCCCTTTCTGTAGATTTTGTTAGATTGCATTCTAGGCTGATTGATTTCTCTACTAATAGTTAGATTTGATTTACTTTCACTTTGGTGTTGGTTAAGTAGAGCATGTGTGTTGCTAGTTCATTAGTGGTATATGCGTGTTACTTATGATATTCAAAGGTTATCACTGGTATAACGAGGTCATTAATAATAATAATAATAATAATAATAATAATAATAATAATAATAATAATAATAATAATAATAATAATAATTGTTGGCATTAAAGTGATGATAAATTAGAATATTTATAGAAATTCAGACGTATTCTGATTAATTAAATCTCATCGTAAGATTTATTTCATTCCTTGGCAGCCACGTGATAGGTATTTCTTCAGAATATTTCATGAGATCGATAATAATAATCATGGAAATAAAAGTAAAGGTTTAGGGCAAGATAATTGAACATGTTGTTGAGGTATAAATTTTGTTGAAGTGATGCTGAAACGTCAAAAATGCCCAATTTGACTGCAATGATATGGAACTGAATCCATACGGCATAGATGGTGCATGATGAGCTAATTGAAATGAGGAGTGAATTATAAGCACGTGGTTACTATTAGGGTACACATTGGTCATTAGTGATAAAAATGAAATGAAATGGCGTATGGCCGGGAGATTCCAGGACGGGTTCGGCTCGCCAGGTGCAGGTCTTTCGATTCGACGCCCGTAGGCTTCCTGCAGTGATAAAAGAAACTCAACAACAAATTAAAGATGTGATTGCTATGATTTAGGATTTGGTTTCATGCGATTGAGCATGTGTTATATGAATTTATCCTTGATTGAACGTGGCTGTGATTGACGATTTTTGTCTGACCGTGATCATTTGCCATCACATTCTGTATCTATATTCATTGTTATGAGTCACGTATGTCGTCATTGTAGGGTGATCTACAAAATATGAGGGCTCGTGATATTATTATAATAATAATACCCATACGGCAATAAATTAATTCCGTAATTTTAAGGCGATTGTGTGGTTGTGATGTATTTATGAACCTGTGTAGTTTATTTCTGTGTTACTCATGTGGATTTTCAGATCTTTGTGTGTATTCACGTAGTGAGAGATTCTGATCATTGTAGAACTCAGGACCTTAGATCTGTGATAGTATTGCTCTATAATTCCAACTAAGGTTTTAATATTGAAAATGTAAAAATTTATAGAAGATTAATTAATTGAATACAATCGAGCGAGATCTCAGGAAAGAGGAAATAACCAAAGACTCTGAAAAACAAAAGAAAAATTAGAAATCTGAAAAGAAAGAATCTGAGAAATAATCTGTTAAAGAAATCTGATAAATAATTAATAAATGATTCAAGTGTGAAGTGTTGTAAAGAAATTGAGCTTTAGGGATATAATAATCATAATCCCAGTAGATTTATTGATGTGAGTAAGGTAAAAGTCTCATAATTAAAACTGAATAATATACTAAGAGTAGGGTTAAATTGTGACAAATTGAGAATAGGAGTAACGTTGCCCGTAATTAGTTATGAACTAGAGATGGCAACTTAGGTCTTATGTTCTGAGACTTATAAAGCCTAAAGCATTTAAATTATTGCAGATTTTAAATCAAGACTTTGTGAAAATGTACAATAGTATAGGCATGATTTAGGACTTGAATTAAATAATATTCTAATTTCTAAAAGGATATAAATAACAATAAATAATATTAAGGAGAATGAGACGGAACTCTAAATGGTTCAATAGACTACTCTGAAGGTAGGTTGCTCAATTTCTCAGGAGTAACGTGCCATTGGAAACAAATGATTTAATTTGAATGCAATATTCTTAACTATCACAAACTTTCACTAATGTTGAAATTTGATTTTACAGTTATTTTGATTCACCATCGATTCCTGAAGTGGAGTAACCGATGATGATAAATAACATTTTGATTTAAAATGAAAAATCCAAGGAAAGTTCAAGAAGCATCTACTGGTAAATCATTTTTTCTTTTTTTTTTTTCTTTACATTCAGAGAATTGAACTCTCTAAGGTTTTGTTTGAAAATGGTATCCATAATTTTCTGTGTTGTTAATAAATAATCATTGTTGTTTTGTTGGTGTATTTTATTGTGCCAGCTGTCACGAATCCTGTCACCGGTAGCCTGCGAATATAAATTATTAAAGGATAGACTTCAGTTCTATGAACATTCCACCAGTGGGACTCTCATGCAGGCAGCTGAGTGACACCGGAAAAGGGGACGATATTTACCTCCCCCATTTAATTGTGTATGTACACAAAATGTGTTTCAAGATCAAAATAATGTACCTATATCTTATAAATATCAAAAGCAACACAAGTTCGTCCAAAAAATGAAAAAACCTACAACCTGTTTTCCAGTCAGTGACCGAGTCAGAAGCCCCACCTTGCAGCGAGGATAGGAATTTTGCCGGCTGTCGAGGCCTGTCACACTCCTCCGGGGCAATAATTATAATGACTGTCAGATGAAATTAAATGATATTAGAAAGTGTAGCTGGAATGAAAGATGACAGGGAAAACCGGAGTACCCAGAGAAAAATCTATCCAGCCTCCGCTTTGTCCAGCAGAAATCTCATATGGAGTGACCAGGATTTGAACTATGGAACCCAGCGGTGAGGCCGACGCGCTGAAGCCTGAGCCACGGAGGCATCATCCAAAATAATTCTAAGAGAAATATTTTAAAGTGTTGTAGAAACTTTGTCAATTGGGATGTTTAGTGTTTTTATACTGAAAATTTTTTTAGGATCAAATCATAGTGTTTTATACAGATACAATATTAACTCAATGGAATTTTAAGATGTAGGTGCAAATACTTCAAATTAGTTGGACTTTAAAGTTAATGAATGTAAATAGTTTAAGACATACTACATGTGACATATTAGATTAAGGTAAGTGTGTATCTTATATCTTTCCTAACTAGGCAGAAGATGACCTAAAGGGAAGGTTGAAAGTAGTCCCGATGTATAATAAATAATAATACCATAACATATGGAATTGAATAAGTGGACCAGCTCATCCTGTTGAAACTACAGAAAGCGTACACAGTAACATGGAATCACTACTATAAAAAGTGATATCGTGTAATGTCTTCATTACAGCTTTGCTGGAAGCATTATATGTCTCAGAAACCCAGGGGTGCAGTCTAAAATTGATGAAATAGGAAAGCAAGAATGAAAAATTCTTAGGAAAATATATGATCCTACTCGTGTAAATGGCACATATGGATTACAAGAAACTAGCAACTTGTACACAACAACTGATGCTGTACATAGGTGATGCTTGAAATTCTATGGTTATGTCTGTAGAATGAACAATAACATATTTACTATAATCAATTCAAAGATCAACTGCTTGGAAGAAATTAAGCAGGATTTACAAAAAATAAATTAAATCCTTTGGAACTCTGGTTGCAAACCGCACGTTTGTGGAAAGAGCTAAAAAGACCATTGGAAAACAGTGGACAGAAAAATGCAAAAACCAACACAGTGAATTCAAGAAGAGAGGAAGAAAAGGAAGCCATCAGACCAAGCTAATAACTTCAAACATGCTCTTTAATTGGGCATAGCAAAGAAAGAATCCAGTAACAACAAAGTGTTTTTTTGTGTGGCCTCCTTACCAGATGTGAGCAACTGACAGAACATAAGATCAGCAAATACCAGGTGGGTTTCAGAATAGATTTGGAACCTCACGACACTGCACACTCTGATACTCCATACACAACTAACCTAACCTTAACATTACAAGATATTAGAATCATTCCGTATTGACGGTTTTCACTTTACAAAGGTAAAATTAATATTTGCCACTTCAAGTCTAGGCTAAGGTTATGACTGCTTACAATTTTTCCTGTTTTAATGCAGGTGTTTTTTTGCTTGTTCTATGCACCATTTGATTTTTGAAGAAGGATCTCACTCTTGACAACTTAAGGTAACCCTCTAGCAGGTGAACTTAGTTACCGCCTCAACAGATCCACAATTCCTTAGAGTCAGGGAGCCCGATGAAGCAGGACACAAAACTTACTTTCTGGTCTACAAATGTGAGGTCTTCTATGGAGAAACAGGCTTCCAGAAAGAACCTTCCAATATCAGATAACAACTGAGCTGCAAGGTGTAATATCTTTATTTTCCACTTCCATTTCAACATAGTTTCATCCTCCTTGAGACCTACAATGTGGCAATATTTCTTTCATATAACAAGTAACGAACAACCAGCTACATATGTTAAGAAAGTAAGTAAACACAATATCTACTCAGACTACAGGGATAATATTGAGAGATATTTCTTGACATTGCAGTCTGATGTCGTTTACCACAGAAATGCCGCAGTCCTCAGGCTTGGCAAAAGGGGTGAAGAGGTCTGAGTTTGTCTTCTCCTGCTTGAAGCCTCAAATTATCTGTCAGTCGCCTCAACAGTATGAGAGAAAACTTGAGTAAATGTTCACAGAGATACAGGTGAAATGGTTTGTACATCTTGTACATACCGAAGTACTGTCTGAATGACTTTATCCAACTGTTACCATTGTAGGAACATTTGTAACTTTGGGAAACTTCAGTACAAACCCCCTAGATTCAGACTCCTCTGAAATTACCTGTCTATCAGGCATGCAGTATCACTTACCACAAAAAACTTCACATACACTACTGGACCTATCATGGGCAGGCATCTGCTCCTGGACTGTCAGCCCACGACAGCACTGTAACGCCCTAAGCAGAAACCCAAATACGTGGCTTAAAGAGACTACAGGTGAACACTTTTTCAATGTCATGGCATGAGGTAAGTCAAAGTTAATATTGACAATATGGTCACCACATTTAACGACATGGCAGTGCAGATGCTTGACAAACACATCCCTCTAGACACAGCACATGACTAAAAGACTCTCCCATGGTTAAATGATAATCCAGTGATGGCTAAATGGGACGCAGCTCATAGGAAACAAACATTATCCAACCTACTACAAACAACTACGTAATAAAATAACTGGGACAGTAAGAAATGCTCCTTATAAAACCTCATGGAATGACTGCTCTATTAACCAATTTGGACTAAATAAACTGTATGAGGTAGATGACGTGGAGATTTCTCTTGAGGAGCTGAATGATCACTTCGCACCCTCTTATGAACCATCAAAAAAGATACTTTGAGTGCAAATAACAACATATCCTCTGCAGGTTGAGAAAATGTTTATTTTAGTTATGTCTCACCTCCGTGAGTGTAAGTGGCTATCTTACGAAATAAAATAAAGGCACAAGAGTATTATAATGTTGAAGAAAATTATTGATGGTATTATTTCAGTGCTGACATTCATATACAACTGCTCTCTTAAAAACAGTGTATACCCAACTGCCTGGAAAATGGCCCTGGTACACCTTTTACCAAAGACGTATCTTCTAGATTAAACAGTGACATACTATCAATGGCAGCCAAGGTCACAACGTGCAGTACTATCTTTCCAAGCATGACCGAGGATGTAAGACAGGCTATTGATGAGCAACAAGTGGGCAATTCCAGTCCTCATGGACTTTTAGCAAAGCCCTTGGCTCTGGAGACCATGATTTGTTGCTATCCAAACTTTATTGCCTAACTTTTCTCCGACAGTAAACCGAGATGGATTAAGATGGCAATGTGTCCTCAATCAAGGTAACTTTTCTTCGTGGCAACATGTAAAAGCAGGTGTCCCACAAGGGTCAACCCTGGCTCCTTTGCTATATTCAGTCTTTATCAAAAACCAAGGTAAACATCTGACACATTGAAAACAACACAGTTATGCTGCTGTTAAATATTTTCCTTTTCAGGTATTTTCTACATTTTGTTTAATCACAAATTAGTTTCAACAAACTGAAGAACCTAATAGAGATACTGTGACGTAGTTTACGAAGAGCCGATACAAGAACTCCAATATAAACTACATTCCGCACAGAAGGCCTGTGCAAGATTTATATGTAACTTGAAATTTTCTCATCGTGCTCCCCGGTCTTACAGTAACCTCGGATGGGTTCGCCTTGAAGACAGACGCATGCCGCATAGCTCGACTTCACTGGACTTTACCTTACAATCCTCAACCTACGTGTATGAATGATTTCACAACCTATGAAACAGTCCAAGAAATACTACCAGAGCACTGAACATGATACTGCTCACTATTTCTAAGCCTAAATTCTCAACCTAAACAATTCGTTCCCTGTTATGACCAGTCGTAAACTGAACCTTCTTCCACAAGAGGTCAGAGGGATATTGAAATGTGGAAGCTTTGAACGAGTTAGCTCAAAGAGCTCATAGAATGACAGCATTTCTTATTCCTTTAATGACGATGATGATGATGATAATAAATTTAGATCATCATCACTGTTATTAAAAGTAAGTAGTACTCAGCTGTGGTGATCCTTATCCCAAACCCTATTTTAGTAATATTTCTCACCCACAATTGGTATTCTCTTAATGTAAGAAATTGCAAGTATTTCAACACTAAATTGTAAATAATAGTACGGTTATATATGCACCAGAGACTTGGATATTGAAAGCAAGAGATGAGAGTAAAATCCAGGCCAGTACAGTAGGGAAGACAAGGAGAGGCAGAATAAGAAATGTTGAGGTCAGGAAAGAAACTGAGTGACAGGATAGAGAAGAATAAATTGAGATGGTCTGGGCGCGTTATGAGGATGGAAGGATACCAAAACAAGTGATGGAGGCTAAGATAGAAGGAAAGAGGGCAAGATGGATGGACTCCATCAAGAACAGTATAAGAAGACTGGACTGGAGTACAGTTACTGAGGAGCGCCACCAACAGGAACTGGACAATGGGAAATGAAAATGTCGAGTACGGTCATCTAGGTTGTTATTGCTACTAAGTCCTTCATAGGTATTACATTATTGTATTTAAGAGGATAAATATCCATTTACCTAGTATACTGCATTGTATACTACATGTTTTATGTACAGTAAGACAGCGCAATAATATATTCAATTTTTTCCAGTTTTTCATATTACTTATGTAATCCCTAATTAAGACAGGGACAAGTGACACTAACTTTGCTGGTTGAAATAAATCATCCATGTATGTTATCCCATTGGAATCTCTTTCTCCTTTTGTGTTTGTCCTGTGCTCCTAACGTTTTAGCACTTGTAGATCGATGAATAGAGAGATCATTCTGTAATACTGGACCCAACAGCCGCATGATATGCGCTCTGAGAAGCAGCCAATGTACAAGTAAAAATTCTCATTATTGTTCCGTATTGAAGATGACATTAGGCATAAAATCTCAAGGATAATTTAATAAAACCACCTATTCAATACTTCCCACGTTTAATGTGGTTTGAATCTACATGAATTTATGTAACTTATCAGGTACATGTTTCACCCATTATTTTGGCATCTTTTGCCTGTAAACCTTTAGGTCAAGTTTTGAGACCTTTTTAACCATATATAGTATAATATATAAACGTTAATAATCTCTTACGACTAACATGCTAGGATGATCATTTTTAAGATGTGAACAAAACATAACTGTGAGTAACATAAATTAATGGTGTTTTAACACAATTAAAACTTGCTGGTCTTATTCTAACTTAAAAATATGTCCAAAACTAATGGATGTTCTTCCTCTACCATAAGTCTTGGGTGAACATGTACCTGGTAAGTCTACATAAATTAATGTAGATTCAAACCACATTAAATGTGGAAAGTATTTAATAGGTGGTTTTATTAAATTATCCTTGAGATTTTATGCCTAAGCAGCCAATCTATGCTCCAGTATCCAATTACAACATGGAGAAATATCATGTGCACTCCCTCAACGAAACCTGCCGCATTGTTACTGGATGTTTGAGACCTACACCTTTGGAAAAAGTGTATTGCCTTGCAGGGATAGCACCTCCCGATATTCGCCGTGAAGTGGCAACCAAGAAAGAAGTGTTGACATCGGAAGCCCACCCTTTCTTTGGATATGAGCCACCACGCCAGCGGCTTAAGTCTAGGAAAAGCTTCTTGAGAGTAACCGAAACACTTGCAGGAACAGCACAGCAAGCAAGAATTCAAGAATGGCGCATCAGGAGTCAACATAAGAGGACCAGTCAATGGATGACCCCAAAAGAGGAACTCCCTCCTGGCCATGTCACAGACTGGGTGAATTGGAGAGCACTGAACAGACTGCGCTCTGGTGTTACGCGGTGCAGGGTAAACCAGAAGAAATGGGGTTTCGAAGTGGACAGTACCTTGTGTGTATGTGGAGAAGAGCAGACCACAGCCCATTTGCTGCAATGCAGTTCATGCCCATTCAGCTGCACAACAGAAGACCTGGTTAAAGCGAAGCCAAATGCACTTGATGTTGCAAGCTTTTGGGCTCACATAGTTTAATGTGGCTCTTCGCCATTGGAGTATTTATATTATGTTTTATGTTTTTCCTTATCTTTAATTTTAAACTTAATGTATGCTTCTGACACGATATAAATAAATAAATGTGCACTCCGTCACCGTTAGTGGTGCAAGAGGTACCATACCGGGGATGAGGAAGAGCTTTGCCTTCAAGGAAAGCTACCTAGTGGCTGTGCGTGGGTACATGCTTCTTTTAAGGAGCCCAAAATGTAAAAATTGTACAATACTGTGTTCTATGGTAAACCCATTGAGGGTCCGTTTCCTAAATAAAGGATTATATATATCTTTATGTTTATTCCCTTTTGCTTGCCTTATCCAGCTTTCATTTTATCCTACACTTGAAGACTGTCGATGTCTGCAGGAAGCAGGAACGAGAGTGGGAAGGAGAGAGCACAGGCTCTTCCCACACTGAACTCTCTTTATGTGTTCCTTTCCTTGTTTATATCTGCCAAGATAATCTAACAAGAATCATTAGGATGATTTCACAGAAAGGATGAAAAAACTTCTATTTTAAGATTATGCCGAAATATTCTGAAATAGTGTTCAGTATAATGAAAATGAATCATTTTAGAGTTAAATACTTCTTGTTTTATCAGTGAAATCCTCCTCATGTAAAACAGTAGTTGCACAAATGCTACTTTGCTATGCTTGCATCTGGCTCCTGGTTTTGGTTAGTCCTTCCAGCTCACGGACTGGGTGGAGCATTCCATATCACCTGACAGAATTATATTAAAAGAAAAATTATATAATTAGTCCACCTTAGTCGATTAAAAGAAAAATGTAAGAAAATTCACGCAATTGGTACATGGATTGTCTAAGGTACACAAATTATTATAGAATTTTTATTTTACTACACTGTCAATACAGAACAAATTAAGTCAGCTATAGTATCCGTTGTAACGTAAGTTGCTAGACAGCAGGCACGCTGCCTAAATGGCACCACGTCAACACATCACACATCCCTCCACACAGGGTGGGCACCCAGCCTGTTCCAGGAAGTCCTCTTTCTTGCTGTACTACCCGCCATAAAAGAAGAAGAAGAAAATATGCTAAATATGGTTATGTGGAAACAATAAAATAAAAAGCATTATGTTAGAGAACACCACTGTCTTGCCAGTGCGTACTGGACATCAATTCTCTGCAGCTACTTTAAGAACAAAGGAAAACCTGGGATTTAAAAAAAAATACAGGAACACTACATAAATCTGCTCTCAAAATCAGGAGATGTCTCTGCAATCTGGAGAGAGGAAGGAAGGACCAAAAATACGGAGTCTGCCACTTCTTTCGCTGTGCTTCGACCATTCAGGCGTATCTGGATCTTAACATTTTTAAATGACGATTGCCGAGATATTGCAACATACTGGCTCACGAGTTTGTCCTTGCACTTCGCTACTTGACTCGATACCTTCCCGTCTGTGTGTACGTCAATGTTTTCAATCATCAGCATGCAAGTTATTAGGAATGTTCTGCCATATGTTGAATATATTTAAACGTTGGGGAAGGTCAGAGAATCGAAGAGTATTTGGCAGGGAAGTGTATAGTCTCTGGCTTGACAGGTAGTAATCAAACATGGCTGCATGCAATCGCATTACAGTTCTAAGAATGAAAATCACATAATTAGGTCAGAATATTAATGAAAGTGTCCTGGTCTGGAAAGCCAAGATAATGCGTCGTGCTGAGCAGTGGTCGCTAGGTAGGCCATTGTCCTTCGAGGCTGTTAACGAACCCGCTACGTACATAATGTATTGCGGGCTAGGGTAAGCCTTCACCTGCAATTATTGGAGTGATCATTTAGTGATAGGATTTTAGGATCACTCAAAGTATGGGCTGAATTTTGAGGCTGATGATTCACTGGCACGTAATTCCAGAGAGAATAAAAAATAAAAATGAATGAAGTACTGTAAATCCTGTTAAGGTCTGATCTTCGTGTCTTCCTTCAGACGATCAAGCCACCGTTTCTTTGGACAGCTGTCTTAGTTACTGATAGAACTAACCTTCTCATGACTTGCCCATACCACTGAGGTGAGCTTCTTGCATCTTGTATGAAACTGGTGCAACTCTCATCCATTGTCTGACGTGTTTGAGTTTTGCAAGTCCTAACAACCATTCTTTATCTCCTCATTTTGAGTACCTTCCTACCATTCTTCCCATCTACTTACTTGTCTGTTTCTTGTAACTTATGACTACGATTTCACGAGATCACCCACACAGCAAAGTGAAGCTAGTTTCATCCGAAAGTCCACTTGTGGATCCAACCAGCCTTGACACGTGCCAATGTACTTTAACCACACATGCTCACGCAACCATGGTATCTAGTGTGGAGTAAGCTATAACGTGACTTTTGCAAATTATATATTTTCAGGTCTATATTTTGAAATAAACGATAGTCATGTGACAGATATCTCTGGGAATGTTGATGCAAATTTTCATGACATTCCACCCAGTGGTTTAGACATGCGGTCATGTTGTAAACGGTATGCACTAACCAGTGTCTTGGTAGGTGTGCTAGGTACCAACTGATGAGCCCAGCCTAGCACACGGGGGCAAAATGCTGGCAACCAGGAATGAGTTAGCTGAAAAATTTATAATGTCCAATAACAGACCACTTATATTGGTATTATGTTGTAAACAAACATAAAAGGTCCAATGAAAAGTATTTATAAACTATGTTATTTATGTCATTAAGGGGATTATCTGGATTTTTGGTCACCGAGAAAACACGGTCCCGTTTGAACTGGGCAAATGGTGTTGTACGCTACTTTATTTTGCATAAAGCAAGTAATTAATACTGCCATCACAAGGGACTGTACTGTGCCGCAGTATCCGTCTTCCACGGGACAGTCACATAGCATGTGCACCAGCTACTTTCCGCCAACATTCAGACGTGTTGGACGCAGCAGTAATCCCATCTGTCGGAGATGAGTGACAGCCAAATCACATCACAACAATGGTCAATGTTTTACGAGCTTTCGATATCGTAGGCCTTCACATTCTGGTTTCATCCGACACTGGGATATTAGAGCATGTAACGTGAAACCCGTTGTTCCTTCTTTCACGACTCTCTCTTGTCTTATGCTTCAAGCGATTGTTCCTTTACAGTTTTTATTTTTATTTTTAATAATCACTGTCATTATTTTTCTTGTCAATATGGACCGATGACCACACGATTTTACACCTTAAGACAACCATGACAAAAACCATTGCTAGTTAACACGACTGAAAATATTTCCAAGTTAGCAAAGCTTAACGTTGATATGGACTAAGCAACAGAAGTCTAAATTAACGAATTCTATTATCACAGTGGGTATGGTAAAAATGTATAAGACATACATGATTGGAACTTGTTTTCTCTATAACTTTTGTTATGTAGTACTTTTCGATAGGACCAATAACATAGGCATTTAAAAATGAAATTGTAGGCACCTTTCCCTAAGCTACCATTTCATCCACTGTAAATAAAATTATTTATACCCTAGAATGTAGTACCTTATTCCCAGACTTTAATTTTCTCGTTGTTTGTTGTTGATTTCGACTTAGCAACAAAAACAAAATTCATGAATATCTTTTTTACCATAGCCAGTATGGTAAAAATGTATGACATAAATTATTGGAAATTTCATTCTATTTAACTTAAGTTATGTAGTATTTATCAATAGGACCATTAATAACATAAATATCTGAGAATTCAATTTTAGGCCATCACCTACACTACCATTTCACTCAGCGTGAATAAAATTATTTACGGCCTAGATTTTAGTGGCTCATTTCTCAACTTTACATACTGATTTTCATCAAATTCTCTTCCGCCATTTTCTCATGATGCACATACAGACAGACAGACAGACAGACAGACAGACAGACAGACAGACAGACAGACAGACAGACAGACAGACATGACGGAAAATTAAAAGAGCATTTCGTTGTCGCTGTAGACATGACCAATAGAGAAATACCATTCTGAGCAATGTACAGATAAAACTCTGATGAAAGCAAGAAGAGAGAAGAAATACACAAGCCTTACCTGGCACCGTCTCACCGTTGAACTTCATCTCGACAAGGTGACTCAATGCCTCGTGAGGAACAAAGGACGCAAGGAAGCGTTGGTTACCAAGATTACGCACAAAGCTAGTGACGTGGCCGCCATTCACAAGGATCTCCAGGTTGCCAGAGCCCGCCCCTGAGCCATCGACTGGAAACATGTACATTTTAAATACAGTAAGACATGTCCCTCCTCGGTCAACATGTTTTTATCATTTTTCCATGTCTCAAGTCATTTTCAAAGAATAAACAAACACTGCAACCTGAAATGTCTCGTTATAGATGGAAAACGATTTTAAGCACTGCTTATGAGGCTAGACCTACTTGCTGCCGGAATCACAACTAAGTTCGGTTTTACCTACATTTGTGAGCAAATGTTCCTAAACTCACAAAGAACAACCCACATAACATGGCTACTTATAAACACATCATACAGGGAACATGTGGAGAACAGAGACTTATTGTCTAAGCACGTACACATAAAAGAAAGACATGGATCCAAAATTTATGGCTGAAGCCTTTGTCAGTGGAGGATAGAATAACAAATTACTTATGAGGTAACCCTAAAATTTTTAAAGCACAGTTAGGCAAGATTCAGGTTCCCGTGTGATAATGACAAAAATATACAATAAAAGAACAACAAATACAGACCTAATACTAAACAGATTTGCATTCTACACTGACGGTAGAGACCGTGTTCACAGTCCACCTCTGCACTCTCGCTTATTACAACAAAGGAACCCACCTGTAACCTTCACTATGTTCTAAAAGGAGAGTATTCACAATACATCTTTAACCTCTAATCACCCATGTACAGTAATAACTCTCCCAACACTGAGGCATAGAAGTAAGGAATAATAAAATTACATGTCTGACTTCTACCAGGATTTGTCTCACTTGTTTTAACCAGTGGAATTCATCAAATCCAGAAGTCTGAAAGGTATCAATACTTACTCTCAAACTCGACAGGCTCGCCCACAATGCCGTTCGGTATCCGTCCCACCTGGATGGCTCGAGCGTTGTAGGCGTGAGTTCTGAACGGAGAGCCCGTCACCCTCTGGTCCCTCACTCTGATGTCCACGACGTGCTCGCCGATCTCGCTGGCCGTAAACTGGGCCACCAGGTGGTCGCTTTTGCGAAAAACATGCACCGGCACAGAACGGCGAGATGGCCCTGTGGCAGAGAACCATTTAAAAAAAAGATTAAGCATCATCATCCCACAGAAATATCTGCACTCAACCTTAGTAAATACTGTACTTTCACATTACCAATTAGAACATGTTTAAGGATTCATTTCAACATTAATATATGATGAATGTTAGTTAAATTATGGTTTAGAGATAAACATGAAAAAGACCAAATTAAAGGCAGTTGGTCAACAAACTCAAACTTAACTTACAGGATCCTTAAAGGGCTCAAAGGCAGTCAGTGATTTTGTATACCTAGGTTTAGTAACCAGTGACACGGGAAACTGAAAAAAGAAGATTAAAAGACAAACTGTCCAAGGTAGAGTGGCTACGGGCATTATGAAGAACTACAAAGATGCAGCACATTAAATCTCGGATCTTCTCTGAGCCCTGGACTGATAAGGCTGATGACCGTAGTTGAACTGATACCCTCAAGATGAGGATGATACAAGTTTCATGGGCAGAGAGCAACAAATGTGTTTATCAGATTAGAACTCTTCAAATGCGAGTGAAAGCTACCTACTTCTTGGGCACATTTTGGCGAGGGAAGGGCAGAAGGCAACGTAAAGGACAGAAGACACTGAGAAAGAAAAGCAAAAGACAGGAAGCCCGCAAGGGGAACAGAAACAGCGACACAAAGAACAAATCGCCGGGCTAAGTGGCCCAGAGAGTTGAGACGCTGCCTTCAGACTACAACTTCGCAGGTTTAATCCTGGCTCAGTCCAGTGGTATTTGAAGGTTCTCAAATAAGTCATCCTCGTGTTGGTAGATTTACTTGCACATAAATGAACTTTGGTTAGGTTGAATGGAGAATCCCACCTTCCAATACCTATTTGTTTTTTTATTGCTAGACCATATTTATGTAACATAATCCAGCATGGGTATCTTGCTAGTCTTATTTTATATATATAAAGCCACAAGGCTAACTGACTGACTCACTGACTGACATTAATGTTTGCCCACTCTGAGGTGAGCTAGGACCTTGAAATTCGGCAATCTGATATAAATTAGGCTGCAACCCAAGGGAAAATTCCAAAAAGTTCAAATTTTTCATATTTATCCCCCCACCGAATCAAAATGTAGGACTCAAATTTCGGGTTAGATCCTTCCGTTCCAGATGAGCTAGAAACTTGGAATTTGGCAATCTGATAGCTATTAGGCTGCAACCCAAGGAAAAATTCCAAAAAGTTAAAATTTTTCATATTTAATCCCCTTCCCCCGCCCAATCAATATATATCGGGCTCAAATTTCGTGTTAGACCATTGCAGATGATCCACGAAGTTGAAGTTAATCAATGTGATAGAAATTGGGCTGTAAGCCAAGGAAAAATTCAAAATAGTTCAAATTTTTCATATTTAGCCCCCTCCCCGCCCAATCAAATTATCGGATTCAAATTTCGTGTTAGGCCCTTGCAGATGATCCACGAAGTTGAAGTTAATCAATGTGATAGAAATTGGGCTGTAAGCCAAGGAAAAATTCCTAAACATTCCATTTTCTCATATTTACCCCTCCACCACCCAATCAACGTCCTCTGCACCCCTCCCCCCAAACAAAATGGCGGACGCCATGATGTAGTGCCTTACAAAATTAATATTTGGCAATGCTCTAGATCCAAGCCTGTAACCGACGAAGAAATTGCAACAAGTTCAAATTTTGAATTATTATCCCACTGAAAAATCGAAATATGAAGCCAAATTTAATGACGATGCAGACTTTCGTTTAGAGCTATTTTGTGGCTGAATGGTAATTGCTATCAATGAACTGATTGCACTTTTTCATCCTAAAATTAAGATTTCTACAATTTTGGTCATATGACTTTTTGTCGTATCTCGACCCCTTCTACCTTAGATTGAGCTTCATTTCCCCAGTTCTTGTCAATTTTGTTAAATTTCCATACATTTTTTTACTGATTAACACACTCATAAGACAGATAGAGACTAAATTCAACATGCTCCCTGGCACGACCATTGGCCATATGTAGACTGACTTTCGTCATTCTACTGC
This sequence comes from Anabrus simplex, assembly GCF_040414725.1. Lineage (NCBI taxonomy): Eukaryota > Metazoa > Arthropoda > Insecta > Orthoptera > Tettigoniidae > Anabrus > Anabrus simplex. The sequence continues at coordinate 99,353,972 of NC_090278.1, forward strand.
TATGAATGTATGGGAAACTGAAGGAATACCTAGGACCTTAATTTCAGCATAATCTATGTACCTTAATCAATTTATGGTGAAGACCATGGAGATACGGCAAAACCTCAAACAACCAAAATTGTAGGTCGTTGCATTGTCGTCCAGCGTGCCAAGTTTCAAGACTGTAGCTGTCTGCTAAGTTGGCAAAATCTTTTTTCAACTTATTTAAAGCGGTCGAAATTTCACCTGGATCGAAATGTTCACCTCCTTCTTTAGTATAATTACGCAAGATACTAGAAAATGCCTAAGACAGTAATATGGAAGACTAAAGGGGTCGTCTGATGGCGCAATCCGTACGTTGATACGACGTACCGTTTTTCCGCAATATATTTCCTAATTGAAGTCTGCACTATTTAGCGTGCACATTGCCTGGCTCTATATTATATATATAAAACCATTTGGCTCACTGGCTGGCATAAATGTTTACCCACTTCGGCATGAGCTAGAAACTTAAAATTTGGCAATATGATAGCAAATAGGCTGTATTGTGGAAAGTTCCAAATGTTGATTTTTTGTTATTTTTACTTCCCTTGCCTTAAACTAAATTTTGGACGATATGTTGCAGTGCGCCATAAAATTAAAATTTGCCGCAGTTACATCTTTGGCCTGCAACCGACAGAGAAATTCAAAGAAGTTGAATTGTTTAACGTTTTCATCTCCAGAAATTATCAAAATCTGGAAGCAACTTTCATTATGGTGCTAAGTAACGTTTCGAGAATTTTGGTGGCTAAACTGTAAGTCGTACCGCCAAATGAACAAGACGTTCGGATCCCATCATGAAGGGTTCTACAACTTCGGTCCCGGGAATTTTAGTCGTATCACGATCCCTTATGCCTTGGATAGAGCTGCATTTTTCAGATTTAACGTCAATTTTTTACATTTTCCGTAATTAATTTTACTATTTTACACACTTGTAAGACCGATAGAATCATGAAATTTGGCAGGCTCATTGGAACGTTCCTGGGCCACAAGTGAGAAAATGCATGATTCCAGCACCCTGGAAACATGAAAAAACGAAAGTAATACGTAAACCCTGTACTCCTAATCCAAGTTTCTAAACCAATCTATGCTGAACTTGATGCAGATACGACAAAACATCAAATAATGGAAATATAGAGCGTTTCAACCACGATAAACCTGCCAAGTTTCAAGACTATAGCTCCCCGTTGCATTAGGAAAATAATTTCTTATCTTGTGAGAATCGTACGTAATTTCCAGCACGTCGAAACGTTTAATGCTATCTTTTCTATAAATCATGAATATACGGTACGAAAAAATATTAGAGGACCAAATATGTACTCGAATATATGCGCCGTCTGGTGGCGAATCCGTTCTTCGTAACGAAGTACCAGTTCGTCACAGTAATTTTCCATGTGACCACTTGAAATGTAGAGGAACTGGGGGTTTGGGAGCGCAGCCCCCAACGAGCGAAAGCGAGTATATATATAACTCAATATATTCTCCACTTACCGGCTAGTTACAATGAAACTGTTATAACATGGTCAATATTTCACATAAACAGAAACACTACAAAAACTGAACTACCAAAAATGTGTTTGTAATTTCGTTCCCCACCAAATTTATGAAAAGTACTATTAATTTTAATATATTCTTCCTTTCTAACCTTACCAAACACTTTCCCTGTAATCAATTACTTGGTCATTTATAAAAAATGTTTTCTTGGTATTGTTTTTGACATAGTCTTTCAGCGTTGCTCGTGGGATGTTAAACACTTTACTTGCACGCTTGTAACCCATTACCTTGTCCCTCACTGCCTTAAGAACCTTTTTCCACAGCCTCCATACCCCACTGCTTGCATTTTCCCATCTGAAAATAATAATAAACTTCATAAATAACAAAGATGCATGAGATAAGACAAGTGCCATCCAATTTTTGGCAGAATGTTGTTATATCTATTCCCAAGAAAGCCGGTGCTGACAGGTGTGAAAACTACCGCACCATTAGTTCAGTATCTCACATCTGCAAAATTTGAACACGTATTATTTACAGAAGAATGGAAAGCCAAGTTGAAACTGAGCTGGGAGAAGATCAATTTGGCTTCAGGAGAAATGTAGGAACACCTGAAGCAATCCTGACTTTACTTCTGATCTTAGAGGATCGAATTAAGAAGGACAAGCCCACATACATGGTGTTTGTAGATCTTGGAAACACATTTAATAATGTTCATAGGACAAAGCTATTTGAGATTTTAAAGGTGATGGGATCAGATACTGAGAACAAAGAATTATCTACAATTTGTATAAAAATCAGTCTGCAGTGATAAGAATCGAGGGCTTTGAAAAAAAAAAAAAGCATTGCAGAAAGGAGTGAGGCAAGGTTGCAGTTTGTCCCTCCCTCCTTTTCAATGTTTATATAGAACAGGCAGTAAATGAAATCAAAGATTTTAGGAAGGGAATCACAATCCAAGGAGATGAAATCTAAACCCTGAGATTTGCTGATGATATTGTTATTTTACCTGAGACGTCAGAAGATGTGGAGAAAATGCTGAATGGTATGGGCAGAGTCTTGGGTAAGGAGTCCAAAACTAAAGTAATGGAAATGCAGACGAATGTAGTCTGGTGATGCAGGAAATATCAGATCAGAAAATGAAATCTTAAAGGATGTTACTTGGGTAGTAAAATAACTAATGATGGCAGAAGTAAGGAGAACTTCAAAGACTGGAGCGTGGCACTGTGTGGAAGTGAAACATGAGCGATAACCAGCTCAGAAAGAAAGAGGATAGAAGCTTTTGAAATGTGGTGTTACAGAAGAATGCTGAAGGTGAGATGGATAGATCGAATCAGTATGAAGAGATACTGAATCGAATTGGTGAGAGATTGATTTGGCTAAATTTGACCAGAAGAAAAGATAGAATGATAGGACACATCTTAAGACACCCAGAACTGGTGCAGTTGGTTTTTGAGGAAAGTGTAGGCGGTAAGAACGGTAGAGGTAGACCAAGGTATAAATATGGCAAGCAGATTAGAGCAGAGGTAGGATGCAACAGTTACGTAGAAATGAAAAGGTTAGCATAGGATAGGGTGGCATGGAGAGCTGCATCAAACCAGTCTATGGACTGATGACTCAAACAACAACAAATAACAAATAAAATGAAGGGAGACAAATATTTTCTGATTTATTATAATGGCCGCCGATCACTTCACTGCAGCCAGGAACTTCCCCACATGACTGAAATACAAGTCAGTGCTCACTCTAGGAATAACAGGCTGCACTAACTCAGCTCACCTTGTACTCCTCCTCGTACACGGAAATTTAACGTGGTGCACACAAGCAACTCTCACAACAAAACAATGGGATGATGCTACATGTGTCCACGTGGCTAAACATTAAGTACCAACCGAGCAAACTGAAAATCCCTAGTGGGATGAATTTAGATGCACGAACGGAATTTGGTCCCCCTACTTTAAGTGACACTATAAAATAGGTTGTGTGTATGAGTTCTCTTTGCGGATACTTGTCGCACTAGAATTAGTGCAACATTTTCGGCAACTATGAGATAGGCAAAGGAAGAGCCATGGCCATTATAACAGCCCCAGTATTTTCCTGCTGTACAACTGGGGAAATTAAGGAGAACGATCTTCAGAGCTGCCAATGGTGCGTTTCGAACCTACAATCTCCAGAGTGCAAGCCACATCCACATGGCCAGTACAACTCATTCACTTACACGGTACCATAGTTTCACCTTTCCTTCACAGATGCCATTTAGATTACACTCACCATTACAAGACTATAACCAAAGCTACGCTTCCTTGTACGGTGTAACCGTCCAGGCTTCTCCAGCCATACTAATTTATTGTACAGTCCTATTACGTGATATCACTCGATATCAAGATTATCCGTCATCGGAAATTATTCATTAACACATATTAATTTAACTTCAATCAATTGTAAATAAGGCTTTTGGAATCATATTGTATATATTAGAACATCATTTATTTAAATTATTATATTATGTAGGATAGGAATTCATTATGTACTGTAAATATGGTCAATATGTTGAGACAGAGTTTGTGTCATTTCACCTCATAACTTGTGTACAGGGAACAGTTATTCTTGAAGCGGGGAATTTGGAACGAGTCACTGGGTTAAACTCATGAGCAAAGTATTATACAGCGACCCGCGCGCTAAGCTAGCTCAAGCTATGAGACTACATCATTGACACGCCTACTTGTTACGGGTGAAGAATGAAGAGAGGGAAGATATGATATGAGATCTACGAATCAGATGCTACGATGTAAAGAGACTGGGTATGGAGTAGTTACCAAGAGTGGGGAGAGCTCGGGTATATTATCTTGCGAGAGCAATCCTCAAAACACACAACTACAATTTATTTTTGAGACAGTGAGTGGTCGCTTCAAGACACAGTACGTAGCTGCTGTGATGTTGTCGGATCAGGGTGCAACGAAACAAGCATTTGGCTTGTGAGATATTTTATATTATTCTGGACAAAGAACTACGTTAGTTCAAGTCCACGGTACTTGGTACAAGTCTGTATTATATCACGAGAATAGCTAAGTTGGATTAAGATTTCTGATAACATGGAAAAATTCACAACACTGAATTTTCTCCTCATAGGATCAACAGTGATCCATTTTCACAAGGATAGGGCCAATATGTAATTTAAAGAGTACGCAATTAGGGAGTGCTAGTCCAGATAGCCCAAACCATATCGCAGAAGGAAGGATGGATGTCCATGGAGCCAGTCTGCAACGAGAAAAGGGGAACGAGTAACCACGGAATACAGATGACCTCAACGGAAGCTACAATTGGTGAGTCACAATTAGACAATGCAAGCAACAGTAAATTACAGTAACATTAAATTCTTAATTCCCTCCAAGCTAAAAGGCACTTTTCTGACTCATCACATTTTTTGTTTAATAAATTCATTTGACCAGATACTGCGTTAATTTTCTTTCTCAGAGCGATACTTAATGGTTAATTATATTTAAAACCCTACCCCTGTGATTTATGTATAAGTGTCTATGCTAGTAAATATAAATTTTGCTGTACAGTTTTGTTTAAAACTGAAAAGCTGGCGCCCAAACATTACATAGAGAAATGGGAAACCATGGAGTGATAATTGATTCTATTTGTGTGGCAATTTGCGGGCAAGCCATATATAGTTTATATTCACGTGTCCCCAGCAATTAACTTTCGTCTCCTCAAGTGTGAAGATTAGGAGAACGAACAGTTACAACGGTAACTTGTCGTTTTAGTCTCGATAATATTATGAGATTTCATTTCCATCGAAAACAATATTCTTATCTGTGGACAAGTCATGTTCATGCTTAGCCATATTTGTGTAATGTGTAGGAAGACGACAGCTGACTGAAGTTTGGCGCGTGCACTGACGAATCTCATTAATTGCGACAATCAGAGAGCTGCATAGAAGATATTTCCATCTTTGAACCAATATTGAAACTTTAAACGACATACAATGGAACATTGTGCATAACTTTACGCTGTTCCGGTAGACTTTAATAATGTTATTGGCTATACGTCCCACTGACTACTTTTACGGTTTTTGGAGATGCCAAGGTGCCAGAATTTAGTCCCACAGGAGTTCTTTTATGTGCCAGTAAATCTACAGACACGAGGCCAACGTATTTGACCACCTTCAAACACCAGCGGAGTGAGCCAGGATCGAACCTGCCAAGTTGGGGTCAGAAGACCAGGACCTCAACCGTCTGAACGATTCAGTCCGGCCTAGGTACACTTTGTCTAAGGCTTAAAAATTGTCATTGTTTCTGCAATTGTCCCGATATGCACAACTTACAGCCCATTTGACGGTACTATATCACACCTTACAGAAATCAATACATCTATCTCTTTCCAGAAAAAGAGAGAGAGACAGGAACATGACAGGACAAAGACAAAGGCAGGTCAGACACATGCCCTTAGTGAACACTGATGAAGCTGTAGATGATCCACCATATGTTTGCTCTTTCCAATATTTCCCAGAAAAAGACGCAAGTACTTACCTGTGATGTTGACTGTGACGTCGGAAGGATCCAGACTGCCATCAGGGAGCTGCAGGTCTATGGACGCCTGCCTGTTGACTGGGACTAGTTTGAGAGCATCGCCACTCACTGTGGCGTGGATCGTACCCATCGGGGACAAGCGCGACCCTGGAAAGACGAGAGACCATGGTTGATCTGGATCACTGAGATTAACACCGAGACTGCTCATCTCCCTAAAAGTGCAAAATGTTCATCATCTCCTCATTTTAGCAGCTCCACAAAATTCCACTTTTACCATTACCTACAGACACTTCTAAGCAATTAACTTAGGAAACTGAAGGTTTGTACTTGGTATTATTTAGAAAAAAAAAAAAGAAAAATGGTGCCAAGTTACACAAAGTGTTGATTACATCAATGCTTGCACTTCTTAGAACATTTCTGAGTGCCGATAAACTATATTTACAGTGTACGGGCCACACCTTCGCCTAAAATTGGAGGTGAAAATAACTATCAGATAGGTTTGATATTAAAAGATTTATTCCTAATTAGTTCTACACACCTCGTAAAATACAACATATTATCAATGAACATTTACTGTTCATTTTCAGTTGCAGGATATGAGGTTCCACTTACATATAACAAAGGTTTCTTCTATTGTCCAGTGGACATGGAGCTGATGAGCTTTGGAAGGCCTGCTCTTTTTACGTACGAGGGATTCGCCTCGTATCACAGCCATGTAAGAAATAGTTTGATGTGGTAAGCTGATATGTTCTGTCCATGATTAATGGACTATGTAGAGTTGTATGTTTCCAAACCCACGAAACATATTTTCTCCTTCTATGTCCTCACCTTTCTACTTTTGTCGATATGAAATTCAAAGAAAAAATTGTTTTTCTGAATTTATCATGTGTAAAATGTTGATATACCTGTGTTGAGAAGACTGCTGGAGGAACTCTTCTGGCTGGTGTTCACAGTCATCGCGTACTGCTGGTTGATGGGAGAAACTGTGCGGAACCTGGGGTGAGTGGCGTCCACTTCGTCGTCCATGTTGGAAGAGTTCTGATGAACTGACGTTGTATGAGTTGTGGTGTGCTGAGTGTGTGAGAACCCTGAGCGTGAAGACACAGACAGGAACATAAATCTCCAAAACAATTCTCACACACATTAATGTTGATGCAGAATGCAGTGACTTAAAAGGTGGTAAGAAAAACAAGACAGAGACCTAATAATGGTAATGGGCGTGTAACTTTGCTATGTTAACATTAATTGTGCCCAGAAATGACCATACACAATGTTTAAAAAACACTCCTGGCGCTAAACACAACACAGTAAAATTGCAAGATAACATAGTTGATATCTCAAATGGCAAGATATCTCTAATACACTGACATCTACAACTTATTCTACCCGAAGCTGTCCACTGTATATCGCAGTTTTCACTGCAAAACTTGCCCAATATTGAGAGAACTCTAGGAAAAGATGGCAAAATGACTAAAATTTATGATATGCCGAAACTGAAAAGCAATCGCAAATTGTACAACAGACATTAAAAAACATTTATATTGCAGCCTCGTAACAATTTATGTGAAAAACCTATTTACAAAAATAATGGGTCCCTGCTATTAAGAGACGAGCCTCACCCGAGGAAGTGTTCTCTGACTTGGCGGCGAGGTTAGCCAGGGACTCCAGACTGCCATAGGAGAGGAGATTTTTCGTCTTGGCAATGGCATCCCACGAGTCTGCTCTTTGGTTGAGACCTCCCAACATCGCAGACACTGAAAGCAATAAGAAACCTCCTTTAAATGATATTCAAAAACAAGCATATTAATACAAGATTCCAGCATCACCCGATTACATTCCGTTATTTTTACTTTTAGATTTCCTTTTCCTGTACTCCTCCTCCAAGCAGCAGCTCGCCACATGCATGTACCATGTTTATTTGTTTACTTAATTTCAATAATTACAATCAATCAAATAATTAATGGAAATGAGTAATGATTCTGAATCTTCTCATGAACACCAGGTTTCTTATTCATCATTTGAGTCCATTGTAAGTGATACGGTTTTAATTATTCGATAAATTTTTAAACTGCAAATATAAGGCAGCAAGACATCAATTTTTTACAGAATGCTGTATGGCTACACCACACTACTCAGACAGGGAACACACGATATTTATGATGATGATTCCAATGTTTGTATTACGAAGATTGGAACAACACTGCTATAAAGAAGCCCTGCAACGGAACCTAATAATGTTGCTGATAGTACACGTTGGTTACATGCCTACCTTACCTCAGAGCACATGGACTCTCCCGTCGCACATCACGCTCGTGCGAACTGGCGAGAGGAACAGAGCCTCATGTTAAGCTGGTAGTCTAAGTTAGTGCTGTCGTCATGTTTTCGAAACACGAACAACGGAGTTGGATAAGGATTGAATGTGCCAGATGTCGTACAGCATAACGGTGTCATCAAGGTCTTCAAGGGGCTTGCAGGGAATCCTCATTACCTTACAGAACAGTGGCACAGTGGGTGAAAGCCTTCAATGAGGAACACCAAGGTGTAGCAGACATCCCAGTCTTACCGAAGAAGAAGTTGCCGCGTTACTGGACACTGATTGACGTCATATGATTCAAGAGCTGGATACCAGAATAGCGCATATGACTGTGCTTCACATTCTGAAGAAACGCCCGAACGTAAGGAAAACTGCTTCACGATGGCTTCCGCGTGATTTTACGGAAATGCAGGAATGCTTACAATATGACACTGCTCGTAACCACTTGGAGCGATATGAGCACAAAGGGTAGGCTTTCTTATGCCGTACAATTACGAAGATTGGAAGTTCACATAAAATCAACTTCATGGTCCGTATCACTCTTGAACAGATTCACCACTAATTATTTTTTATTTTCCACCTTGTCGATACATTAGTGGTGCATGTTTCGTATATTATTAACATCTTCAGCCACATAACACTGTTTAGATGAAAAATTCATATATTGACGAAGTATTAAGGCTTTGAGAGAAAGTGTCCTTAAAATTAGCATAAGAAAACCCGAGCAATGTGAGTTATGGTTATTGTCGTGGCGACGTTCCTCCACAGCAGACCGTCAATGTGCAGCATTACTGTTCATTTTTGGAACACACCCTACGACCAGCTTTAAGAAAGAAGCGGCAACACTTTCTGCAGAACCGACCCTTCAATTTGCACGACAGCGCTCGGCTGCATGCAGCACAAGCTGTGGCTGATTTGTTCGGTCGATGGGACTGCGACTTGCTGTACCATTCACCAGACTTCCCGGACTTAAGCCCTTGTGATTTTGACTCGAGTCCTAAGATGAAGGAATAACTTCATGGCATTCAGTTCAGAACTGTTCCAGAGATTCGTCAGGCAGTAGATCGCTCCATTCAGACTATCAACGCAACAGGCGCTGCCAAAGGTATCCTACGACTTCCACATCGCTGACAACAGGTCGTACACAATGCTGGTGACTGCTTTGAAGGAGAGTAAAACTTGGTAATGTGTATCCGTTTTGTATCAGTTATAACTAAATAGTTGCCACTATTAAAGTTCCAATGCTAGTATTAATCTATTAAAACCTTCTAGGCCTCACAATCATCCTCTATTACAGTTCCCTGGGTAAACTTCATTTTGGCAAATATTGTCCGATGAATTTCATAAATGGAAAAGAAACACAACATATCCTTTCTGAATTTGTTTGTCTATTAAAGCAAATAGTGAAGATTCCTACCTCGAACATTAGAAGAGGTGTCCACCGTGCCGCGTCCCTCGTCCAGCAGGTCGACAGAGCCTCGTCTGGTGCGAGTTTCCTGATGCCTGCTCTCGAAGTGACTGGTCGTTCCATTGTGAATAGGGCTGGGAGAGGACTTAAAGCCCAGCGGACTGTTGACTGGGCTGCGCGACGGACTAGGGCTGTAGATAGGACTGAAGGCCGGGCTAGACCGCTCTCTGTAAGGTGTGGGGCTGGGAGAGCTGCGCACTACAGGGCTGGGCCCTCGCCCATTGGTCAGACCGCGAGACGGCGAACTTGTTCGCTCCTCCAGGTGTGTTCTACTGAAACGTTGCTCCAGGGAAGACGTTCTGTTGTCTGCAAAGGAAGAGTATATTAAAATTACAAGTGGGAAGAGGAGTTTGCAATTTTTTAAATCTTTAAAGCATTGCACACTGCAAACTGTGTAGATGTTGTGAAGGAACATTTTTTGTAGAGAGAGGGCAGAGGAAGAATCGTGTTAAAATGTGTCCTGGAGGGTCAAGGGTTTACCCTGGTTCCTAGTTTTTATGGAAATAGCCAGGATTCTTTGTGTCATATGGCAAGCAAGTCATACCTGGCTTTCACTCTGTAGCATATTGGTTACAGTTACTGATTCCCGGTAATGTCAGAGATTTAAGAATGACAGGAGGACTGCACCACCTCCAGGATGAGAGGACACAAGTTTACTTTAAGGCTCCCTTTTATCTTACTGGTCTTCAGCTCTCTTAAGGGGCCGACTACTGTAACAGCTGTCACCTTGCTTATCTCTGCTTCTGATGTTGATGTTACATTATATTCTCTCTCTCTACCACACACAGCAAATTGTGGAGTTGGAGAACGAGGATTGTTATGACAGTTTGGTTATTGTGAAAAGCTTCAAGTACTTGGGAAATGAACTTGACATGTTACCAGAGTGCACGGAACTTGATCTCCACAACATCCTCCTGCAAGCTTATCAACAAGGTAAGCTACTACAAGACTCTTCTGATGTGGCCATGCGCAAAGAGGAGAAGATGGTCACTTGCTCAGAAGAGTACTGGAGGAATGGAAAGAAAGAAAGAAAGAAAAGAAGGAAGATGCCATGGAAGATTTGAACTGACCTTGGATCAGAGGATCAAAACGAATCCGACAGAACTCCACTTCACCGCCGAGGATAACCAAGAGAGTGTGCTTTGGAAACGTCAGTGACATGTTACCGACTCCACGTAAGGGACGAGGAGCGGGAGGTAGGAGGAAAAGAAGAAGATTGATGGAGACTGGACACTGACCTTTCAGACAGAATGGACAGATGCTCTGGACATGACAATAATGGATCCTAAGAGAACAAGAGGTAGACACAGACTCTATCAAGAAGGAGCCTGTGTCAGAACAGCAATTCTGGTTGGACAGAGGAAGACAGAAAGGTGCCATTAACATCTCAATTTGGCTGGAGCTGGAGAAAGGAAACAGATCAACATGATAGTTTCCTTCTTCATGTAACGCCAGGTAGGTATGAAAAGATAGGACCGGGAAGGTACAACTAGCTGGTCTGAAAACAGGAAACAACGATAAATCCACAACCTCCCAATGGAGAACCATAACCAACTGACTCCGTATGATGTTTTACTTGCATTTTTAAAATCAGTCTGAAGACTCACCTTCACCAAAGTAGCTGGTTGCTGGTGGGTGAACACTCGGTGTCGGCGGAGTAACTTTAACAAAAGGAGTCTGTGGAGAGCGAGTGTGTTCACGTTCATCTGAAAGAAACAACAATTGTATGAGGAAACTCTGAACATGCATTTCAGGAAAATTAACTCACGAGATATATTACATCTATCACAAGCGGATAATATCTAGCTGTATATCATCTGCACGTATTATAGAACAGACAGTTTTGTATACACAACATACATTCACACCTTACTGTACTAAAATCATGTACTCACATCTGGGCCTACAGCTCCACAAGTTTGGAAATATTAAACACCCAATGGGCTTCCCTCAATACACAGGGTGGCAGGGGACACGAAAAAAGTGACAATTTTGAGGTAAAGCACTTGGCTTACAATTAATAACTAAAAAATAAAATGTAAGAATGGTCCAAATCCCAAAAGAAGGGAGGGGGCTGATATTTGAAAAATCAAAGATATGACCATCTGTATATTAGTTCCAACCCCTCATGTGGGAAACCATTAGAAAGTTTTCTGTGAACCTGAGATGATGGTATCACTTAGGGACGAAGTTATTTGGGTTGAAAATGTGAGAATTGCTTGGTTTACTTCAGATCGGCATTGAAGAGAGAATCTTACAGCCAACATAATGGGACTGTTATAAACTCAGGACAAGTAGGCAGAAGTTACATAGAATATGAAATTTGAGAAATCACCAAATGTTTTGAAACATTTCCGAGTTTCGTATCACTGGAAAGACGAATGTGAATAGGATCGAAGTGTGCTATTAGATACTGTAACTGCATCATGTACAGTGCTATCTAACATGTCTTGGCAGGACAGTCCCTAATCTGCGGTTTCCTTTTAAAACATAGCAAAAGCTCTTTACTTACCTGAGGTGACGTAAAGAGAGGCTCCAACGCCAGCCCTGCGTCGCCACGGAGGATCGTCCAGTGCTGTCTGGTGTCTGGTTGGTGAGGCAAACCCTGAACTATAGCGGCTGCTGTTCACTGGTTAGTGAGTTAGAAAGTGTTAGTGACAAGTATACAACATGTTACTTCTCAAGCATGGCCAAACTAAATACAGCCAAAACTGGTTACGACGTTTCTGTGGGGATATGAAGAGGGAACGTGCTAAAAAATGGAAAACAATTTCACTGTTAAATGTAAGGTTAGGACTGAACGTAAAAGTAATTATGAAGAAAATAGAGAAACAAGTGTTTACAATTCTAATTAATGAAGTAAATAATACATTTTAAGAACACCAACACAGTAAAACATCAAGGAAAACGTCCTTAGAAAAGCAAACTATACACGTTGCTTACAATTAAAGTTGTCCAACATCTGGACGAATTGCACACGTTCCATGTGTGGATTAGCATCCACTTTCTCAATAAACTTAATTTTTCATCATTTGAAAACTGTCTAGCTTTCTTCTTCTTCTTCTTCTTCTTCTTCTTCTTCTCCTCCATAACTGAATGTCCTGCAAACCACTATGTGTAAGTACAGTCGGCCTAATTTAGGTACGGTGTTACACAATTCAATTACAAATGTACCAACTCGTCAGACGAGCTACTGCTGTGTGATCCAAACAATCATTGAATGATAAGAATTTCATTTGGTCCATATTGAACTGAGATTACAATTAAATTAAAAATATATTGTGGTTCCACCTATTCAATACAAGAAAACTTATTAATCCAAGGTTACATTATAAGTCAACCTCAAATGGGACCAGTTACGACCTCTAGTCAGGGTCATCTTCAGCCTGTCGTTCAAAAGGTGTAAGGTGAAAAATTCACTGGCAAATAATAGTGTGCAGACTCTATTTAGCTGGAAAAACGTTATTTTAAAAATTTACAAGTAATTACAATTGGTTCTCAGCCAAGTGAGGATGTATTTCAAAACATGGCAAGTAAAGTTCAAGAATTCTTTAGTCAACTGGATTATGTTCTGTTTGAATTCCTGTACACACACCTGACTTATATGTAACCTTGTATTGAATAAGTAGAACCACAATACATTTTTAATTTAATTCCAAACAATCAGAGCAAGGGCTGGTTTGGGACTGACGCTCCCTGCAGTTGTAGGCACTCCACAGCTGTGAAATAACCTAGGTACCTGCCGCTGGCCCAACGTGTGCACAACGTCACTGGGAACACTAATTTAAATTTCTTATGGTGGAAGTTAAGAATGTACTACAGAGTGACGTAAATGTGCTATCAAGGTTTCTTTAGCATGTATTTAATACAACATGGCCTCGGACTTTGGAACAATGGCGTAATAACCACAGAAACACGCTAGAGAGGGACGTCTTAACCAGTTCTGACTGTATACAGATAAAATTTGTATGCTGAATTTTATTTTGTTACAGTAGAATAAAGGGGAATCATTTCAACTACTTATAATTATGTTTGTGTTCTGTTTCAGAAATCATCTTAGTGAAAATTAAAATCTTGTTTTACTTTAAGAATGCCAGTGAGATTAAATTTAAAATGGGTGTGATAAGAAAAATAAGGAGGGAAAGGGTACAAATAATGATGTCAGCTAGGAAGTTGGAGTAGAAAACGTTTACAAACTGACATGATTTGGAAGACGGAAGGATACCCAAGGAAAGAGAACAAAAGGTATGGACTTGAAAAAGGAACCTGCACTGGAGCAGCAATGGTACTTGTATGGAGGAAGATGGAAAGATGCCATTAACACCCTGACCCAGAAGGGCTGGAAAAGGGAAATACACAGATACTATCTCACTCCCTTCTTTAATAGTTTGTATGTCGACTTTTATTTTGTTATAGCAGAATTACTTGAATTAATGATGTTAATGAAGTTATACCATGTTGATCCTTAAATCCCTGAAACGAGCCAGCTGATGCTTTAAAAATCAAACACACAAGCAAAACCCATGCTAGCCCTTAGTCTCTACTCAGTACTACGGGGCGATGTGCTCTTTGCTATCGGACTGTCAATTGTCCTCAAGTAAAAACCTTTGATTTAAAATATTTCTCGATAAAGGATCCTTATGATCTTTGGTAGAAATTCTTTTAATTGCATTTAAGAATGAACACTTCCAGATTCAAAGTCAACACGGGGCCGAAGCGGTAAAGGTAGTTGTAGAATTGAATCATGTTCAGTCTGAAATTAAATGAAAGCTAAGTGAAGAGAGATGGAAGATGAACTAACATATACGTTCTAAACTGCGTTACTTACTTCCTTGTTATTGGCCCCGATGTGATGGAAAGGATTCATCTGTGCTAAGGTATGTGTCTACCAAAGATCTTAAGGATCTTTCATCAAGAAATATTTTATCAAAAGTTTTTCTCGCATCAATGTTCATCTTACGATTTTACGAATACCTATGTTAGTTTCTACAAACTTTGTCATCAAGAATTTTAATGAACAATTCACATCAATTTTATTGAGTATATGACTTGAAACTTTAATCAAGTTTGCAAATATTTTATTTTAATGTTCTTGTGTATAAGAGTGTTTTTAATTTGTCTTACGAATCTAGTAATGTCATTTTTGTATATGATACTTTGTGTGATTTATTCTAGCTGATGATGTCCCCTAGGGGAACAACGTGGACTAGATTTAATAAATTATATATGTACTGAATAGGCGGACCTCTTATATATAATATTTAAGTGATTCTTAAATATTTGATACCAGATTGTCTTTAATCTGTAGGAAATAAATGTAATTACCTCCACTGCTAGTTGCACATGGTTCTCATCATAGTTTCATCAACATGCTTTAGGCACTTTTCTTTGACACAAGTAATGCAAAACTTACATAAAACTGCAAAACATCTATCCAAATATTCACTGAATTTAGTGTGCAGACTCCATTTAGCAAGAAAAATTTTATTTAAAAAATTTACAAGTAATTACAATTGGTTCTCAGCCATGTGAAGCGTGATCATATTTGAGGATGTATTTCAGGTGTTCTGCGAAGAGGTGTAACAACAACATGGCATGTAAAGTTCAAAAGAAAAAAGAAGAATTCTTTAGTCAACTGGATCATGTTCTGTACACACACACACGTGTCGTGCAGAACGCAACTGCTTGCAAGTGAACTTCTGAACATATTTTTTTTTACAAGTTGCTTCACGTCGCACCAACACAGAGAGGTCTTATGGCGACGATGGGATAGGCAAGTGCTAGGAATGGGAAGGAAGTGGCCGTGGCCTTAATTATGGTACAGCCCCAGCATTTGCCTGGTGTGAAAATGGGAAACCAAGGAAAACCATCTTCAGGGCTGCCGACAGTGAGCCTCGAACCCACTATCTCCCGAATGCAAGTTTACAGCTGCGCGCCCCTAACCGCACGATCAACTCGCTCGGTTTCTGAACAGATGAGAGAGTGAAAATGAGTCAAACTGTGAAGAACTGTTTAGCCGCAGATCCCAGATAAGTGATAATGAATGAATGTGATGTTGCACGGCCGCCCTGGTACCATCACCCTTGTCCAGTTCCTGCCAGGTACACCATCACTCATTTTTAGGCTATTGTTACGATGGGATTGCCACTCCAATTTCATTCGAGCAACTCTGTGGTCCATAAAAACCCTTATTTAACCAACATGAACATAATAAATATCTTGTGGTTCAGCACATCCCTCACTGCTTCAGATACGAAAACTTACTGAAATGTCAAAAAAAAATTTATTACTTACAATTCTTTCAGTTTACAGATTAAAGTTTGTATGAGAGCCTACGAATAGCTGTGATTTAGTGGCCTGTCGCAGCAACAGCTGCGAATAAAGACTAAAAATGAAACTGATGATAAAGGAAGAAAACTAAAGGAAAATACAGTGAACTTCAGAAGAACATTTATTTGCCTTTAAACTTACATTTCCCTTGTGACTATACGTATGAAATTTTTTAACCTTGGCAATTTATAAAAATTTCACAACGAATTCTGTTCGCAAGACTTGAATCTATGACATAAAGCTGCCATATAATCCTCAGCAGTAAATCTGTAAAGTACCAATGAATCATCTCCTGAATCTTGAAACAGTAAGGACCCAACCCTGCAATGTGGCTACGGTTAGCAGAGAAGGACATCGAACTATTACGGTATACTGCCTTACGTGGCTCATGATCGTGTAGCATCATACGTTGTTTACTTGAGGTTGGGAAAATAAACCACTCCGTTGTGGCAGTACAAATTAAAGTGTCCATGTACCATTTCGACACGAAACGTCGTGCATGCAGATTTCATTGAATAACTCAATGCAAGTTTCATAATAAAGGACTCTTTGAAATAAAACATCCGGAGATGGATTTCTTTCTGTTTCTAGCTTATTGAAACCAACAACTAACATTCTCGTAATAGAGCCATCTACCAGTCAATAGTGAACTGCAGTGACCTAATCATTGTATTAGTAGAATAAATTACCCTTTTACGCAAATAAAGGACTTAATGAAATAAGTAATATTTTTCTAGTAATCCTGAGATAGAGACCTTTGTTTAGTATTGCAGCTTGCTCACAATATTCTGTTACACGTTTAAATTCTGTGTGTGAGAAGGGCTAGACAATTAAAGCTAAAGCTCTGAAATGTTAATGAATGTTGTTGAGTTACTGTAGTACTGTACCTTGGTGCTGGGTAGTGGACCTCTCCTTCCAGCTGTCTTGGTGTAGGGACGGGCTCTGTCTCATGGTTGGAGACACTGACTTGTCTCTGGATCGCTGGCCACCCACCCGCAGAGAGAATGGAGACCCTGAACGGATCAAACCAAATTATTGTAAGTAATGGAAAGCTTCAAACAAGTGTCAAATTAAATCACAGAGATACAATAAGACAAATACTGGGTTTCTCTCCCCTCATCAATCTCGATCTCGTTCTAGGTACCCGATTACATCGTTTCTGCTTCCTTGCATACTTGACAGATATTCAGTCTTGATATGCGAGAAAGCCTGATAAACATGAGAAAAGGGAAGAGTCCAAAAGATGAAAATGAATAAAGGTGGATAAAAGACTAGGAACATGAAACAACAACAAAAGAGTGTGTTCCATAGAGTATTTTGGCAGAATTTCAGGGCATATTGAGAAAGCTTGTGACAGTGTGCCCAGACAATTGGTATGGGACACATTAAGGAAAAAACAAGTTACAGAGTGGAAGTGCAAATGATAAAAGCTATGTACAAAAATTGTGATAGTAGTGTGAAGATTAGTATACGAAAAACAAAACGGTTTAAAGTTGAAACTGGTCTCCGATAGGCAACTGTACTATCCCCCATATTATTCATCATAGTCATGGATGAAATTCATAAGAATATTAAACAGAGACAGGGAACAAAAAGCCATGTTGTTTGCAGATGATATAGTGATATGGGCTGAGGATGAAACGGAAGTGCAAAAACAAGTCGATGTATGGATAGATAGAAAACTTTGGGATGAAAGTAAGCAGAGAGAAAAGTAAATGAAATGGCGTATGGCTTTTACTGTAGTGTCGGGAGTGTCCGAGGACAAGTTCCGCTCGCCAGATGCAGGTCTTTTAATTTGACTCCCGTGGGCGACCCGCACGTCGTGATGAGGATGAAATGATGAAGACGACACACACACCCAGCCCCTGTGGCAGCGAAATTATGGTTAAAATTCCCGACCCTGCTAGGAATCGAACCCGGGACCCCTGTGACCAAAGGCCAGCACACCATTTAGCCATGGAGACAGACAGAGAAAAGTAAAACAATAGTGATGACAAGGGGAAGGAAGGAAGAAGAAGAAAGATAAAACTGATGGTAAAATTCTGGAAGTGGTACTCCCATTGCTTTTCCATTAGTTGTCTCATAATGAAAATGGGCTCTATTGTTCACTTTCCACTTCTGAAACCAAACTCATTTTCCTGTATCTGATTCTCAACCTTCAACCTTATTCCACTCTCCAGTATCCTCTCCATTATCTTAACAACATGGGATATTAGATTAATTCCCCTGTAGTTCTTCAAACCTTTCTTATTGCCTTTCTTGAAAATTGGGATGATTATTCCTTTTTGCCAATCCTCAGAGACGTCCTTATTCTCCCAGACAATCCTGAGAACTCGAGGCCCACAGCTCCAGCTGCCTTTATCATCTCCACTGAAATTTTATCTATTCCAGCAGTTCTTCCATTCTTCATCTTTCTTACTGCCATTTCAATTTCATTCACTGTAATTTCTTTATCCATTTCTTCAACTAATTGCCTTTCCTAGTTGTCCATTGAATGACTGTCATTAGTTCTCATGTTCGGCAACTTCTGAAAATACTCTCTCCATCTATTTCTTATTTCTTCCAGCTTTATTAATATTATGCTGCCTTCATCCTTTACAAATCTGGTGTTTACTTGATCTCTCTTTTTGTTTCTTAAGATACCATACAGTAATTTCTTGCTGCCCTGCATATCATCTCTCAATTTCTGTGTGAATAACGCCCAGCTTTTACTCTTTTCTTCCTCCACTACTTTCTTGGTCAAATTCTTTGCCTCCACATATTTTCTTCTACTTTCTTCAGACTTAGATGTTTTCCATGCCATTTTCTTTTCCTTCACTATCATTCCACCAGTGTGTCTCTTTGTCTTTCACATTTCCTGATGTTCTACCACATACCTTTTCTGCACATCCAACCAGTGCTTCCTTAAATCTTTTCCATTCATCTTCAGCATTCCCCATCTCTGTAGAGATGCCAACTTTCAAGAAAAACAATTAGTAATGCAGACATCAGGGCACCGCAGGGTGGGGGGAGATCTCTCTCCCCACCCCAGATCTCACTAACTTATACATCATTGAAATATCAATGAACAACATACAATTCAACATTCAAAGGTTGGCATATAAACGTTAACTCAGTTAGCTTTCCCTCAACTGTAGAAGCCAAAGTTTTAACTAGCACTTCCATTCTTGTTCTCGCACAACCGTACTTTGAAGCTATTTCCAAATCGGAAAATATTTTCTTGAACAAGCGTCCCGCATGGTCACTGCAGGCTAAAGGCAAGTTGTGTTCAACAAGAAATGTCGTAAACAATAACTCCGCGCTTGTTACCGAGCTTTCATCTTCCGAGGATTTAGCAAACACTGTTAAACTCTTGTTTGTGTCCCTCAGCTTGACTGTATCCGTATGTAATTTGCTGGCCACGTGTTTACGACAGTCGTCTCGTCCACCATGCGCAACTTAAAAATCGCGATTACACACACTACAAAATACGTGTGAAGGATAGTTTGAGGAACGCAGTAAACAGCGCCATCTTTAGAGTACTCCTCCCTATATTTTTGAAATATTTTTTTAATTCTTACTGGCGTTACTAGTCACAGTAATGTCACCACACGTACTTTCCTGCACAAGAAATCGCTTCACTGTATATTTCAAACTTTTCGCATTTCATAATACATGATTAGCATATCGTAGAAGAGCAATATATGTAAATTTGTCAACCAAAATCGCAATAAATACTTCGACACGCACACAGTATTCACAATGAAACTGAGTTTGCCACCAAAACAAAGACAAAAGAACTCAAATACTGGCATGGAAGACTGATCATGTGAAAACATCTCCGTAAGATGTACCACTTAACAGGCAGCTATCTTTCCGGTACTGGAAGCACACACTGCGTTCGGCGCGTGAAAATTCGGAATATTCTTAAACGAGGGACAGGAAAGGGTATAAATGTTTACTAACAAATCTGAAAAGAATATTCTGAGAATTGAAGCTGTAATGGCATTCCTTGTGCATCCTTTTGAACACCTCACACAATTAAATTTTTAAATCAACAAAAAAATCATAATTTGTGGTGTGTCATTCGTAAAGGCATAATTATGATGGGTGATTCGTAATTATTAAGATTGAATCGTAATAGTTGGCATCTCTGTCTCTGTCCTGGGTACCAAGGGTGTTATTTCCCTTTGAAATTTTTCTTGTATGCTTTTCTTCTTCAACTTCCATACTTTAATTCTTTTCTCTCTCCTTAATGGTTTTTTTTCAATCTTTCCCACTTTCAGTTTTCCTATCACAACTCTATGATCTCCACCAAAGGTTTCTTCAGGCATGGCTGTAACATCTAAAAGGTTCTTCCACTGTTATTTCTCTATGATTACATAATCAATCATGGTCTTTGTCCATCTGTCTCCCCAACTATACCTTGTAATCTTCTGACTGTTCTTCCTAAACCAGGTGTTTCCAACAATCATTTGATTCCTTGTGCAAAAATCTACCAACAACTCGCCTTCTGGATTTACATTTCCATATCCAAAGGGCCCTACATCTTCCTTTCCAACTTGTGCATTTAGATCTCCCATCAATAGCACTTCATTATCATCCATCTGTCTCTCCACTTCCTCTAGAAAGTCCTCTAGATGTTCATCTATGCAACCCGTTTGTGCGGCATACAACTGAAATAGATCTTTCATGC
Source organism: Anabrus simplex (assembly GCF_040414725.1). Taxonomy (NCBI): domain Eukaryota; kingdom Metazoa; phylum Arthropoda; class Insecta; order Orthoptera; family Tettigoniidae; genus Anabrus; species Anabrus simplex. Next base: position 99,374,800 of record NC_090278.1, read on the forward strand.
CATTTTCAAACTGGAGTCTCATCAGCATCATCCTATCGCGGACGCATTGTGTATATTACATATAACCTTGGATTTATTTTCTAAGTATGATGGCCATTCCATTTTTGCTTCAGGTCCTCCGCTGTAACACAGCCTGTATCATTCTTTCAGAGTAATCTCTCCCGTACCCGTCTTCTTGGTCTCACACAATCCAAGTATGGCTATATCTTTTTCTTTCATGAAGTCAACCAGTTTTTCTGTCTTTCCAGTCAGTGTAAGGACATTTACTGATGCAATCTTGATGTAGTTTGTAGTTAATCTTTATTCCTTTAAAACACATATTGCTTCTTCAATAAACAAATTGAAAAGATACGGTGAAAGCAGACAACCCTGCCTCACTCCTCCCATTCACTGCTACATTTTGTACACTGGTTCCAGATGAACGTCTATGCCAAGGCTTTGCAGTGTTCCTGTTCATTTGGAGTGCACTCATTTCGACTACCTTTGTTTTGATTTCATGACGTTTTATATCAAAGCAGGAGAATAAGGAACAGTTTCTGCATCAGTCGCAATCCATTCAAAACTCGTACTGAAACTTGCTTAGCTATAACACACTGGTGCAGTCCTTGGATTCAAACTGTGATGCAGTGAGAACTGCAAGAAGAGCTAGAGCTGCTTCACTTTTCTATCATTTGGAGCACAAAATGTAGTTACTTTTGAAACTGAGGCAACACTTTGAACATATGTTTTGAGCTTTTTCCCCCATGTGCTTCCAGATCCAAAGAACCTGAAAACACTGGAGAAAATTAATTGAATTACCCCATGAGAAAAGTGTGTGATGTTAGTGGACACAGAGAACAGTCCATCTCAGAGTCATTTTATTCTGAGGAAGACTGACAAGTTGCATTTCCTCTTAAAATAATAACCACCTCCACATTTCATTCTTTTGTAAATACTGTGTACTTTTCTGCAAGGTGGTTAAGTGAACTTGCACATATTCTTTATTTGAATTTTAAAGAGCAATGAAATACTGTCACATATATATCTGCATTATAGATTGTTATGCCTTTCAGTTCAGTCTGCAATCCTCTGTGAATTTACTAAATGCCTCCACAATACTCTATTTGCAACTACTTCTGTGGCCTTGTTTAGTTCTATATCTCTAAATCGTTAGAAACTGAGTCCAACCATCGTCGTCTTGATCTCCCTCTACCCCTCTGACCCTCCCGTAAAGCAAAGTTGGTCTGAAAACAGACCGATGTAAAGACAGTTTCTTCCGGGAGCTGACTTCCTTGTTACAGAATACTGCTGATCGCAACTGCGAGCTCACTGCATTAGCTTTACTGCACCTTGATTCAATCTCACTTACTATATTACCAACCTGAAAGAACACAGATCCTAAATGCCTGAAATTATCTACCTGCTCCAGCTTTGTAACACCACTCTGACATTAAATTCCCTTGGATTTCTTAAATGCCAAAACAAACACGACATGTAGCAGGCTAAACCACAAACATCAGAGAGTCTAAATTTCATTAGGGGAGAAAGCTCTAGTCCAGCCAACATGAAAAACCCACAGCCTGTTTCCAGTCATTCGATCAGGTCAGGAATGGAATGAATGAATGAAGCCCCCATTTAGCGGTGAGGATAGGAATTGTGTTGGGTGTTGAAGTCTGTCGCATTCCTCTGGGGCAATGATTAATGACTGACAGATGAAATGAAATGAAATGATACTGGAAAGTGTTGCTGGAATGAAAGATGACAGGGAAAACTGAGTACCTGGAGAAAAACCTGTCCCGCTTCTGCTTTGTCCAGCACAAATCTCACATACAGTGACCGAGATTTGAACCACGGAACCCAGCGGTGAGAGGACGGCGCACTGCTGCCTGAGCCACAGAGGCTCAAGTCCAGCCAACATAACGACTCTAAATCATAAACATAGACTATGCTCTGCTCCTATGGAGTAGTATCAAAATGAAACAAGAATGGCACTGCAATCACTCATGCGAACTACAATATTGCATTGTGTCCAAAAAAGATAGAACATTCCTCATTGTTTCAAAAATCTCCCCAACACTTTCATTTAATGCTACAATAGGACATGTCTGAGAAAAAGATGTATGATAAGCCTATTTTTACCCCATCCAGAGAACGTATCTAGCTGCTCCTAAGATGGAGTACAGACAGATGGTCTCATCTCCTACACAAAGGGACCACTTGTTGCCACTCCACTCTATTACCATAGCAGGATAGCCTGGAGAAAGCTTCGGCAGCCGGCACAATTCCTATCCTCGCCGCTTGATGGGGGCTTCATTCATTCCATTCCTGGCCTGGTTGAATGACTGGAAACAGGTTGTGGGTTTTTCATGTTGGCTGGACTAGAGCTTTCTCCCCTAATGAAATTTAGACTCTCTGATGTTTGTGGTTTAGCCTGCTACATGTCGTGTTTGTTTTGGCATTTAAGAATGAATATGTAGTACTTGTCTGAACAGAGGACAATAAGATGTATACAACATGATCTCACCCTTGACATCAGTGCCGTTGAAGTAGATGTAGACACGATGTTTGCCGGCTTGTTGAGGCACGAACGTGACGCAGTACAAGGAGCCTCCGAGATCCTCCATGCGGTGAGGTACAGAGCGACCAGAATAGACAATGTCCACAGTGATGTCTCCCAGACCACCGGTACCTGTAGCATCCATTGTGAAACTGAACGGATGGCCTGGAGTGGCTCCCTCCATCCCACGTAACTGCAACAACAATGGTGGTTCATTACACTGGAGTCCTGAATGTCTTGTACATACAGCCTGCATATTACAGTTCATTTGTGGAATGTTTTCAATTTATTGTCAGCGAAGCTTGAAAGAAAACTTAGTTCTTGCTAAAGACTTGCACATTAGTTCACGTTTTATTGAAGTGTTTGTGGCATTAAAACAAGAAAAGCACTTTCTCTGTGACATACATAAAGAACCATGAGGGATACAAGTTGCAACATTAACCCATAATAAAGCATGGCGAGTGTCACAGAGGGATGCAAGTGGGAGACATGATGGGAGAAAGAAGATGAGCTGCTCGACTAAGTGGTATGGCGTGGAATGACATTAGTAGACGAATAAGTCCGAGTGGCGTCTTTAAGAGAAGGAAAGATCACAATATGAAGATAAAGGTGGAATTCAAGAGGACAAATTGGGGCAAATATTCATTTATAAGACGGGGAGTTAGGGACTGGAATAACTTACCAAAGGAGACGTTCAATAAATTTCCAATTTCTTTGAAATCATTTAAGAAAAGGCTAGGAAAACAACAGATAGGGAATCTGCCATCTGGGCGACTGCCCTAAATGCAGATCAGTATTGACTGATTGATGCTTCAACAACACTGGTGTTTCTGCCTACATGTGGGGAAGCTTCTATTTTCTCGTGGTCCTTTGTAAACATCACCCTGTTTTGCATGTCTTCTTGAGTTGAAAACATCACCTAGTTTCTTATTTCAGACGTCCATTTCATAATGCCTATCTTCTCTTTACTCCTGTTTTCATAGAGTTCACTATTTAATTTGTAAGTAAAATTCTTGTAAAACTCTGATGTACATTTTCAAATGTCTGTGCCATCTTTGATTTCCTGCTTGCTTCCGATCCAAAGAGATGGTTTGGTGTCGTAACTGTACTGTTTTAAGGGTTTGGGAATGCATTTCTGGTAAGTAAGTATCTGTGCATATTTTAGTTTAGTTCTAAAAATCCATTTCGGCCAACTTCCTTAGCCAGACACAACAAGCGCCAGTGTTTTCTAAACAATACTATCGTTTCATTTTCTCAACATCTTGCAGGGTTTTACAATATTTGCTGATGAATCTGTACCAACATCGCAAACTGGAAATGAGGTACAAAACCATTACAAAGAAAATGCATTGGAATATTTTATAGGAATATCTATCTACACTCTGTTCCTTTGACAACCAGTTTCTAGTTAATTTGGATGCGTCAAAATGCAGGTAAGTTGATTTACAAAGAAAATGTATACGACCTTATTCTGCCTCCCTCATAAGCTGTAAGAAATGATCTTTCAAATGGTAAAAGAATTACTGAAAGATGTCAGTGGTTCCACTCACCTTGATAGCGTTGGGATCAAAAACGAAGCAGGTGAAGGGACCACCCTGTATGTGTTCTCCTCCGTGAGTGACGGCTATACTCCATTCTCCCGGCTCGTCCGGCTGGAAGTTGGCTGTATATACTCCATCCGTCTCCTGGACGGGACAGCGCAAGTCACGACCGGTCGGGGAACGGGCAATGACGTCAATCTCCCGGGTGTTGGCACCATTTGAATTGATCTGAAAATAACCAATGGCCATATCAGCACCAGAAAAAAAAAAAAAAATAAAAAAAAAAAATAATAATAATAATAATAATAACAACAATAACTGTCGAAGGTAATGAACCATAAGTGGAGCAAGCTCCAAATGACAGCTATGGTTGTTAACCACAGACGTTGTTGTTGTTGTTGTTGTGTTTTTCCGCAAGCTGTTTTATTTGACTTAAGTCCGCCAGCAAGCCAGTGAGGACCTCCCTATCTGCCACCTGGGATGCGCCACGTCGGACTATCACCTCCCTGCCTGCTACGACAGCATCTCTCAGAATGAACAAATATTGGGTTGAGAGGAAATCAAAAAATCCTTTGTAAAATTGACTAGAGCAGTCCAATGGAGGCCATAAAATCTATATATATAAAATAAAGAGTTTTGTCTGTACATTACTCAGACTTTAAAAAGGATGGTATTTCTGTATCGGTTGTGTCCACAGTAACAAGGAAATGCACTTTTTAAGTTTCTGTAATTTCTGTCTGTCTGTCTGTCTGTCTGTCTGTCTGTCTGTCTGTCTGTCTGTCTGTCTGTCTGTCTGTCTGTCTGTCTGTCTGTCTGTCTGTCTGTACAGGTATCACGAGAAAACAGCTGAAGAGAATTTAATTTAAATCGGTATGCAAAGTCGGGGAATAAGTCAGTACAATCTAGGCAATAAATAATTTTATTCGCGCTGAGAGAAATGGTAGTTAGAGGGGAAGGCCTAAAATTTAATTCCCAAATATTATGTTATTAGTGGTTGTATCGATAAATACTACATAACTAAAGTTATATAGTCTTAAATTTCCAATCATTTATGCCTTAGACATTTTTACCGTACCGGCTATGATAACAGAGATATTCATGAATTTTAATTTTTGTTACTAAGTCCATATCAGTGCCAAGTCATGAGAAGATGGGTGAACAGAATTTAATGAAAATGCATATGTAAAGTCAGAGAATAAGGAAGTACAGTCTACGCTATAAATATTTTTTAAGGCGCCCTAATATCACGGAGTCGAAAGAAAACTAAATGTGAAGGGTTACAGTTTAGAAAGCTCATAAAATTGATCGACAATAACAGTACATTGACCATTGTTGGTTGTGATGTGCTTTGTGTCTTCTGTTGTCACTCATCTCTGATAGATACAATTACTGTTGCGTACCGCATATTTCATTAATTTGCTTTACGTCACATCAACACAGATAGGTCTTATGGCGACGGTGGGGTAGGAAAGGGCTAGGAGTGTGAAGGAAGCGGCCTTGGCCTTAATTAAGGTATAGTCCCAGCATTTGCCTGGTGTGAAAATGGGAAACAATGGAATAGCACCTTCAGGGCTGCCGACAGTGGAATTCGAATCCACTATCACCCGGATGCAAGCTCACAGCTGCGCGCCCCTAACCACACGGCCAACTCGCCCGGTTGTACCCAGCATAACAGCCTGCCTGATTATTGGCGGGAAGTAGCTGGGGAGTTAGATAACTTTCTTCTTTAGCATGACATTCCTCTGGTTCATATATTTTCTGATACTACTGGTACATAACACACTGGTTCGTCATAGCATTCGAGCTATTCAATCCCTACTCTGAGGCACTGATTGGAACGAGCAGTGTGCATATTCAATGGAATAATGGCAGAGGAGTGTTCACGGCTGTCTGCGGCGTGGTCATTCCAGCTCTGCAACTTTGGACTCTTGGATCGGCACCGTAATACTGTTCGAAGTGAGAAATTGCGGTTTTTCATTTGATCGACTATTTTATATGATAACACTGTTTTTAATCGGGACGTTCCAACTGATGGTTTTGTAATGAACTATCCTGACTTCAGTTACGAAAACAACAAAGATAGTCTTTCTGAGAATCCCGTAGCGAAGCACAGGTATATTAGCTAGTGTAAAATAAAATTAATAATAACAACAATATATTATATTTAGTGAAAATGACAAAGAAACACATGAACACAATGACAAGTCACAACAATGTCAACAAGCAACCACCACCATCTCAGAAAAACTTGGAGAATACTTTTCTCTATACCAGGGCACAATGCAAACGTAGAAAGAGTATTTTAATTGATCTCAGCACAATGGACTGATAATAGGACCCATTTCATAGTAGAATCTGTAAAAATCTCCTTAATGTTTCAATAGGGATGTACTAAAACACTACCGACAGATGTCTCACGAGCAGTAGGCGATATGCACTTGTCGAATGTCATTTGTTCCTCTACGTTTTTAATGGAAGTGGATGAAGTTCACGTTTTATTATATCGTAACAGCAAAGCAAACAAGAAAATTGTGATGCCTTATTACTGCAGTATTCCAATCAAAGTCAGCCCTAATCATACCATCAATTTCCTAAGCAGTAACCCTTCCTTAAAAAGTGGTTGCATGGATTTCGTCGACAGGACCTAAAAAATAAAGGTTAGTCGTAATATGAAGGTCTGCTCAAAGCATTTGCAGCTAAAGATTTTGTCATTATTGAAACGGCTAAATAAGCTAATTTGTTCTAATTAAGGAATAATTTTATAATAAGTGATATTCTGAGTACTTCAATAATTGTAGCTGAAAGACGAAGGCTTAAGGAGAACACTGTACTGGTACCTTTGATATTTTCATGGAGTGACACCCTTACTTGTAGAGTAAGAAGATTTAGAAGTGGGGAAGCAGCCATAAATACCGCATGTACGGCTTGCCCTAAAATTTGACACTGGAGCACCATCAATTTCAGACTTTCTGATTATGAAATAATTCATCATTCCTACTCTCATTCAGGAATCGTTTGAAATTGCAGAACGATGATGATCTGAAATATTTTGATCAATGAGTGTTGAAGCTTGAAACAAGTTCTTGAAACTCATGCGCTGAAGGGAAATGCAATTCAGTCATATTGGATGAAACCACTGGTACGGCAGTTGTACCAATATTGTGCTTGCCTCAGGCAATTTTTCAAAACGCTATTCTTACAGAATCCTGTCTTAATAAAAACACGAAAAGAAAAGGTTGTTATATTTTGTCATCTCTCAATGAACCCTTACTTCTTTCTGGATAATTTTCCTCCTCTTTCCTTCGACTCTGCTTTTAAATCCGCAATCACCATTGCACCTATATTATTTCCTATCTCTTTCAAAATATTAGCAGGATATGGTAATTCCATTACCATGCATTTAAAGAAACAGTTTTGTTTCGATTTTCATAAATTTAGAAATACTCTGTACAAGTCTCATGTAAAACAATCGAGAAGCGGAAACCGCACATCGTCTGTTACAATCATGCTACCTTTAAATTCAAGAATTTCATTTTTAAGTCCGTACTGAACCGAGATTAATAGACGAGTAAAATTAAAAATCCACCTTTTCAATACTAATATTAAATACTAATATTTACGATTGCCTGTTCTCATATTTGGCTGAAGATGACGCTCACCAGCGTCGAAACTAGTTCTAAGTAAATGTCATAACTTGTTTAGTTTAATATTAGTATTGAAAAGGTGGATTTTTAATTTTACTTATCTATTATTATCCTACCGAGCAGAGAAGTTTTGCGTGATACATCCCTACATGATCTGAATGAATTTACATTTGATATGTTACACACGCCAAAACTCCTACAGGCAACTGAATCTTCAGAAAAGTACCAGCAAGGCATGTAAACTAGTTTAAATTTTGTAAGAATTCACTGTGTAATGATTTTTATGTCCTCTTTTTTTTTTGCATTGTCCTCCTTTTTAAATAGTTTTGTCCTTTTTAAAAAATCTATTTGCATCTGGTCACTCTAGATTCATGTGCTTGGTGAATAAGTCTTAATGTTCTTCCACTGGTCAAAAGTCACCATAGCAAGTCTTCTTTGACCAGCCTGATTCGCTTCATCTGATCCAACCGCTATCTAATTTTCAACATTCTTCTCCAATACCACATTCGAAGAGCTTTTTATTCTCTTCCTTCCCTTATCAAGAAATGTACATGCTCCTTTCTTCTCCACACAAGTAGTGAAAAGGAGCAAACAAGTGACAATCAAGTTACACGACGACACACATTTCTACTATTATTTATAAGTTTTATATTCCGTATTGATTGGATTAAATGTAATAGATAAGAAAAATGTTCCACCGATCAATACATTTATTGTGGATGAATTACTACACTAGTACCGGTTTCGACCTATCTTGGCCATCATCAGCTAGCACACAAATTTACAGTCATTAGATGAATTACAAAGAAGTTACTTAAGAGCATCCGGATGTCCGATTAAAAAATGGAAGTAAAGTTTTTTGCAGTATGTTGCGTTAAAATGGCTCTAATTAAAAGTAGTGATGGTTAGAATAAACTAAAACCTATTGATTGAGCATGGACATGAGTACATAAACACATTAAAATATATATGCCACATCATAAGACACTAAAAATATATAGCACATTAAACACATATATATAGCACGATTAAAAAATGGAAGTAAAGTTTTTTGCAGTATGTTGCGTTAAAATGGCTCTAATTAAAAGTAGTGATGGTTAGAATAAACTAAAACCTATTGATTGAGCATGGACATGAGTACATAAACACATTAAAATATATATGCCACATCATAAGACACTAAAAATATATAGCACATTAAACACATTAAAACATGGTATATTTTAAAAACGTCTATTAAAATTTGAGTTCATGTTGCGTTGCATTCATCCTTCAATCCTCTTGTAGTTCTTGTGTTGATTAAGTTGAATATCGAGAATGTTCTATAGTTAGTATACTTTGCATTGGTATGTTATGAGAACTCTTGTCAGTAAAAATTTGAAAATTGAGTTGATGTAGCAAGATAGGTTTTAATATCAGAGTAGTTGGTGGTGACACTTCTCTCGTCTATGTACGTTATATGGTCGTTATCTGTAAAGAAAAGCTAATATGAGTATCGCGTATGTATGAAGGAATGCCTGGATGTATGTGTGAAATGAAAAAAGTACTTACTGTTGTTGCTGTGGAGGTTGTGTACCGATACGTTTGGATATTTGTTGTGCTCTGCTGCGAGTACGTCTGGGGCTCATGTGAGCTGTGTGGATGGATGTTGGTGGAGGGGATGGAGGAGTGGCTATTGTGAAGGTAGGGGCGGGGTTAGGTTTGTGATTCGTTGGTTTGTTATGACGTGTGTTTACTAATTTGAGATAGTCGTTTTTTATTGCAGGAATGACTTTGTCAAAAATGATACTGGTTTTCTCTGTAATGTCGTTAATGTTATGATTGGGGTTAGCGTATTGATCCAAAGTAATATAGAAATCTTCGGTTATGTTGAGCAGGGGGCCCTTAGAGTTTATGTTTAATATCATCATGTCATTATTGATGTCTGTGAAGTTGTGCTTAGACTCTTCTACATGTTGGCCTATTGATGAGAAATGGTTGTGCTTTACTGCATTTACATGTTCATTATAACGGACGGTGAAGTTTCTACCTGTACGTCCAATGTAGCTTGTGTCACAGTTGTTACACTTGATGCGGTACATGTAGAAGAGTCTAAGCACAACTTCACAGACATCAATAATGACATGATGATATTAAACATAAACTCTAAGGGCCCCCTGCTCAACATAACCGAAGATTTCTATATTACTTTGGATCAATACGCTAACCCCAATCATAACATTAACGACATTACAGAGAAAACCAGTATCATTTTTGACAAAGTCATTCCTGCAATAAAAAACGACTATCTCAAATTAGTAAACACACGTCATAACAAACCAACGAATCACAAACCTAACCCCGCCCCTACCTTCACAATAGCCACTCCTCCATCCCCTCCACCAACATCCATCTACACAGCTCACATGAGCCCCAGACGTACTCGCAGCAGAGCACAACAAATATCCAAACGTATCGGTACACAACCTCCACAGCAACAACAGTAAGTACTTTTTTCATTTCACACATACATCCAGGCATTCCTTCATACATACGCGATACTCATATTAGCTTTTCTTTACAGATAACGACCATATAACGTACATAGACGAGAGAAGTGTCACCACCAACTACTCTGATATTAAAACCTATCTTGCTACATCAACTCAATTTTCAAATTTTTACTGACAAGAGTTCTCATAACATACCAATGCAAAGTATACTAACTATAGAACATTCTCGATATTCAACTTAATCAACACAAGAACTACAAGAGGATTGAAGGATGAATGCAACGCAACATGAACTCAAATTTTAATAGACGTTTTTAAAATATACCATGTTTTAATGTGTTTAATGTGCTATATATTTTTAGTGTCTTATGATGTGGCATATATATTTTAATGTGTTTATGTACTCATGTCCATGCTCAATCAATAGGTTTTAGTTTATTCTAACCATCACTACTTTTAATTAGAGCCATTTTAACGCAACATACTGCAAAAAATTTTACTTCCATTTTTTAATCGGACATCCGGATGCTCTAAGTAACTTCTTTGTAATTCATCTAATGACTGTAAATTTGTGTGCTAGCTGATGATGGCCAAGATAGGTCGAAACCGGTACTAGTGTAGTAATTCATCCACAATAAATGTATTGATCGGTGGAACATTTTTCTTATCTATTACATTGAATCCAATCAATACGGAATATGAAACTTATAAATAATAATACGGAAGCCAACCTGGCAAAACGTAACGCATACAAATACCAAAACCTAAAAATCAAGCTAATGAACGCAACCAAAAGCATTGCCTTCTTGAAGGAATGCCTTTCAAACAACTTAACACCGAAATTTCTCCAGAAATACAATAACAAACATAGACGAACTGCTCAGACACGCAAAACAATAAACAAGACTAATGAAATTTGGTTAAAAGAAGAAATAAAATTCCAATATCGTAAGAAACAACATCTCAATAATGAACTTTATTCAACACATCTCAAAGTATCCCATGAACTCCCACATAGCTATTGGAATTACTTCCAACAAATTTCTAGAAATAAAATAGAAGATTTAGCCATAAAGAAACAAAACACATTAAACAAAAAACTGGAAACACTGAAACAACAAAGCAAACCAAAACCACTAACCATAACTGAAAATAAAGATCCTTCCCAACATAAATTCCATCCACCCGTAAAAAATCTCACACTAACCGCATTTGACGATCGAGAGACGGCCATGTTGAGCAAGGGACCCAAACATAACTGGGGTAATGCATCATCCTATCAGAATATAATAAATGCCGTTACTGAAACAGAACTCGCTTTACAGAAAATTCCGTACGATATACGAGACGAAGTTAGACACAAAATCAGTAGAAAGATCCCGCAATATATCAATAATGTTCACAATAATAACCTAAACATGAATACCGCCAATAAATCGAACCTAAACAAACTCAAAAACAAAATAAAACAGAACAATCTACTAATAACAAAAGCCGATAAAGGCAACACTACGGTCATTATGGATAAGAATGAATACATAATTAAGACTAAAGAATGTTTCCAGGACAACACTTTTTCAATTATACGCCGAGATCCAACCAATAATATACAAAGAAATTTAAAAAATCTACTCAAGAACACACACTTTATTCTCACCGAAACAGAATCTGCTAAACTTATAACCATGAACCCCCAAATACCATCCGCAAGGGCCTACCCTAAAATACACAAAGAAAATGTACCCATGAGACCGATTATAAATTATAAAGCCAGTCCAACCTATAAGTTATCACAATTCATTCAGAAATTTTTGAAAAAGCATTATTCATTTTTAGCAAACAAAACAATACAAAACTCAATAGATTTTTGCAATAGAACCAAAGAACTAAAGATTGAAAAACATCATACCCTTACTTCATTTGATATAACAAACATGTACCCTAACATTCCTATTAAACAAACAGTCAAAATAATTGAATCTAACCTTAAAAAAAACATAGTAACTTGAGCACCTTAGAAATAGAAGAATTCGTGATTCTGCTTAAATTCGCCTTAAACAATAACTACTTCAAATTTCATGATACCATATATCAGCAACAAGGATTACCAATGGGATCACCTGCTTCCGGAATATTAGCAGAAATATATATCGACCACCTGGAACACACGTCAATTAATAAAATAGATAATATATATTTTTGGTGTAGATTTGTCGACGATATCTTTGTAATTATAGATAATAGATTCACTGACGCAGATACTATACTAGACAAACTTAACAATTTAGACCCCCAAATTAAATTCACTAAAGAAACAGAAAATAACCGTACCTTGAATTACCAGACATGACACTCACTTATCTTACAAGATCTATAGGAAACCCACACACACCTTAAATACCATAAAGAATGACTCCGTTCATCCCAACACACATAAAAAAGCAGCCTATTATAGTATGATACATAGAGCTTTCAATATCCCAATGACAATAGAAGATCGAAATAATGAATTAAAATTAATCCACGACATTGCCAAATACAATGGATACAGCAAAGAAATGGTCAACAAAATCATCCACAAAATAAAATCCCAACCTAAAACTAAATTAATCAAAACAGCCAAACCGAAAAAAGATTATGTTCTATTTACCTTCAACAACACCAATATATATACTATAACTAATATCTTTAAGAAGCACAACCTGAAAATAGCATTCAAAACCACACACAACAGCACCAACACTATACACAACACCAAAACAGTCAATAATAATAATAAGTACAACCAATCAGGTGTCTACCGCATCAAGTGTAACAACTGTGACACAAGCTACATTGGACGTACAGGTAGAAACTTCACCGTCCGTTATAATGAACATGTAAATGCAGTAAAGCACAACCATTTCTCATCAATAGGCCAACATGTAGAAGAGTCTAAGCACAACTTCACAGACATCAATAATGACATGATGATATTAAACATAAACTCTAAGGGCCCCCTGCTCAACATAACCGAAGATTTCTATATTACTTTGGATCAATACGCTAACCCCAATCATAACATTAACGACATTACAGAGAAAACCAGTATCATTTTTGACAAAGTCATTCCTGCAATAAAAAACGACTATCTCAAATTAGTAAACACACGTCATAACAAACCAACGAATCACAAACCTAACCCCGCCCCTACCTTCACAATAGCCACTCCTCCATCCCCTCCACCAACATCCATCCACACAGCTCACATGAGCCCCAGACGTACTCGCAGCAGAGCACAACAAATATCCAAACGTATCGGTACACAACCTCCACAGCAACAACAGTAAGTACTTTTTTCATTTCACACATACATCCAGGCATTCCTTCATACATACGCGATACTCATATTAGCTTTTCTTTACAGATAACGACCATATAACGTACATAGACGAGAGAAGTGTCACCACCAACTACTCTGATATTAAAACCTATCTTGCTACATCAACTCAATTTTCAAATTTTTACTGACAAGAGTTCTCATAACATACCAATGCAAAGTATACTAACTATAGAACATTCTCGATATTCAACTTAATCAACACAAGAACTACAAGAGGATTGAAGGATGAATGCAACGCAACATGAACTCAAATTTTAATAGACGTTTTTAAAATATACCATGTTTTAATGTGTTTAATGTGCTATATATTTTTAGTGTCTTATGATGTGGCATATATATTTTAATGTGTTTATGTACTCATGTCCATGCTCAATCAATAGGTTTTAGTTTATTCTAACCATCACTACTTTTAATTAGAGCCATTTTAACGCAACATACTGCAAAAAATTTTACTTCCATTTTTTAATCGGACATCCGGATGCTCTTAAGTAACTTCTTTGTAATTCATCTAATGACTGTAAATTTGTGTGCTAGCTGATGATGGCCAAGATAGGTCGAAACCGGTACTAGTGTAGTAATTCATCCACAATAAATGTATTGATCGGTGGAACATTTTTCTTATCTATTACACAGTTCTACTACGTCCATTACTCCTCGTCCCCGATGGGGCTTCATCACCACTGACAGATCTTCGGTCTTGATGCTGGAAGTGTGGGACAAGAAGAAATCTGGATAAACATGGGAAAGGTCAGTGATGGTAGTGATTATTGTTTTAAAAGGAAGTACAAAATGAAGCAAAGGAATGGGAAGGGCGTGAAAATGGAAGATATCCTAGGCCTTGCAAACCTAATATCGACACAGTGAGAAGTGAAAACAGTTGCCCGAGGGAGGTTAGATAGGAGTAATCTAAGTCTCTGCTAGGAGAGCAGCTCAACCCTGCTCCTCCTCCAGCTGCAGGGGATACCTGACTCAAAACAGTTGACATACAGTGAGCTACTTACCAGAACTTCCACAATAGAACCAATAGCGCAGGGGTCCATACCAGGGAAGTTGATCTTGGTGAGCTCGGGAGCTGCTCGGATGTTGAAAGGACAGCCCTGCACCATCTCGCCCTCGTTGTAGACAATTAACTGTGGACAGTACAAGAGGACTTAAACAAACAGAAGCAGACGCAGCATCATTAATGCCTGTTAAAAAATTGTAGATGACTTATTTGTGACCTCTATGGTAACTAAGGACTAAATTAATGAGAAGTTATGTGAAAACAAGTAGCTGGTATTTGTATCTCTGAATCAAAAGAGTGTTGAAACAAAACAACATTGGGGAATCTTTTACGCTCCTGCTAGCCATCTTTCTATTGCAGCAGCAAAAAGAAAGCTCTGTGCTAGCTGCCTCACTGGATCAGTGGTAGTGTGTCCGACAGATCCTGTCTGAGGAAGGATGGTCAAATATCTTGGTATTCCACATATCTGGAGGCACACTCTGTCACCAAATAAAATTCAATTCAATTACAGGAAGCACTTTCCCCACTACTCTCCCACCTCCCTCCCCTCAACTGGCTCTACTGCTTTTCTACATTTTGGCCCAGTCTAGGATGTTTTGAGGGTTGAGCTCGTCCATCCACCGCTTTGGCGGTCATCCTGTTGGGTCAAGTTGGAGAGATGTTTTCACCGCCGCCTTATCGTCGCTTCACACGACCATCAGAGTCGAGCCTCGCTACGTCTGGGACACACCAAGTCTATGTCGCACATGTTCCAAGAGTCCGTCCCAGTGACCATTTCCTTATCAAAGGGCCACTGGTCTTAGCCTGCAGGTATTTGGACAGCTGTCTCCACTCGCATCATGTACAGATCTATCATTATTTGATGCGAAGCGAAGCAAGTTCTGCCACTGGTTTGGGGGCCACATTCTAGTCACAGCCCATTCTCATCCTGCTTCTTTTCCTGGTGCTGAAGTGCAAGGTTGCACACACACACAAGCATCAAGGGACAAAGAGACTGAAGAGAACGTGCAAGATGAATGTCTATGGTGACATTCAAAGGTGCTGAGAGCTCAGCGTCTGAGTATCTTTCTTCCTAAGTCCTTTCTAGTAATCACACTCTGACCTTCAGCTTCTGCAGTATACATGCGATAATTGGCCACAATTTGGCCCTTAAACGCCACTCCAAGGAAGTATTCAGGAAGTGGAAATAGCACACTTCTCGATAATTCATGTATCTCCTTTGTTGACCACCCACTGTGGACTGACTTACAAGCTTAAGTCAATAAATTCCCAGACTGATCTCATAAATAGTTTATCACTGTGTACCTTAGACATTCCATGTCAAGCCTCTCTGTGCTCGTCAGGCACGACAGTTATAGCGAGTGAAGGATCCAGCTACATGTACTTGCAGACATGAATTGAGCGAAATAAACACAATTTGTTGCACATGTTGCCATGTGGTGTGGGGATAGCGTGCTTGCCCCAGTCTAGGAAGCCAAGAACAACGGTCGAGAGAAGTTGTCGTGCAGATGACACCACACCTCATAATCTGCACGTCTTCAGACTGAGCAGCAGTCGCTTGGTAGGCCATGGCCCTTCGGGGCTGTTGCGCTTTGTGGTTTGGTTCATGCTGCCACCTTTTTCCTTCTATTTCATGCTTCAGCACTCCCCCCCCCCCCACTTTTATCTGAGTTTTTAAAAGATTAGACAGAATATTTCTTTCTCTACTTCAACAGATTTTCTTGGGCGAAAGTTTTCATAAAATTAAATGCTTCATATGTGCCCTGGACTCCATCAAGCAGGCCCAACAATTACTCAACAACAAAGACCTAGAGTTGGAACTTTTGGAGAGCATGGCTACAAGTATTTACCTGACATGATTGAGAGTTTCGAAAAAGTTGACGAGTGTTACGGAGAACCGTGATGTTTTTGCTAAAGACAAATTCAAATTAAATCTGAAGAACAATCCAGATATGGAAACCTTTGCTATTTTGACTGAATTCCCTTTACGAGTGCTGAAAAGATATGCTTCATTGGTTACTGTCCGGCTCCATGGCTAAATGGTTAGTGCTAGCCTTCGGTCACAGGGTCTCGGGTTCAATTCCCGCCAGGGTCGGGAATTTGAACCATCATTGGTTAATTTCTCTGGCACAGGGGCTGGGTGTATGTGTCGTCTTCATCATCATTTCATTCTCATCACGATGTGCAGAACGCCTATGGACGTCAAATCAAAAGACCTGCACCTGGTGAGCTGAACCTGTCCTCGGACACTCCCAGCACTAAAAGCCATACAACATTTAATTTCAGTGCTGTAGTTGTCGAGTGGAGTTTGTCTCGCTATATATGAATCTAGTAGCTCAAAGCGCCAAGGACTTACAGTCAAAAAAACATTGAAATATTGTGTGCAATCCAATATAACAAGTTTATTCATTATTAAAACCCAGTAAATGGGTTCGTGATTTCATGAATACCTTTTTTGGCACCTTTTTGTATGTATTTTCAGAACCTTTTTCCCCCTTTTCTGACAACAATTTCCACCTTAAAACCTATTCCCTAGTTATAGCACAGCTTGGACAATTTACCAAATGTAGAAAGGAATCTTTAACATAACTTACACAAAATGTGTGAGGCAGAAAAATAAAAAGGATAGATCAATCCTTAAGATCTTCATGTAAAAGCTTTTGTATTACCCGGTCTTCAAACACACATAAAATTAACCCTTCCTTCAGGTGTGGTGTTTACTAATCACCTCAGGAAATGAGGACATTTTCAATAATCTGGAAGTAGTACGGTAATCTCCACGGAACTGCAGCTGTGTCACACTTGCTTTCTATGTTCTCAGGTTCACTCAAACAAATGTAGTCTAAGTACATAATTATGCTAGAAATTCCTTAAAATTAAATAGTTCATTTCAAATGAGAAGTTTTACTTACCTGGTGCATGCCCACTTCAGTAGGTATGAAGGAGCCTTTTCCTCCCATCCCCGTCAAGTTCAATCTACAGTCCGATGTCTTGCCCGAGGGGCCCACCACCTCGGCACGAACTTCCTTCAGGTTTATGTCTTTAGACAGGTATTCTATTTTGAAGTGCGCCTGAAATGCACAAGTATGCAAACTTTCAAAATATTAACATCTTGAATTTTAAATTCTGCTGGCGCTATGGTCTGATGAAACGTCCCAGGACATGTACTTGACATGGAGATCAGTAAAATGATAAAACATTTCGCCACACTGAAGGGATTATGAACATTAAAATAAGAATAAGAATTTACACCACCTTTCCAATACTAATCTTTCCTTATATTGAGGATATAAACATTACAACTGGTGTTATAAGTTGGGACATGTTTTGCTTAACTGTCGTAAGCATCATCAACTGAAAATAAATGTTAGCCTAAAGTTAGGCCAGGGCCTCGAACCTAGTGTCCTTAAAATATATGGCACCCTAAGAATCGACATTTACATTATAGAAAATCAAATAGGCTTAAAACTAGTGTGATATAAGAATGTTCATCATGGCTAAGAGAAAAACACAGAATCGTGTTGACAGAGGTTATAAACAAAGTGCAACATAGAGCTGGTCATGAAGTAATTAACATCATTGCTACCAGTCAGTCAATGTTCCTACATAAAAATGATATATTCTTTGCAATGAAGAAGGTAATTAGAGTTGTTATCTAATTAAATCTCATTCTTGCATAGACACATGAGTCGGGTACAAGAAAGTGCCCATCAGTGAATAAATATACTGAAGTCAGAAGACGAATTAAAAACTTTCAGCAACATCCAGTGCTGTGAACTTGGCAAAGTTAATGTAACATTAGATCACTTGTGCCCTGGTAAGTGACAATGCCTAAACTCTAATCTGCAATAGTCTATGCACATAATTAATACACACAGGCTTTATATTTTTATTTAATAAAATGTATTACAGTAGACCCTGCTCGCCTGCTGTGCTAGATACCACTGTTCTCTAGGCTGATGTTAATGGAGACAATATGGAAGATAAAGAAGGAAATGAGAAGATCAATCACTCTGCGGACAAGAAAGCGTTTGAGGTTGCACTGAAATACACTGAACACCAACCACAAGCAGATTGTGCATGGACATATTGTAGGTAAAGGATAGGCCTGTCTAATTTGAAACAACAGAATATTACAGCATTTTTCAAGTGAGTTAATTTACGGAACATATTGTCAATGACTCGCCAAACGTTTGAGGCGGTGTGTGTAGTACAGCTACTGGTGCTGTCCATGCTAGTGTGTGTGTTCATGTACAGCTGCCCAAACCCCTGTTGGCTGGGATAATGGTCCCCCAGGTCTCCATCTTGCCAACTCATTTTAGTAACATCTCAGCTCTGTGTTTCTTATACGGTTCTTCTTCGTCTTCATTCCCTGCATCCTTCCATCCTCTCTGGATGTTTCTGCTCCATACACTATCAGATTCCTTCTGGATGTCACCTTATCACAATTGTCAAGTTTACTGACGAACTGCTGCTCTTCTGTCTCACATGTTATGGTGACTTGTCACTGGCACTCACTCTCCTCAGGTACTCTCTTCTGATAACTCTTCTTCTCCACCACAGCAGAAGGCTGGAGCCAGCTATATATTGTAATATTTTATCAAACAGTGCAATCACCAGTAGGGCTCCAGAACTGTACTTTTTCATTGCATTAAACACAAGAAAAAGTATGTAATTGTACTTTTATTACAGTAACAGCATTACCGTGCACGAAATTCTGTTCTTAGTTACTCTAAAACTGTTTTACATTTCTTTCTGGGTTCCTCAGATTATAAAACTTATGTGTACTGACCATGTCCTGAATGGATATCAGAGCGTCATCTTCTTCAAACACACAATACTGTTTATTAGCTTTAAGACAAATTAAAAACTGTAGAACATGTTTCTCCTACTTTGTAGAAATCTTCAGCTACATACATTTAGGCGTATTGCATAATTAACAAGGAACATTCCTGTTATCTTAATGTTTAACAGAGTCTTTAAGAAAGGAAATGTCCTTATGAATCTTAGCTAATTCCACCTTTAATTTCAAGTAGTTGTTAGCCTCTTTTCCTGTCCAGTTGGGATTCAAGTTGCAAGCAGTCATCCACATTTTCTGTATCGATGTTCAACATTAATGTGTTCTTGTAAACGTATGCAGCTGAAGATGTCTGTCTACAAAGTAGACGAAACATGTTCTAAAGATTTCAATTTGCCTTAAAGCAAATAAACTGTATCGATCAGGTGGAATCATTGTGTCTCTTACTTTTAACATAATCTTTTCCGTCGTTCCTCATCTGTAAATACATTTTTCATTGTATGGCATTTGTCTACTTTTTGTTTAAATCTTATTTTTATGTTTTTTAGTTTCTTTCAATTTTCCGTTTTGTTTTGCAAATCGTCCAGAGTTATTTCTAGTTCCTCCATATGCTCTCTAATTTCCTTAATCCATCCTACTTGTTGCTTCAGATTCCAGAGTTTCTCTATAACTTTCCTTGGTAATCTCGTTTCTGGTGTCCTCATAATGTGACCATATAATATCTGCGATGGGCTCCAGTTCATTTGGCATTATCCACCATTGTCCATCTTTTTGATATTTTTTATTTATGCGCGTTCTTCTCTCTACTTTTAGGATTTGGTCGATTCTGTTTCTCTGAGTGACTTTAAAGAGAGTTTTGCTTCCGTACACCACCTCTGGTTCAACCACCGTCTTGTAAAGTTTTAATTTTGTTTTGATTGACAAGACTTTTTTTATTGCGTGTAGACCATGTTAATTTTTTATCTATTATAATTTTATCAGTTCTTTCTTGGCATGGAGCTTTCTCACCCAAGTTGCATGTTCTAATTTTTCCCAGGTATTTAAATTGTTTCACAATTGCTATTTTCCTGTTATTTACTGTTATGTGGTTTATTAATGAGAGGGTCTACTGTATTTAATTTTTTGTGTGTAATGTAGATTTTATTTTCCAGTATTCGAGATTAATATTTGTATCTAGGTGATGTTTAAATCAAAGTGCCCCTGGTATAAGATACTTACAGGCTTGTTGACGCGAGCAGTGTTGGTGTCACAGGTGACGGCCAGCCTCTCCCCTGGTTTTTCTCGAGGCTGAATCCACTGGAAATGAGCTGCGTAAGCCATAATTCCTAGATGCTCCACATTTCTATCCGACATGTCGCGAGCCTTCAGGATGGGCTCGATGCCCAGCTTCTGTGCTCCAGTAATACCTAACAAACATAGGGAGCACGTCAAGCTCAGAGAATATGGACTACACATCACGCACAGAGTGAAACCTCTCATTTATGGACATCAAAGTCCCCATCTGGAAAGTTGCTCAATCTAACTGTAAATTTATAACATGTATATCTATGGACATAAAGTCATGAAGATTGCCCGACTGATGAGTTCGAAGTCCAGTTACTGCAGCTAATGCCACACTTACTGTTTCTCCATTTTTCTCTCCACTCACTAGTAAGTTGTTTTGTCTTGAATGTCATGGCTCAGCGTTTCACAGTCTGCCAAAAATAGTTCAACTTATTGAGTGTTTGTGCACTTTCGTATAAATTCTGTGTAAGAAATAAGCACACTTTTACTACAGAAAGACTGCATATTAAGAGAGTGGCATGTAAACAAAACGAAATATAATTTTCCAAAAAAGTGAAAGTATTTAGAATTTATATGAAAGTGCACAAACACTCCATAAGCTAAACTTTTTCAGAGACAGTGTGGCACCTGCTATGGTAACTGGACTTCAGACACATCAGTCGGGCAATATTTTACAACTTTCTTTATTCTAACAGAACTTATTCTCTTTTCATCAATGCAGCAGATATCTGTAGAGAACAGTGTATTAGTTCCTGAAATCTCAGTAGTTAACAACTATTGTCGATACTTGTAAATTCTTTGAGGTGCAACATATTTGAGGAGTGTCCATAAGATGTTCCACTCTAAAGACGGGTTAATGAGAGGAGACAAGAACAAGCCTATGCCCTCTGGACTTGGATCCTGTGTACTTGGTATGGAACGTGTGCTAGAGACTGAACTAACTTGGCTTGTCACCTTAGCAGTAAGTCTACATCTACATTGTCATATCTCATTGCTCTCCTGCATTATCTGCACGCTTGCTTGCACCTAATAGTTGAGGACGTGACGTCTCTTGACATTTGTGTTCAAATCTTCTCCACTGGCACGCCAATTCATTTTCATTCCCCCTTGTCCAGCTCCTGCCAGGTTGGGGTGTTGCCTCTCTTCCACCGCTCCTCTTCAGTAATTATATTCCAGTCCAGTCTTCTTTTTCTTATACCATTCTTGACAGAATCTATCCATCTTGTTCTCGGCCTCTCTCTTGCCCTCTTTCCTTCTATCTTAGCCTCCAACTATCCTTCCCTCCTCTATCCTCATAACATGTCCAAACCGATTACATTGTGCTCCTCAAGATATTTTTGAACTACTCCTTACAGCACTTCAGAGGGGCACCATGACGTCTCCTACCTGTACTAAGTTCACTATACAAAGTTTGCTAGACATGCCTGAGCTCCTGCTGGTGGAAGTATTCTACTTTCTTGATACAGTACAACCTCGTTAATTCCAAGTCATTGGGACTCAAAATTCGCACTTCGAATTACGTGATTTTGAATTAACCGCCAATTCGTAATTCAGAAGTGCCCACCCTTGCCGCGTTACAAAATATTCTAAGGCCCGTTACTGCATGCAGTTAACCTTGATTCACAGTTTATACCTTTCAAATGCCATGAAAAAAAACTATTTCCAAAATGCATCCAAGAAAGTGTATTTAGAGTATTCAAATAACTTGGATAACTCACTGACAAACATAACCTCTCGCAACGAAACAAAGAAAGAAAGAAAGACAAAAAAGCATGATTCAAAGATGAGGATAAACTATGCTGGTTCCCCTACGCAAATGCATTATTTTTGGGATTACTCTTCCGTTTGTATTTTTAGATGTGTTGTACTTGCACGAAAAGTGCCGGACGCCCTTAAAACATTGTGGCTTATTGAACTTTCCTATAACGAGGGGAGGGATTCTCTTGCTTCCGTGTGCATTACAACACAGCACAATGACCCCCACCCTTGTACGATTCTCCGGCTGGTACTTTCTCCTTTAAAACCATAACACCGTTTGGGCTCAGCATTAAAAGAAAGCAATGCAGTTTCATCGACAATGACAATATTGTTCGGTGCCTACGAATTGATTATATGAGCCACACTTTGTCATCAACTCTCAGCATCGCCCGTGTTCACGGATTCTGTTTCTCCGCACACTGCCTGCTGCATGATATTACGGCGTTCCTTAAAATGTTGTGTACAAAATAATTCCGATTTCACTCTAACTTAGCAATTATGAAGCACACTGTAGACACACCGAAGTGTGTGAAAGTGCAGAAAGCTACCCCTGCACGTTCCAGAATATGCGTTCTATCATGACGCGGTTAAATTTTGAATTTAAATTGCTCTGTAACATACTATTTTTAAAATACAAAAGCAGTTTCAAAATAAAAAGCCTGAATTTCAGTAACGGGGCCGACATTGTACTTCGAATTACCAATTATCCGTATTTCGAATTAAACAATTTAAATAACATACAAAACCGTACCTCATGTTTCCGGGAACGAGAGCTTCTTCGAATTAGGTGGGATTTTGAATTAACTGATTTTGAATTATCGAGGTTCTACTGTATAACAGTCCAGGGTTCACATCCACAGAACAAGGTGGAGATGCTCTTAGATCATTATTCAGGAAGACCTGATTTGTGAGATGTCAAAAAGCTACATGGGCAGCAAGAATTCTTTTCTCCATGTCCTCTGATAAGCAGTTGGTTGAAAGTATACTTTCTAGGTGGAGGAAGTTCCACAGACATGTTGGAGATGAAAATATTGAAATTCGGGAAGGCAGTTCCAGGAGCTGGCTGTGTGAGTGCCCTTGTCTTTGGAATGCTAATGGTCGGACTAAATCGTGCATATGGCCTACAGGTTTATGAACTGGAGAACCACTGTCATCCCTCGAGTTTCACGGGCGAGACTTGTAAGCCCTTCTGAGTGGAGTCTAGTCTGATTAAATAGTCCTCCATCAAATCTATAAGTTCCACACCTGTGTTGTTTTTAGTGATGGGAATACTTGTGAAGATTCATTGTGATATAGCAACTGTTCAAACATGCAGTGCTTGGATCAGTCCAACAACTGTTCAGGACAGCCACATTGCTTTACGTCGCAGCGATACAGATAGGTCTTATGGCAACAATGGGATAGGAAAGGCCTAGGAATAGGAAGGAAGAGGCCGTGGCCTTAATAAAGGTACAGCCCCAGCATTTGCCTGGTGTGAAAATGGGAAACCACGGAAAACCATCTTCAGGGCTGCCGACAGTGGGGTTCGAACCCACTATCTCCCGGATGTGAGCTCACAGCTGCGCGCTCCTAACTGCACGACCAACTCGCCGGGTGAACAAGTGTTCAGGACAGCCACGTTGCTTCTCTGTGCTCTGTACCAAAGGCCTTTTCCAGATCATAGAACACTATAAGTAGAGGCTTTTGTTGTTCTCTGCACTTATCCTACAGTAGTCTCGCACAAAAGATCATATCAATAATGCCTCTCGAGGACAAAACCCACACTGAAATTCAGAAAGCACCTTCTCAGAGATTGTCTGGAGACAGAATTGTAGAAAAGGTATTACCAGCTATGTAAAGCAGCAATATGCCACAGGTGCCTTGTCGCCTTCTTCGAAGATGGTGACAATGGTGGACTACTTCATCTCAGCAGGGACCTTTTGGGTTTCCACATTAGAAGCATGCGGGAGAAGAGCCTAGTTTTCAGAGGTAAGCCTCCTCTTTGAACAATCTTGAGGGAAATGTTGCCAGATCTGCATTTCAGGTCATTAAGAGCCTTTCTAAATTCCTGAAAAGTTTGAGCAACTGCCATCCAAGGTTGCGGAGGAGGTCTTCAGCAGTGGTAGACCTGCAGTTTAAGACTTCATTGCAGCTGCTTAAGATGTTGTGATTGTGAGTAAGGATGATACTATCATCAGTGGCTTTCAGGGTACCTGACGAGGAGCGAACACGACCGTACAGCTCCTGTAGATCTCTGGTATCTGACAGACTTTGGAGCTCCTTTGTTGACACCAGCTGTTTTTTTTTATTTCCCTTATTTCAGTTTGTTTGAGCTCTTGAAGGCATGCTTTACTCTCCATGGAGAGTGGACCTTGAACAAGGGCACTGATGGGGCCCTGAATCTCTTCATTATTATCGTTGAACCAGTCCTTACATCATAACCAATCACTTTTCGTGCTGTCTCTTTGATAGTGTTTGTTAATGTGGTCCACCTGAGTTCAGCATCTTTTGTATTGACTGGATTTTTACATAGCTGATCTAAAAGAGCATCTTCAAAACCAGTACTCACAGCTGTATTCTGAAATCTATTTCCTCCTGGAACTGTTCAAGAAGTAGGTTTGTGGTTTACGAAGATCCTTAGTCGGCCAATAAAGTAGAACCATGGTATTTGTCATGTTGCGGTACTAATCAAAAGTAGCGTAGACTCACATTATGGTACTACTCACAACTATTGTACTTTACACACGTAACGCAGACCTACGATGTTTCTCACACAGTGGGTGCTAATCACAAGCAACGTGCAGACCCGTGGTGTTTCTCACAATGCTACTAATTAAGGGTACTGGAAACCCACAGTGAACCACTCTCTGCTGCTACTAATCACAAACCTATTGTGTACCTAACATACTGGTACTACTCGCAAGTAAAGGCGACCCAGGGTGTTCCCCGCATGATGGTACTAATCACAAGTAGTTTCATGGTTCTAAAATCATCATCCGTTTGTCGCCTCTTATGACAGGCAGGGGATACCGTGGGTGTATTCTTGGTCTGCGTCCTACAATCATCACGGCCCGAGTAGACGAGTACTGGGAAAGAGACAATAGATGGCACCACAATGTGACTCAGGATGTAATGTTTACAAACCTTTGTTGAGGTTGGTCTCCCAGTGCGCCGGCTCCGTCTGAAGCTGTTCGTAGCCAGGAACGGGGCCGCCCAGTGAACGAACTAGGCTGCACAGCACAGTTCCATCGTTCCAGTCCCTCTGCAACACAACATGTCTATTACTCATTTCATCAATAAAGACCAGCCAGGAAAAAATGAGTATCTACTAAATTATATATTGTAAGTAATACAATGAGAGTCCACATAGCTGTGCTCTCTCCTCATCAGTCCCACTTGTTCTATATCCATTTCTCCATCAGTCAAGAAGACATCAACACTCATTCTACGTGTGTCGCGAGCTGTCAAAGTGTTTGTAGTCTTGCTCATTTTGAAGAGGAGAATGCCAATGCAAGGGAATTTGTTAGTAGTACAGTAGAGTCTCGATTATTCGACTTAAACGGGACCTGGAGTACGTCGGATCACCGAAAATGTCGGATAATACGGAGTAACTTTGAAAATGAACCAAACAAACAGGAAGGCTATACTGTATTATGTTTTACGGGACTCCATTTATTGACTTATTAATTCAATTGTACAGTAGATGCAGTACTATTTTCTTACTATGCCTGTAACCAGGTGCAGGCGTCTTGGCTTGGGCTGCAAGAGTTTTGATATCATCTTGAAATTCAGCCCAGTTTCATCACAATTAAAAATCTGATCACCGGATAATCCTCCAGCAAGAATTATTTCTTGAAATTGTCTTTTAAATTTCACAACCTCATCGGATTTAGCTGACAGTTTTTCTCCACAGATATTAAGCTGCCCAATGCCGTACCGTTTTTTCCACCGATCAAGCCACCCAGCACTGGCAGTAAAATTAGGGTCCCTTTATTAAACTCCTTCTAGATATACACCACCATTTCTTGCAGAATGGGGCCAGATATTGACAAGCCCTTTTCCTGGTTTTTAGTGAACCAAAGAAATAGTGCTTCACTTACTTTTTCGTACTCACATTTTTCATTGTTATTTTTCATTGTTTTTTCTAATTTTCAGTGCATGACTTGTTGCTTTGGTAGAGCACCACTTTTCAATTTATTCCTCGTATGTTTCCAGTCTCCCACTGTAACACGTCCAATAGCATAATCTGCAGTCATTTTTTGGAGAGTTTCCCCTTTGTCCAGTCTCTTTAACCCACTCTACTTGTCTTCCACAGAAACAATCACTCGCTATACTCACAGAGGATATGAAAACTATAACATCCGCACCCAACCAATACTACATTGAACAATCCTACCGCATGACTGCCAGTGCTTGTCCCACAGTCGCACCCTCCACACCCCGTGTCCCAGAATTGCATCCACCTAAAGTTCAAATTAAGACTACCAGTGTCGGATAACACGAAGTGTCGGATAAGCGAAGGTCGGTTGAGCGAGACTCTACTGTAGTTTAATAAATTCAGTGGACGAGTCGTAATTTTAGTTTCAGTCTCGCACTGGTCTGAGATAACTCAATTTAGAGCCGTGATACTCACAGTAAAGTTGCGTACGCGCAGCTCAGGCACTTGACTATCAACCCAGCGTAGCGTGGCGTGGTACCCAGGACTGTCCTCCTTCATGAAGTACGACAGGTAGGTCATACCCGAGAGCTCGTCCAGGAAGGGAGAAGCCAAGTACTCTGGCTCCAACACCATCGGAATGTTGAACTCTCTCCGTGCCAGCTCCATCGCTCGCCGGCAGTTGGCGACACTGGCAATCATAAAATACATCACATTTCTAACAGAAGTTTTATGCTCTATATTGAACTTAGATCACAAGTTACATGAAATTCAGGCTAATGGAATATGATCTTAATTTCAATAATACTAATATAACAATAATAGAAGAAGAAGAAGAAGAAGAAGAAGAAGAAGAAGAAGAAGAAGAAGAAGAAGAAGAAGAAGAAGAAGAAGAAGAAGAAGAAGAAGAAGACGAAGAGGAGGAAGAATCTGCCTTGGCAGGTGATTTACTCCTAATAGCAGATGACCCCACAAACATTGCCCGCCTCCACGTAGGTCTCTTGGTATTGATGTCCAACAATCATGATACCGTGAAGTCAAATAAATATTAAAATTTATTTATTCCACCTACTCAATACATAGAGATTTTAATTAACAAATTAAATCTTGAATAAAATTATAGGGACATGTTTCGCCCTTTAATTAAGAGCATCTTCGGCCTTAATCTCAATTTGAAAGGTAATTAATCAGGTACCTGATTGTATTAAAATTACATATGAAAGTGAGGATGATGTTGGAAATGTGCTTCAAATGGTTAACAATAGTTATGATATTCTTAAAATGAAGCCTTAATAAGTCTTAAAAAACAAATAGTTATAAATTTATACACTTTCTTGAATGTCCTTGTTTAAAAATTGGTAACAAATTGTATACTGGTAATTTTATAAGAACATAAATTGTTACGTTAAACCTTGTAAAGTGGCGCCCTTTGGAGGTTGAGGATGTTAGAATAATGATAACAGAAAAAAATGTAGTTGATAATTCCCAATGGAGTATTAAAACATATTAAAGCTAGTAAAGAGACGTTACCGTTGCTCACTTCAAGTGAAGTTTATAATAAAACTGTTACGTTGGAACAAGTAAAGCGGGGCCTTGTGATGGTTGAGGGTGTTAGATAAAATTATCGGGTTTTGAACAGTTCAAGCTTTGTCTGACCCTGTAATAGTTGAGAGGGGAGTTCCTCAGGGCAGTGTTATCGGACCTTTATGTTTTCTTATATATATAAATGATATGAGTAAAGGAGTGGAATCGGAGGTAAGGCTTTTTGCGGATGATGTTATTCTCTATAGAGTGATAAATAAGTTACAAGATTGTGAGCACCTGCAACGTGACCTCGATAATATTGTGAGATATACAGTAGGCAATGGTATGATGATAAACGGGGTTAAAAGTCAGGTTGTGAGTTTCACAAATAGGAAAAGTCCTCTCAGTTTTAATTACTGCATTGATGGGGTGAAAGTTCCTTTTGGGGATCATTGTAAGTATCTAGGTGTTAATATAAGGAAAGATCTTCATTGGGGTAATCACATAAATGGGATTGTAAATAAAGGGTACAGATCTCTGCACATGGTTATGAGGGTGTTTAGGGGTTGTAGTAAGGATGTAAAGGAGAGTGCATATAAGTCTCTGGTAAGACCCCCAACTAGAGTATGGTTCCAATGTATGGGACACTCACCAGGATCACCTGATTCAAGAACTGGAAAAAATCCAAAGAAAAGCAGCTCGATTTGTTCTGGGTGATTTCCGACAAAAGAGTAGCGTTACAAAAATGTTGCAATGTTTGGGTTGGGAAGAACTGAGAGAAAGAAGAAGAGCTGCTCGACTAAGTGGTATGTTCCGAGCTGTCAGCGGAGAGATGACGTGGAATGACATTAGTAGACGAATAGGTTTGAATGGCGTCTATAAAAGTAGGAAAGATCACAATATGAAGATAAAGTTGGAATTCAAGAGGACTAACTGGGGCAAATATTCATTTATAGGAAGGGGAGTTAGGGATTGGAATAACTTACCAAGGGAGATGT
The DNA here is from genome assembly GCF_040414725.1 of Anabrus simplex. Classification (NCBI taxonomy): domain Eukaryota; kingdom Metazoa; phylum Arthropoda; class Insecta; order Orthoptera; family Tettigoniidae; genus Anabrus; species Anabrus simplex. The sequence continues at coordinate 99,403,895 of NC_090278.1, forward strand.
TCAATAAATTTCCAATTTCTTTGAAATCATTTCGGAAAAGGCTAGGAAAGCAACAGATAGGGAATCTGCCACCTGGGCGACTGCCCTAAATGCAGATCAGTATTGATTGATTGATTGAGGATAATGATGAAGAATGTAGTTAATAACTCCGAGTGGAGTTTAAACGCAATTTTTAAAAATAGTAAAGACATTTGTGCTGTATAGAACAAGTGGGGTTTTTAATAATATAAAAATGATTAGACTGTTATAACGCTCTTGCGAAGAGATAAAACTGTAGTCTTCTAAAAGCACGAGTTAAGAAGAGTGCTTGATGGTAAGCAGCTGTGTTAAATATTAGCTGGAAGGAGCGATTGTAGTCTCTTGAATATAGTCGAAAGGGAAATTAGGTTTGAAGTCGGTAACAATAGGAGAATTACGTGTTAAAGAATGAATTTGAATGAAAGGAGAGTTCAAAGAGAAATCGAAGTGTGTAAAAAACACTTACCTCTTTATTAATGTTGAAATTGGTTAACGTAAAGATGAGTTGGAGAGAAAACGTCCCTATACTTTTATTCAAGATTTAATTTAATTAAAATCTCTATTTATGTACTGAATAGGTGAAATAAATAAATTTTAATATTTATTTGACTTCATTGTACATCAAGAAGTAAGTATAAATAACCACCTAATCGATACTTTATTAATGCCTCAGGCAAAATTGAATAAAATTAAAACTTACAGGACATGTTCCGACCACTTAGTGGTCCTCTTCAGCTGTATAAATAAAGAACTGAAAAGAAAAACATTGACAATAAGCACAAATAAAAGTTCTTTGGAGACTCCTTTGATAAAAATGGAGGTTGTCAGAATAGGTCATCTTGCCTTTCGTTCTTGTTTGGAAAAGATGTTTATTCTGCGCTGTCTAGAGGGTCTGTCTTTGAGCGCGACCTGGTGAAGTAACAATGTGATACAGTTTGACAGTTCATGGAAAGCTCTGGAGAGAAGGGAAGTAGAGTTTCATCGTCATCTAAAATAACATGTGAGGGAGGAGGGAGATTGGGCTGTGCTTCTGCGATGTCGTGTTTGATTACATCTCTTGTTCGTCTAGTCTGTTTCATGTCTACCCATTCTAAGTATTTGCTAATATTCTCATATAAGATGTTTTTATGCTCGTTGTTTTCGTTGAGATTCTCTTCACCGTTTTCCAATTTATCAAGAACGATGTGGATGTTTTCCAGGTTGTTCATAAGATTACCTTTATTAATCATACAGATAATTTGAAGGTCCTGTTTTATATTGGTGAATTTGTGGTTGGACTCTTTCATATGGGATCCCATGGCAGAGAATCTTTTGTATCTTTCAGCATTGACGTGTTCTTGATATCTAATTGAGAAGTTCCTTCCAGATTGTCCCACGTAAGTTTTTTTACATTGAGCACAAGTCAGCTTATAAATACCCGATTCCTGGAATTCGTTATTAAAGGTGAATTTTACATATCCTTTTTCTTTTTCTGAATGCTGTTTAAGTTTAATTTGTTGTTGGTATTTGCATTTAGTGATGATTTTATTGATGAATTTCAAACTGAAACCATTATGTAGAGCCTGTTGACGAATGAAAGAAAGTTCCTTTTTTCTGTCTGTTTCTGTTAGCGGAATTTCAAAGGCTCTGTTGACGAAACTATAATAAGCTGATTTCTTTTGCGAGATGGGATGTAAAGAATCACTTTTGATTGTAGTCGGGGTAAAAGTGGGTTTCCTGTATATTTTAAATTGGAAATGGTTGTCTTTACGAATTGTTTGGATATCCAGAAAATTGAGTATGCCTTTCTCTTCTTCTTCTGCTGTAAATTTTATGTTTGGGTCTAAATTATTCAAAGTATTAAGGATACTGTGACTATCATTTATTTCCTTGTTAATTATGGCATAGGTATCATCAACATATCGAAGCCAGAGATCGAGTCCTTTAATGTGACCTACTATCTGAGTGTGTTCCAAAAAGTCGAGGTAAATGTTAGCTAAAATTCCAGAAGCCGGCGCTCCCATTCGAAGTCCATCTTGCTCATATATTTTATTATTAAAAGAGAAGAAATTGTGGTTCAAAATGAATTCCAAGATAGTAATGAAGTTTTCTATTTCAGGTATACTGATACGTTTGTGAAATAATAAATTCGTCTTTATAATCTCAATGGTGTTCTTAATAGGAATGTTCCTGTACATGTCCTTGATGTCGAAGGAACTTGTTACATGAGATGAAGTTAACTTGAAATCTTTAATAGCAATGCAGAACTCTTTGGAGTTTTTTATCGAAGATTTGGTATAAAATACGTAGTTATGAGTTAAGAACCTATGAATAAATTGGGATATTTTGTATGTGGGGCTTCTCCGAAAATTAATTATAGGTCTCATAGGTGCATCCTTTTTATGTAATTTAGGCATAGCTCTTGCTTTAGGAAGTCCTGGATTCATATTAATGAGTTTTTGAATATCTTGGTCGTTAAAAAGGAAGGAGCTTTGCTTCAGTATCCCTTTCAAATTCTTTTGAATTTTTAGGGTGGGGTCTTTCTCAATTACCTTAAATTTGTTGTTAGTGAAAAAAGTTTCTGTTTTATTGATGTATTCGGTTTCATTTAATATTACTACTGTTCCACCTTTATCAGCTTTCGTTATCACTACATCACTTTGTCTAATTTTACGCTGAAGATCCTTCTCGATTTTAGTGTTTGTGGAATTGGTAAGTAACCCTCTAATTATGGAGGGAATTTTTTTCTTTGCTTCGTACCGTACGTCATTCTGAATGTCGACTGGAAGGGTTTGTATGGCTGTCTCTGTTTCTGCTAAAGTTTGTATTAATACTTGTCTGTTATTGAAACTATGCCAATTGTGATTAGGCCCTTTGCTTAATAATTGTAATTCTTGTTCTGTAAACGTCGTGTTCGACAAGTTCATGACGGGGGGTGGGAATTCTTCACAATTAAAAGAAGATTTAGGTTGATGCTTATTTAGATTTGTTGGGGGATTGTTTTTTAGGTTTTCTAACTTCTTATTCAAAGTTGTACGTTTCTTGTTTATTAGAATTTCAACTTTATCTCTGCCGTATTTTTGTACAGAATCCCATTCTAGCGGAACTAAGTTACTAGAAGCAGAAAGGTGCGCTAGGTAAAGCTCCCGGTTGAGGAAGGATTTCTTCCTATACATAAATTTAATTTCTCGTTTAAGCCATATGCGGTTAACTGTTCTTTGTGTGGAAATTTGGAAAACTGAGCGTATGTTGTTTCTTTGTAAAATTCACCTTTAATAACCCGAAGATTTACGAAATCACCAACTTATTCAAGACACACAATACCAAGGTAGCCTTCTCTACAAACAACACGAAACATAGGTTCTTTAGTCATAATAAAGCTAATAAACTTAAAGATGACGAATTCCAGGAATCGGGTATTTATAAGCTGACCTGTGCTCAATGTAAAAAAACTTACGTGGGACAATCTGGAAGGAACTTCTCAATTAGATATCAAGAACACGTCAATGCTGAAAGATACAAAAGATTCTCTGCCATGGGATCCCATATGAAAGAGTCCAACCACAAATTCACCAATATAAAACAGGACCTTCAAATTATCTGTATGATTAATAAAGGTAATCTTATGAACAACCTGGAAAACATCCACATCGTTCTTGATAAATTGGAAAACGGTGAAGAGAATCTCAACGAAAACAACGAGCATAAAAACATCTTATATGAGAATATTAGCAAATACTTAGAATGGGTAGACATGAAACAGACTAGACGAACAAGAGATATAATCAAACACGACATCGCAGAAGCACAGCCCAATCTCCCTCCTCCCTCACATGTTATTTTAGATGACGATGAAACTCTACTTCCCTTCTCTCCAGAGCTTTCCATGAACTGTCAAACTGTATCACATCGTTACTTCACCAGGTCGCGCTCAAAGACAGACCCTCTAGACAGCGCAGAATAAACATCTTTTCCAAACAAGAACGAAAGACAAGATGACCTATTCTGACGACCTCCATTTTTATCAAAGGAGTCTCCAAAGAACTTTTATTTGTGCTTATTGTCAATGTTTTTCTTTTCAGTTCTTTATTTATACAGCTGAAGAGGACCACTAAGTGGTCGGAACATGTCCTGTAAGTTTTAATTTTATTCAATTTTGCCTGAGGCATTAATAAAGTATCGATTAGGTGGTTATTTATACTTACTTCTTGATTAAACATCGATACGGTCATGAAATGGACAACTTGTAATTCATTGTACATTTCAATACGGACCAAAACATGAGAATTATAACATGTAATCATGATACCACCGCATTTCTCAATACCAAACATAGAAAAATCGAATGTTCCATTCGTTTTAACTATTTTCAAGACATCATTTCCTTTAATGCTATGGAGAAAGAAACTCTGAAATTGGCACAGAAACAGCGTTTCTCTTCTGCCAATCCACTTAACAGTCCAAATAAATGTGAAGGACACTAGAACACAGCAAGCAATAGCTCGTATTCCACAATCTCTACGTATCCATTATTTTCTGTAAGATATCGAGTCCATAGGAGCAATGTTGTTTGCTTTCATTTTCCTATGCCAACACGTAAAGGAAAATGCACCTTACTGTAGGCAGGCCCCGATTTCAAGTAGTTAGCGCCCTGTGCAAACATTCTTTAGACGCCCCACCCCCACCAATCTGCTCGTTTTTCTGTCCCTATGAAAAAATAATTGTTTAAAAATTAAAATTACAGTTTTCAAGATTATGAGTTTTACAACAATATGAAAGGAAACGCTATGTAACTAACACTACTCGAGTTAGAATCACGAAACTTCGCACACTGATTTAAAATACATTGTTCTTAGCTATAAACATTAATCAGTTAATTTACATAAAATGTTTTTGAAACAAAATATTTTTCCATACAGAAGACTTTCCCAGTTGATTGTGAACACAATAACGAATCTCTTAAAACGTTTCCATTCGGAAGAGTACTCTTTTTTATGTTTTGAGACAATGTTCTTTTACCATCATTGTAAGTTCGCAGAGATTTCGAAAAGTCCACCATTACGTTTTTGTTTTGGACGATGTTTAATAATATTCTCAACTAATTAATTTAACTTGACATTCCAAGAAGCAGGATCATTGATAGAAGATGAATTAGGCACTTTAAGTAGTTCAAGTTCGCCACTGTGCTTTTTAGCAGCGCGTTTTTGTTTTGCTTTTGTATTCAGCACCACTTAACTTTTTACTCTTGGATAAATACTGAAAAACATGTAAGAATTACACGAGACAATGAGTTGGCTAGGTGAGATTATCAGGTTGATGGTGTGCGGATGTAAACAATAATACGCACACGAACCGTCACGAGCCAATGACAGACAGGGCTGTCTAGACTATCAACATTGCGAAGCTACCAATTACAACTGCCCACCCAGCACCCGCACAAGTTAAATAATACCTTTCTTATTGCGTGCAGTTATTAATTTTTCTTCATAAAATTTAAATATATAGATTAAATTTTGGCTTTAAAGTTAGAATAGTTTAAATTGATTTATATAGGCTAATAAATGAATTGAAATAATTTGTGGAAAGTAAAAGTAATTTAAATGTAATAAATTTAAGACGTAATTCACGCAGGCCATAATTACTCGATCCGCCGGCAGCAGCCCCTCAAAAACTGGCGCCCTGGGCAAATGCCCAGTCCGTCCATTTGTAAATCGGGGCCTGACTGTAGGAACATATATTTTCACAAAGTATTTATACACTTGCACAGAATAATGCATTTAAAGTTCATTAATTCATTTATTTAGCTTCCATACACTGTACAATTACATATTTTGAAATATGCCAACAGTACAGCAGTTGTCGAGTGATTTCTTAATACTAACAATAATATAAGCACAATAATGAACATTTTTTTAAAGAAAAAGAAACAGAAACACCAAATGCTTCAATGTTAGGACAGCACATCTTAATTTTTAAAATAATAATAATATTAATAACCAATATTGACAAGACAAAATAAAAATCTATATGTCTGGTGTTAATAATACGTACATAATCAATGTGACAACATATTTTTAAGGCTATATATTAAGAATGTTTACAAGTTAATAAGTAATATAGCATTATTACCAGCACTTCATCATGTATTCTTCTGTACTATATAAGCAGCTTCTCAGCAGGAGATCTGTGGTAAATGAACTGACAGGACTAATATCTTTAATCTTATTTGGAAGCTTATTATACAATCTGATGCCAACAGAGTCTACATGTCTCAAGGCAATGGTTTTATTCTTGTACTCAATAAAAATATAATTTCTTGTTCGCGTCCGGTAATTGTGATTGTCAAAATTCTTTCTGAAGTGATCATTATTTTTTTTCACGTGTAGAATGCATTGCATGATGTATATGCTTGGTACGGGGAGTATCCTTAGTCTCTTAAATAATGGTCTGCAATGATCTAACCTATTACGTCTCAATATAATTCTGATAGCTCCTTTCTGTACTCGAAAAATAACATCAAGATTTGATTTGTAGCAGCCCCAGAGACCAATAGCGTAAGTGATGACTGAATGGAAATATCCAAAATATGCTATTCTAAGATATTCTTCACTACAACTATTAGACAAAATCCTTAAGGCAAAACAAACAGAACTTCCCTATTTTTTTAATTGACAATCCCATCTTAATTTTTCATCTATATGGACACCTAAACATTTTGTGGTCAACGTATTTTCAATTGTAGTTGTGTTTTTTTTTGCAGTTTTGTCATGCTAGTTAGATGCCCTGAATTCCATGTATTGGGCTTTTTTAGGTTCAATGTTAATTTGTTTTTCCTCAACCAGGATTCTAACCTAGACAGGACTGTATTTGCTGCAGTTTCTATAGACATAGGGTCAGTGGAATTCTACCGGACAGTTCCTATTGGTGACACTAAGTGAGTCCCAGTACCTCAGCTGAGATCGAACCCGCAAACTACGGATCGTGAGTTGGGCACTTCAGCTTTGATCCATGGAGGCAACAACGGGAACTGGAACTGCAGTTCACTTTGCTCAGAAGATAGCAATGATGGCACTGAATTATCATTCCCATTAATAATTTTCAAAGCCCCAGATACGAATAAATGATAAAATGGAGGGAGAAGAAGAAGAAAGCCGTGTTGTGGCTCGGTGAGGTCTCGAGTCTTCTGTATCCCTCTCCTTTCATTTCTCTCATTCTTCACATCTCCATTATCTCCCTGACCACGCACTTATCAAAAAACAACCATCGCAACTGAGGATCATATTTCGCTTCCGTCTAGCGATTGACACTCGGGAGCTGCCATCGGCTATCTTCACTGTCACTCGGCTCATAGACACCAATCCATCGTGTCGTCACAAGTCCTGCTCACCTTTGATTCTTTGAGAATCTTGGAATGAAATGATTAATTAAGTTAATGCATACCCTGCCAACTATTAGAAATAAAAATAGCGAAGATTTTTTAATTCTTGGATTTCATTACATATATTGCACCTGCCACGGTCTAGGTGATAAAAGGGCAGGATAAAAGGCATACACACCTCCAGTTACAATGCGAAGTGACCATTAAATTTAAAATCTTAAACTAAGAAAACATAAAAACAGTTGCAAGAAAATGTACCTAATCATTCTCATTTCTGACACATATGAATAATAATATTTATAACACACCGACACACGCAACAAAATGCATAATAGTTTCCTTTATTACACAGAAAAATGAATGCAAATTTATAGGTATTGTTGAAGACTTGGGGATAGCGTTTGTTATATATTTTTTGGCCATAACGTGAAGAGAAAATACCAAATACTGTCACCGACACAACGCCCTGAAATACATTAAACTCCTTAACATTATGCACTGAAATACACGAAACTACCACAAACAAAACAATTCAGTATGCCTCATACAGTATAAACATACAACTTTGACAAGGGGGAAATCCCAGAAACGCAAGAAAAAACATGGCTTACAACTCCAACAAAACTATGCACAGAAACAATGTTAACAGCACGTGAACCACCAATAACAAACTCATTCTTTCATCTCGATTAACCAAGTCACAAGCGTGTGCTAACCTCTCTTGCTTGCAGGACGATTGTCGTCCCAAATCCCCAGCTGTAAAGCACACTCGCTGCTGTCGTGAGCAGGAAACACGATACACTAAAGCAATGGCCGATACACTCGTGAAATAAAGCATCAAATAAATACACTTGAAAATAAGGTTGCATGAATTACACAATTGAAAGTTTCCGGATAAATAGGAAGGGTTGGCAGGTATGCTAATGTATTATTGAATTCTAAAAGAGTCATGTGTGCCCAGTATATTCTACTGGTACATCCTAGACAAGACTTTCTTTCCTTTCTTTTACTGTCTGCTTTTCCAAAGATCCCGCGCAAAAAGATGATAATCTGTAGCTTGCAGCAGTGAGATGAAGTTTGTTAAAACGAGGAGATGAATTTTTTCTTTGAGAATTCTGGCGTGAAATTATTAATTAAGCTAGTGTATTATTTAATTCTAAAGTAGTCATGAATAACTTGGTGTGCTCAATCTACTTCCTTTAATTATAGAAAATACAATCGTCACTTTAAGATGTAAATATCACTGCTTCAGTTGAATGTTTCATGTGATGGGCTTCCATCACAACGATATGATTTGTAAGTAAATGTATGTCTTTTATAATAATATTAGCCACTTATTTTCTCTTTAGAACATTAGAAATAATGCATGTGTATGAAGTAGCATTAGAACAGATTATAAACTGGGCACACAGTAGCATTGTGAGTATTCAATTATATCACTGAGCCTATAATTCTGTTCACAATACACTGAGCTCGAGGAAAGTGAAAATCCTTAGATCAAATCAAATCAAATCAAAATCTCTTTATTTGCAAATGGTACACTAAAATACATTATTGTCAAGCACTAGATTTGAAATGTTCAAGCAGAGGGAGGGTGTGGCTAACAATGATGCACAAACTTCGCAGATGATGGCTCCTGAATGTCAGGTGCTAGAACACAGTTCATATTTTCATGTGATAAATGCTCTGTGTCGATGCATGTAGTAACGAAAAGAAAGTTGCAGATATCAGTTATCACAGCCTTCGCAGTAAAAAGTATTAGACATAAATAATCAGAAAACTGGGTTTTTCATTATGTAGACCTACAGTTTTTTGATGCAGCTGCAGTAATATGAGGAGAGAAATGTGCCAGTTCCTCCATTGCTATGCCACTGTATGCTAATGAAATAATATATAGTCATTTAAACAGAGAGAGTTCAGTATGGGAAGAATAATTCTGCTAAGCCATTTTCCTGCAGGGTGATGAACTGAATCTACTTCCAACTTCTGTATACCTAATGCAGATAAAAAGTGTTTAGTTGCAAAGGTCATTTTGCAGCCGTACAGAGTCCCACCAAGGACCAAGGTGATGGAACTCATCAAAGTAAAAATATGAAGGCCATACAGGTATGACATCAACCTCGCAAGGACACTGCAGCTCACTTCACACGGATCCTACTGCACTTCTCTCTTCTAGAAATCCTTCATACTGTTGATAACACCCCATCATGGGTCAGGTACTGGTCAGGGAGGGGAAGATTGCATTGTAAAGCTAGCCGGGTTTCAAGATCTGATTGATTTCAGTAACTTTACTGCTGTACCAATTTGAAATGCACTCAACCCTCAAAAATCCTGTCTACCAGTGATCTACAAGAACAGTGAGGGTAACACCAGACGAACCTGGAGAGCAAAAACAAACTCATCAGAGGTTACGAAAGAGTCTTTCTGCTTTGGGCATTTATTTGACCTTCTCTCTCCCTTCAACCCACGCTGTGATGATGTCCTGCTGAAATAATGCAGAGCAAAAACCTAGAAGACAATCTAGGGTATTACGACAGACCTGCTCTTTCAAAACCATACGACTGTACTGCAAACTTTGATAAGGATCTTCAGTGTGGTCACGAGTTGTTTGCTAACAGTTTGCATATCATCAATGTTTTTTTTGTTTTTTTTTAAACTGCTTGTATAACTGCAAATGTTTCTCAAAAGACTCTTTACTGAACTTTCCCTTCTAACTGTAATCAATTTATTTGCATATAATAATACAACTCAAAATGATACTTTAAGTGTAGATGAGCTTCTCTTGTGCGTATAATTGCAAAATCAAATCTTTACACACTGGTCAATACTTCCATAACAAATTTTCTCCATCCAAAATAATTATTAGTAGTTGAAAGGATGATAAATGTAAAATTGCAATAAATTATATCCCAGCTGTATGCACAAGTTTTTGCCAGTTTTTGTGGTAAAGAAAACACGTAATTTTCATGGGAAATTAATTTTTTTGTTTATTCAAAATTTGGCCATCGGCTTCTACACACTTCACCCATCCTTCAGGTAAGTTATGAAAACCATGCCAGAAAAACTGCTTGCCTTTTGCAGCAAACCATTCGTTGAGCCATTTTCCAACTTCCTCGAAATTGCTGAAGTGCTGCTCTGCAAGCGCGCGCCCCATTGATGCGAAGAGGTGATAGTCAGACGGCGCCAGGTCGGGACAGTACGGCGGGTGCAGAAGGATGTCCCATTCAAGCGATTTCAAGGTGTCTTTTACTGGTTTTGCTGTGTGAGACGGCACATTGTCGTGTAACAAAATCACTTTGCCATGTCTTCTGGCCCATTCTGGTCGCCTTTCGATCAATGTGCGATTTAAATTAATCATTTATTGGCAATAGTGTTGTGCAATAACGGTTTCGCCCGCAATCGCTCGTCTTTGCACTTTTGTGGTCTACCAGAGTGCGCACTGTCTTTCACACTGAAATTACCACGTTTAAATTGTCGAAACCATGTCTTGCATATTCTAATCGATGGAATGTGTTCACCATATGTTTCTACCAGAAAACAATGACTTTACACAGCCTTTTTCTTTCGATTAAATAAGAAAAGCAATGCGTGACACAAATGTTCTTTTTCAGGCACAAACGTTGACATGATCACTGAACAATACAACACAAACACTAGCGTTTGGTGGACTCAACTTGTGTGTGTTGGTGTGATAATATCAGACGAACAAACTGACGTGTCAAATTCATACGCTGCGCTATTCGCTAGTACAATCTCTTAGTGAAACCGGAAAAGTCTTATGCATACACCTGGTAGTCTAATATCTGGATCTTGTTTCAAACCTAGATTTTATACCAGCATTCGTGGCTGCTTAGTACTTTATTTTATTTTGCAAGTGGACAGTTTCAAATACGCAGGATGTGAATTAATGCAGAATACCACAGCTGGACATGGAGATTAGCAAAAGTGTAAGAAACCTTGTCTGGAATAAGGAAGTGTAAAGATGATGCTTGTTGTTTAAAGGGGCCTAACATCTAGGTCATCGGCCCCAGGGGAAGTGTAAAGACTCATATTGACTTAAGGAGCTGAGACCTGGACAGTGACAAGTGGGGAGAAGAGGAGAATACAAGCCAGTGCAGTCTGATAGTAAAGAGAGTGAGGAACAAAGATGTCCGAATAAAAATCCTAAATCAGAGAAGTAACAGGAGTAAACTAAGATGGTTTGGACATGTAAAGAGGATGGAGGAGGAAGGAATACCAAAACAGATGATGGAGATGAAGTTGGAGGGAAAGAAGGAGAAAGGGAGACCTGCAACAAGTTGGATCGCCATAAGCCGGGAGGAGCTGATGAGTGGTTTAATATCACAGTAACACACCGAACGTTTCTGGCAAAGCAGTGATGGGAAGCGATCGGCCATGATCTTAATAATTAAGGTACAGCCTGCTGTGAAAATGGGAAAGCATCTTCAGGGCTGCTGAGAGTGGGATTCAAACCGACCAGTTGGTCCTGGCTGCTTGTTGGATTGTTTAAGAAGGGCATGAGCAGACTCTGTGGGAGAAGTTCCGTCTCTCCACTCAAATGGGAGTTGTTTGCATCAAGAGAAGGACGTTGTGCTCTGCATTATAGGCTGTTGTAATGAACACTTCTGTCATTTAAGAACCAACATCAAAAGTGTGTTCTAACATATACTTTACACAAATTTGATTAATATAATGGCTCATGTTTGTGGGTTGCTGTAGTCACGTCCTAGTTCATGAACCATGGGCAACGGCTGAGTGGTCCTGAGAGTCGGGATACCAGTTGCTATGGAATGGGAGAGGGCATCTCGGACCTCCTTGTGCTCAGGCGGCTAGGACTATACAATCCACCGGTGGTCCATAACCCGTTAGAGGAGGGATCCTCACTTGGACTATGTGCAAGTAGGGCAGCATCCTGCTTCATGAATTTACCGAGCTCAGAACACTTTAAGCAAGCCTCGGACCTATGGGAGTAATGGAGTCCCACTCCCACTTGACAGGCGAGGGACTCCTTGGAAACAACTTGGCGAACGAAATGGAATTCGATGGGGAGCTATCAATATTAATGGGGCTTATGGAAGAAAGAAGGTAGAACTGGCTGAGTCAGCAAAGAGGATGCATCTGGATGTGCTAGGAGTAGGTGATATTTGGGTAAGGGAAGATAATGAGGAAGAGATAGGAGATTATAAAGTGTACTTGACGGGTGTTAGAAAGGGAAGGGCAGAGTCTGAGGTAGGGCTCTTTATCAGGAATACCATTGCATGCAACATAGTTTCTGTTAGGCATGTAAATGCTTTTTTTTTTTTTTTTTTTTTTTTTTTTTGCTATTTTGTTTTACGTCGCACCGACACAGATATGTATTATGGCGACGATGGGAGAGGAAAGGCCTAGGAAGTGGAAGGAAGCGGCCGTGGCCTGAATTAAGGTACAGCCCCGGCATTTGCCTGGTGTGAAAATGGGAAACCACGGAAAACCATCTTCAGGGCTGCCGACAGTGGGGCTCGAATCCACTATCTCCCGATTACTGGATAATGGCCGCATTTAAGCGACTGCAGCTATCGAGCTCGGTGGGCATGTAAATGACCGAATGATGTGGGTAGATTTGTCAGTGGGAGGAATTAGAACAAGAACTGTGTCCGTGTATTCACCATGTGAGGGTGCAGATGAGGATGAAGTTGACAAGTTTTATGAAGCATTGAGTGACATCGTGGTCAGGGTCAACAGCAAGGAGAGAATACTGCTAATGGGCGATTTCAATGCGAGAGTTGGAAATAGAACTGAAGGATACAAAAGGATGATTGGTAAATGTGGGGAAGACATGGAAGCTAATGGGAATGGGAAGCGTTTGCTGGACTTCTGTGCTAGTATGGGTTTAGCTGTTACGAATACATTCTTCAAGCATAAGGCTATTCACCGCTACACATGGGAGGCTAGGAGTACCAGATCCATAATAGACTATATCTTAACAGACTTTGAATTCAGGAAATCTGTTAGGAATGTACGAGTTTTCCGCGGATGTTTCGATGATACAGACCATTATCTGATCTGTAGTGAACTAACTGTCTCTAGGCCTAGGGTAGAGAAAGTGAAATCTGTCTGCAAACGAATAATGGTAGAAAATCTCCAGGACGTGGAAATTAGACAGAAGTACATGGATATGATTAGTGAGAAATTTCAAACAGTACATACTAAGCAGGTTTAGGATATAGAAAGAGAATGGGTGGCATACAGGGATGCTGTAGTAGAAACAGCAGGGGAATGCCTAGGAACAACTGTATGTAAAGATGGGAAAAGGCAAACATCTTGGTGAAATGATGAAGTGAGAGCAGCCTGTAAACGTAAACAGAAGGCTTATCAGAAATGGCTCCAAACAAGGGCCGATGCAGACAGGGAATTGTACGTAGATGAAAGAAACAGAGCGAAACAAATAGTTGTTGAATCCAAAAAGAAGTCATGGGAAGATTTTGGTAATAACCTGGAAAGGCTACGTCAAGCAGCAGGAAAATCTTTCTGGACAGTAATAAAGAATCTTTGAAAGGGAGGGAAAAAGGAAATGAACAGTGTTTTGAGTAATTCAGGTGAACTCATAATAGATCCCAGGGAATCACTGGACAGGTGGAGGGAATATTTTGAACATCTTCTCAATGTAAAAGGAAATCATCCTGGTGGTGTTGCTAACAACCAAGCTCATGGGGAGGAGGAAAATGATGCTGGTGAAATTACGCTTGAGGAAGTGGAAAGGATGGTCTCCATTGTCATAAGGCAGCAGGAATAGATGAAATTAGACCTGAATTGGTGAAGTATAGTGGGAAGGCAGGGATGAAATGGCTTCATAGAGTAGTAAAATTAGCATGGAGTGTTGGTAAGGTACCTTCAGATTGGACAAAGGCAGTAATTGCACCTATCTATAAGCAAGGAAACAGGAAGGATTGCAACAACTATCGAGGTATCTCAATGATTTGTATACCAGGCAAAGTATTCACTGGCATCTTGGAAGGGAGGGTACGATCAGTCATTGAGAGAAAGTTGGATGAAAACCAGTGTGGTTTCAGACCACAGAGGGCCTGTCAGGATCAGATTTTCAGTATGCGCCTGGTAATTGAAAAATGCTACAAGAGGAATAGGCAGTTGTGTTTATGTTTCGTAGATCTAGAGAAAGCCTATGACAGAGTACCGAGGGAAAAGATGTTCACCATACTGGGAGACTATGGAATTAAAGGTAGATAATTAAAGGCAATCAAAGGCATTTATGTTGACAATTGGGCTTCAGTGAGAATTGATGGTAGAATGAGTTCTTGGTTCAGGGTACTTACAGGGGTTAGACAAGGCTGTAATCTTTCACCTTTGCTGTTCGTAGTTTACATGGATCATCTGCTGAAAGGTATAAAATGGCAGGGAGGGATTCAGTTAGGTGGAAATGTAGTAAGCAGTCTGGCCTATGCTGACGACTTTGTCTTAATGGCAGATTGTGCTGAAAGCCTGCAGTCTAATATCTTGGAACTTGAAAATAGGTGCAATGAGTATGGTATGAAAATTAGCCTTTCGAAGACTAAATTGATGTCAGTAGGTAAGAAATTCAACAGAATTGAATGTCAGATTGGTGATACAAAGCTAGAACAGATAGATAATTTCAAGTATTTAGGTTGTGTGTTCTCCCAGGATGGTAATATAGTAAGTGAGATTGAATCAAGGTGTCGTAAAGCTAATGTAGTGAGCTCGCAGTTGCGATCAACCGTATTCTGTAAGAAGGAAGCCAGCTCCCAGACGAAACTATCTTTACATTGGTCTGTTTTCAGACCAATTTGCTTTACGGGAGCAAAAGCTGGGTGGACTCAAGATATCTTATTCATAAGTTAGAAGTAATAGACATGAAAGTAGCGAGAATGATTGCTGGTACAAACAGGTGGGAACAATGGCAGGATGGTACTCGGAATGAGGAGATAAAGGCTAATTTAGGAAGGAACTCCATGGATGAAGCTGTACGCATAAACCGCCTTCGGTTGTGGGGTCATGTGAGGCGAATGGAGGAGGATAGGTTACCTAGGAGAATAATGGACTCTGTTATGGAGGGTAAGAGAAGTAGAGGGAGACTAAGACGACTATGGTTAGACTCTGTTTCTAACGATTTAAAGATAAGAGGTATACAACTAAATGAGGCCACAACACTAGTTGCAAATCGAGGATTGTGGCGACGTTTAGTAAATTCTCAGAGGCTTGCAGACTGAACGCTGAAAGGCATAACAGTCTATAATGATAATGTATGTATGTATGTATGTATGTATGTATGTATGTATGTATGTATGTATGTATGTATGTATGATTAATATAACTATGGATCATTGCTTTTTTGACAATAAGGCTGTAGATCATTTACACTGTTTCATACGGAAAAGTTTATCTTTATTAGAAAATATGCTGTTCGTATACAGACATAAAGCTGCACAGTTTTTAACCTAGTTCAGTTTTGGTCGCATACGTTAGTAGAGGCAAAAAGAGCCATACGGAAGTGTTCAGTAGATAACAATTTATACATTGTATCTTTGATCTGGACATGTTTTGTCGACTTGGTGCACATCTAAAACCACCAGCCAAGAGAATACTTGGGGTGGGGAACTTGCCTGGTCTGAAGCAATGTCACGACTACCAAATGTGCACTTTTAGATGTTGAGAATCTCAACCAACACAACAGTGAGAAAATCAGTTACCTGTCTCTGGGGTCCAGGTCTCTCCATCTCGGCATCAGTCCTGGCTTGCAGTAGTCCAGAAGAGCGCTGAGATACACTCCCGAGTTCCAGTCTGTAGTGAAGTTGGTGACCCTGCATTCTGGTAGTACAGCCTGCAACACGCAAGTTCCGTCAGAATTCTCTGATTTCATTATGTTTAAACCAGGGCTTTAAAGAGAGCACATCAAAAGGAACACATTGGCAGATGGTGTGGGAAGAGAATGCAAGCAGGTGCGCCAACTTTGGGTAATTATTTGTGGGGTGCTTGATTAACATGAACACAGGCATGTGAAATGAGGAACGACTATTAAAGCAAACATTCTTATATATAAAAACAATGTTCACAAACAAACAAACAGAACAATAATAGAGCTTGTTTCTCAAATACATTTTTGAACGCGTCTTATGTATGGAGTTTTCAATGATAATTCACAAGTAAACAGAAAATTACAACTTGCTTCATAAATACATTTTCTTAATAAATGTCCTATTAGTGTATATTATGCATACGAAATGTGAGGAGCTCTAGGACCGCCTGCACAGTCTCTGTTGGGAAAAGTACTTCTCTGAAGGAACGCCCGCTTTCTAATCTCATTTCTCGATATAAAACCATCTCCACATATTTAACGCCTTAGCAGCCTCTGAAGACTATCAAACTCCACGTTTTAAGGGGACTTAACATCTGGGAGGCAAAATGGAACTCTGCTCCTCTAAGATCATTTTTGTGGAGGCAGAAAACGCCTTCCCCCCCCACAATGTTGGTACCACTGGATGCAAGGACAGTCTTCTCATCATTCCCAGTCCTTCCGAGCCGCAGCTTCATCAGGCTTTTGTGATTTGCAGTATTTTACTTCCCTTATCCTACACTTAAGGTGGCCCACGCTCCTAATGAAGCTGGGAAGCAGAACTTAGGGGTCTGGGATTGATGAGGTGAGAGCACATTTACGTGCCCTTGTCTCCTCTAGCCCGTGTTCCTATCTTCCTATATAAGTCACTTGCTTAATCCCTTTCCTTACCTTGAGCCAGGCAAGCATAAGCTTCTTGGGCGGGAACTTTGAGCGGCCAATCTGGTAGCGGACAATGAGCGACCAGATGAGTCCCAGGATCAGCTTCAGGTTGCCGTTCACTATGTCCACATTGCCTGCAACATATTTTTAATCTCTTAATGTCAGGACCAGAGCAGTTTGTTGGATAACAACTCAACCAAGTTTACCAGAGTGATCGTGACTGTGAGGAGTTAACCTCACTATCAACGAGTGTTTGTCTTTCAAAGATTCAGGAAGGAGACCTCACTACCATCAAAGAAAAAAAGAAAAAAAAAGAACTAGAGTTTATTAAGGGATATTGGACAAGTGCTGCTGGTGATTACTGCCCTCTGTTAACACTATCACAGCAGGAAAGAATTTAAGAGTTTCAACTTCCATCAAATGAAAAAATGAAGGTAAGGGCTTGAAAATTAAAGAGATCCCAACAGTTTGTTTCTACGGTCAAAGTGTCTATAATACGCGAACCTGTTCTTGGTACCTGAATCGGAACTATGTATCAAGAAAAGGTTCGCGTACGGTACCATACTTCAACTTACATGATGCTAGTGGGATGAAATACTTGTTTTCATCTTACATTCTCCAGCGAATTTCCGTACAAAATTCTGAATTTTCCTTTAATTCAATTTCTATTGGGCAATTTCATTTTTTTTCCTCTACTAACGCCATCGCCTTCGTCTAGCTTTTCTCTGCACCAATTTTCATTTTCCATTTACTACGTCTCATACACTTTCGCCGAACCACGATATTGTAAGCAAAAAGGACTACCGTATGTTCGTTCTTGTACCGTCATCAGTTCCTTTAGCTGCTCTTCATACTGTAATAACTTAATCTACATACATTAAAAAGTAGCCGCAGCAACGTTTCTAACGGTCACGGGCCAGAACACTGCCTTCTAGGTCCAGATACAGATGGCGCCGTGTTTGAAACGAGTTTCCACTGTGACTGGAGTTTCGTCTAGGTCACAGCAAAGCCCCGTATGGATGGTAACGTCGCCGAAGGCTTCATGTACTGTATATTAGGTCAGTAGCATAATATTATATGCATTGCTATAAGAACGCAAGCTCATTTCTTCGCAAAAAATACTTAATTGAACCTCTACATTCCTGCAGTCCGGCACACACACTCGCACTACATGGAAACTGTCAATATTGTTTGAGAAATTGTATGAGTTCATCTCAATCGTCCGTTAATTTTATGGTTGGTGTAATTTATTGATATCTGTAATTTCTGATTAACTGGTATGGGTCATAATTCATCTTTTCTTTGTTAGATTTTGGTTTCTTCTTCTTTACAGGCCTGAGTTTAATTTTGATTGTGACTTTATCTGAATCAGTGTCTAATCCTCTTAATACTTTAACGTTGTAGATTTCTCTGTGAAAGGATTTGGCCATGCATACGCGATCGAGGTGCCATTCCCCTTTTCTCGAATCAGATTATTACCGCATTATTGTTATGATTGTTATTATTATTATTATTATTATTATTATTATTATTATTATTATTATTATTATTATTATTAAATTTTGACAAATATTTAAGGCATGCTATAATTATATATTTGGAAATTCCTTACGAAATTTACATACATACTTAACCGAAAGGAGACTGTCTAGCCTAAAACCCGATGTCTAACCATCGCACAGCTAAGCAAATTCAAACCTAATTGATCACTGACTTCATAAGGTAGCAATGAAATAATGAGAGGTGATGAATTAACTGGAGGAATCATCCTGCTATATCCCCTTTGGAAACTTTCAGCTTGATTACGAAATGTTATTTCAAATTAATGGACTTCTACTGTATAATAGTTTGGTGAAGGAAAATTGAACACTTTTAGAGGAAATTCACTCGTCACAGAGATATGATGGATATTATTGTAGAGTTGATCTTTCAGGGGAATGTTAAAAAGTAATATGATGCTAAGAATTTTTTGTTATTATGGAATAAGTTTACTGAGATGAGTACAATGTAACGTTTTATTAAACAACTGTAAGCCTCTTGCACTCGGTCTATCGGTAGGGGTCTGTTGGAAAGATATTTTTAAATCTCACTAATACGAAATACTATGAGCATTTCAGAAATACGTGTATCGTGGACGTATTGTTATAATTAACACGGGAAAAAATCACTAAATTTTGAAAATTAAAAGTAGTTTCCAATGACAGAAACATTTGACGTTATTTCGTTTGACTTCTTATCTATTTAACGTAAAAGAAAGAACATGTAATTCTCAATTATTTGATAACCATATGGTTTGTTCTAAAATTCACTCATGGAGTATGGAACAAAGTTATTTACTGCAGGCCTATACGTCAATTTCATCAATGTCAGGATGTGAGTGGCTGTGATTTTGGGGATATCTTCAGGAGCAGTCGTCATTTTCCACTTCATGGGAGTCATTTTTGCAACAGAGTTACGATCACTGGCTAAATCATCTGAATATTCAATAATTTCGAAATCATTCAGCCTTGAGCGTGGCGTTTTAAGGGAAGTTGAAAATTTATTCCTTGATAAATTATGCAGTTGCTAATTCCTCTTTCTGCAAAACGAGTATTTGCCCCAATTTGTCCTCTTGAACTTTATCTACCGAGCTTGATAGCTGCAGTCGCTTAAGTGCAGCCAGTATCCAGTATTCGGCAGATGGTGGGTTCGAACTCCACTGTCGGCAGCCCTGAAGATGGTTTTCCATGGTTTCCCATTTTCACACCAGGCTGGGGCTGTGCCTTAATTAAGGGCATGGATGCTTCCTTCCCAGTCCCAGCCCTTTTCTATCCCATACGACCTATCTGTGTCGGTGCGACGTAAAGCCAATAACAAAAAAAAAAAAAAATTATCTTCATTGTATGATCTTTCCTCACTTGCGCCTGCCAGCACGACATGGAGTCGCCGCGACCCACGTATGTGAACAAGTATCAAGTAAGGATATTTTAGAATAAGGGATCCTCTCGCCCTCTCGTTCGTGTCTGATTCCTATGGCATTCCTCGAGAGCGTATATTAATGGGACGCGTTAGCCACTGCGCTGTGTCGCTCGCTGCACAGTGTTACCATCGGTTCGAACACGTGTCATTCCGATCACAAATTGTTCGTTTTTATTATTATTATTATTATTATTATTATTATTATTATTATTATTATTATTATTATTATTATTATTATTAATGCTATTGAAATCACCGCTCTGCCAACATTTTCCCGTTACATATTTATTGCTTTTTACTCACAGGTGGCGTGTAAAGGTGCGAGTGGCGGGAACATTTGAACCGACTTCGGTTTAAATTCTGTACTTATGTCCGTAGTTACACTCTATATCTACGTCAAACTTTTATGATCTATCGTTGGGCAATAACCATTTACAATTTCACTCAGTTATGAGTCAAATATTCCCTTTTCGTTTTCTGCTCTAGTGCTTAAGCGTGATTAGCCGCCCAACCCCCGGAGGCGCAGCTGTTACACGAAATTTGAAAAGTGCTACGATGGCTGAAATGGGGTCCACTCAGCCTCGGGAGGTCAACTGAGCAGAGGAGGTTCAATTCGCACCTCAGCCATCGTCTAAGTGCTTTTCCGCGATTTCCCGTTTTTCCAAGGTAATACCAGAATGGTACCTAACTTAGGCCGATTGCTTTGCTATCGTTTGCGATCTTCCCATCCCCGCACGGCTCCTCTTCAGAATAGCGGGTGAGGCAGTCTAGGCGAGGTACTGGTCCTCCTTTCCAGTTGTATCCGCCCGACCAAATGTCTCACGCTCCAGGACACTGCCCTCGAGGCGGTAGAGGTGGAATTCCTCGCTCAGTCCGAGGGGAAAACCAAAGCTGAACGGTAAACTGACTAAATAAAAAATGGTGTTCTCATTATTTCCTGAATGCAATAAATAATTTCAGGAAAATGAATGAAAAATCCTTGCAAATACATAGGGAGAGATAGTCTAGATGTTATTGTACTATAAATAATTAATCAGCCAATAAAAGAATCATTCAGTCACTTTGGTAGTCTGGTATGGAACTTTGCTTTGTGTTTCCGAGGTGCTGGTGGTGGTCCATACTACTTTATGCCTATCACATCCTACACCTACTTCAAACCATTTACAAGTATTTTAGCCCCGGTATAATTTAAAGGTTTTGAACTGCAAGAAATCAGTCAATGATGGTAGGGAGGCAACAAACTGTACCACATGTGAAAGGAACGGCGTATTCATCGAATACATCCTTCCACAAAGAGTAAAACTGAAGTTAATCCCCAGATAACTGGGAGAAAGGCCACCTCCTCTGGCACATTTCTTCAATAGGAACTACGAAGTCAGGCATTTAGGACTGTCACATCTCCTATCAATTACTGTTTACATAGACTGTTGTTAAATCGTTTCAAAGAACTTGGAACATATCCTAACCCGTGCAGCGTGTCCTTGTCTCTCAGCACTGTCTCCACATCATCTCAGTTGCTGTAGCCATATCTTCCTACGTATTCCTGCTGGCCTTCAACCCTTCTTCCTCAGCACAGACATGGAGTTCTTGTGCCATGTAGTCTCCAAGTCCTTGGATTCACTTCCAGTTCGATTCTGATGTCATCGTTCCTTACACGGTCTGGTGTGTTTTTTGGAGGGTAGTTCGTAGGAAGTTCATTTCACATGCCTGCACTTTAGTAGTTTAGTATATTTTCCCTCTTTCAGCGTACATGTTTTTAGACTGTGTGTGAGAATGGCTACAAAGTACGACTTATGGAGAGCCAAATGAAGACAAGGGCCACGAAGGAAATGAAAATGAAAGACTCCCTGACCTTCGGTTGCTCTAACAAGACTTGACCAAGCGAGATCGACAGGATAGATGAAAGTGGGGAGCCTGGCGCAAGTAACTGGATGCAGTGCCAGGACTCGGCTAAGCGCCCCGTGGTGGCCAACCCCTTTTAGTCACCTCTTACGAAAGTGGGTGTTAATTCTACCGCCCGCACCCACAGGGGACATATGACCGAGCAGGGAACAGGTTTAAATATCTAGGACTTATCCTCAAGCCTCATACCCTACATGTGACGGAAATACTTGCAATCAATGGCATTCAAAATCTATATAAATTATCCCAAAAAACAGCAACACAACATTATATTTATGATAAAGGTACAGCGAGTCTTCATCGTATATCGGAACACCTGTAGACGTCCAGCATGAAAAGCATTGAAAAAATGGAAGCAATGTTGCTGCAGGGAGTACACGTACCATCTCACCAGCTATGATCAGCAACGAATGGAAGGAAACCAATACTTGGTTACAAGCAGAGCCCTGCACGAAGTTTGTGTCTTGGCGGATACAAACTGTATGGCAGTGCGGATAATTTCTAAAAAAATTATGGTCATTGATTTTCACTCAGGTATACTTTTGTGTTTGCTTGTGGTTAGACGACCCTCGGCAGTGGTATGGGAGAATCGTGATATAGAGAGTCTTGAGACCATAAAGACGTAAATCTGACCTTGGCCTAACTCGGTTCTGCCCGCAATTAATGGAAGGAAAGAACAAAGGTCAATAAGTCGGTAGTTGTCGCAACAGAAAATCCCTTATAAACCTGGTGCCAGGCCTATTGTATTATGTTAACGTTTCAGTACCTTCGGTGTAATATACTGTAAGTACAAATGTATAATATCTGCGCAGGGATGCAGTTACATGACTTCCACCACAATCACTTGAAAACAGAGTTTGTTCCTGAGACCAACCGTGTGAACGATATCACGTGGAAAGAACCGTGTCAATCACACAATTTGCTAATTGTTTAAGAACAAAATTATTCCAATCTACCCTAGTCTCATATCTTCTCTGGCAGAAATAATGAAAACAAACCCCACAATTCCGCACTTCTAACGTTTACATAGCACGAAACGAATACCCACTAGTTTTAACAGGAGCTAAATCATTCGACGCATTGTCTTGAGATCATGTGGTATTTACAGGTAGGTGAGTAAACTGATCGGCCTATTGGGAGCCTACTGATTTGAATGTGGTGATGATGATGATAGCAAACACTCGTAATCGAGCAGGTTTGTCTTCCAGGTAGGATGTCTCTTCATCTATGTGTTCGGAGGTGACTATACAGTCCAGTGCGGGAGTTACACAATTTGCCACAGTGATGACAGGTAGTCCCAGGTGGAGCAGTCATGTTATTTCTATGTCTTCTCAGCACTTCTTTTTCTTTCCTACGTTGCCTCTTGTCATTCGCTGTACGTCGGCGGTTTTCTTCAAAAGACAGTGTGCCGCAATGGACTAGTGATCTCCCAGCTCTCCCAGTTATCAACACCAATGAATGTGAGAGTATAAATTGAAGGTAAAATCTCCACCTATCTTACGTTACAGTGTGACCTCTCCGCTTCCATGTAATGAGGGACAAGTTCCTCAACGTATCCGATCGTCCTCTTGTCCCCAAACAGAGATCAATAACAGGGCCGTATTTTGGACTCCAAGGTCATGAAGAGGATCAGCCGGAAGAGAGGTCATAGCGACCTTGTGTCCGCTGTGATCGGTTTTCACTTTCGGTGCTGCTCACGTAACGGAGAAAGGCTTGGCCTACGGCAGAGAAAGCATATTGTTACGTACAGTAGGCCTCAGTTAATTGCTTTGATCACAACTGTTGCGCTTTTTGATCGCTCTGCTCTATATAGGCGTGCGTTCTTTCAAGTAGTGCTTTTCTTTCTCATCATACACATTCCGAAGGGCTTTATAACGAAAACGTATTTTATTTCGTTTACAGAGTAAACACAGGACGGCGGAGCATATTTTATCTTTTGGTGTACCTAAATTGATAGATGTTTGTGGAAGTTCTTCATTTCTTAAAGCCATTTTCAGTTCCTGTGTAAAATGTTACAAAGACTCCGGTTGATGCTCAATGTTTTAGACGACAGGAAGACTTCTTATCGATGCACGTTTAGTTTCATTAGTTTTAACGTGAACATGTATCTATGGACTTCTAGGACATGATTGTATGCTTCCCCGTGTAGCTGAGGACTTGTTTCTTTTCAGATTCTCGGCAACATATTGAAAGAAGTTCTGAAGCCAAGTTTTATTTACAGGCAAAAGTTTGAGTAGCACTCATGCCGGAAACTGAGCAAACATATTTTGTGTGTTTCAGGAGTCAATCCAGCAAGAAAGAGGAGATAGGGAGATTTAAATGGCCGCAACTTTCTCAGAAATTGTTGCAACGGTATGAATCCAACTCTTTCGAACAGAGACTGTTCCTTTGTGCAAAATGTGAAAATTATAATATTTCATCGATTTTCACCAAAACATGCGTTCCAAGGTCCCTTACTTCAGGTTTCAATCACAACTGCTTTCGATAAGTACTGAAATGACCTACAGTTTTCTTTGATTGATTGATTGATTGATTGATTGATTGATTGATTGATTGATTGATTGATTGATTGATTGATTGATTGATTGATTGATTGATTGATTGATTGATTGATTGATTGATTGATTGATTGATTGATTGATTGATTGATTGATTGATTGATTGATTGATTGTGTAAGGATCACGCGAGACAGGAAAATAAGTCTCTCTCACGGGTTCCTAAAGCTATTACTGTGGGTCTGAAAAGGAACAAGAGAAGATGGATAGCCTCAACAGTTCATCAATTAACACCCCGAGTTCTTTTACTTAATAATGATCATTGTATTAAAAGGAAGTACAACTAGGCCTCTTCTTAACTCTAATCAGAATTCAAGAAAGGAAGAATTAAGGTACCGTATTGGTGAAAGCGCTGTTCCTGCTAAACATAACGTCCTTGAGGTGACGCTAAATATAATATTATCATTAATTCAATGTAACTTGAATATTTTAATTAATGCAATAATTAATATTACAGCGTGTGCTGATAGGAAACACGTAAAATAAATAACCTGACACAAGTGAACACATTGCCAGACTCAGCAACGCACACTCCCTGGGAGTTAATCGACTTTTACGACAAGCAGATGTCGTGGGGTCGTGGTAGTAATGGTGGATATTGTTCACAGTTATCAGACGAAAGGTGCTACACTTGGAAAGGCGAAAGAAAGAATAGAGCCGGGAAGGGCATAAAAAATCCAGACTCCATAAGTGTCGCAAACCATCGGAGTCGGAAGAGTGGAGGCCGTGGTGATATCGCCCTCGAGATTATTGCTGTACAGCGAAATCCTTTCAGCTTAGCCGTTTCCTGTTTCCTCAGTTGTCACTCAAAGCTTTCTCCCAGCGTGTGCTGCTGCCGCCGTCATGCAACAGCTAATTGAGTGCCATTGAAGTGCAACTACTGGAACGAAGTATGGCCCCAGATTAGTACAACCTCCCACTATTGTACATGAACAGGAATCAGCGGCGTAGGTATTCAACTCCTACGCTAAATATAATATTGTCATCAACTGAATGTAACTTGAATATTGTAATTAATGCAATAATTAATATTACATGTTATAAGGTTTAATTTCGTATTGTTTTCATATAACAAGCTCTCCCAGTGGCCATGATCGTTAAGGCATTGAAGTCTGACACTGAGGATAGCGGGTTGGCTGGCAGGGCACGGGAGGTGGAGGTATACAACTAGATTGTGTGCCAAAAACCGGGGTTGCTCTCTGCAGTGTTCATGCAGTGAGGCCACATGACGGGATTCGCTGACCCCTTGGTGCTATTCGACAGGAGTAGGCTATGTGCCGGCACGGGATTTCACTCCCTCCGTTATCTCCCATATAGGCTATGACATTATTCATTTCATCTCATTAACTCGTGTGATGAGGGTAACGTCAGGAAGGGCATTCGGTCGTAAAATGTCACCCCATACCCGAGCTCGTAGAGCGACAAGGGGTATTAAAACAATAAGTTCAATACTTTTATAATTTCACGACATAATCTTGAAACCAGTGGTGGTGATTATTGTTTAGAGGAAGTACAACTGGGCAACCATCCTCTATATAAGACTAATCAGCGAGAAAAATTGGAAGGGATCCGACACTTCGAAAAATGCAGGTATCGGTTAAAGGAAGACAATGTCCACGAAGAGCGAGAAAATGAAAGACTCCCTAGGTACTGTCGGGGTCTGAAAAGAACAAGAGTTGACCAAGGGAGGTCGGATAGGATAGATGAGATAAGTGGCTCAGCTAATGGCCCCGTGGTCGCCAGCCCAGCCCCTGAGGTCCCTTACGACAGGCAGCGGATACCATGACTGTTATTCTAGTGCCGCCACTCACAGGCATACATAATCTTCCAAACTTACAGCAAATTATTTATACGTTAACGCGATGTTTGTGTACGATGTGACCTGTACATACTAACAATATGGAGTACCACAGTCCAAACCAAGTGTGAAACATTCCAAGTTATCGAAGAGACGGTGTGAAGAAAGTAGCAGTACGTGACTCAATGAAGCCCGAGTGCAGCGATCCTAGCTCAGTCTCGTGTCCGTAACGGCGTCTCCCAAAACCGTAAAAGTGGCACATAAAACCAATCCATTGCGGACGATTGGGAATTAGAAGTGCGTGCGGGGTGAAAAGAATTTACAGACAACAAAAAGTATTCGGGTTAGTGGGATATAATGAAAAAAATAGCTACAAAAAATGTTTAATGCGAATTTCCACAGAGAGGTAAAGCTTGACAGTTTACCAACTTAAGAGCTGTAATAATAGTTTTTTTGAGATTTTGATTAAATACTAAAACGTTCACCAAAGGAATATTAATTGCACATATATTACAAGTAAATAGAAGTACAGCGTCTTTATACAATTACAAATCCTTTAGTATTTGACTACACACTAACAGATTGACGAATGCGTGCGGCAAGCGGGTGAATGTCCATGAACTCGATAGAACTGCTGCCTTCCTCACAGCACACTACTTGCTGTGGCGCTGTAGGCGCGACGAACAATATTTTGTGTGTATTTCCGCTCATAAGACAACAGGATTGTACAAATTACTTTTTGTTTAATAATTGCTATAATTGCTAGTTTCATGTGGCTAAAGTGGATTTAAAATGCCATGTTTTCTCCATAAAGTGCCCCCACTCGCCGCACTAATCATCACCACCATCATTCCATTGACAATGGAAAGAACTGAAGTCATCATCATGGCGTTTTTCCTATTACTTGCATTTAGTCGAATGAGTTTCCTGACGTCTGGTGTTCGCGGAGGGATGTTGCCCGTTTCTGCGCTCGTTTGTAATGTGAGAGATGGCGTGCATCAGGTCGAACATGCCCCGAACTAGAGGAAATAACTAGACAAAGTTAAAATACCCGCCCAGCCCGGGAATGGAACAGAAGGCCGGACGGAATACCGCGTTGTGTAGCCACCGCACTCCTCGCCAGGTGTTCAACAGCTGTGGCAAACGCCAAGTGGACAGCTACCGGATTTTCTAGCCGCAGAAAGCAAGCAGTATAAAGAACTACTGTAGGAAGACTGGTAGATGAAAGACGGAAATACAACCTCCAAGTTCTTTAGCTACGATTTAGCTGACGGGTGTAACTTGTAAGCCGTGAGGCGGACTGACAAAGGGACTGTTTGGCTTGATCACTTAAGACATCATCAAGTTAACGGTAATACGGCAGGCATCGAGTACAATGAAATATCGCTGTCCACAGCCTCACAAAATGCGAACGGGAATCTTCTCGTTGTGCCAACATCATTCTTACTAACTTACATAATAAATAAATGAATAAATAAAAAATAAAAAATACTTGCATGAACGTCACGCGCGATCTACGACAAAGAGTCTCTTTCCCAGAACACTATGGTACGTCACCACGGAACGGTTCTGAAGCCAGCAGTTATGTACACAAGTAACAACCGAAACCTTATTCCTAAATGCCAATAAAGGACTCTGGAAGAATTGCAGAAAAAGGAGCAGAATAATTAGGGGAATCATGGGATGCAGGTACAAAAATGGCATCCACCAAACAAGATCCAACAAGAAAGTCTATAACACAATCCGCAAAAGATGGTCACCTCAAACGAATGGACAGATCTTTCACCTGTCTGATTCACAACCTAAAACCACGACGCCTTGGTTTAGAAACACACAAGTGCTACAGATCAAACTTTTCCGAGAAACACTACGAATTAGACTAGATTTTTAAAAAAGACAGTGATCAACGGGCTTAGCCGAGACGAACAAGCGGAAAGAATACATGGTGACCCTTGGACAGAGGAACGCAAGCTGTTACAAAGAATGAGGGAATTCTGGGCTCAATACAAAGCGAAAGTTCACTGCCAAATGCAACAAGACTTAACGTGGTGCTCGATGGCCCCAGTGAATAAATATTATTATTATTATTATTATTATTATTATTATTATTATTATTATTATTATTATTATTATTATTATTATTATTAATGCATCAATAAAGATAATAATGCATTTCGTTAAAATAATGTCTCAACTAACATTTATTTGTTTGAAATTTATGTTCGTGGTATTGCTCTGCGTCAGTTGTGCTGCACTCATTTCATGATGTACTGTATATAAGATTGTTAGGTTTTAAAAAGATTTCACATAATGGGGTCACGAAGAAATTGTAATAATTTATTGCATAAATGAATTCCCTCTCAAAATAATTACAAATGCGTGTAAGTAATTGGTCATTTCTCCTGTTCTCGTGGAGAGAGGAGAACTTATAGTGATGATAACTAGACGCCTGGCACAGCCAAGGATTTGGAACGAATAGGGCTGATATCTGGCACCAACACTCTCCTCTTGCGACTCGTGTGGAACCTTTGTTCCTTTCTTCCACTAATGCGAGCAGGAGCCAGTCAGGCGCGGCTCAGATTTACTACGTGAAGTGTATAAAAAACTGATTTGTCGAGATTTCTAGAGTATATCTGAGTAAAAATCAACAAAGATCATCATTTAGAAATTATCAGCAAAATAATTTGCACCGCCAGAGTTTGCATCCACCAAGACCAAGTTCGAGGATATCCGTATGTGTGCAGGGCTCTAATCATTAATGTGTATTCACAATGGCTTACTTGTATTCAGCTCGTACAACTGAACGCGCCCTACGCTGTGCGTGTAAATACACTAAACTCTGGCTGATTCAGAGATCTTACTAATCACTACATCTGAAGCAGATACTGGACATTTTAGACAAGTTGGAGTGAGAGGAGGAGAGAAGGCGTTACAAGCGAGAAAACTGCCAACTAGACTAGATTTTAACCCGTGAAGAAAGTGTACAGTAGCATCTTCACTGCGACACTTGGTGCACAAAACTGAACGACTAATGTCTTCTGTTAGATTGTGCTACCGTGCAATACTGAATCTGACAAAGAAGATATTCAACTAAATTTCCTAGACATTCTCTTTGGCCCCTCTGTGGAAGGAATAGTCAATTTACAGACAGTCTATGACGTTCGCGTGTTAAGTGGATAGGAAAGGCCTAGGAGTGGGAAGGATGCGGCCGCGGCCCCAGCATTTGCCTGGTGTGAAAATGGGAAAGCACTGAAAACCATCTTCAGGGCTTCCGGCAGTGGGGTTCGAACCAGCGGATGCGCGGCCAACTCGCCTGAATTCTATAGCATTTTTGCGATCTTTTTCCAGTTTTAGGTCCGTTTTGATCTTTTTAGGTCTTTTATAGATTTTTTAGGCTTTCAACTTGCCAGCCCTAATCATTACTAGGGAGGGAAAATGAAACGAGGAGTACAGTATGCGCTCTCAAAGCGTACCTCTGATCTTTCAAAGATCGACACTTCGTCAATGGCACTTAACACTTGTTCGAAGACTACCAAATTTTCCTCACCAACACGGATACACATGGCAAAAAAAAAAAAGCAAACTTCTGTCACAACTTTATAAACGACTTTCAAGCAATCTAAACATAACCTTATTAACTGAACTGGAGTGTATTTTCCCTCAAACCTGTACGAAAGTATAAGTCTTCTTTGTAGCAATTAACGAAATGTGCCGAGCTCGTGTCTAGTTGTGGTGCCGCCACGTCCAGGTGATAAGAGAGCTTCAAGGAAACCCATCCATATACATTGTTTCCGTTTACCGCTAAACAATAGCTCCCTCTGTGCTAGAGATAGCGGGGAAGAAAGTCCATACCACACGATGTTGACATGTGAAAGATCTCTGGTGACATTTGCTGTTTACCCGACAGCCATAGACGTCCACGAGAGATTCGGATTACTCTGCCATCTAGCAGGCCTAGAGTAAAACGGAACGTCGAGACAAAATTGACCAGCAAGCAGCCCGATAGATGGCGTCGAATTGAAATGCTTCCACGCGGTAGCTGAAGCCTGTTGTTGTTATTGTTATTGTTATTATTATTGTTATTATTGTTGTTGTTGTTATTATTGTTGTTGTTGTCGGCGTCGTCGTCATCATCATTTGCCTTCCTCTGTGCCCATCCTTTTTCTCTGGGCTTCCTTTCTGTCTTCTTCTTTGGTCTTTCCTCTTTGTCAACTTGCCATTTATGAATTTTCGATCTGAAGATTACCCTGTTTTGGACATCTGCTGGTGTAATTCCTGCCTGTTTCAAATCGGTTTTAATTTCGCCAATCCATTTCGCTGTGTCTGTCTTAGCCTTACTCCTATTTTCATAGAATTCGACTATTTGTTTGCTAAGTCGGTCTGGATTGCATTCTTTTATTATGACCACAGAATGTTAGCCTGCTTTTCCTAACGTCACTGTGAATATTTGTGTATTGTTTCACTTCTCATATTGTCCGCTGGTGAGTTTCAGGCCGAGAATTTTTCTTATGATTTTGCGTTCCTTTTTCTGTGTTTGCTTTCCTGTTCAAAATTAACATCTCTGATCCATAAAGACATTCTGGTTTAGTGGCTGTATTGTAATGTCTCAGTTTTGTGTGTTTGGAGATACTTTTTGCTATAGATGTGCAGTTTCCATCTTTTGGCATCTAATTTCATTGCGTTTTGTTTCGAGTCCATTTTCCTGATTTTTTTTCACCAAGGTACTTAAATTGTGATACCGGTACTCGTTTAATTTTGCCATATTTTGTTTCCATGAATTTCAGTGCATACTTCCTGCAGGTCATGTATTCTGTCTTTCCAAAAGACATCTGAATGCAGACTTTTTCCGCAATTTCTTTTAGTTCAATATGATTTTGGGCTGTTAAAATGTGCCGGGTCAGTATTGCTAGGTCATCCGCAAATGCTAAGCAATCCATCGCTAATTTTCCTCTGCCTAAAGTAATTGGTTGGTGAATTTTAAGGACCAATTTCTGTCTGCGCCATTGTTGTATCACTTTTCCAAGAACGCAGTTGAAGAGTAGAGTTGAGAGTCCATATTATTACTCTGAACACTGACTGTAAGTGGATGAGATTCACGAACACTGGGCTAGTTCGCAGTAGTAAGCCATTCGACCGTCAGTGATTGAACACAATGAAGGTTTTCGCCGACACAAGGATGGAAGGTTACAGCCCTAGCATTTGCCTTATGTGAAAATAGCTGACGACGATGGGATTCGAGCTCACAATCTGCTAAATGCAAGCTCACAGCTACGCGAACCTAACCGTACGGATAACTTGCTCTGTATTATTATTGGCTGTTAATGCGCAGATTTCTTCACTATCTCTTGAAGAAAAGACTTTGTCTGGAAGTCCAGCTCAGAGTTCTCAGTCCTTAACACATCGTTTAGCCGAGACGAGAGTGTCCCGCTTCTTCGATTGCAAAATCGGGTATCCTGTATCTTTCCTCGGGTAACTCCTCCAGTTTTTTTATTTTATTTTCTAAAATCACACTGTTGAACATGCGCGAGCTGTCAAGCAGAATGCTTGTATTTATTATGCTATGTCCATACACCGGAAATATTTGAAACCTACAAGAAATGTCTTGCTACATGCAATAAAAATGGAATTAACTTGTGTATGTGGCTGCCTTAACACTATTAGCAGTTACAACGAGCGTTAAACACGTGACACTGTTATTAATAATGAAAAGTAATTTTGCAAGCAGCATTTCTACTGCTTAAAGGGGTTGAAGACATTTTTTAAATGAAAGGGACTTCAAACTTCCACATTGTCTTCATATTGTCATACGTATGAAGAAAATTTTTGTGACAGGTCAGATATATTTTGGAAATCTAAGATAATAGTAAAAGTAAGTGACGTTGATGAATACAAGTCTAAGTCAAAGATGCACCTACAGCTTTAACACATTTTATTGTTTCATGACTTTTGCGTATTGAATACGTGTGGAGGTGATGCGATGTGGGACGACCAGAGCGCCCGATGAGGTAGGGAGACGGAGGGCTCCCGCCGGGATCTGCTCCGCAAAGTGTGTCGCGTGTAGCGTGAAGTGCTATGCATAGCGCAAGGCGTGCTTGCTGTTCACACCGAAAACTCTACGCCGTGCTCGCAGCTTAGTTTGGTGCGAGGCGTTTTAGGGTGGTCACAAACTAATGCCGTTATCCAAGTACACTAGAAACAGTTTACTGATGGATAACAGTTACCTAAAATTTAAAATAAAAAGAATCGAAAGTAGGTTCATGAATTTAATGAAGAACGAATTACTGTACTTTCAGAGAATTCCATCGTTTGCACAGAGATGCAAGACTTTATCGCGATAAATTTTATGATTACTTAAGAATGACAAAAAATACCTTTGACCTTCCAAACCCTGCAACTGAAATGTGGCGTCAAGTAGCAGAGAAGTATTGGGAGAAATCCAATTTTCCGAATTATCTAGGAGCACCGTGCAGCAAACACGTGGAAATTAAATTTCCGGCTAAATCAAGCTCTTTATATAATAATTATAAATAGTATTTTGCAATATTGTTACAATTAGCATACACAATTAATCATCGTAACAAAAGTGGAGTAAATGTGTGACAAATATAATTAATAAACAGAAATATTTACTTCCAAGTCCGCTACTAGCCTGCAGAGTGATATTCTTCATGTTACCACCCTCCATTGGCAAAATTATAAATATAAACCGATATGACAGAGTCTGGGAGATTCTATGCACTTTTTCACAAAGTGTCCGGCTACATGGCCAAATGGTTACCGTACTGGCCTTTGGTCACAGAGTCCCGGGTTCGATTCCCGGCAGAGACGGGAATTGTAATCATAATTAGTAAATTGTATTGGCGCGGGGGCTGGGTGTATGTGTGTATTTATAATCATTTCATCCTCATCATGATGCAGGTCATTTACGGGCGTCAATTCAAAAGACCTGCACCTGGCAAGCCGAACTTCTCCTCGGACACTTCCAACACTAAAATCCATACCCAATTTCATCCTGTCACAATGTTAAGCCCAGTAAAGTGTGACAGTAGAAGTAATATTACTGTACATGTTTACTGTAGGAATGCGATACAACTGTCGTAGATACTTAAGTCCACTTATTTTGCAAAACTGTTACATTTTTTGTGTCTTGGGTTCCATAATTCTTCTCTTTGAAACACTGCATGAATAATTTCTTCTTCCATAGATTCAGAACCAGCTAGGTAACGCTAAGCATTTAACCAACACTGCGCGTTGTCTGCCGCTTCGCTTAGCTGTAAGATAGGCGTTCAGCGCAGCAGAGCGCGGACGGTGTGAACACCTGGATTACGAACAAAGCACTGGTTATGCTTAGCGTTGAGCAACACGCGACACACTGTGCGAAGCGCGCTCGGTGTGCACGCGGCCTCAACGTCACCATCCGACAGCGTCACATTATGTCCGCTGCTGACCAGAAACGAAGAAGCCTAATATGACGTTCCACCGGGCGAGTTGACCGTGCGCGTAGAGGCGCGCGGCTGTGAGCTTGCATCCGGGAGATAGTAGGTTCGAATCCCACTATCGGCAGCCCTGAAGATGATTTTCCGTGGTTTCCCATTTTCACACCAGGCAAATGCTGGGGCTGTACCTTAATTAAGGCCACGGCCGCTTCCTTCCAACTCCTCGGCCTTTCCTATCCCATCGTCGCCATAAGACCTATCTGTGTCGGTGCGACGTGAAGCCCCTAGCAAAAAAAAAAAAAAAAATATGACGTTCCAAGAGAATGAATTGTTATTGAATTTAGAGAATAAGAAAACAAATTATAGCTTACA
Organism: Anabrus simplex; assembly: GCF_040414725.1. Taxonomy (NCBI): domain Eukaryota; kingdom Metazoa; phylum Arthropoda; class Insecta; order Orthoptera; family Tettigoniidae; genus Anabrus; species Anabrus simplex. Next base: position 99,438,019 of record NC_090278.1, read on the forward strand.
CACTGTATATTTCACTCCAGGAATATTCTTAGTTCTTCACTAAAATATCATACAAGATACAAGCTGTGATCGAGAGTACCTATGTGTTGAGAATTCCAGGTTATGTTCCATCAAAGATATGACTGATGGTGTCGAAGCTTTAGATAACCTAAAATGTGTATCCAAATCAGTATCATCTTAATTTTATGTAGTGCGTTCTTTTTAGTCCGCCTCTGTGGTGTAGTAGTTAGTGTGATTAGCTGCCACCCCCGGAGGTCCGGGTTCGATTCCCGGCTCTGCCACGAAATTTGAAAAGTGGTACGAGTGCTGGAACGGGGTGCACTCAGCATCGGGAGGTCAACTGAGTAGAGGTGGGTTTCGATTCCCACCTCAGCCATCCTGGAAGTGGTTTTCTGTGGTTTCCCACTTCTCCTCCAGGCAAATGCCGGGATGGTACCTAACTCGTCGCTCTGATTTTCTCCTTCAGTTAAAATTCTAGCCGTCTACCAGCTTTTATCTTGAAAGGCTATTTATTACCTTAGATTTCCTATTTTACCGGTCAACCTTTCTCTGGTAAAATTTTAAACCGAGATAATGTTAAATACAAATTTAACTGTGAACTCGGTTTTGTTAGCTTTAAACCAAGATAAAAGCTTTGACTTGCGTTGGTGAATACGGGCAACCTGTTGGTGCCCCGAAAGTATTCGTCACACGCAGATGAAATTAGTGGGGTGTGGATTGGGAAGGGTCCCTTGGAACCTGAGAGTCGCACATCGCCGTGAACCCTTGGGATGGCTGGCTTCCTGCTGTACAACCCACCACCTGTGATACTAACTACAAAATGTCATCTCTCTCACCCGTATGAATGGACCATGTGCCATGCGGCGTTGCCAAGTAGGTCGCAGTGAGCAGCGCTCCGTGTTTGGCTGTAAAGGTGTCCCTACTCTACGTCACTGCATGCCAAGCCAAGGCAAGGCAAGGCCTGCTGGAGGAGACGCGGACACACGTGCGAGGAGCCAACGCCTCCTGTGCTTGCTTATGAAACTTTTAAACAGACGAAACTATAAATGGTATGGATGGCGTTCCACTTGCGAACTTCACTTCCTGTAATCTCACTTTCATCGAGTGGATCGCGAATCCTTACATACACGGCGGAATTATGCAATAATATTGCATTTCTTAAGGGTCGTCAAAAATCACATTTCATTTTTTCACTACCTAGAATAGAGTTCCCGTTCCTGAATTCAATGAAATGAAAATCCATAGCCTGTTGCTTGTCTTTCGACCGGGTCAGGAAATGGAATGAATGAAGCCCCATCTAGCGGCTGCCGGGGCAATTATTAATGAACGACAGATGAAATGTAAATAATAGTGGACAGTGTTGTTGGAATGAAAGATAACAGGGAAAACCGGAGTACCTGGAGAAAAAGCTATCTCGCCTCCGCTTTGTCCAGCACAAGTGTCACATGGAGTGACCGGGATTTGAACTGCGGAACCCAGTGGTGAGAGGCCGGCGCGCTGCCGCCTGAACCACGGAGGTTTTCCTGAATTCAATAATAATAATAATAATAATAATAATAATAATAATAATAATAATAATAATAATAATAATAATAATAATAATAATAGTTTTAGGCGTCTCTAACATGATTACATTTGTGTGGACTCGTCACGTCGTTGCTGAGGCGGACAGCGGCTTGTGACGTCCTCTATTATCTGGCCTTGTGCAGTTTCACTTCATTTTTAAATCTTCCTTCTAGGATAAAAACCAGGTGTGTGTTGCTACGGGGACGAGTATAAAGTGAGATGAAGATTAAGGCTCGAGTGTCCGAGGGCGGTCTGGGTCACTGTAGGCCACAAAATGGTGGGTTTAATTAGTCCTTTCTCGACGTTTTTTGCCTTAATGGTGCATTTTTAGGTCTTAACGGCTTTTCACCTCCTTTCGACTCCCCGCTTCAATTCGAATCACCATTATGACCTCTTAAACATTTTTTCTCTAGTAAATTCATATCTGAAAGCAGAGAAAATGAAACAGGGCTTGAAAGTGGAAAGTGAGTTTTTGAAGAGGATCTCACTTGCTTCGAGTATGTTGTGTTGACGTGGAGAGGTTTCGCAACGTGCTCTCTGAAGACGTACAGCTAAGAACCTGGGGATGACCAACTGAGTTGAGGTTTCTGTAACCCTAGTGTGGTAAAGGCAAATACGATTCCAGTTATCCTCATTTCAGCTTATATCTCCATTGCGGGTTCCTCATTCTGCGTGGAAAAAATATCTCACTCTAAATTCTGCAAGTACTTTCTTAACAAACATGGGATTCCTTTGTTAAATGATGTTAATCTAAGAGTATATAATGTCTGAAAGAAGAACTATTGCTCAGAATGTTGCTTTAAATTCCTTCAATAGATAAAACTAAAATTAAGAATCATTTGGGAGGTCTTCAACTTCCGCGCTCTAGAGATGGTCTTCCCGACGTGAACGTCATCACAGGAGTTAATGACGTCATGTACGATGGTAGCCTACTCCCGTGCAATAGCGCTCGCTCCACTGCCGGAACGTCCAGGCTTTTGCCAAGCAATGTTACCACCTGCGCACGAACACACCATTACGTAAAGTAAACACACAGAGGAACAAACGTTGCCGGTATGATATCCAGAGCAGTTCGTTGTCGGTTCTTGCAGTGAAACTTTCACACGACCGCCACTGATATCTGCATCATTTTTATTTCTGTGTCTGCAAAATTCAAAACGAAAATATGTTAAAAGTGATATTCTAAACAAATTTCTGTCACGACCCATTTTCCTGTAAATCAACCTCCCTCTCTGAAGCTTCGCTCCTGCTGATTTTTTTTTTGGAAAAAATTATAACTAAGAACCTACTTATCCTTAACTTAAATACTGTACCACATTTCAGAATATCCCCTAACTGGAACTTCAGAGCTGATGGGTAATAATAATTAACAGGATTGGGTTTTGGCATGTTATATTATGAAAGTGTCCGGCTCCATGGCTAAATGGTTAGCGTGCTGGCCTTTGGCTACAGGGGTCCTGGGTTCGATTCCCGGCAGGGTCGGGAATTTTAACCACCATTGGTTAATTTCTCTGGCACGGGGGCTGGGTGTATGTGTCGTCTTCATCATCATTTTATCCTCATCATGACGCGCAGGTCGCCTAAGGGTATAAAATCGAAAGACCTGCACCTCGGACACTCCCGGCACTAAAAGCCATACGCCATTTCATATTATGAAAGTAAGGAAGTACAGTGGTTCCTCCATGTAGATTCACTTACGTTACCAGTGATCTAACAGGGGGCTCGGCCTTGTCTACTATGACGTCACACATTACTGAATGCACTCGCCGGAAGCTGAGCTCACAGCCATCTTCGTCAGCAGGGTCTCTGATTTACAAGTAACTGACCGCACGGTCTGAGCTAATTAAATGATAAGTGATAAAGGTAACAACAGGATGTCACTGTTACACTCTTTAAACGGTTAACTCGAGGCTAGAAGCAAAATGGCCGCTGCGTTGGATCAGATTTGCTTTATTTTAAATGGTGTTCCTAACAGAAATAAGGGGAAGGTATTTTCAACATCTATCCGAGTAACGATTTCTGAAGAGGTATACACTGTCGGAAACTGTCGTCTATGAGAGAATACACAACAGACCTGCAGATTTTACGCCACACGGCCGATAACACTGGTCTGCAGCAATAGCATTAATATCATTGAGGAATGGTTTGAATTGTTTGCTAGTTCGCACTGTCACGTGGGCAATGTGTCTTTTGCCATCTTCTTACGTTCTATAATGCTTTGATACTCAGTGACTATCGGTAACTTCATGTATTTTCTAAAGCACAAAAGTGTGCTGCTCTGTTTCTGAAAGAGTAATTCAGATTACCCAAGGTTCTTAAACACTACTATTACCATGGAAGTATGGAAGAAAACAAAATACCGCACAAAATAGAAATAAAAGAATTGCCCAAGAAGTATGTTTATAACCTCTAATTTTCAGTGACAGCCTGCTTGACTGATACGGTAACTATTTCCAGCAAGGGTTAATACCATGTTAGTTAACCCTCTGCTGGTATAGCTCGGTGAAATGCGTCACTCACAAGAACGAGTTAAAATATTAACCCAAAGTTAACAAGCCCAGGGTTGGAGTATATTTAATCTTCCTCGATGAAACCTGGCCTAAAAGATTTAAGCCAACAACTGATGAAATCCAATCAATCAATCAATCAATCAATCAATCAATCAATCAATCAATCAATCAATCAATCAATCAATCAATCAAGATCTGCATTTAGGGCAGTCGCCAGGTGGCAGATTCCCTTTCTGTTGTTTTCCTAGCCTTTTCTTAAATGATTTCAAAGAAATTCGAAATTTATTGAACACCTCCCTTGCTAAGTTATTCCAATCCCTAACTCCCCTTCCTATAAATGAATATTTGCCCCAATTTGTCCTCTTGAATTCCAACTTTATCTTCATATTGTGATCTTTCCTACTGTTATAAACGCCACTCAAACTTATTCGTCTACTAATGTCATTCCACGCCATCTCTACGCTGACAGCTCGGAACATACCACTTAGTCGAGCAGCTCTTCTTCTTTCTCTCAGTTCTTCCCAGCCCAAACTTTGCAACATTTTTGCAACGCTATTCTTTTGTCGCAAATCACCCAGAAAAAATCGAGCTGCTTTTCTTTGGATTTTTTCCAGTTCTTGAATCAAGTAATCCTGGTGAGGGTCCCATACACTGGATCCATACTCTAGTTGGGGTCTTACCAGAGACTTGTATTCCCTCTCCTTTACATCCTTACTACAACCCCTAAATACCCTCATAACCATGTGCAGAGATCTATACCCTTTATTAACAATCATATTTATGTGATTTCCCCAATGAAGGTCTTTTCTTTTATTAACACCTAGATACTTACAATGATCCCCAAAAGGAACTTTCACCGGGCGAGTTGGCCGTGCGCGTAGAGGCTGTACATCCGGGAGATAGTAGGTTCGAATCCCACTATCGGCAGCCCTGAAGATGGTTTGCCGTGGTTTCCCATTTTCACACCAGGCAAATGCTGTACCTTAATTAAGGCCACGGCCGCTTCCTTCCAACTCCTAGGCCTTGCCTATCCCATCGTCGCCATAAGACCTATCTGTGTCGGTGCGACGTAAAACCCCTAGCAAAAAAAAAAAAAAACTTTCACCCCATCAACGCAGTAATTAAAACTGAGAGGACTTTTCCTATTTGTGAAACTCACAACCAGACTTTTAACCCCGTTTATCAACATACCATTGCCTGTCCATCTCACAACATTATCGAGGTCACGTTGCAGTTGCTCACAATCTTGTAACTTATTTATTACTCTGTACAGAATAACGCCATCTGCATAAAGCCTTATCTCTGATTCCGCTCCTTTACTCACATCATTGATATATATAAGAAAACATAAAGGTCCGATAATACTGCCTTGAGGAATTCCCCTCTTAATTATTACAGGGTCAGATAAAGAAAGCTTCACCCACTCTAACTCTCTGAGATCTATTTTATAAAAATATAGCAACCCATTCAGTCACTCTTTTGTAAAGTCCAATTGCACTTATTTTTGCCAGTAGTCTCCCATGATCCACCCTATCAAACGCATTAGACAGGTCAATCGTAATACAGTCCATTTGGCCTCCTGAATCCAGAATATCGGCTATATCTTGCTCAGATCCTACAAGCTTAGCTTCAGTGGAATAACCCAAACTGCCTTCTGTCAAACCAGCTGTTAATTTCGCAAACATGTCTTATATAGGCTAATCAGAAATAATGCTTTTTCCCAAAGCTTACATACAATGCATGTCAAACTGATTGGCCTGTAATTTTCAACTTTGTGCCTATCACCTTTTCCTTTATGCACAGGAGCTACTATAGCAACTCTCCATTCATTTGGTATAGCTCCTTCATGCAAACAATAATCAAATAAGTACTTCAGGTATGATACTGTACCCCAATCGATTGTCTTTAGTATATCCCCAGAAATATTATCAATTCCAGCCGCTTTTCTAGTTTTCAACTTTTGTATCTTATTGCAAATATCATTGTTATTATATGTAAATTTTAATACTTCTTTAGCATTAGTCTCCTCCTCTATCTGGACATTATCCTTGTAACAACCCCATTTGTTACAACTGGCTGGAATCAGAGGCAAGTTATTTGGACTGTGGAAAAGTCGTGCGGTTTGAAGAAAAGTAATCCCTATAATAGGTAAATGTACGTACATTTTATTATTTTCGGAGTGGACGCCCCTGTAAACGAACAAATATCCCTGTGCTAGGATAGGGACCAACTCGGGAGCGTGGGCAATGCTTCCACCTACTCGTCCTATCCAACCCTCCTTTGGTCAACTCTCTTGTTATCTTCCGTACTAGGTACTGTGCTTCCTGTTAAATCAGTAATCATCACCACCTCTCTCACTTTGATGGGAGAAGGTAGGCTAACTGACCTCTTACCCTTCATTGTAGTTCTAAATAATGTCGCCCCATATGCTTTATCTCATGACTGCGATTACCCTCGCGTACTCTCTGTTGCTTCCAGCTTCTTCCCCACTGACTTGCTGGACCAGTGTAGTCTGCCAGGCCAAGTCGTCGGCGTAAGCCAAGGTGAATAGACAAGCGTTCTTTGTAACGTTCAATTTTAGCACATGCTTAGTAATTAGGCGACGCACAGAAAACATAAAGAAGACACCTGATTGCAGAACAGCAAAACATTACCTTCAACTTCTGATTGAGCATATTGCCCTGAGCGTCGTAAGGCTTCAATTTTGTAAGGATGGGACCTCCTCCATTTCCCTCTGATTACTAGAAACAGAGAAACAGCCATCACTACCACCACTTTGTGTGTTTGCAGCAGCAACAGCTTGGAGTGAGCACGCTCATTATGGCGGTAGAAGCCGCGCTAGCAAGCTGTCTTACTGCGCGCAGAGAGCCCTGCTGGAAACATCCAGTATATGAGGAGATCCGGCCATTTATATTTAACCACAATAATATTCCTTCTTGCCATATTCCATGGGATTAAATCCTTCCAATGTAATTCTACCGACATGAATAGAAGCTTCCTCATCACAGCACGCTGTCCTGCTAGAAATACGTCACTCGCGAGCCTAGCATTACTGGTTCAGTGTGCAACGCAGAGATAAACCTGGTAGAACTGCACCTCGTTGGAAACAGATGTAGGCTTTCACTGGTTACCAGCTAGCACTAAACAGGCTACGAACTGAGGAAGTGATATGGTAAAATTCGAACTTGAAAAATACGTGGTGTTAGTACGGTATGAAAATTAGCATTTCAAGACTAAGGTGAAGTTAGTAGCTGGAACAGGTAGATATTTTCAAGTGTTCTCTCAGATTGGTAGTATGAAATGAAATGGCGTGCCGGGAGGTGTCCGAACACTTCGGCTCGCCAGGTGCAGGTCTTTTTATTTGAATCCCGTAGGCGACCTGCGCGTCGTGACGAGGATGAAATTATGATGAAGATAACACATACACCCAGTCTCTGTAGCAGGGGAATTAACCAACTATGTTTAAAATTTCCGACCCTGTCGGGAATCGAACACGGGGCCGCTGTAACCAAAGGCCGGCACGCTAACCACTCAGCCATGGAGTCGGACAGGTTGGCAGTATAGTGATAGAGATTGAATCCAGGTGCAGTAAAGCGAATGCAGTGAACTAGCAGTTACGATCAACAGTATTCTGTAAGAAGGAAGTCAGCTCCCGGACAAAACTATCTTTACATCGTTCTGTTGGTCAGACCAAGTTTGCTTTACGGGAGTGAAAGCTGGATGAACTCAGGATGTGTTGTTTGTTTGTTTGTTTGTTTGACTCATCAGTCCACAGACTCCTTTGATGCAGCTCTCAATACCACCCTACCGTGTGCTACGCTATTCATTACTACGTAACCATTACATCCTACATCTCCTTTAATTTGTTTGTTATCTACACTTCCCTCAAAACCAACTGCATAAGTCCTGGCTGTCTTGAAATGTGTCCTATCATTCTATATTTTCTTTTCGTCAAATTTAGCCGGCCCCGTGCTGTAGGGGTAGCGTGCCCTCTTACCCGGAGGCCCTGGGTTCGATTCCCGACCAGGTCAGGGATTCTTACCTGGACCTGAGGGCTGGTTCGAGGTCCACTCAGCCTACGAGATTAGAATTGAGGAGCTATCTGACGGTGAGATAGCGGCCCCGGTCTCGAAAGCCAAGAATAACGGCCGAGAGGATTCGTCGTGCTGACCACACGACACATCGCAAACTGCAGGCCTTCGGGATGAGCAGCGGTCGCTTGGTAGGCCAAGACCCTTCAAGGGCTGTAGTGTCATGGGGCTTAGATCTCCTCACCAATTCGATTCAGTATCTCTTCATTCGTGATTCGATCTATCCATCTCACCTTCAGCATTCTTCTGTAACACCACATTTCAAAAGCTCCTATTCTCTTTCTTTCTGTGCTAGTTATCGTGCATGTGTCAGGCTCCAGACGTCTTTCTAAATGTTGGAAGTGAGGAAATTTATTTTCTTAAGAAAGGCCTTCCTTGCTTCTGTCATCATTAGTTATTTTACTACCGAAGTAACAACTTCCTTTAAGACTTCATTTTCTAATCTAATATTTCCGGCATCACCTGCACTCCATTATCTTTGTTTTGGACTTATTTATTTTGATCTTGTACTCCTTATCCAAGACTCTGTCCATACCATTCAGCAATTTCTCCGGATCTTCTGCAGTCTCTCATAAAGTAACAAAGTCATCTGATAAGCTGCCTCTGTGCATCCGTGGTAGGATGTCGGCCTCCGGGTCCCCAGATAGCGGGTTCAAACCCGGCAGAGGTAGTCGGATTTTTGAAGGGCGGAAAAAAGTCCATTCGACACTCCATGTCGTACGATGTCAGCATGTAAAAGACCTCTGGTGACACATTTGGTATTTACCCAACAAAATTCATTAAATCTCGCCCGTAGACGCCCAAGAGAGATCCGGTTTACTTGGTCTGCCATCTAGTGGGCCTAGAGTAAAACGGAACGTCGAAATTGACGAGCAGCCAGCCAGATGTCTGCACACGGTAGCTGAGGCCATACGATTATTATTATTATTATTATTATTATTATTATTATTATTATTATTATTATTTTTGCTAGGGGCTTTACGTCGCACCGACACAGATGGCGACGATGGGATAGGAAAGGCCTAGGAGTTGGAAGGAAGCGGCCGTGGCCTTAATTAAAGTACAGCCCCAGCATTTGCCTGGTGTGAAAATGGGAAACCACGGAAAAACATCTTCAGGGCAGCCGATAGTGAGATTCGAACCTACTATCTCCCGGATGCAAGCTCACAGCCGCGCGCCTCTACGCGCACGGCCAACTCGCCCGGTATTATTATTATTATTATTATTATTATTATTATTATTATTATTATTACTATTATTATTATTATTATTATTATTATTATTATTATTATTATGGTTTTGATTTCCTCTCCTTGGATTGTGATCTCTTCCCAAATTCCTCTTCGATTTCCTTTACTGCCATTTCTATATAAAAACTGAAAATGAGAGAGGACAATATTTTATTCATAATTTAGAAGTAACAGACATAAAAGTAGCGAGAATTATCGCTGGTACAAACAGATGGGAACAATTGTAGGACGAGATAAAGGCTGTTAGGAATGAACTCGATAGATAAAGCTGTACGTAAAATCCTGCTTCAGAGGTGGGGTTACGTGAGACGAATGAAGGGTAAAGGAGTAGAGGGAAACCAAGATGACGATGGTTAGACTCGGTTTCTAATGATGTAAATATAAGAAGTATACAGAAGAAGTAAAGGAGCTACAAACAGAGGATTGTGGAGGGGTTTAGTTAACTCACAGAGGTTTGTTGTAGACTGACAGTGAAAGGTATAACAGTACATAAGAAGATGGTTTTCTTTATTTTTTCTTCTTCTTTTTTTTAAATTTGCTTTACGTCGCACCGACACAGATAGGTCTTATGGCGACGATGGGATAGGAAAGGGCTAGGAATGGGAAGGAAGCGGCCGTGGCCTTAATTAAGGTATAGCCCCAACATTTGCCTGGTGCGAAAATGGGAAACCACGGAAAACTATCTTCAGGGCTGCCGACAGTGGGGTTCGAACCCAGTATCTCCCGGATGCGAGTTCACAGCTGCGCGCTCCTAACCGCACGGCCATAACAAGATGCATTATTATTATTATTATTATTATTATTATTATTATTATTATTATTATTATTATTATTACATAGTCGTTGGTGTAGTCACGTCCTAGCTCCTTAGCTCTGTGGCTGGGGGTGGTATTGTATATCCCGCCTATCCTAAGAGTGGGCTAAAAGGGACCCCAGACGCTCTAAGCTGAGGAGCATGGGTTCGTGACCACGGCACGCTTAGCTGTGACTGGCATTACTTATATCAGCCTATCAAGTCCTACATAGTCGCCGAAATGGCAGATTATGTAGTATTTTCTTAAACGACTTCGAATACCTCGGAAATCTACAGAATATATTGGGAAGGAAGGACGTTCGTGTTGGTGTGTGTCCCCTCGAGACAAGTACAATTCCAACGGCCTGCGAGCAGGTGGCGTGCCCCACCGGAAGTGGAGGGGACCAGTACCGGAAGTACAATCATAAAGTCTCCCATAGTGGGAACTACTTCAAGGTTGTTCAGATCTGTTCACACTCACATGCACTGGCTCCCTACCCATTTTCACGAGTTCCCAGCTTTTGGCATCTATGCGCGACCTTCATCGACTAAGCCATTCCTGTGATTAGTGGTCGCTTTCTGCTGTACCTGTACTCGCCACGTAAAAAGGCAAATATCGCGACCTTTTCTAGTTTTTTTAATGGCTCTTCATTGGTGCCAACTTGACTTGAAATGACGAGAGACAAACCAACCTCAATCCAAACGATAAATAAGATATTCATAATTAAGTCGGTTTTCAAGCTTAATAATGAATTAAGGCAGTACACACTCAGTTTATTGTTATATATTTCTCCCTTTAACCGCATTCTTCGGTGTTTGCCTGGTGTAAACAATTCAGCTCCCCTCTTGAAATCTGGTATTTGTGGGACTGAAGAGAAACAACGGTACACAAGCACATGTGCTTATACAGTAAGGCTAAGTCGTGACAACACAAGGTCGATAACGAAATTTCCTTGCCTTTCAACTGAGGTAACGTTGCTTTTCTTTTCGGAGGAGTTCTTGTAGATTTTTCTTGTCTCTTAGAGATCCTGCGTGAATTCTATACCTAAGAATTGGACGAAATAAGACGGTTGGGTTCGTCATTTCTCACCTACTATGTTATTATTGGAACATGCCACAATTCTACTTTCATGGTATTGTACAAATAATCGTATAGAAAAAAGAAAATGTGCTTTACTTATTCTCGCAAATGTAACTGTTGTGATAATGAAAAGCCGGCAGTGGCAGTAACCTACCGTTCTTGTGTTTGTTTATCTTAATGAAGGTGTCACCAAGACAATCATGTGGTCTGTTCTCGAAGAACTTTACCGAACATTATCTGATCGATGCCAATCCCTAATTCCTCTTCTTATAAATCAATCCTTGATTCCTTGCCCCAATTTGTCCTTTTGAATTCGAAGGGAGTCTTCTCCAAACGGGATTTCTTCTTTTCCTACCGCTTTTTCCCACACCTGTTGGGACGCGCGTGAGAACTCATTCGCCACATCTGGATTTGGCTCTGTTTTACGGCCGGATGCCCTTCCTGACACCAACCCTACATGGAGGAATGTAATCACTATTGCGTGTTTCTGTGGTGGTTGCTAGTGAACTGTGTTGTCTGAATATGAACACGAGATGTTGGGACGGACACAAAAACCCAGTCCCCGAGACAGAAGAACCAATCAGAAGCGATTAAAATCAGGCAACAAGTCGCGATTATTCGTTACTAAAGTTTGTTATCGGACGAGTTCACCGTGCGGTTAGGGGCGCCCGGCTGTGAGGTTTCATCGGAGAGACACTGCATTCGAACCCCACAGTCGGCAGCGCTGAAGATGGTTTTCCGTAGTTTCCCATTTTCACACCAGGCAAATGGTGGGGCTGTACCTTAATTAAGGCCACGGCCGCTTCCTTCGCATATCTATCCCCTTCGTCGCCAGAAGACGTATCTCTGTCGGTCCGACGTAAAGCCAATTGTAAAAAAAAAAAAAAAAAAAAAAAAAAAAAAAAAAAAAAATTTGGGAAGATGTTTCTCACTCAGAGAGCTCCACAATACTGCCTGCCGAGGCGGTTAAAAAACGTTCTCGCTTCACCCGGAACGACGTCGGTTCGAATCCCCGCCAGGAAGACGTAAAATTTAAGAAACGAGATTTCCACTTCCGGAGGTGCACATGCCCCTGAGGTTCACTCAGCCTACACCAAAGATGAGTACGAGGTTAAGTCCTGGGGGCAAAGGCGGCCGGGCGTCATCAAGTGCCGAGGTTACGGATAAGTCAGTGGAAGCCTTTACCTTCCACTCCTCCAACGGCCTTGATGGCAGTACGGAGATAATAATTACATCATTTTTGTCGAACTCGTGCTGCTTGCTTAATACAGCGTCATTTACATAACGACTTGGTTCTCCAACATTTGGTAATGCTCTCGCAACGTCGTTTGAGTCATCCACAATCGTTCTTGGCACGCTAATAGGAGCCCGGCTCTTGTAAGCGTAGCAAGGATCCAGACCACAAGACTGGCTGTAAAGTGCGCCAGAGTGAGGACCATCATGAACCAAGCTCTAACGGTGCTGCTGTACCCTCCCGCCCCCCGGACATTTTACAAAAGAAAATAAACAGAAGCTGACAATAAACCAGTGAGAGAGTTGTCTCTTTTAAATATGCACAGAGATAAAATTGTAAAACCAACAGATCTCTCTCTAAGAAGCTTCGAAAGTTGGATTTTAGATTGTCATTTGAACATAACCATTCACCGTAAAGCTATACACATTGATCATCTGCATTGTAATGTAAGATTTTGTACCGTAGTGCAATATGAATATCAACATGATTGACTTGTACCATTATTATTATTATTATTATTATTATTATTATTATTATTATTATTATTATTATTATTAAGCGTATGGAATTTACAAAATGGGCAAATATATACAATATTATACAAAAGAAAACCCTGCAAAGAATACGTGGTAAGTAGGGAACAATTATACATGGATATCTAAATTGTTTATCCACTGCACTAGGGATACTGAGACATCAGCAAAGTCTTTTCGGTCTCCACCATAAGCACGCAGAGGGCTGCACTAAAGCACCACAATCACACGCTGGAGAGTCCCCGAAGCCCCACTGTTGAAGGGAGAATGCAGATCTTCCACGTTCTTCTTGGCAAACTGAAAGCGGTTGGGGCGTGATTTGGATTAAAGAGGATTGGCCACTCCGGAGCTGTACGAAACCATCGCTCTTTCCATTCCTCTTTTAAATTGAAACCAGCGTCCATTAGATTCTTAGCTGTTTTCACTGGTGGCTTACGCGATTTCAGCCTTTGTCTCCAGAGATCTGCAACATCTTGTACCAGTATGCTTATGATACTCGAGCATGCGCGCACCACGCACGCACAAGCGGATTCATTGGTAACCCCCTGATAGTCTGACAAAGTCTCCTCACTCACAACCTCCCACAACTCTCATCATGTTGATAATGTCGCTGTACCTCATTCAGGTATTTAGTTATTTGTTGTTAGTAGTGGCGAACCTAGGGGCCCCGTCCTTTCTTACATTTAACCACCATTAAACAAATGAAAACTTGACCATTACACCGAGAGTGAGCCACAGTGAGCACAGATACTTTGGTTGTTCTTCTTACAATATCCAGGAGGTACAACGCATAGTTTCACTCCACCCACAGGGAAGATAAAGAGCTTCGGTAAATAGAAAGAAATAATTTCCTCTCTTTATAACACCAACATCTTCCAAAAACATGTCTTTCCGTCCATCAAAATGGCGTCGTCCTTCCATCCGTATGACGAACACTGGTTGCCTGGTTACGGTGTCCGACAGACTCCGGTTCAGAAAACATAGGCTATCCATGTTAAAATAGTGTCACATTCCTCAGGGAAAATCAAATGATATCTGGACGTCAGAGGGAAACTATTGTAACTCAAAAACAACGATTTTGAGGCTTAATCGTATGTGACTTGTGCCTTCTCATTATTGTGTATGTACGTTTCACAGGAATAAAGATAAGCTATGTGATGCTATCGTAAATGCAAGGAGAACCCAGCGATAAGCAATGGTAAGCGGTCGTAAAATAGTTCAACCTAACGCCGTCCGCCGCACGACAGAGAGTCAGAACTCATCAGTTCCTCTTTGCTCTTCTCTAAAGTCAGTGAAATATCTCTCGGTGTTGGCCAGCCATCAATGGGTCACGATTGTCCATCATGTGTTCAACCTCGTACACATCAAGTCGTTCCCGTGCGAGTGGGCGCGCTATCCCCTGCCGATCCCCTTAGCCACCTGATTCTGGCATTGTTAACACTTAGCTATCCTGTCCGACCTCCCTTGGTCAACTCTTGTTCTTTTCTGACCCCGGCGGTACTAGGTAATGAGGCCTAGCGAGTCTCATTTTCACGGTCTCAGGGCCTTCCCTTTGTTTGACCGATATCTTCATTTTTCGTCTGATTAGTATTAATAGACGATGGTTGTACAGTACATCCTCTTAAGACAGTAACAGCACAAGTTCGGTGATGTTCAGACTTCCGCGCGCGCACAATCAACTGGACTGACATAGAAAAAGAGTTTCGAAGTGTTTTAGGAAGCGGTGGTTCATGAAGACTAACAAAGGGGAATCGCATAACATACACTAAAGAATATGAATATTTTAATAATGTAATATAGAATGTAAATACCTATACCAGAAATATTCATATTCTTCTATCCGTTCGGTATCGGTATATATTTAGTAGAGGTAGTAGAGAAATACTACAAGACTCCAAGCGAAACCCTGGCAAACGAACTGGCCACTGTGTGTCAGGTTCAGGACGCAAAACACAATTGCCAACCTCTCGAAGTATAATGAAACACTGATGAAATGTGCAGCTTGTGGAGTCAACGGGGGAAAGAATAAAAACGTTAATTAAGATGAAGGGTGGTAAAAATGATCCATGTACGAGGTTGCAGCGTGGTTTTGAAATACGAGACTGTGGAGAGCACAGCTGAGCTGAAGGGTGCATATGCACGCTGTCTGGCAGAAGAAAACTCATCTGTGGCTGAGGTTTGACTCTGCGGCGACTTGACAAAAGCTCATAGTCTTATGTATATTTTCAGGTTAACAAAAACAAACTGTATTGCCTGCTGAAAAATCAAGGATTGTATTTATTGATAGTCTAATTTTAATCGCTTAAATGGAAAATCAAATAGTATTTCTCTAAAGAGTGTTTTAATGGACAGTGAGTAAAAAATGACAAAATAGAAAAACAGATTTGTCTGTTTATGGACGAGAAACTGGCTGCGTGGTCTGGGTCACGTAGTTAGCAGTGTCGGCAGTGTTCCGTGGTTATCTATTTTCACATCAAGCAAATGCAGGGCTGTACCTAAGAAAGGCGACGTGGGTCCAATGTCACTACCGTAACCGCCGGATAGTTTGACTGTTTCGTGGACTAGAAATAAAACTGTTACTCTATACAACAGACGACAGTGCGCCTCATGTTACATATTGAGCTATTTCATGACAACCACGTTCAGATTTTCAATTACTTCCTTTTCAGCAACAGGTAGCCTCGTCTAAACATACTCGGCGACATGTTTCTCTCCATGTGCCGACATAGAGTGTTACCCGGGTTTGAACACAGAGGGAGATAATCAACATGTTTGCACATGAACTGCGTACGATGTCCGCCAGAACACCTACTGATGGCTTCTCGTTCAATAACGTTTGATTAGCCAATAGCGAAGGTATTTTCCACGTAGGGACTCACAACACATACAAGGTCGATTATTTTGATTGTAATAACAACATATCACCGAAAGAATTAAATATTATTACGGTATCTAAAGTTTGTTTTTAGATATTATGTTTACTCCATTACGAATTCAATATAAAGTGGTCCATGAATATTCTGTTTCGGTCATGAGGGCGGCCAGTTCAGTGACTTGGTGGACTGACAAACCTTCTCGTTGGATGCGGCAAACAACGGGAAACCATCTCACTCCTCCACACCACTTCTGCGACACTCATATATGATATAGTAGCACTTCCAACCATGGTGGTAAACTCAGCAATGAAGCGTTCAGACACTAAATATATAATAGTATTTTCCCCATTGAAGAACATGAGTAAAACAACTCTATTGACTCTAAACAATGATGTCTTTAACATACATGGACGAGCTACAATTTGGTGTAGACTGCTTGATAACAGATATCCACAGCATGAATCGGAAGGTATTGGTACAATAAAACCCCTGAGTTACAAACAAAGCTAATCCCTGAAAATCCCCCCTGTGAGTGGGGGCGGTAGAATAACACCCACGGTATCCCCTGCCTGTCGTAAGAGGCGACTAAAAGGGGCCCCAGGGGCTCTGAACTCTGGAGCGACCACGGGGCCCTCAGCTGAGTCCTGGCATTGATTCCACTTACTTGTGCCAGGCTTCTCACTTTCATCTATCATATCCGACCTCCCTTGGTCAACACTTGTTCTTTTCTGACCCCGATGGTATTACGTATGGCTGCCTAGGGAGTCTTTCATTTTCATGCCCTTCGTGGCCCTTGTCTTCCTTCGGCCGATACCTTCATTTTTCGAAGTGTCGGACCCCTTCCATTCTTTCTCTGTGATTATTGTTATATAGAGGATGGTTGCCTAGTTGTATTTCCTTCTTAAAACAATAATCACCACCACCACCATCCCTGCAAGTGACTATATATTCTGTATAACAGTGTTCAGATTGCCCCATCTATCACACTATAAGTTTTGTCATACACCAAGATCTAGCCAAATGTTCCCGCAGGCAAGCACTGTTTCTTTCAAAATACAATTGCATCTAAATCACACGACACTTTGAAGCACATAGACACTGAAGGAACATCACCATATCAATTATCAATATCTAAATGAATTGTTTTTTCGAGGAATACGAATAGGTCAACCATTTAGAATTAGAAAAAATAGTCTTTCCTAATCTCAGACTTACTCTCAGATGACATATGCATACTACTGTTTTGTAGAAATATTCACGATGTATGTTCCTAATCCACTTCTCTCTTAATGTTTTATTCCTTAGAGAACTTAAGAATAGATGTGTGACAGGCATTGCCATAATTCGATTTAAATCCGGTTCACAACACGATCAAAACTAATATACTCTCACATGACTGCGTATAATTCCAGATCCTAGTGGCCCGTGACCGATATAAATACACTCACACACTTATATTCTACATAGAAACTAATACTTATCGTCAACTTACATGAAATTACTCCGACTGAATGAGAAAACTAAAACGAATAGGCTCACCGTTATCGGTTGGAAAGAGATCTTCCCTAACCACAAATTTTGGTTACACACATAGCCTAGTACGATAGTTTGGTCTTTGACTTCCAAATTTTCCCGGTGGATATTCCTTATCCATTTCTCCTGTAGAGATCTATCTTCAGGGAATTTAAAAGCTTCAGCAATGGTATAATTAGATCTACAACCACGAACGCAGCAGGAACGATCCATTTAGTGCTATGTTACAGCACGACAATATAAACACTATTATGCATCAAAAATACCATCATATAAATTTCTAACAAAACACCATACTGAAAAACCGTTATAGATACTATTTTACCAAACATATACTTTATATTTCAATATGTATGTATGTATGTTTAGTCATCAGCCCGAAGGCTGGTTGGATCCTCAACAGTTCCGCCATGAGCTGTCATAGATGGCCTAGGCATCACTGAAGAGGCGTACTAGGGAAATGAGGAGTGAGGTAGTTTCCCGTTGCTTTCCTCACCGAGCCAGAAGTTGCTATTACATATCAGTCTGCCAAGCCCACTGAAATGGATGCACCAACCGACCCTGTGAGCAACAGTTTCACACCATTCATAACAGGGACTGGCTGCGTAAGGTTTGGCATTACTAGCATCACTCATACCTCAGTCACTTTCATTTTGTCAAAGCCAAGGATAAGACAGAGACAGATCAATGAAAGTAACAAAATTGCTCTAGCCCATACCAGAAGACTTAGTGCAGTGTAAACACTAGGTCCCGCCAGCAAAGGCATATATTTCAATAACACGATCAAAATAACACACTTTAACAGAATGTAAACACAGATATGAACCAACCACATGTCTCAAACGCTCGCCCACGAAGTCGCCATTTTCCTCCTAAGGTCTGATATTATTGTAGTCGGTCTTGGTAAAACTGAATAAAACATAAATGATCGGAAATTGTATTCTCTATAACGTTTGTTATGTAGTACTTTTCCATAGGACCAAGAACATGGGTATTTAAAAATGAAATTTCAGGTGCCTTCCCCTAACCTACCATTTCACTCAGGGTGAATAACATTGTTTATAGCTTAAACTGTAGCTTCTTATTCCCCGACTCTATATACTGATTTTCATTAAATTCTGTTTACACATTTTCTCGGGGCTCTGCGTTGATATGGACTTAGCAACAAAAATCCAAATTCATGAATATCTGTGTCATCATAGCCGGTACGGTAAAACGGCGTAAGACGTAAATGATCGGAAATTAAATAACTTTAGTTATGTAGTATTTATCGATATGACCACTAATAATATAAATATTTGAGAAATAATTTTACGCCTTCCCCTAAACTACCATTTCACTCAGCATGAATAAAATGATTTATAGCCTAGATTGTAGCGGCTCATCCCCCGACTCTACATACCGATTTTTATTAAAATCTCTTCAGCCGTTTTCTCGTGATGCGTGTACATACATACATACATACATACATACATACATACATACATACATACATACATACATACATACATACATACATACATACATACATACATACATACATACAGGCAGACAAACAGACAGAAATTACGGAAAAGTAAAAACTGCATTTTCTTGTTACTGTAGACATGATCGATACAGAAGTACTATCCTTTTCAAATTCTGAGCAATGTACAGACAAAACTCCTATATAGATTATTTGTCTTTTCAATTTGCCTTACGTCGCACCGACACAAATACATATTATGGCGTCGATGGGAGCGGAAAGGGCTAAGACTGGGAAGGGAGAGGCCATGGCCTTAATTGAGGTACCTGGTGTGAAAATGGGAAACCACGGAGAACCATCTTGAGGGCTACCGACACAGGGGTTGGGACCCACTATCTCCCGCAGCTATCGAGCTCGCTTTTATGGGGAATGTTTTCGGCATACATTAGATGTTTATAGGCCGTTACAGATACAAGTGCTCAACTCTTCATTTACCAGAAGTGACGGCAAAAAGTGGTAATTATCAAAGACAAAAGGAAACTAAATTAATGTTAAAGTACATTCATGCGACCTTTCAAGTATTCTTGTTTAAGTTCCACTACGCTGTTACCTTGTTTTTGGTTGCTAAGTAAAAAAGATCTTAGCAATAAACACAAGAGGCCATGCAATGCACGGCCTTTCTCATGCTGTCATGTATTTCTTCAAGTCTGATTATGATGACTATTTAGCTGCAATTGGAAATCCGCTTGCAGATATCACTTCTATGTTATCGCCCCTCCGTGAACTTGTTTAAATTCATCAGAATAGCTCACTGAAACACCTTCAATAACACATTTAACCACAGAGCGCAGAATCATGACGATGTAACTGATGAAGCAGACATGTTGTGAGCCTGCGGCGCTAACGCATGCACAGAGCAGGGCCACAGCTTACCGGTCAGCTAGACACACTCCATCTTCTCAATCAATCATTGATCTGCATTTAGGGGAGGCGTCCAGATGGCAGATTAGCTACCTCTTGTTACCTAGCCTTTTATTTAATAATTGGAAAGATTTGGAAAATTTATTGAACATTTCTCTTGGTAAATTATTTCAATCACTAACTCGTCTTCCTATACACGAATATTTGCCCCAATTTCTCCTCTTCAATTGTAAGAAGACTACACTGTGTGTCTCGGATCTATTAGCACATTTCAAATTTAACAGCAATAGTTACACGTCATAAGAAGAAATGGAATTTCACGCTTTACGAACTTAATACAGCCTAGTTGTCGACCGTAAGATGAGCATGTGGGGAGCGATCTGGAGTGAGCCTCGAGGTATACAGGCGTATCGTGGACATTTCGAGCTCTCTTCCATACACTTCCCATACAAAGTTGGAAAACATGGCACATGTTTTGGGGTGCGCTATTCATCCCCCGATTACTTTCCGCACGTTTACGAGCTCTGTTATTGTCCAGTTCCACTGCAATTGCTCACATCTAACTGAAGCGTTAAACCCATGTTTAGGCTACTTATTTGAAGGCAACATGCAAGTTGCGAATTCGATTCCCATCTCATGTGAGGATGGAACGAGGTGGGTAGAAGGCACGTAACAAGAGAATGACGCACTTCTATTTGAGGTCAGACAGAACTGCGCGTGCCCGGTGCTGCAGCACAGCCTGGCGCACACAGACCTGCACCAAGAATAAATACTGCAACAATTGATTCTGCAAGTTTGTGTAATCGGCTGAAAAAGTAATGTTTATAATTCGTAAATAAAGCAATTGTCAGGCGGTTGCATCTAACGACAATTTATTATTATTATTATTATTATTATTATTATTATTATTATTATTGTTGTTATTGTTGTTATTATTCCAGTCTAGCATCACCTACCCCCCCCCCCCCCCGCAAACCCGCTGTAAAATAAAGTCACCTCGTTAATCTCTGTAGACGATTACAAAGCTGTTAGTAGCAGATAACTATTATAGTTGCAAAACTTATGCATGGTATTTTATCTGTTTCTAGCTCTTCCTATCAGTAGCGGTGATTAGAGGCGGCGAGGAAGGCAGATGCCCCCCCCCCCCTTCCCTACTTTGTGGAGAAAAATGAAATGTTTATTCCACTGTAGCCACCTAAAATGAGGAATTATTAAAAACGATGTATAGAAAAGCTGTTTTCTAGTATTCAATGACTGCATTTCCTTTAATTTCTTTAAATGAAAATACTTAGCAGAAATACGCAGAAAATGTCATTCAACGCTGCTAACCGATTTTTCAGCGCTACAGTAAGTAGTGGAGACTCGAGCAACAACTTGTAGAAGCGCTCAAGTGCAATTGCTCCTTTGTATAGTATTGAATGATAATCACGAAAACAAACTATTATTACCGAAGTAAACAGCCAGCCTTTACTTCTCTGTTGAAATTCCCTCGGAGAACATCAAAGCTATTTTGTTTCCCCCGCACTATACTCTCCACGTTTCCAGGTACTTTTTTGTTTTCTATCATTCTTGTGCCTCCCGGTCCCCGCTTCTAACTGCCAATTGCCGCTACTGTTTCTTCCGCGCAACGATCGTTTTCGAAAATAGAACGTATAAAGAACTGTGACACACTTAGTGAGGTCAAGATTGAATATGATGTCGGTTAAATCATTAATACCTCTGTATGTCGTCTTTACACTCTGATGTGAGTATCGTGAAGTTTAAAAACAATTAAAAAACAAATATAGAATCATATAATTATTTATGCTGTATTACAACCCGTACAAAATAACTCACTTTTAAAAACTAATCATAATAATTAGTTTTATAATCTTACAGTATTTTTATACCACGATGCAGTAAAATGACAGGTTCTACACATTCTCTTTGAGGAGACCCAGGAGGACAGCAATGTGTCTCGCTATTTACAGTGTCGCTTTCACTTCTCGACCTTCAATAATGGTAATGTTCCACTCTTAACAGACTCGTCACAAATGAACTGCCACACCTTTCACAAGAGCAGAAGCTGGAGCTGGAGCTCAAACAACATATCTGGGTTCAAATTTCTACAAGTGTGAGCTCCCTTCTGGTGACTTGCTTCTCATCATATGAGGTTAGATGACGCCCTTTCCTTCCCTGATTCCTCCCCACAGTATTGGTCCTCTTGAATGCCCGTAGCAGAGTAGCGATAACAAATCAAGTGGCAACTTTTGGAACAGTGACACCCTTATCCAAGAGGACGGGAAAGCAGAACTGGTGATGAGAACCCGTGAACGATGGTTCAGCAGCTCCTCTGACATTCCAAACCGGTCCGGGCCAGTACACGACTTCCGCCTTGTCTGCCTACATTCTACAAGGTTAAGGACTGCGCGCTTGTATACACCTCACACGTAACAAGTTAGAAGCGAGCAGGGTTTAAACAACGACTTCTTCAGCTTCTGCAGCTATCAGGAAAGATAGGGCTGACCAGGAGGGGAGGGGATCAAATGAGGTGGGTAGGGTTGAGGCTCTGGTCATGGGGGGTTCCATCATTAGACATGTGGGGAAAGTGTGTGGAGGAAAGGGAAGCAGGGTAGTGTGTTATCCAGGAATCAGGTTGAGGCAGATGTTGAGGAAAGTAAAAGAGGAGGAGGGGAAGGAGAAGGTGGTAGTGTTTCACGTTGGTACCAACAACGTAAGACAAGCAGGTATAAGTACCGACATAGTTGGGGATGTGTGGGAGCTGGTAAATGCAGCACGGGTGAAGTTTAAGGAAGCGGAGATTGTTATTAGTGGAATTCTGTGTAGGAGGGATACTGACTGGAGGGTGATTGGGGACTTAAACGAGACTATGGAGTGGGTGTATGGGAAACTGGGAGTGAAATTTCTAGACCCCAATGGGTGGGTAGGATATAGGGACCCCAGCTCAGATGGCCTTCACTTAAACCGCAGTGGTACGTATAAGATAGGAAATTTGTTTGGAAGGGTAGTAGGGAGGTACATTCAGGGAAACGGGGTTGTCTAGGGAGCGGTAATAAGGGTACAGAGATCTGGAAGTCAAGTAGGAATGACATAAAAATGTCAGTGTTGAACTGTAAAAGTACTGTAAAGAAAGGGATAGAATTAAGTATATATATATATATATATATGTTTACCAGATATTGTATAGGAGTTGAATCATGGCTGAGAAATGATATCATCGATGCAGAAATTTTCTCACGGAACTGAAGAGTAGGATAGGAATGATGGGAGGGGGAGTATTCATTCTGGTGAAAGAAGAATTTGTAAGCTACGAAAAAGTTAAAGATGAGAAACATGAAATTCTAGGTGTAAGGCTCATTTCTAAAGATAATAGGCAACGTGATGTCTTTGGAGTGTACAGACCAGGAAAGGGTAGCGCTAACACGGATTCAGAGTTATTTGATAAGATAATCAGCTATGTGGGAAACGACATGGAAAGGAATGTGATTGTAGCAGGCGATCTAAATTTACCAAATGTCAATTGGGAAGGAAATGCGAACGACAGGAAGCATAACCAACAAATGGCAAATAAGCTAATGTGGGAAGGACAGCTGATTCAGAAAGTGATGAAACCAACCAAAGGGAAAAATATCCTGGATGTCGTGCTGGTAAAACCAGATGAGCTCTATAGAGAAACCGAAGTAATAGATGGCATTAGTGATCATGAAGCTGTTTTTGTCATGGTTAAAAATAAATGTGTTAGAAAGGAAGGTCTTAAAAGTAGGACTATTAGGCAGTACCATATGGCTGATAAAGCAGGCATGAGGCAGTTTTTTAAAAGTAAATATGATCGGTGGAAAACATAAATAAAAATGTAAACAGACTCTGGGATGGGTTTAAAGCAATTGTCGAGGAATGTGAAAACAGGTTTGTACCTTTAAAGGTGGTAAGGAATGGTAAAGACCCACCGTATTATAATAGAGAAATAAAGAGACTAAGAAGGAGGTGCAGACTGTAAAGGAATAGAGTTAGAAATGGCTGTGGAAGTAAGGAGAAATTGAAGGAACTTACTAGGAAATTGAATCTAGCAAAAAAGACAGCTAAGGATAACATAATGGCAAGCATAATTGGCAGTCATACAAATTTTAGTGAGAAATGGAAGAGTATGTATAGGTATTTTAAGGAAGAAACTGGTTCCAAGAAGGACATTCCAGGAATCATTAATGAACAAGGGGGATGTGTATGTGAGGATCTTCAAAAGGCAGAAGTATTCAGTCAGCAGTATGTAAAGATTATTGGTTACAAGGATAATGTCCAGATAGAAGAGGAGACTAATACTAAAGAAGTATTAAAATTTACATGTGATAACAATGGCATTTACAATAAGGTACAAAGTTGAAAAATTAGAAAAGCGGCTGGAATTGATCACATTTCTGGGGATATACTAAAGACAATGGGCTGGGATATAGTACCATATCTGAAGTACTTATTTGATTATTGTTTGGCCGAAGGAGCTATACCAGATGAATGGAGAGTTGCTATAGTAGCCCCTGTGTATAAAGGAAAGGGTGATAGACATAAAGCTGAAAATTACAGGCCAGTAAGTTTGACACGCATTGCATGTAAGCTTTGGGAAGGCATTCTTTCTGATTACATTAGACATGTTTGCAAAATTCATAACTGGGTCGATAGAAGGCAGTTCGGTTTTAGGAAAGGTTATTCCACTGAAGCTCAACTTGTAGGATTCCAGCAAAATATAGCAGATATCTTGGATTCTGGAGGTCAATTGGACTGTATCGCGATTGACATGTCTAAAGCATTTGATAGGGTGGATCATGGGAGACTACTGGCAAAAATGAGTGCAATTGGACTTGACAAAAGAGTGACTGAATGGGTTGCTATATTTTTATAAAATAGATCTCAGAGAGTTAGAGTGGGTGAAGCTTTCTTTATCTGACCCTGTAATAATTAAGAGGGAAATTCCTCAAGGCAGTATTATCGGACCTTTATGTTTTCTTATATATATCAATGATGTGAGTAAAGGAGCGGAATCAGAGATAAGGCTTTATGCAGATGGCGTTATTCTGTACAGAGTAATAAATAAGTTACAAGATTGTGAGCAACTGCAACGTGACCTCGATAATGTTGTGAGATGGACAGCAGACAATGGTATGTTGATAAACGGGGTTAAAAGTCTGGTTGTGAGTTTCACAAATAGGAAAAGTCCTCGCAGTTTTAATTACTGCGTTGATGGGGTGAAAGTTCCTTTTGGGGATCATTGTAAGTATCTATAAGGAAAGATCTTTTACTTTTTTTTGCTAGGGGCTTTACGTCGCACCAACACAGATAGGTCTTATGGCGACGATGGGATAGGAAAGGCTTAGGAGTTGGAAGGAAGCAGCCGTGGTCTTAATTAAGGTGCAGCCCCAGCATTTGCCTGGTGTGAAAATGGGAAACCACGGAAAACCATCTTCAGGGCTGCCGATAGTGGAATTCGAACCTACTGTACTATCTCCCGGATGCAAGGTCACAGCCGCGCGCCTCTACGCGCACGGCCAACTCGCCCGGTGGAAAGATCTTTATCGGGGTAATCACATAAATGGGACTGTGAATAAAGGGTACAGATCTCTGCACGTGGTTATGAGGTTATTTAGGGGTTGTAGTAAGGATGTAAAGGAGAGGGCATATAAGTCTCTGGTAAGACCCCAACTAGAGTATGGTTCCAGTGTATGGGACCCTCACCAGGATTACTTGATTCAAGAACTGGAATAAATCCAAAGAAAAGCAGCTCGATTTGTTCTGGGTGATTTCCGACAAAAGAGTAGCGTTACAAAAATGTTGCAAAGTTGGGGCTGGGTAGAATTGAGAGAAAGAAGGAGACCTGCTCGACTAAGTGGTATGTTCCGAGGTGTCAGTGGAGAAATGGCGTCTTTAAAAGTAGGAAAGATCACAATATGAAGATAAAGTTGGAATTCAAGAGGACAAATTGGGGCAAATATTCGTTTATAGGAAGGGGAGTTAGGGATTGGAAAAACTTACCAAGGGAGATGTTCAATAAAATTCGAATTTCTTTGAAATCATCTAAGAAAAGGCTAGGAAAACAACAGATAGGGAATCTACTACCCGGGCGACTGCCCTAAATGCAGATCAGTATTGATTGATGAATTTGATCCAACCAGAAAACTTTACAATAATAAACCGCTGCCATCAGTGTAATCACATGGCGGGTGCCATTGCAGCGAACGTCCATAGATTGTACGAAATATAGAACTGTACAGCACCCGCTGGCGCTGTACACGAAGTAGAGGTTTGTAGGCTACTCTACTGTTGAAGTCTCCACTACTTGGCTCTACCAGCGTTGAAGTCTCTACTAGTTAATGTCGGATATGTGTGCTGCGTCTGACTGCTGTATTAGTCCAGCAGATCATTAAGAATTACGAAATGCGATATCTCTAAGTGATGTGATACGTTCTACGAAGCAGGCCTACTTAAGAAATAAGTGATGAAGTATTAGGATCTGAATACGTTCTCGTGGAAGGGATTATTCTTCAGCCAGCGATAAGGACTGACTGGTCATTAACAACACTATATTACAACATTTCATGGAATGCTTTTTGCTGTCTCCTCAGAATGTTCACAACCTGCCGATTACCGACCTGTAATGGCGCGAAATAGGGAGGTTGCCCGGTTGTACAACTCTCCAGACCATTTCTGCACGTTCACTTCAGAAACACGACTTATGCTGCTCATAATTTGTAGTATGTATGCATTTTTTAAAGGAATGGAAACGTGTTTACAAGAACCGTGACCCAATGCATGATTTTAAGACGATCCTAAATACTAACAGAAAAGTTATTTAAAATATACAATTTGAATTGATAACAAACATCATATTACAAACTATTTCCGAGACCTACTTCAATTTGAGAAGCCAGTTTCAAACCACAAAATAAAAAGCTGATGCTTCTGGAGCATTTTGAAAGGAGGACATATTCGGAAAGATATCTCATAATTCCCTAAACTAATTTCTCGAGTTAAAGCAAATATTGAAATGTTGTTAAACCAGGCTGTATTAACTGTTCCGCGAAATTTCGTGCAAATCAGGTTAACTTGTTCCCCTACGTTAAGAGTTAATTTTCTGTCCTTCACCATACAAGAGGTCGGTGTCGAGCTGCGGATACCAGGTTTAAAGTCGGCAGAGATAAGAGAGTTTTCGAAGAGCACCGTAAAAGACGTCTGGAGACACATTTGATGTTTTAACTAGAACTGCAGTTAACTGTCCTAAACGCTGAAGACTCTTCCATTAAAACAAGTGTGTAGCTTGTGGCACAGCACACTGGGATCGTATGTTTGTATAACAGGGAATGCTAAGTGGACACCAGATGGTCGCGACGTGGTTTTCAATCCGTTAGAAAACGTGGGACTGAGTACAAGGTGGGGAATGTAGGAGCTTGCGCCACATGTACTTCCCAATCAATGATCTGCATTTAGGACTGTTGTTTAAAACCTCCTTTCTTAAATGATTTCAAATATTTATCGAACATTTCCCTCGATAAACTACTGTATTCCAATCCCTTTCTCCTCTTCCTATAAAGTAATATTTGTTCTCTTCATTCTTCCTGCTCAACTTCATTCTTCTACCAATATAATTCCACACTGTATGACAGCTTGTCACACCATTTTCGTAACACTCCTCTTTTGTCGCGAATGGAGACGAAGAAATTGAGCTGACGTATCAAGTAATCCTGGTGATGCTCCCGTATTTAGTTTCTCGTGTCAAGTAACCATGATGACATTTGTGAAGGTTTACTTTAGTAAACTGTGTTATGCAACTGAAGCAGCCACGCACAGACTTCTCTGTGGGTCTTCGACACTACCAACAACCACAGCATTCCTCCACCTTCAGGAAGGGCACTCGGCCGTAAAACTGGCCGTGTTTCTTAGTTATTCCAGCAGTTGATATTTGAACATCCAAAATATGACTTCCGTCGTAACGCGCTAAACTGTTAGTTTTAAAACTACCTCTTATCGTAAGGATAACTCTCTAGCGTCACAAAACTTTCGCTTGGAAATACATCCCAGGAGCCCCCCTCCCCTTGTCACGTCGGGAGAGGGGGCTAAACCTTTCTTTCATCTTTGATATTCCACCTCTCCTGGTCAACACTTCTTCTCTTCCAACCCCCACGATATTAGGAAGTCTTTCATATTCACGCCCTCCGTAGCCCTTCTCCATGCCTTCATTAGTCGAAGTGTCGTACGTCTTCCTTCTTCTCCTGCGATTTGTCAACAGCGGATGGTTACCTCCGCGACCAATCAGGGAAGCTAAGTCACTCAAGTAGATCCTGACACTCTGTCATATTAAAATGAATTTTCAGTACCTCACTGGTACTCATTTATCCAACCTTTGGCACATCCCTGAAATGAGTTTACAGGTCATAAACACTTTCTGGGGTTTGTTGTTATACTTTTATTCCCCAATCCACATGGAATAGTTCTCGGGATCAATTTTCTACCAGAAATTGCTCTCTCTTCGTTAGAGTAACACCACTTGAATTTATCCAAATTGAATGTTCCTTTCGGCAGGATCTTAGCTACTGCAGCCAGAGCCAAATCTGTCTCAGGCAGTTTCAGCAGCCGTTTTCTATTCTTTCCCTTTTTCTTGTTCACTTTCCTAGCACTTCCTGGATCCTTAGTAGTAGCACTACTGCCCTTCAGAACAGCATGATATTCAGCTGCTTTCTCACAGACTTTGACATTCCCAATTACCTTCCTTGACCTCGGGCTGATTGATGATTGTAGTGAACCAATGATTTAAATAGTGGAAGGATTTCCTGAAGTTAACATCCAGAACACATTGGTAGAGGTGCCACCCCAATATCACCGTTCTCCAACCAAGAATGAGCGAGGCAGCAGGTGAGGCCGCCGGGAGGATTTCCCCATCAGCAAAGCCGAGCCACTCAAGGATTTGGCCTCGGAGCTGCTTGTTGGCCACATAATACGCTTTCAGTCGAGCAATGGCCACCTACGGTTTCAAATGCAGAAATCTTGCCCAAAGGGAACTTCTTTAGACATGTTTCAGTCTTATTAGTTTCTCCAAAAACGAATCCCGGAGCGATTTTCACATTGCTGCCAGCATACTGGGTTCCTATCAGGGCGTGCCGGAACATTCTCAGAGTAGCTGTAGAGAGTCCCTGAGGCCATCTGCGTGTTTAAAGAGAAGCAGGGAGAAAAAGAGACACTGAAATACGTGACGAATGTCTGAACTCGAACCGAGGATTATCAAAGAGTGAACATTCTGTTAGAGAAAGGCAAAAGAAGTGTAGCATAATTTGAGAAATTAACCATAAGATCAGAACCTGAACCAAGCTGTTTTATAAGCAAACTATTGGTCACATTTCGGCCCGTGGTTTTTGTTAGGCCGCACTCCACTTTAAGTAAAATGATATCCGAATACAGTGGACCCTTTTTAATTCAAACTCCAAGGGGAATCAGAAAAAAGCCCACAGAATTATCCAAAATTCGAATTAACCAACAACGACTATTTTGACGAAAATATAGTAGAGTAGACTACTATCTATAATAATAAAAGGAAGTGTTTGTGTGTGTGTGCGCGCGATGCCTAGCCAAATATACAGCACGCAGAGATCTGACATTTAGGTAGGCGGAAGGGGGTCCGAATGCACCTCGAAGCCGGATTTTTCATTTTCGCTTTCGTTGGTGAGTTATGAACGAAAAACCGTCGGAAAACGTGTGTTGGGATATGACAATCCAACGTGCTGTCACCAGGAGTAAATGTCGCTGGGCACCGTAGAGAAGGCCATTTTCAGTCCCTGTCTCGAGGAGCCACATTCAATCCGTATATGCGATACCCAGCCAAATCTACGGCTCGCAGAGATCTGAAATTTTTAACACATGCGTATTCTTAGATGAATTGTTATGCAGATAAAGATCTATTTTCACAACGACATGACAAACATAAGATATCTGAAGGCAAATCAAACACTTATTTTCTAAGAATCTGCCGCAGACAGGATGTGGAGAAGTTCATATCTACTGCAACATGGTCTTTGAGAAGGCGAGAATATGCAAAAAATAACGGTGCGATTCCTAATGCATCACATTACAAGGGATAACAATAGAAGAGAAAGACCAAGGCTTGAACGATTCAAAACAGACAAAATAATAATAATAATAATAATAATAATAATAATAATAATAATAATAATAATAATAATAGATAAGCAGCTTAACGGCCTCAACGACGGGTGTTAATAAATGTTTTTACTTTCTGTTTTGCTTTAGAATAAATGTAACGGTTGAATTAATAAACGCGAACATGCATTACACCGCCCCTTAACACGTGCCATGTTGTTCTCTACTGCAGATGGAAGTTTTCACACAAAAATCTACTGTATAAACACAACAGAATTTGCAGTATTTAGCCGCTATTTAGGTCATGTAACAACTCAATCATTGCCAGGCAGGGAAAAAGGTCAAGTCTATCAACAATAGTGACAACCTGACCATAACTACAAAGCTACAATCAAAATAGAGAATTCTTGGGAATTATTTAAAGACTGAAATTCGATAAAATCCTGATTTCGAATTATCCAAATTTGAGGTTCGAAACTGTGAATTAAATACGTTTTTTTTTTTTTTTCAATAGGAATTTCAAGGGGAATTGTATTCAAGAACCGTGTTGAGGAAGCGAGAGTATCGTCTGCATATTCACACAGGAACAAGGTCAAGTACTCCTGTGGGCGTGGGAACACCAACAACATGATCCTCTAACCAAGATTGTGTTAAACAGAATTCTTTGATTACTATCGAAAGAAGAGTACAATAAGCTGCTGTTCCAGGTCAGAGAGCACCTCTCTCCACAACCCTGTGTCAACTCACTTAAGCATTTTTAATGACATTTTACAAATTATTTGGACTCTGCTGAATGAAATGCTGTATAATTTATTGTCATATGCTACCCATAAACATTTTAAAAATATATTTTGGAATATTAATGCACAAATGAGGATTTTTACAACTTCGCACATGCATGACCTATTTCTGTGACTGTTTGATCTAGAAGGCTGTGCTTTTCACGAATATGTTCCAGAATTATGTTTGAGAAGTTGCCGGGACTCACTCAGACAGTGCTGGATTGCGCTGTTGAACTCAGTTTCTGAAAATCAACTTTTTTCACGTGTCTGGCCCATTATCTCATGAAGTATACAAGCTAAGGAGATTTTTTTCAGTTATTTCATGCCTTAATACAGCTACTGAACTAGAAAAAGTATTTCCCTTGATTGATTTCTAATTTAAAGCAATTTTTAATGACACGTTCTGCTAAAACATGGAACATTAAAGAAATTAATACATGTACAGCTGTTGTGTCAATCCACTTTATAACTCCACTTAAGAAGTTTTCATGCCTTGCCCTGAAGGAACAAGGCGAACATGAGGCGAATTGAAGAGATACGCTACAGCTTCTTCATTGGTGTCAAAGGATACTACTTCATTGCAAAGATCTTCTTTACTGAATGATATATGATTAGCCATTTGAGCGTGGGAATTAAATAAAACAAACCCCGTCAGCGGAGTTTGAATCTTTCACAGTTTTTAGAAACTCAATTCTTATGATTACTAATTTCTAGTTGTAGAAGCTTCTGTGAACCCATGCACATTCCATTCCTTACGGTAGCTACTCTGTGTTCAATATATCACCAGGTATTGAACGGATAATGTTATAATTGTCATCGTGAAGAAACTTAATGTAGGATAGCGAACCAAAATTGTCACAAATATTTCTTACTGCGTGAGTGACGTAAACTGCATGCAAAAGGAAGTGGGATACATTCCAGATCGCAGCGAGGGAAGCAGACAAGAGGGAGGCCGTATTCAACAACGCGAGTAAAAGCTTTTATCTTGGTTTAAAAGCTCAAGCGGCACATCACAGCCTCTGGTGACGTAACAACGGAGCTAGCGGGAGATCCATTGAACCCGGCCGCAATGTGGGTCACTTGTTCTGGCGGCCGCTATCTGGAGACTGCAGTCTCTTAACAGACAAGCAAATAGCGGCCGAAATCGGACTTCAAATTTCATTGCAAAAGACATACTAAATCTAGACTCGAGAATCAACCATTAATGAGCAAATTCGGAAAGAAAAGATCTTCGAAGTAGATCAATTCAAGTATGCACCTCATTTTACGGAGATCCAGGACGACATACGAGGTGAGCTCTGTATTATGCTCAACTCTCACAGACGTGTACCTTTATTCAAATACAGCTTCGGCATTGGGTTCGTGTGAAAGTCAGAAAGAACGGAATACCATTTTTCTTGGTAAGGACAGTGCAATCCACTTGTCGGCAGGATTTCTTGCGGCACTTTTACACACAATGTAAGAAAATTATCAGTATCTCGAACGGGTCCGGCTCCTCGGTTTGCTCCTCCGTTCATACGGCCCCGGGCTCGATTCCCGCCTGTGTCCCAGATTTGTATTCTCTTCTCTCAGAGCAGCTGCACCACGCTACAAATAACGTGTACATGTTTCTCAAAGAAGTTAGCGCACTTCTTGGCGCGGGCGGTTTGAAGCACAGCCAATACAAGTGTGAATCCCTTTGAAAAACTCACATTTCTTGCTGCAGGACACTTAGCACTCGCCCCAGAACAAACGTTCCGCAGCTCGGCGATTGCTGGGAGAGTTGCACCCACGCTACCTTCTCCGGAAATCAGATCGCCGATACAACCTCATGTTGACACAACAGCCAAACAAACTGACCGCATCTTTCTGCGGGAATACCTTCCCCTCAGCTGAGACAGGCCTGGCGCTCCGCAAAGCTGTCGAACTCGCTGTGAGGGGATGACAAGAACTCGCCTCTTGCAAATGTTCAGGCGTACCGTACTTAAAGGAGAATCCAATGTAAATGAGCTAAGGACACACGGTAGAATGTAAAATCGAGGTGTATGAGAACAGCAGTGAGTGAACGAGTGAACTGCCGGTAGACTGAACGAGTTCTTAGAAGTGATGTACAAGAGGCGTTCAATATAACATGCAACACAGTTTATTTCTCGTCCAGTTTCGGTTTTAAAAAAATTGAATTTTCTTTGGAACATCTTTGAATATTCCCTGTTCGTCTCGTAGAGTTTAATTTATTTGTGATAGGTGGCAGCGCTATAGGCTGCCTATCAAACAGAGAAAACCAGCGCATCACAGATATTGACAGGCGCTTGCAGAAAGTGTACGGAGACCTGGGTTCTTCCTTATCCACCTACAGCCCGGAACTCGCGCCCAATGAAGGATGAGAGGACATGGATAGGTCTTATGGCGACGATGGGATCGGAAAGGCCCAGGAGTTGGAAGGAAGCGGCCGTGGCCTTAATTAAGGTACAGCCCCAGCATTTGCCTGGCGTGAAAACAGGAAACCACGGAAAACCATCCTCAGGGCTGCCGACCGTCGGATTCGAACCCACTATCTCCCGGATGCAAGCTCACAGCCGCGCGCCTCTAACCGCACGGCCAACTCACCCGGTACGGTTGCGTAAGGTCGTAGCATTGAACGGAGATTATGTTGAAAAACAGGGCACTGTAGCAAAACCAACTTGCTGTGCTGCATTTATATCGAACTCCCTTCGTATGTACACTCCTGTCGAGGAAGCCACGAGTGGTCGCTTGGTAGGCTCTTGAGCCATGGTCTTCGGTTTGGTGTATTTTGCAAACAATGAAATTTGATATTTCATATTTTTCCTCCCTAGACCGTCAGAGTTGTGGTACTGGGTGGTGGGCACTTTTCACGTTAGTTAGTGTGGAAAAGCCACTTATATGCAAACTTCGCGTTCATACGATTTACATAATTTGTCGAGATAAAGTGTAGGGTAGGAGACGGTGACGTCACGCTCTCCAAGGTCAAGCGGCCCCGTTAGGAGACAGCAGACAACCATCTAAATTCAACGTTTGTTTACAATGTTGTTGGTATACACAACGAATTACCGAAGAACGGTCTTCAAATACAGCAACAATAACGAATATTTGCTTCACACAAAACGAAACTTAGAACCAAATTCCAAGAAAACCTGTTGAGTAGTTTGAGATAGTGAACACGAAACCGGACAAGGAGCATCATGTCCCACATGCATCGAATTTCGTCTAAATACAACGAAAGTTTCCATGAATGTTGGTGGTGTTTTACAGCCGGAGCGAGGAGCGCTATGTCGTGTTCTCTCAAACTGAGCGACCCCGGTGCTGATCACGAGGTCATCAGCCACACTTACACTGCGACTGCAGCCCTCAACAGTTTCCCATTTTCACACAAGGCAAATGCTGGGACTGTACCTTAATAAGGCTATCGCACAGTCGCCATAAGACCTATCTGTGTCGTAAGGCCAATTAAAAATGTAGAGACTGATCACGTGTAAGCAGAAGCACGGCTAGGACTCCGTGGTCACGGCTTGTAATCGTAAAACTAGGTGACATGTACACGAAAGGGTGACCCTATTAAATAGACCAGCTAGAATTAGAAGAAGAATCGCACGAAGGCATTTAGGGCTGTCACCTGCCCGCTTGAGTGATTCAGTAACGTGCTCAAATACGTCAGCATCGTACTCTTAGATTTACTGGTACGCGAAAGAACTCCTGTTCTGGCACCTCGGGGTCTCCGAAAACCGCAAAAGTTGTCAGTGCGACATAAAGCCATTAACATTATTTATTGTTTACGTAGACTTTTCTTAAATGATTGTAAAGAAATTGGAAATGTACTGAACATCTCCCTTCGTGAGTTACTCCAATCGCTAACTCCTGGCCTATAAACGAATATTTGCCCCAATTTGTCCTTTTAAATTCTAACTTTATCTTCATACAGTGATCTTTCCTACTTTTAAAAGACACTTCTTCTTCTTTTCCGACCGCTTTTCCCATACCTGTGGGGTCCGGTGTGCGAACTCTGTGGCACATGGGGTCTGACCCTGTTTTACGGCCGGATGCCCTTCCTGGCGCCAACGCTATATGGAGGGATGTAATCACTATTG
Organism: Anabrus simplex; assembly: GCF_040414725.1. NCBI lineage: Eukaryota > Metazoa > Arthropoda > Insecta > Orthoptera > Tettigoniidae > Anabrus > Anabrus simplex. The sequence continues at coordinate 99,472,867 of NC_090278.1, forward strand.
CGTGTTTCTGTGGTGTGTTGTGTGAATATGAAGAGGAGAGTGTTGGAATGGTCACAAACACCCAGTCCCCGAGCCAGAAGAATTAATGAGAAGCGATTAAAATCCCCGACCCGGCCGGAAATCGAACCCGGGATCCTCTGAACCGAAGGCCAGTACGCTGACCGTTCAGCCAACGAGTCGGACCTACTCATAATGACACTACTCCATCTTACTCGTCTACTGATGCCATTCTCCGCCATCTCCACAGCTCAAACCATCACCAAGCTTTCCTAGTCTCATACTGGATGGCCCACAAATCAATCAACTCACCGCTAGTACGAGAAAGGACCGAACTTAAAGTAAATATTTAAGCTGTTTTGCTTATTTCTTGATTCATATTTGAGGAGAGTCTGTTCAAGGAAGCTGACTATTCATTCCATGTGCATTGCAGTACTTGAAGAAATCCACACCATTCAAGATGTGTGTATCATACCCGATCATGGTACGTTCCATGTGGCTTTTATTTTATTTTTCATGCGCAACTTTCTTATGATTGGAACAGCGCCTTTTGAACAGACGATCCTGATTCTGTCCCTACAGAGTGGAGTAGAGAGATGGAGGGGTGCAGCTTCCCAATGCATGTGCAAACAGAAGTAGTTAATATTCTACACGAGTTCGCATACGCACAGCGAAGTGTTTCTTCTCATTAGGAAAATGATGCATACATTCGACAGATGTTGGCTTCGAACCCCGCAGTCGACACCTCCCACGTTCACACAAGGCTGCACCTTAATTAGGGTCACGGCTGCTCCCAACAGTGTGAGGTTAAACAAGTGTGTGAGCGCCGACCAGTCAGCTGTTCAGACAAGCCGGTCATCACGTCACGACGATCTTAGTACTGAAAGGCAATACTCACCGATGTTGACGAGTTTGACGCCGTCGTTGGCGATGGCAGACAGCGCCGTATTTACGTTCTCCAGGTACTGATGTTGGTTGGCAGGCCTGTGTATCCACTGCGGTCGGAGCGCCCTCTTCTGCAGCACCTCGACCAGCGAGCAGAGGCGAGTTCCGTCACAGAAGTCCGTCCCCAGGTCTCTCACTTGCAGCCCCACATGTCGCAGGTGCTCGTTCACCCAGTTCCTGAACGTGTTCGCCTGGATCTCGACCCAGAGATCCTCCCGGCCCTTGATGGCCATGCCCTTGGCCGCGTGTCCCTCGGGACTGCGAGCCAGCAACCCCACTTGCGATATCCTCAGCTGCTCCGACATCACTGTCCACCTCACGACTGACTGGAGTGCCAGCACACCTGTGTGTAGAGGGCAGCACCGCGCGGGCCCGCTCTGACGTCATCGCACGGTTCTACCTTGAACACCGCGGTCGTGGTGGCCAACCATCCTATCAGACAGAAAAAATAAAAGGGATCCCACACTTCAAAATAAAAAGGTATCAGCCAAAGAGAGACACAGGGCCACGAAGGGCGTGAAAATGAAAGACTCCTCAGCCGTCGAGTGCTTTAATATCGTCGGGGTGGGAAAAGAACAAGAGTTGACCAAGCGAGGTCGGATAGGAGGAGCCTGGCACAAGTAAATTGAAGCAACACCTGGACTCAGCTAAGGGCCCCGTTTAGTCGCCCTTTACGACAGGCAGGGAATACCGTGGCTGTTATTCTACCGTCCCCACCCACAGGGTAAGATCGTCTTAAGGGGAGATTGGTGGATGCAGAGTGGTCACGGCTCTACGCCTCTGCATTCGGGAGACGGACCAGGGCTATCCTGAGAATGGTTTTCCGTGGTTTTCCATTCTTTTGCACTAAGCCGAATGCCACGGCCGCCAACGCCATCTCCTTCTCCCGGCCTGAGAGAAGGTCCGCCTCCCCCTTCAGGGGAGAAATGAAGACATTTTAGTTGCAGTCGTCTCAAGGGGTTCTCAGTTCACAGCCAGCTCATTTTCAATAAAATCTCGTTTTAATTTATTGTTTTTTCTCTACCACTACACAGAGCCCCCTTTCCGAACTGTTCATCTGTGTATATATATATATATATATAAAATAACAGTTGTGTCTGAACATTGCTCAGAATTTAAAAAGGATGGTATTTCTTTATCAGTCGTGTACAGAGTAACAAGAAATGCATTTTTTAATTTTCCGTAATTTCTGTCTGTCTGCATGTATGTATATATGTACATGCATCACGAGAAAACGGCTGAAGAGAATTTAATGAAAATCGGTATGCAAAGTCGGGCAATAAGTCGCTACAATCTGGGCTATAAATAATTGTATTCATGCTGAGTGAAATGGTAGTTTAGGGGAAGGCCTAAATCTTAATTCTCAAATGTTTATGTTATTAATGGTCCTATCTTGATGAAAATTGGTATGAAAAGTTGAAAAAAGTCGCTATAATCTAGGCCATAAATAATTGTATTCACGCTGAGAAAAATGGTAGTTTAGGGAAAGGCCTAAATATTCACGCTGAGTGAAATGCTAGTTTATGGGAAGGCCAAAATTTAATTCTCAATTTTTTATGTTATTAGTGGTCGTATCGATAAATACTACATTACGAAAGTTATATAGTATTAAATTTCCGATCATTTATGTCTTATACATTGTTACCGTACCGGTTATGATCACAGAGATATTCACGAATATGGATTTTTGTTACTAAGTCCATAACAGCGCCGGGTCACAAGAAGACTGGTAAACAGAATTGAATGAAAATCGGTGTGTAAAGTTGGAGAATAATGAACTACCATCTACGCTATAAATATATTTTAAGACGCACTAATATCACAGAGTCGAAAGAAAACTACATGTGAAAGCCTACAACATAGAAAGCTCACAAAATTGATCAACAATAACATTGCATTGACCGTTGTTGGTTGTGATGTGCTTTGTGTCTTCTATTGCCACTCATCTCCGATAGATAGGATTACTGCTGCGTACCGTATATTTTTTTTTATTTGCTTTACGTCGCACCGAAAGAGATACGTCTTATGGCGATGATGGGGTAGGAAAGGGCTAGGAGTGTGAAGGAAGCGGCCTTGGCCTTAATTAAGGTACAGACCCAGCATTTGCATGGTGTGTAAATAGGAAACCACGGGATACCATTTGCAGTGCTGCCACAGCGGAGTTCGAATCCACTATCTCCCGGGTGCAAGCTCACAGCTGCACGCCCTAACCACACGGCCAACTCGTCCGGTCGTACCGAGTGTAGCAGCTGCCTGAATATTGACGGGAAGTAGCTGGGGAGTTAGATAACTTTCTTCTTTAGCATGACATTCCTCTGGTTCATATATTTTCCGATACTACTGGTTCGTCATAGCATTCGAGCTACTCAGTCCCTACTCTGAGCGCTGCCCACGAACACTCTAAAAAGACCAGTGCAGTACCTAGTCAAGTGCTTCGCTACGGGATTCTCCAGAGAAGTCAACATAGGTCATTGCAGTGGAATGTAGCGACTAAAAGCAATGTTATCATATAAAATACTCGATCAAATGAAAAAAAAACCGCACATTTTCTCACTTTTAACGAACAGTGCCACGGTGCCGATCTAAGAGTCCAAAGTTGCAGAGCTGGAATGACCAGGCCACAGACAGCTGTGAACACTCCTCTGTCATTATTCCGTTAAATATGCACACTGCTCAGTGTAATCAGTGCCTCACAGTAGGGACTGAATACATCGAATGGTATGATGAACCAGTGTGTTACGTACCAGAAAATGTATGAACCAGAGGAATGCAGAAGTGGGTGTTAGGTTTAAGAGACCAGCACTTACTTTCACTCATCTGATGATGAGTTTATTATACTATTAATTCGTTTAATGAACGAGTTAATATTAATTCTTGGCATGCTACACAAGAAGGTTATTGAACTCCCCAGCTACTTCCCGCCAATGTTCAGGCAGGCTGTTACACTCGGTAGGACCGGGCGAGTTGGCCGTGCGGTTAGGGCGCGGAGCTGTGAGCTTGCATCCGGGAGATAATGGATTCGAACCCTACTGTCGGCAGCTCTGAATATGGTATTCCGTGGTTTCCCACTTTCACACCAGGCAAATGCTGGGGCAGTACCTTAAATAATGCCAAGGCGGGTTCCCACACACTCCTAGCCCTTTCCTATCCCATCGTCGCCATAAGACGTATCTGTGTTGGTGCGACGTAAAGGAAATAGAAAAAAAATATTTGGTATCCAGCAACAATGACCTGTTATTTCCGGTATACTCGTACGAAGGTAAAACAGTTGGACTTTGGGAGTGCGTCAAGCACAGCCTGCACGGTATGTCATTGAAGTATGTGCAATATAAGTTCCTATCTCCGAGTGTCGTGAGGCATTCAGCTTACTGCAGTCACGTCCTAGTGAGTGGTCCTGATAGTCGGCAGCTCGGCACTGTGACACTCCTGCGGCTCGTCTCTAACCCGTTACAGGAGAGACTATGGCATCCTTATTCACCCAGCTCAAGCAAGGGAACGAAATGCAATTCGATGAGGGACTACTACTACTACTACTACTACTACTACTACTACTACTACTACTACTACTACTACTAATAATAATAATAATAATAATAATAATAATAATGTCGACAGGGTCAGCAGTCAATAGACTGGTTTGATGTAGCTCTCCATTTTACGCTATCCTGTGTTAACCTTTTCATTTCTACGTAACTGCTGTATCCTACATCTGCTCTAATCTGCTTGTCATATTCATACCTCGGTCTACCCCTCCCGTTCTTACGCGTACACTCCCCTCAAAAACCAATTGAGCAAGAAGAAGTGCTCTTTTTCTCTTCAAATTTAGCCAAATCAATTTATTCTCACCAATTCGATTCGGTATCTCCTTATTTGTGATTCTATCTATCCATCTCACCTTCAGCATTCTTCTGTAACACCACATTTCAAAAGCTTCTATTCTCTTTCTTTCTGAGCTAGTTATCGTCCATGTTTCACCTCCATACAATGCCACGCTCCAAAAACATCTTCTTGATTCCTATGTCATGTTCGAAGTGAGAAGATTTAATCTTAAGAAAAGTCTTCCTTGCTCGTGTTACTCCTCCTTACTTCTGCAGTCAATCAATCAATCAATCAATCAATCAATCAATCAATCAATCAATCAATCAATCAATCAATCAATCAATCAATCAATCAATCAATCAATCAATCAATCAATCAATCAATCAATCAATCAATCAATCACTACTGATCTGCATTTAGGGCAGTCGCCCAGGTGGCAGATTCCCTATTTGTTGTTTTCCTAGCCTTTTCTTAAATTATTTCAAAGAAATTGGTAATGTATTGAACATCTTCCTTGGTAAGTTACTCCAATCCCTAACTCCCCTTCCTATAAACGAATATTTGCCCCAATTTGTCCTCTTGAATTCCAACTTTATCCTCACATTGTGATCCTTCCCACTTTTTAAAGACGCCACTCAAACTTATTCGTCTACTGATGTCCTCCCACGCCATTTCTCCGTTGACAGCTCGGAACATACCACTTAGTCGAACAGCTCGTCTCCTTTCTCCCAAGTCTTCCCAGCCCAAACTTTGCAACATTTTTGTAACGCTACTCTTTTGTCGGAAATCACCCAGAACAAATCGAGCTGCTTATTTTTGTTGATTTTTTTCAGTTCTTGAATCAAGTAATTCTGGTGAGGGTCCCATACACTGGAACAAACTCTAGTTGGGGTCTTACCAGAGACTTATATGCCCTCTCCTTTACATCCTTACTACAACCCTTAAATACCCTCATAACCATGTGCAGAGATCTATACCCTTTATTTACAATCATATTTATGTGATTACCCCAATGAAGGTCCTTTTTTTATTAACACCTAGATACTTACAATGATCCCCAAAAGGAACTTTCACCCCATCAACGCAGTAATTAAAACTGACAGGACTTTTCCTATTTGTGAAACTCACAACCTGACTTTTAACCTCGTTTATCAACATACCATTGCCTACTGTATATCTCACAACATTATCGAGGTCATTTTGCAGTTGCTCACAATCTTGTAACTTATTTATTGCTCTGTACAGAATAACATCATCTGCAAACAGCCTTATCTCTGATTCCACTTCTTTACACATATCATTTATATATATAAGAAAACATAAAGGTCCAATAATACTGCCTTGAGGATTCCCCTCTTAATTATTACAGGGTCAGATAAAACTTCACCTACTCTAACTCTCTGAGATCTATTTTATAAAAATATAGCAACCCATTCAGTCACTCTTTTGTCAAGTCCAATTGCACTCAATTTTGCCAGTAGTCTCCCATGATTTACCCTATCGAAGCCTTAGACTTGTCAATTGACCTCTTGAATCCAGGATATCTGCTATATTTTGCTGAAATCCTACAAGTTGAGCTTCAGCGGAATAACCTTTCCTAAACCCAAACTGCCTTTTATCAAACCAGTTATTAATTTCACAAACATGTCTAATATAATCAGAAAGAATGCCTTCCCAAAGCTTACATACAATGCATGTCAAACTTACTGGCCTGTAATTTTCAGCTTTATGTCTATCACCCTTTCCTTTATACACAGGGGCTACTATAGCAACTCTCCATTCATCTGGTATAGCTCCTCCGACCAAACAATCAAATAAGTACCTCAGATATGGTACTATATCCCAGCCCATTGTCTTTAGTATATCCCCAGAAATATTATCAATTCCAGCAGCTTTTCTAGTTTTCATCTTTTGTATCTTACTGTAAATGTCATTGCTGTCATAGATAAATTGTAATTCTTCTTTAGCATTAGTCTCCTCCTCTATCTGGACATTATCCTTGTAACCAACAATCTTTACGTACTGCTGACTTACGTACTTCTCGGAGGAGTTAGTGCGGATTGCATACAATATGGGCGGTAATGCCGCGTTCACCAACTACGTTCTTAAATGCATGTCACTTACCTGGTATTGCGCAAATAGATTTGCAATTCTAGAGAAAAAGAAAACATGCTTTACTTTTATACTGAATCAAACCCAATAGTATCACTACCTTCTGCATTAACAGGTAAGGGTGTACCCTTACAATACAAGGGGCTGCCTGGCCGAGGCGGTAGAGGCGTGCTCGGTTCGCCCGGAAGGACGTGGGTCCGAATCCCCGTCAAGAAGTCGTAAAATTTAAGAAACGACATTTCCAGTTCCGGAGGTCCGTATGGCCCCGAGGTTCAGTCAGTCTATACCAGAACTGAGTACCAGTTTAATTCCTGGGGGCAAAGGCGGCCACTCTACCCGAGGTTACTGATAGTGGAAGCCTTTACCTTCCACCTCTCCAAGGGTCTTCACGGCCTGTACGGAGATGACTTTGCTTTGCTTTGCTTTTGTACCCTTACATTGGAGGGATTATACACTCCAGGAATTATGAGACGTTGTTAGACCTGTCTTCACACCCTGCTACGAATGACATGAAAACGTTGCTCATAGGGTCGGTTGGTGCATGCATTCCAGTGGGCTTGGCAGACTGATAGCAACGTCTGGCTCGGTGAGGAAAGTAACGGGAAACTACCTCACTCCTCATTTCCCTAGTACGCCTCTTGAGTGATGCCATGGCCATCGATGACAGGTGATGGCAGAGCTGTTGAGGATCCAACCAGCCTTAGGGCTGAAACTGAACATAGACGTTAGAGTCCTGTGCTCTTCTTCGTCACACTTCCTAGTGTTTACTGGATGTGCCTAGTAAATGGAACTGTTTAATTCACAATGTGACGATTTGTTGAAGGACACAAGGATGTTGAGGTTGCGCGGATATTGTGTGTCTTCCGTTGAACATACACTGACAATGTGCACGTAGCGGCGAGTTTTCCTCTTCTTCAAGCCGCTGTGTGTGTGAACAACACTTTTCTGTTATGAATCTTTCCTAATCGAAATCCCCAAGTACCTTGTCACCCACACATTACGTCCTAAGATCGATAATGAAGGAAACCTCCCACGAAATGATTCAGTATCATGTTCTTCTAAATTTCAAAGAAAATTGTATTTTTTTATCTCCTTTATAATATCGCTGTCGTTATAATGTGTGAGAATTTGTATATTTTAATAATGTTATTGCATTTACGTGCCACTAACTATTTTTAAAGTTTTGGGGGACGCCGAGGTGCCAGAATTTTGCCCCGCAGGAGTTCTTTTACGTGCCTGTAAACCGACCGACACGAGGCTGAGCCTAAAGGTAAGCACTAACATTAGCCGATGTCTTTGCTGTTTCTCCTAAGTCGCTGCATCCCTCACAACCGGGCGAGTTGCCCGCGCGGCTGTGGGTTCGAATCCCACTGTCGGCAGCCCTGAAGATGGTTTTCCGTGGCGTCCCATTTTCACACCAAGCAAATGCTGGCGGCTGTGCCTTAATTAAGGCTACGATCGCTTCCATTCCACCCCTAGCCCTTTCCTGTCCTTTCATCACCAAAAAACTTGTATGTCTGAGTGCGATGTTAAATCGTGACTCTTAAAAGACGAGGACAGGCGATATGAATAAAAATGAGATGTAACTCGGAGACAAGTGTCGAAGGTCACTTGTGAGACAGAACTCGTCATGTATATGAATAAAGTTTGTTTCTCGCTAACGAGACTTGTCTCCTTCCGCTTGACACGAGTCTCGCACACTGGCTCTGGTATCTGTCAGCTGACGAGAGCTACTAACAGTGGTTTTGTTGGAACAGATGAAAGTGTTACATTTACAAGCGAAAGCAGAAGAACTCATTTCAGTGCAAAAACAGGTTTTACAACTGCAAATGGAAAATCTTTTACATCAAAAAGAGAGAAAAGAGCAGAAGAAACAAGTACGACCGAAATGGAACACCCACCGATATTGTTTTCATTTAGAATAGTTCTTGACAGCCTTTTCTTCTTCAGTTGTGTTTCACTCGGGAGCCTATTCTGCAAACTTTCATATTAATCAATATTCAATAATCATTACAGTTATTATTTCAGATCTTTCTAGGCTGACATAAACGTAGTGGCTCGCGCCAGCTTGGAACGACTGATTTGAGGTTTCCTTCAAGATATTGTGCAAGAAGTTTACATCACATAATTTTGTGCGGTCATTGAAAGTCACTCAAACACTTCATTCTTCACGAGTATGAAGAGTTTATTGATCATACCTGTGAATAGCTAGCGGTGTACTTTTTTACAATTTGTTTTAAGTCGCACCGACACAGATAGGTCTTATGGCGACGATGGGATAGGTTTAGGAGTTGGAAGGAAGCGATCGTGGCCTTAATTAAGGTACAGCCCAAGCATTTGCCTGCTGTGAAAATGGGAAACCGCGGAAAACGATATTCAGGGTTGCCGACAGTGGGGCTTGAAGCCACTACCTCCCGGATGTAAGCTCACAGCCGCGCGGCCAACTCACCCGGTATATAATATACAACAAATACCTATATACTGTTGCATAAACTGTCTAAATTTCAAACTTTCAAAACATAGAAATAATACAAAATGCTATCCATATTCATAAACGAATATAACTAACAAGGGAGTTGTTTGATTTGGACCGGACAAATTGCAATGAAACTTAGAAAAAAGTATGAGCTAAGACATCCGGAACTCAATGATGATAACCGTTCTGCCGTGAAATAATATTTTTGTACCGGTATTTATTGAAAACACCCAAACAGGCCTCCCTTTACATCAACAACAACATCGTCCAGCAAGTATCTTCTATCAAATACCTTGGAACTCTAGTGAACCAGCATTGTGATTCAAAATGTGAAATCTTATGCAGGATTGGACAAGCAAAAAATGTGTTCAATACCATGAGGACCTTATTCACCAGCCGAGAACTCGACCTCCAGCTCACAGTTCTACGTCGTTATGTCTTTCCTGTCCTTCTGTATGGTTTCGAAGGGTGGACGCTCAGCCCTTTATTGGAGAAGCGGATTGAATCTCTTGAATTGTACCTATACAGAAGAATACTCCGAATATCTTGGGTAGAAAAGAAGACAAATGAAGAAGTCCTCAACATCTTGAACAAGAAGGAAGAGCTTCTCATAACCATCAAGGAGCGTAAGCTCAGCTACCTCGGGCACATCATGAGAGGTGAACGATACGAACTTCTCCGACTGATCATTCAAGGGAAGATTGATGGGAAACGATCTGTGGGAAGACGGAGAAATTCCTGGCTGAAAGACTTGCGGCGGTGGTATGGACATACGTGCCGTTTCGCGTGTGGAACGCCAACCTTCGGAGGGAGACGGCGTCATAAGGAGAAGATTGACAGTAAATTCTTACTCCAGTTTTAAATGGAACGTGGTGTGTAGATGGCAGCGATTTCAATGAAGCAGGGTAGGATGATCAGTTAAGACATCAGAACATCGCTGCATGATTGATAGGTTACCCGCAGTGTGACAAAATGAATGACTCTCAACAAGAATCCGAAAGTTCAAGGCTATTTATACCATGCAAGTTTATATACAAATGACGAGGATTTCTATTACATATTTTAGCTCCAATTGTAAACGACAAAGAAGTATTAAAAGCCTAATATTTTGAAATATTCATATCCTGTGCATGTTAGTAAAATGGGTTTGACGAACAAGACATTCTGTTCATGTTGTCAAAATCTAATTTTCACTCTAAAGCACACTGTTTAATGTAACCTTAAAATAGAACTATCAGTGCATACGCAAGGTCAATACAGCTGCAAACCATCCAGCTGTTCTTTAGCAATTAATTATAGAAATGTAGTTGATTTTATGACAAAGTGAATATCAGCAATACATTTAAGACAGATGTGTTGACAATTCAGCGAAGTTTCATCGAAATCTGTCTGATACAAACCAAATGCTTCCCTTGTAGTATTCGGCGCAAGTGAGATTTTGATGCGATGGTTGAGAAAGAGCAGGACTCATAGAGGCAGCAAATCATTGGCCGAATAATCTCATTATGCGAATCTGTTAAATGTTGTGAAACCAGTTACAGCATATTTTTCTCAAGAGCACGAGCTGCCGGTTGAAACTTTTAAATAAACCTAGAAACAGTGCAATCGATAAAGGCATGGGCAGGGAATTTTACGGCACTTGTGGGATAGCTTACACCAGGACCAAAGATACTCACACATTCGTTCAATAGCATTTGGCCAACATGTGATAGAGAGCGATAATTTTCAGACTTGAAAAAATATCCTTCCAGATATCAAAATGTGAATAATAATAATAATAATAATAATAATAATAATAATAATAATAATAATAATAATAATAATAATAATAAGATTACCAGAAAATCGACTGTCAAAAAGAATATTAAATTATGTTAGCTCACTTAAGAATTCAACACCTTGGCTGGACGAACTTCGAAAGGACCTCAAAAACGCAACCATATGTGCAACAGACATTTTAGAAAGAGGCACCTTCAGACACAAAGTCAACAAGTGGGAAGTTACATCAGAGCAACCAAAGCAAAAACAGTGCAGACCGAAATGGTCGGAAGAACGTAAACAAGCCTTCTCAGAGAGAATGAAAGCCTATTGGAAGAACAAGAAGAACCCAAAGAAAGCTTGATTGAGTTGTTTGCTTAACGTCTTCCATTATTGGGAGAATACGCTAATAATAATAATAATGATTATAATAATAATAGTCTAATAATAATAGGTAATGATTTCGTGTGACTATTTCTAGCCTGGTAGCCTACAGCCCTTGTAAGGCAGACCCTCCGATGAGGATGGGTGTCATCTGCCGTGTTATTGTAATGGAAAATAGTGTTGTGTGTGAGTTGCAGGAATGTTGAGGATTTAAGGTTAAAATCCCTGACCCGACCGCGAATCGAACCCGGGGGTCCCCTGAACCGAAGAGTACCACGCTGACCATTCAGCGAAGGAGCAGGACAAAGTGAATAATGAACACCTTGAATAATTGTAAGTCATATCTTAAACATGGCTATGTTTTGTTTTCGCCTTTTCCGTGATTGTGAATTAATTTTATTTATAAAATGTTAGTCGTATTTTGTGAATAGAAAAAATATCAACGTACAGAAAAAAATCTCAAATATGGAATAGATTAAGAATAATAAAATTAGTTTAATAATTACTAACAAAATTTTCAGAACTGTATGTTGCACGGTTTTGCATATTTCTGGTTTGATTTTGAACATTTGAGACTTCATGATGCATGTAAATCCTATTGCTAACGGCTATCATCGTCATATGTCTCGTGTATTGGCTCCAGAAAATGTTGCGCTAACCATTCCATATTTTCTTGCCGGAAACGGTAGAAATCTTTATAATCATGTTGGAGAGAATCTCTTCGTGCTTTATAAACTTTTCTTCTCCGTTGTAAAACCATCATAAACTCCGCCATCACGTTTTCAGCCTGATTATATCGCCTTGAGTCACCTTCTGGGCAGTCTAAAGAAATACTGAGATCAGTCTCCATTCAAAGAGACCAAGCTCCAGTTTATTCATAAACATTTGAATCATGTCAGTGTGGGGCTCCGACTGCTTGACTGCATGGTCAGCGGGTCGGGAATTTTATTCGCTTCTCATTAATGCTTGCGGCTCGGGAACTGGGTGTTTGTAGCGACACTCTCAGACAACACGCCAAGTGTTCCATGAGGAAGGCCGCCCGGCTCCGCAAAATCCAGAACTGCGATACAGTTCACATCCGCGCGCGTGGGGGAAGCAGTGGAAGGTTTCTTGTCCGCACTAAGTGACGTACAAAGGTTCCTTATGTTCTCTGCGGAAGAAAACTACTTTTATTTTCAATAACGTGATTGATGTTCACAGACTTCTACTTGGTCCGCTGAGCAACTACAGTACAGAGAAGAGACGCCCTCAGTGTGGTAGAACTCTTTCGAGAAGTGTACCGTGAAAAGTGATCATTGTGGAAAAAGTGCGAAAGGTTTCGTACGTCATATGGATAACAAATGGGTTCAAAACCGGCGTCTCGCTGCTCAAGTGGAATAGGCTACTTCTCCGCCTACAATACAGTAGGCGCTCGCTTAGACCATTAAGTTGTCCTATTACTGGAAGTAATCCAAAATATCAGAGTCTGGCATTTAAAAACATCCACTTTCATTAGGCTATAGAGTTTAATGTAAAGTAGGGTACATTTATTGAAAAACTATACTTTTAAAATTAATTTTATCCGCTACAATTTTGCTCGTGGATTAACTGTTGACCAGTGCCTGGAGGAAATGACTCCTGTGCTGAGGAAAGACTGTCCACATTGGACAACAATTTTCCGCTATTACAAAGAGTTCCAGAGGGGAAATTTTAGGGTCGAACACGATCCTCGTTCTGGGCGACCGTCTGAGTCGGTGACTGAGGAAAACATTGGAGCTGTGAGGAAAATGTTGCAGCAAGAGAGACAGTTGACATATCGGCAAGTAGAAGGGACCCTCCACATCCCTGCACCAGCTCTACACGACCATCTCCATGTTAGAAAAGTTTGTTCCCTTTGGGTGCCCCATTCACTTTCAGAGGAACAAAGGGCACATCGAGTGAAATGGTGCCGAAAAATGCTTACACAGTTTGAAAATGGGACTTAGCGTAACGCCAATAGTATCGTTATAGGTAACGAAACTTGGCTTTATTATTACGATGTCCCAACAAAATCCCAGAACAAGGTGTGGCAGTTTGAAGATGAGGGTACTCCTGTGACTGTGCGAAAGTCAAGGTCAGTGAAGAAAAAGATGATTGCAGGTTGTGCTAGAAACACAAAGGACAGTTACTGCGAAGTGGTGTACCACAGTGAAACTTGTCTTCCTCAGGTCATCCAAGCTCTCAAGCAGCTCCGTCCAAGGTCACGGCTCAACACTTGGCTCTTGCATCATGACAATGCTCCAGCACATCGTGCTAATGTAACAATGGATTTTTTTGCCAGATCAGGGTTGACTGTGCTTGATCACCCTCCATACAGTCCTGATCTTGCCGCGTGTGACTTCGCACTCTTTCCAGAAGTGAAGATGAAGCTGAAAGGGGCGGCGTTTTGCATCCGACCAGGAGCTTCTGGCAGCATGGGATCAAGAGTGTGAAAATGTAACCGAAGAAAAGTGGCAGAGTTGGTTCAGAGACTGGTTTCGACGTGTGGAGAAGTGTATTGAGTGCGGTGGAAATTATTTTGAAAAAGTCTAAAGCGTTCACTCACATTGCAAAACTTTCCTAGTGTCCTTTGAAATATGTAGTCTAATATTTGTATATACTGTTCTCACATGTTTTAATTTTACTGTAAATGAAAAAACTTATCTATTGTAGATTTTTACATTTTTACAACTACATCACTCATCAACTTCGTAAGTGCTGGTTGCTGCGGAGTTTTCTTCTCCCCATTTGATATAGGCTTCGATGGCAGAGAGCGCATCTCCTGTTTTTACAGTTCTCTTCGGTAACACCTGGAATGAGTTTTCAGCTTCTTCTCGGTTATAGCTCTGCTATAATTTCATCATCAGTTATTGCCTCTTGGAAGTCGGTATTTTCGTCACACCAATCTTGAATGTCGACTGGTTGAAGCTCAGTGTCTTAGCCTGCTAATGGCATTAAATCTCCTGGATGAAAATAATCTTGGCCTTCTTCAGCGGAGTCCAGTCCTTCCACGACGATCGTATTGCTGTATCCCAGGCTGCTGCAAGTCACAGTGATGTCATCATTACGGCCAACAGCCTCAAGCAAAATCTTTTTGTTTTGTACCTCTTTTTCGTGTTATATTTTGGTCCATTGGTTGTAACCGGGGAGTGCAGCTTGGAGGCGTGAAAAGAGACTTAATGCGTCGATGTCCTGGCGCATTAGCAAGCACGAGTAGCGCCTTTTCAGGTAAATTTCATTTTTTGATAAACGAGTGTACCTGAGGTACAAAATCAGTATGGAACCATTCATGGAAGATTTCTTTTGTCACCCATGCCTTATTTTGACCTTTATAAGTGACAGGCAAATTTACATTTTTAAATGACCGCGGATTTTTAGCCTTACCAAGAAGCAAAAGTTTCAATTTGTGTGTGTTCCGGTGGCATTTGAGCACGGTAAAATTGTTATTCGGTCTTTGGAAACCAGGTGCACAAGTTTAATTTAGATGAACATAACTTTTTCGTGGCAATAATTTCCAAAACAATCCACTTTCATCTGCATTGTACACGTGTGAGACCTACAGCTGCACACCAACCATCACTTGCTTTAACATCATCTTACATTTTGTTTTAACAATTCATCATTAATGGGGGTGTCTTACCTGCTCAGCATCTTTTACAAACTTCTCAATGATCTCTCTTGATCGAGTAGATGTTAGAGCGTGTCCAACTTTCTTAAAATCTCCGTTTTAACACTCACTTACGTTTCCGTTTGACCGTTCACTGTACAGTATTAGTTTTAAAGACGCGTTACACGTACCTGTAGTGGCGCGAAGCCGTCACATTAGCGAGCGCTTACTGTGAACGGGCAAATCACACAAAACGGATTGTGTTCGTCATCTTCTCTACCTTAGAGCAGACTTTTTGTCTGGATTTTCGTCTGTAGATCCCGTTTTTGTATTTTGGGCCAAGAATGCTGTGGGGAATCTAACTTAGCCAGTGAGACGCACGGTGAGGGCAGTGTTATAATGATGAATTTTGGTGTTTATAGAAAAGGACCTATCGTTGTTCCGGGTGTTTGGAAAGCTACCTCGGATTTCTTTTTGCTGTGGGCGCTAAAGCCTGTGTAGCGAACGATCCACTCACCGAGGTCGTTGGGTCGTGTTATTATTCTTCGCCCCCAGCAATAATGAGACAACCGTGCCAATAACACTGGAACCCCCTCCATATGCCCCCTGCGCAGGCTGGAGAGGATGTTGCAAATACAGTCGTGAACACTGAGTAAACTGGTGTAGTAGTTAGTGTGATTAGCTACCAGTCCCGGAAGCTCGGAGTTCGATTACCGGCTCTGCGACTTAATTCCAAAAGTGGCACGGAGCTGGAACATCAACTGAGCAGAGGGGAGTTCGATTCCCTCCTCAGGCATCCTCTAAGTTGTTTTCCGTGGTTTCCCATTTGTCCTGCAGGCACGTAACTTAATGCCACGGCCGCGTCCTTGTCTATCACTTCCAAACTACAAAGCCCCTGTTCAGCATAGCAGGTGTCCGACTCGTTGGCTGAACGGTCAGCGTACTGGCCTTCGGTTCAGAGGGTCCCGGGTTCGATTCCCGGCCGGGTCGGGGATTTTAATCTTCATTGGTTAATTCCAATGGCCCGGGGGCTGGGTGTTTGTGCTGTCCCCAACATCCCTGCAACTCTCACACCACACATAACACTATCCTCGACCACAATAACACGCAGTTATCTACACATGGCAGATGCCGCCCACCTTCGTCGGAGGGTCTGCCTTACAAGGGCTGCACTCGGCTAGAAATAGCCACACGAAATTAAATCAGCATAGCAGGTGAGGCCCAATGTTGTATCCCGCTCTCTCGCCCTTGAGGCGGTACAGTTGAGTTGCGAGGGGCGTGGCACCGCCAGGAGGAGGAGCATGCGCACATCACTGGGACGGCCCCAGACAAACACAAGGCGGACCATTCATAAGTGAACTGAGGCCCCGAGCGCCTGAACCGCCGGCCCCTCTTGTTCCTCTAAAAAATAATTGTTTACAAATTTAATATTACAGTTTTCAAGATAATGAGTATTAAAACAGCACATTATGCAAATACAGTTCTCATAATTAAACTTATTAAGCCAAATAAGAATGAGGCTGTTTTTATTTTTATTAAAAAAGCCGTTGGTTCAGTTTGATAGTTTGTATGTGAGTAAATAATTTTAGAAATAATACACGTTTTCTTCGTGAAATTTAAATATATAGATTAAATCCAGGTTTTAAAGTTAGAATAGTTTAAAGTGTTTTATATAGGCTAATAAAATAATTGGAATAATGTGTACAGTAGAATGTAAAAGTAATTTGAGTGTAATGAATTTAAGACGTAATTCACGCAGACCATAATTACTCGATCCACCCGCCGCCGCCCCTCAAAAACTGGCGCCCTGGGCAAATGCCCAGTCCGCCCATTTGTAAATCGGGGCCTGTGTCTATCGCTCGCCATTTCCAACTCAATTCACGTAAAGTTGCTTCAAATTATCCCTCATATAGTATGAAAGTAATAATAATGGCACTGACACGGCGTATGCGATTATGCGGAGAACCTTGGGGGGGGTGAGAGCATTTACAATGAGCCTTCAGAGCCTAAACTTGAACATTACTGCACAAACACTCGTGATGAGTTCTCCATTTGTCTTCTTTATTCAATAACTTCTCGAAATACTGCATCCATGTACTATGACTTATGTCAGAACCCGACTTCTTCTTGGTTATTTGATTTATTTTATCCCATACTTTCCTACTGTCATTGTCCTTACACTTTTTATTTATGTCTGCAGCCATCTTTTGTTGCCATTCCGACTTCGTCTTTCTTTTTTTTTTTTTACAAAATTCGTTTCTAGCTACTTGACCACCATCCACCCTGTTACTCCTAAGTGCCTTCATAACTTGTGACTTTTTCTTTACACATTCTGTATTATACCATCCACATTTTATCTGCGTTTTACTTATATTTTGCCTCATACATTTTCCTGCCATTCCTATTAAATTTTCTATCCTGGGTAGGGCTTCCTCCACTCTATTCTCTTCTATCAGTACCTACTTTCCAATTCTAAACATTTTCTCCATTGAATTACTCTCTGCATTCATTCCCTAATTCTTCTCTCCAACGATAGGCCTACCTAGGTATTTTCCTCTCCTTTACGCTATCGTAAGCGATCCTTTGCGATCTTATATCTTGAATCATTAATTTTATAGATACTGGCACATGATTTGCCTCTGGCCAATCCCTAATGCGTATCTCTTTGATCATTTGCAAACTATCCCTACAGCATAGGCTACAACTAGGTCAATTGTACTGCCCCCATTTTCTACTACACCAGTATAGGTTAATTTTCCACTCTCATCTCCGAGCCACCATCCATTTAATATCCTCTGCCGCGCATAATTCTAGTGGCTTTTCTCCATTTCTGTTACATTCTTTATCCTGGCTATTTCTATTAACTACTAATACCCCGTCCTGAAGTTGACTGTAAACTGGCTTCTTGTCCCCTATCCTCGCGTTAAGATCGCCCATACTAATAATGCTTGCCTGATCATGCGTACTTCTCATTCGTCTGATTTATGTCGCTAAATTCTCAAAAAAATTATTCTGCGCACATGGGGAGCTCAAAGGTAGATTATACTGTATATAAAAGCTACACATATTTCATTCCTCCAATTGACCCTATCTAATATTCTTATCCAGATTAATTCCTTAAACTCAGATTCTAAGGGCTGTACCCTATCTTTTAAGTTGTTTTTGATAACCACAGAAATTCCGCCCGATATCCTTCCTCTATTGGATCTCCTTGGTCCATACTGACTCCACACGATACACCCTTCTATCTTTAAGTCTTTCTTGTAATCAGCCCAAGTTTGTAGAAGCCCAAGGATGTCCATTTCTTCCAGTAGCTCTTTAAAGTCTTCGTTACCTATTTTGCTCCATACTCCTTTATGGTACATGGTACCTTTAACTCTAGTTATTTTTTACTTCTATGTTCTAAACTCCCTGGCCTACTTCTAGTCATTCTAGATCTTTCCACTTCCATTATACTCCCCTCCGGAGAGCAAATAACGCCCTTCTCAGATAGTTCTGTGATTTTTAATCTACTACCTGAACCCATCCCCTTCTTCTGAAAAAAAGTCTTTTAGATTCACTGAGCTACGCCTGGAAGTATCCTCAGCTCCTCCATGCGGCGCCGCCTCATCGTTCCTCCCACTGTTATTTACCTCCACTGGAAGATCTGACGTAGACCGTTGAATCACCTGTCCAGGGTTATCAACCCCAGCACTGGAATGCACTTCCGCTGATGACCCAAACTGCAAACATATCACCCAGATCACTGACCGTCCAGGTATCTCCCATCACATGCAAGCGGTTTCCTCTTATAAATGCCCGTAGATTCGATTTCCTTGCTTGTCGTAAATGGAATTGTAGAACTCTTTGCTCTTGGAGGCTTTTTCTGTCCATATCCCTTTTTATCCAAATTCTGGTGTCCTTCAAGTTCCTCGCACTATTCAAAATTCGGCTTGCCGTTAACAAGGAAACAAACTTAATTCTAACAGGTCTTCTTCCCCTATTCTTTCCTATCCTACACACATCATTTATCTTCCTTTCAGTACAATCAATGCCTAATTTCTCTCTCATTAGCTTAAAGACTGAGCTCATTCTCCTTCCGCTTCATCCAGTCCGTAAATAATAATATTTCTTCTCTTCTCCTCCTCCGTTCTTCTGCTATCTCGCCATTGAAGTACCTGCACTTGTTCTTCTAGCGCCTGTATCCTCTGATTTATTATAGCTCTTTCTTCTTTATCTTCTCTTATCTTCGCCTTTATTTCTGTTAGATCTTTGGTTATGCTGTCCTTCATATCGTTGATTTGTTGGGACTGCGCTTCGAGCATTTCTTTGGTCTGCTCAAGCTGAGAATCATCGCGGACAACTTCCTTGATTTTCTCGATGTCCTCCCATGTTAATGGGCCTGGGTTCATCTCGACGCCTCCGATGACTAATGGAGTAGCCACCATAGCTGCCGCCATCAACAGTTCTGTCAGTCCTAATTTACACTCCGTCTTGATGCACTTGACCCGGCTGTGCCATCGCCCTATCACACACAGTTTACCGTTCCAAGCACGTCTGCAAAGACTGATATTGTTTATTAACACAGGTTCTAATTATTATTCCTTCTGTCTTCTATTTCAGCTGTGTTTCACTTGCAAAAGTCTCCTCTGACTGTGTCACTGTAGCTGCAATCGATAAGCTTCTTTTTTGCTGAACTTATTTGTTCTATTTTGCCAGGCTGTTTCTCTGTTGACATTATAACAACAACAACAACAACTTGGTGTGGTAGAAGGAGCAGCAACTCCGGCATCTTCGCTGCACACTAGCTACTCAGTCCGCGTTATCGTTGTTTGGTAGAGCGGGCTGGCGGCCAAAAATCGTACTCCGAAAGCAATGAACCGATCTACATAAAACTTACTGTGTAACTGCTATTATTGAAGATAATTGAGGGTGTGGTCAATCAAGTAGGCTACAAAGAACAAGTTACTATACGACAAGTAGTAATTTTAGTAATTTTGATCATTTTTCATTATAGCTTTAAGAAATTCAATAGATGTTAATAATGGGACATGTTGTTTAGAATGTTTAAGAACAGATACAGAAGTGTCGTTATCTCCCTCGGCAGAACCAGATAGAGAAGCGCTTCTCGTGAAAGCCGAATTTCACTAAGCTGGTCGGAGGATACGAGCAGGTCACAAGTTACAGGCATGTAGTACCATTATGAATGGCTCACCCACACGAAAGTTTCTGACACCACACGTAGATCGTGTATTAAATTTAGTTCTTCTTCTTCTTCTTCTTCTTCTTCTTCTTCTTCTTCTTCTTCTTCTTCTTCTTCTTCTTTCCCCACACCTGTGGGGTCGCGGGTGCGAACTGCGTCGCATATGTGGATTTGGCCCTGTTTTACGGCCGGATGCCCTTCCTGACGCCAACCTTACATGCAGGGATGTAATCACTATTGCGTGTTTCTGTGGCGGTTGGTAGTGTGGTGTAGATAGTGTTGGGACATGCACAAACACCCAGTCCCCGAGCCAGAAGAATTAATCAGAGGCGATTAAAACCCGTAACCCTCTTAACCGAAGGCCAGTACGCTGACCATTCAGTCAACGAGCTGGACTTATTAAATTTAGATCTATTGCAGTAATATCGGCAGAAGTGGAAGCCTCCCTGAAGAGTCTTCTAGCTGTGTTTCCATCATCAGTATATTCTTCTTTCTTTCTTGAACCAGTTTCTTCTTGCTATACGTAAAAGGCATTCGAAACAAGTGGTGATAGTCCACATTTAAGTGTTGTTGGATTGGGGGACGCGCCGCATGTAGACATTTCCACCCACCATAGTTCAAGAATACATTGCACCTCGACCTGGATTAAGTCGGCTGTTTCTTGCCTGCAGTGACGAGATGATGAAAGTCTAGGATTATGCCAAATTGTATCCTGGTTTCCGATGTTTGGGTGGATAAACAAAACCTGAAGGGGCACATGTGAAATGCAAAAGAGAGACTCGTCATTTAATGATCAACACTGTGAAAATCTCTGTTTCTGGTCTGAACTGCCATCACAGTCCAACTTCGTACTTACGTCTTGATCAGCAAATTCGGCGAACTGTATGGTCCGCAGTCACTTGTGATCTGAACTCTGCGGATGAATCAGTGATCACTGGGGGAGCATTCGTCTTTACTTTATCTCGCTACATAATATGAAGGCATGGGCGCCCATAGGATAGCTTGTAGCTGGGGGTATATAGTATTTTTAACATTTTGGAAGATGAATGGTTACTTGTATTCCACGGTAAAATACCACTCACGGTATCCCCTAGCACTTGTACGTAACACCGACTTTTAAATCATTTTCTTGAAAGAAAAACATCTGACTATAATAGACATTTTCCTTTCGCTGAGAGTTAGGGCATGGGCTCCCTTGTATGAAGTTACAGCTGTATGTTTTAGCATTTTCCCTCTGATCAGGCGACATTGTCGGTTGTTCCTGCAAAAATAAATTGTGTGACGTGTTCAGGAGACTTCCCAGAAGCTCCAAGACACATCTCTCCTTGTGGGTTTTCATTAACAAGTGATCTAGTCTTTCTTTTCTTAGATCGTTCACTCAATTCCGCGAACACTTTACACCAGGGCCTCTCGACCAGAGTGCAGACCCCCACTCCTCGATTTGGAGCAATAGCGCTGTCTCGCTCTCCCTCACTTGCTCCGTAGCGCACCAAATCCGAGCCGAGCTTAGCCGACTAGCCCAGAGACGAAGCGTTGGTGCGAGCCGAGCCGAGCGGGACCGATGCACTGTGCGCCGCTGTCTGCACGCGTGACATTTTGGGCGTTTGAGAGGCCCTGCTTTACGCGGACGTCCTCGAGTGCTAGTAACTTACTGGTAGGCTGCAAAGATCACGCTCAGGTCCAACCAACTTTTATTGTACTTCAGGAAATTATCCTTTTTTCTACTATATTTTGTCCAGCGTCATCGAATTTTATCCTATAAAATACTGACCGATTTCGTTACTGACTTGGATATATCCTCCAATTACAACATTCGCAATGTCATCGTTCCCTTTATATTCCCTCCACAGCTCCTGGTTACAGAGTGCATGGCGTCTGAAAGAAATTCATTACTCTCGTGATCGCAGCAAAATGTCACAGTTTTCTATTCATTAAAGTATAGATAACTCCTCCAAAAACTTTCATTACAGAAATCAAAGGAAATCCATTTCGAAAGTGAGCTATAATTAGATAACGCTTGGACACCCTGTACCTGGCACTTTCCCGACAATAATATAGTAATTATCAGAAAATGCTCCATACTAATCACCCTGCACGCTAAAGAAACATTTCGTTCTGAGCCCTCACAACTGTGTGCCTTCCGTGAGAGCGATGTTTCAACGTTTCACTCAGAAAATGAGCACCAAAGAGAGGGGTGCGCGTCGCCATGACCTGGGCAGCGTCCCCGGATGAGAAGAAGGATCAAGGGATGGCCGTGTCAATGGGCTACCGGGTGCTTGACAATCTGCCGTATCCCCTGCCTGTCGTAACACAGGGCTAAAAGACGCTCCACTTTCCAGCATCGGTTACTTCAGTCCTGGCGTTGCTTCGACGTAGTTGTGCCAGGCTAGTCCTATCCGACCTCCCTTGATGAACTCTTGTTCTTTTCGACCCGAGAGTATTAGAGCATTTGAATCTTAGG
Source organism: Anabrus simplex (assembly GCF_040414725.1). Classification (NCBI taxonomy): domain Eukaryota; kingdom Metazoa; phylum Arthropoda; class Insecta; order Orthoptera; family Tettigoniidae; genus Anabrus; species Anabrus simplex. Next base: position 99,495,605 of record NC_090278.1, read on the forward strand.
GGGTCTTTCTTTTTCACGCCCTTCGTGGCCCTTGTCTTTCTTTGGCCGATACCTTCATTTATCGATGTGATATATTCTTTAATTAGTGTTATATGGTTGCCTAGTTGTACCACCGCCGCCCCACAGGTTGAGATGCACTTCCACTTTAAGCCATGCGAACGAACCGTCAACGTGCGGCCCAGTGGACACAATAGAGAAAGGAAAATGCTGCGTTCGAAGATACCGTACCTCCAATACGGAGAGTCGAGCTCAACAATTATGAGGTAAACTTACAAATATATGAATTGGCTACTTCAGTTTCTGTGGTAGTTGTTAGTTCACGAGATTGATGAACAAGGCAGGAGTTGTTCCGCACCTAACAAACTGTCAGGGATCTGCAAGTCCTGTTGCCTGCACCGCTGGCTCACTTTTCCTTGACGTGCTGTGTTCTTACGTAAGAAAACTCATATGTTTTGAAGTATCGAGAAACTCGACTTGGTCTCGTAGTTTCCAGGCGTAGAGACGTGTTGTTTAAAGGGGCCTAACCCCTAATGGTACGAGGTGCATGAAATGCAAGTTAAAACTTCAAAATGTATCCGCTGACTAGAATCTAAACCGAATGCGATATTGAAACATAAACGATCAGTGCATCTAATTCACAACGTCTAAATTACCGGGATCATGCTAAAGGGGTCCAAAATCCAACTGTCATAATAGTACAAATTACTGGCAACGTAGACCCGTGGAGTTTCTCATAGGTAGCGCAGAGCCGTTCTGAACACAGGGGAGTCGCATGGTTCTAAAATCATCATCCCTTTGTCGCCTCTTACGACAGGCAGGGGATACCGTAGGTGTATTCTTCGTCTGCGAGAGACAGCGTAAGAGAACAGTATGTGTTACAACGTGCCGGTGGATAGTCTGTGTTGTTGTGTCAGGGGGAAGGTTGTTTATTTAAAGGGTTCTTTAGTGAACATGGATACAATGTAGCTACTTTATTGCACACCTTCATCTCTGTGAGATATTAACATTCTTTTATTTAAATTTGAGAGATCCATTTCTATGATCTGGAGCCCAAATTTACAGCCAATTTCATCATTATAATTATTATATTTTATTTCTTTCAAGTAGGTAGGAAAATATTCTGGTAGAATTACAGGGATTTAGGATGTAAGAGGACCCGTCTGAATTACAGTTCTGAGAAATATTTCACTGAATTACAATTACAAACTACTTTCTCAACATGCAACTTAACCACATTTACTTCACGTAGCGCAGTTCTTAAGGAAATCACTTGATATTTCATTTTTCACATGGGACTGGAATGATAAGAAAGTTCGATAAGTATTTTATTTTGTGTTTTTTCTGGCACAGAGACAAGAAGTGGCAATAATCACCAAGTGAAACATTCAAACATTATTTTAGTTGGTGGCTTCACATTTACGTTACGAAGCAATTGCTTCTTAACAGTCATTTTATTACATTTTAAGTAATCAACAATTTTCACTGTTGTAAAAATGTAGGTCACTGAAATGTTTTAGGTCCTGATGTCTTGCCTCACAAAGTCGTAGAGAGAGTGAGAGATTTATTAAAGAAATAAATCATCCGTCCTCCAATGAGGGTGACCATTTGGATTCGGAATACAGTTTCAATTCAATGGAGTTTAAAAATATCAAGAAATGAAGATTTAATCGTTGAAGCTGTTATCTTCTGTTTTCCCAGGGTTAGTGGGGGAGACATGTCAATCACGTTCTCAGGTACAGATGGAAGTGAGAGTCCCTCGGTATCTGTATTACTATTTTTTCTAACTCGCAGAATGGAACTTTCAAGTTTTGTAGGAAGTTCGATGTCTGACTAGGGAGGGCGCCTCTTGCTCCGAATAGCAGGCCTCTGACAATCCACCGATCGATAGGTATTTTATACTTAGATGAAAGGTAAGGCAAGCATGGAATATAAATAGCTTGCTTTTCTAGGTCCACATCCCGAGCCTGATCCAGGTCCCTTTCAAAGCGAATGGTAGGATCATTGCATTACTTTCTGTTGATGGCTACGATGTCCGCCCTCCGGTTAGAGTCATCGGTAGAGACGCAGTGCACCTCCCATCCACGCTGTCTCAAGCCTTGAGCGATCGACGATCTTACACGTGGTGGCGGTGGTTGCGCATTAGTTCAGTGCTCCGGCAGAATCTTGCACATGTCCAAGGGTTTCAACGAGTTGTGTTGAATGACCTACCGGGAACCGACCTGACTGCGGTGAGGTTGCATGTCATCTTCACTGCATTCATGTATTCAGAGGAGGACAGAGGTGATTTATGAGTCATCCAGGAGTTTGCTTTCGGGCAGTCTGAATATAACACTACTCCTTTTCCTTTATGTGGTAGCTGACACCACGACTGAAAGGATCGATTTCTCATAATTTCGAGTACTTTTCTTCCGTCAATCTTTGGGGGCAGACTTTCCTTTTTTATGTCAAGTCTGTGGAGTGCCATATCTTGTTCTTCAGGTAACTTCCTTACGTATGGTAGGGTGAACATCCTGAACACGGAGTAACCGATTACAAATATTGTAATGCTCTATATTAGCTTCCCATTCAGCGCAAATTATTCCCATCCCTCTGACCTTTCTGGCACTGTACAGGATCGAATTTGGAGTATCATCAGGCAGTATCTTTTACAGAACTTTTTATAATTTTGTCCAGATGTTTTAGTACGACACAAGTATCCTACTTCACTGAATTATTAAAGCATTTAAGAATACTTTTTCTTGTAGATTTTTTTGCTAGTGGATTTACGTTGCACCGACACACATAGGTCTTATGGCGACGATGGGATGGGAAAGCCTAGGAGTTGGAAGGAAGCGGCCGTGGCTTTAACTAGGGTACAGCCCCAGCATTTGCCTGGTGTGACAATGGGGAAACCACGGAAAACAATCTTCGGGGCTGTCGACAGTGCGATTCGAACCCAGTATCTCTCGCAAGCAAGCTCATAGCCGCACGGCACACTCGCCCGGTAGTCTTATAAAATATAGTCTATTCAACCTGTGCCAGATAAGTCTGGTTTCTTCTCTCCCCACGCTATACACCGCCGCCCTATTCTCTCATCACTGCTGCCAACATATCAGACATAACCATCAACAAACTAAACCTCACTAATGGAGCTTCCCTTACCCAAGATATTCATAATGAGGACTCTCACTCAATTTATTGTTATATAGTTCTGCCTCTATTCTGATACACACATTACTATAACCATATTCTTCGGTGTTTGCCTGGTGTAAATAATTCAGCTCCCTTCTTGTTACTTGTGGGACTGAAGTGAAACAACGCTGTATGATACATCAAGCAAATAAATTACGCGCACATGTGCCGTAAGTCGTGACAAGACAAGGTCAGCTGAACAGAGGAGGAGTTTTCTGGCTTCTCAGAGAACACGTGGACGAAATAAGACCGTAATGCTGCGTTCGTCATTTAACACGAACACGCCACAGTTCTACTCACCTGGTATTACTCAGACATGCTTTAATTATACCCGCAAACGTAACACTAGTGATTTTACCAATATGGTAGTGGCAATTAGAGTTCCTGAACTGTGTGGATAGCAAGAGTTAGACAGTATTAAGGAGGGAGAAAGAGTACACATAGGATGTAGTAAAGCAAGTGAGGAGTTCATATTGTGGGCAGCACTTGTTCCACAGCCACGTCGCCGATGGTCGCCCTGAAGAGTGCGCTGTGCAGACAGCCAGAGCTGGGTCCAGCTAACACAGGCAGAGCCAGGAGCAGTCGGCCCAGACGGGCAGGTTGATGAGGAGCCGTCTGGCACGAGTAGTGGGCTAGAGTGAGGATAGCGCGATCCTGAAGAACCTCCAGTCTACAGGAGCGGACCAGCTCTGTGAACACATAATATTAGTTATAGGTAGGCCTTATGGCACAGGAGTGGTAGAAAGCGGCTGTAGCCTTAATTAAGGTACAGCCCCAGCAGATGTGTGGTGGTTCGACCGCACTACCTCCCGAATTTAAGGTCACAGCTGCGCGACCCTAACCGGCTGGCTCACTCGGTCGCTGCTATTACTACAACTCTGTGTAAGACGACTGTCCGGATCTTGAATAACATGTCAAGCCAAACAGTAGGTCTACATATGTGAACACCAAAAGTTCACTAAATAACGGACTTCCTCAAGGTTCTGTTCTTGCTCCAATCTTATTTAACTTGTACATCTCAGGCATGCCACCCATACTTTCAAGAAAATTTGTTTATGCCGATGATTGGATGATTGCTACCAGAGATAAAACATTCGACATGCGAGATGATCCTAAGGGATCACCTTAAACAGTTGATACAGTACTTGAAGTTGTGGTCACTTACACCTATTGCCAACAAAACACAAGTATGTTGTTTTCATCTAAACACAAAGGTGGCTAATAAATAACTGCTGGTGTATATTGGAAATCAATTACTGAAACCTAATAAAATGAAAATCCACAGCCTGTTTCCAGTCATTCGACCAGGTCAGGAATGAAATGAAGCACCGATATAACGATGAGGATAGGAATTGTGCCGGCTGCCGAACCCTCTCGCACTCGTCTGGGACAATGATTAATGACTGACAGATGAAATGAAATGATATTGGAGAGTATTGCGGAATGAAAGATGACAGGGAAATCCAGAATACCCGGAAAAAAACTGTCCCGCCTCCGCTTCGTCCAGCACAAATCTTACATGGAGTCACCGGGATTTGAACCACGTACCTCAGCGGTGAGAGGCCGGTGCGCTGCTGCCTGAGCCACGGAGGTTCTGTATTGAAACCTAATAGAGTCGCTAAATATCTAGGAGTTACCTTACATGGAATACTCTCCTTTAGAAAATAGCTTCGTAACAGCCAATCCAAGGTAAGAACTCACAACAATGTAATACAATAGCTATGCGGTACAAGTTGGGGTTCAAGGGCAACTTTACTTCGATGTACAGCTTTGGGACTTGTGTTTTCGACTGCCGAGTACACCAACCTCGCAGCTCGACACCACAATGCATCTCATCACCGGTCTACAAGCACATATTTTCTACCTATCCTCAGCCATATCTCCCCACCAGATCTCTCTCCTCAGGGAGTTCTAGAGAGTAATCTCCAGTTACCAATACATGGCGATGTCGCTGATGTCAAAAACATATCAGATGTAAGGCTTTTCAGGCGTTTGCTCTAATAACCAGCATTTCGTCTTAGGTCTGACACTAGACTCATCAGAGTGGGATGTGTCAGACCCTACGCACTGACGCTGGGGTGTATGCAGGTGAAAAATCCCTCCATGGGAATTTAGAATTTTCCATTCGATGTCGCTGATGTCCACCTGAATCGTCTGATGTCTCGAAATCCACCAATAAGAACTGTAATAGAATTGAAGAATACCAAGTTCAATATAACTAAAGAATGGCGGGGAAGACAAGATACTAGGCTCGAGTCAACTCAGCCACTTGGATTTGAGCTTCCTCGAAAAACGTGGTCCGCTCTTAACAGGATACGGTCGGGCGATTGTGGTGCCCATCCGACATATTATCACCGAGTGTGACATCAGCGATTTTGCTTGTGCGTTTCCGGAGACAATTACTTACATAAACAAACTGGACATAAGAATGTATCGTAAAGACACACATAATACTAGTAGAGGTCGCTCATGTGCTGCTTGTCTTCAACTTACTTGGCAAGAGCACTGGACTTTCAAACGTGGTGATGCGCTCAAAGTAATTACTTTTTTCCTAAGAACTGAAGAATTCTTCAAGAATGTTTAAAGTAAAAATGTAACTACAAAGTGGACACGACTCCCAAATCTGTACCCATCAATTTGGTCTGGGCTTATTTTCTCCGAAACCATTAGAGTTACTTGTGACCTTGTTTCTGCATTGGACTTTCAACATGAAACAAACAGATTGCACGGGCTGTTTTCTTAATGTTTAAAATAATGGGATTAGCCAACTTTCATTACAACAGCCTATAGATGTAATACGTATTGTGTTGCACAGAACCAAATAATTTACACTTTAAGTGGGGCAAAACATTATCATTGCACAAAATTTCCAAAATCACGCTCGTGTATCTCCGCGTTCTCAGAGATGGCAATACTTGAAAAATCTCCTACCGCCATCTATTGACGCATGACGCATGGACTCTCATACAACACGCACCTTTGTCTTGTGCTGCGGGAAATGCTCACACTTCGTCCGGAATATGTAACTTACATAAGACATTCATAAAAAGGAATTGCTGAAAATAATATAATAATGACGCAGAATTGAAAAAAATGACTTAAAAATTTAAAAATAGCAAAGAACGACGAAAAATGTATCTGGGGTTACGATCGTGATAAAAGTCAGAGTCCTATCCTTACTTCATCGTGTTCTACAACCGTTATCGTCTGTGCTAAGCAGACGACCATACTGTGATCGAGAGGCGCAGTCTAGTCGTTGCCTACGTTATACCTCACAAGGCCGTGAAATGGTGGTCTTTTCAAGCCAAAAAAGCGGGCACAGCTTTTGCGTCTTTCTTCCTCTAGGTGGCTGGTATGAGTCCTGTCACTGCTGACAATTAACATTGTGAAGATCTAATATTAGTTAACTCCTTCAATTACCTTGAGATCACTGTTCAAAATACATAAGGGAGAGAGCAGCATCCCTATTGCTACCTATGTCATCAGAATTATTTGGGAAAAACTATCTTTAGCCAATCTAAGAACTTAAGAGAAAATAAAGGCAAGATTCCTAAAGCGAATGTTATGCATACCTATGAACACCTAATCGAGATTCGTGTACGAGCTCTGTACAGAACCTAGATGAGCTAGGCTCCGCCTACCGCTGCCATTAACTAGGCAGGATGTTCATTTACTTGAAGAAAGGATGAAACAGAAACATATGTAGTTTGAATTGTACGCCACAGACTCTATGATAAAGTCGAAATGGGCTGAAGCAAATTATGAAATACAACATTCAGTCACAAGGATGGCAGTTCATGGATTCCATCATAAATACTTATGTAAGCGAAGCAAATGGCAGCTGTGGATGCTCCCTATGGGAGGAAAAGTGTGATCGATGAAACATCGTAAAATGCTTAGACATGAGTACAGCAAACTTTAATCTCCGTGCGTATTTCCATTATTTTACTACGTTTATTCTGAGATATTGTTGTTACTTATGTTATAAGTGTGTCTATGCGTGCGAAAAGTGTCTCTGTTCGTGATTAATTGAATGTGATAATGGTGCACTGCTGCGTTCCATAGTGTGAGCCAGACTACGTGAAAAAGGAAGAAAAGACATATTTTCGCCACTTTCCTAAAGTCCCAGAAGTGAAAGGGAAGGCAAGGAGGCAGTCTATGGTCAACTGATAATCCGTCCACGATATGTAGCTTACATTTAGCTTAAGTCCTTGCAGGAAAACGCTGCTTCCAAATAAGGTTCCATCAATATTCCCTGGTTATCCGACTCACAAAGCGAGAGTCGTATGGAACCCAGTTTCGAGATCTTACGGATACTCTTTGCCGACATAAAAGCAGTGGCTAAGTGATGCACATAATGAGGAAAATGTGATAGTATCCACTCGGACTACAGTACCTGACAAAGTTCAAGTGGGAATTCAGGTAGATTTTCAATCCACTTGCCAGAAAAAATGAAATGTAAATATGTTCTGCAAACGAAACGTAATTATCGATTAAGAAAAACCATTGACAAACTGCGGAAGAAATATGAAACAATTACGTGAAATATAAAAGCGAAAGGAATGTGAATTGCATGATAGTTAATAGTAATACAGAGAGACGCAGAAACTGGTGACATAAAAGCATCATTTCTATTAGAAAAGAAAGTGAAGTATGAAGAAACTACTTTAAATATTTGTGTATTCTGGCACAGGAAAGCACCAACTGGATACGATTTTAAAAGGAACATGATTGTTTAAAACTGCGTCATAAGAGGATCTTGAAAAATTACATTGGCTTTATCGATGGTGAATCACATCCCGATTGAATTATGAAGCTAGTAATTTGAGTTACGTACAGCTCACTCAAGTTGCCTATGACCGTAATCTAGATCAGTTCCTTGCTTACACTGAAGCACAATTGGAAGATACGGGCCGAAGCGACTTCTTTGTTTCTTCTTTCGAGCACTGTCCGCGTCATTTCGCGTACCTCTTGCGTTTTATTTCACTCCTCAATTAAGTGAGATGCAACTACACACCTTGACAAGGAATGTAAGAAGCAGCTTTCCAAGTATTAAGGATTGTGACTGACAACTGTTCAGTTAATGTGAACATGATGAAAGAAATGTGTAATGGAGTTCTCTTGCCTGAAATTCCACATCCAAGCGATGTAACTAGACCTCTTTCCTAGAGTTTTGACTCCAGCCATGTATTGAAAAATGTTCGATCTCAGTTTCTTGAAAGGGAATTTCTCCTCGAGGTACAAAGAATTTCGAGCCCCCATGTAAAGAAATTGTACCACCTTCAAACCTGTTCGCGGCTTGACAAGAAAGACCTTTTTCCCTCTAAGCTGGAAAAGGTGAATGTACTGAGAGCAAAATAACTGCCGCACTCCTGAGGTAGTCTCCAGAAAACAATTTACCTTTTTAGAGATAGTACGAAAGTGGCATGGCATTCACGACGTTTGTAACAGTCGTGCATTTCTACGCAGTAGACGATGACCTTTCTGTCGTTTATTGAAGAGATTCAAACTAACCCCAACCAAAGATGCAAAATTAGCACGAAGCTATCCAACTGACAACAAATTCGACAGAGAAATGTATTAGGTATTTATTGTCAATAGGTTTCCATTAAGTCGCAGCCTGAATAGCGACGACATTGAATTCTTCTTCAGTCATTTACGAAGGAAAGGTTGATTTACTGACATGCTGGATGCGAGATCATGCCTGTATGCAATGGAAACAACATTGAAAACTGGATTGATAAATACGTCGGATACAAGTAATACAGAAAGGAAGACGCTGAAGACATTAGATGCCATCAAGCAGCAACGTACCGAGGTAGAGATGCATACAATTAACTCCAATTTTCTACCCAAGGCTGTTTTAGAATGACTTGTCTTACTACTAGAAGGTATGTTGTTCATGTATCAGCTAGAAATACATTTATTTTTTGTACAAGACGTCTAAAGTAAGTAATTCATTACTTCTCTTTTCAGAATGCCCAATCTCAATGAAACTGACATGAATGGCAATGGTAGGTGCATACTTGGTTCGAATTGAATTCACAGTGTTCGTTCTGTCTAGAGCAACTCTCCGGAATCAATACCAACAATCCTTTGATGTGCCTAATTAAGGGACAAGACTGAGGCGCACTGCGTTACCCATCGAGAAAGTCCGTTTTCTTCTTAAGAAATGTTCTTAAATTCTTACAATTCGTACAAAATACAAACGTACTTAAGAAATTGAAGTTGTTTGTTACTCCAAAATTCATAAAAACATGTATACGTGAAGAATGTGGTCAGGAGCCACTTCCTGATATTATTATAACGAAGTTCGTCAAGCCGATACTTGACAATCATGCAAGAAATATTACAAATGACATTGATTTCGTGAATAATTTGATGACAAAACCTCTGAGTCGCAAAGTGTTAACATTATGACTCAGTATGCAACAGAGTACCGTATTTAACGTTTATTATTAAAAGAGTTATTCATTAAAAGGCGAAGTTAATGTTTTCTTATTTCCAAAAGTGTTTCATATCTATTAATTCAATTAAAGTGTAATGAATTTTGTGTCCCCGCCTAATGAAACCCTGCGGTTTAAGAGGACTAAACAATCCGATCTAGCGGTGAATTCTCAAACAACGCCGAGCCGCTTCTCATCACTTCTTGTGATAGTTGACTGCGTGATATAAGAAACAGTGGAACCTGACAAGGCGCAGTCTAACAAGCAATTATGCCCACTGGTTTGCTTGATACCAAATACTTTAATATGATAATACCGGACAGCTTGCTGTTTTCAGTGAGAAAGTCGATAGTGCTGCTACCTACATGGCTTGGTGTGACCAACTTTTCAATAATATATTGTCATCTGTATGATAGCTGCCTCTGTGGATCCGTGGTAGAGTGTCGGCCTCCGGATCCCAAGATAGCGGGTTCAAACCCGGCAGAGGTAGTCGGATTTTTGAAGGGCGGAAAAAAGTCCATTCGACACTCCATGTCGTACGATGTCGGCATGTAAAAGAACTCTGGTGATACATTTGGTATTTACCCGACAAAATTAATTAAATCTCAGCCATAGACGCCCAAGAGAGATCCGGTTTACTCTAGGTCCGCTAGATGGCAGACAGAGTAAACCGGAACGTCGAAATTGACGAGCAGACAGCCAGATGGCGTCAAATCGAAATGTCTGCAAACGGTAGCTGAGGCCATACGATTATTATTATTATTATTATCTGTATGATTCTTGGCGAACTGCCGTGTTGTTTATAATGTATCAGTGTTTGTCACTAAATAATCTTACATTGCAGTTATATTCCAAAAAAAGTGTTATGCGCTGAACAAATTACCCACAAGCTAATGGGCGTGGGAACTGATAAGGACAGCAAGTATTAAAAAAGTTATGACCTCGCATCTGTGTTGAGGTAACATTCTATGACCCTTATATTAAGAAAATCAATCAAATACTCTACTGAAATGTTAGTGAGACGTAAAAACAATAATAGGGTATTAACATATATGGAACTCTAGTATACTCAAACTTGAGGGTCCACATTGTTAAACAGTACCATAAATTTCACAAACGAAAACTTGTGGGCCTGTAGCGTAATGGTTATCGCGGTAGTCTTGAAATTGAAAATTGAAGGCCATGAGTTTCGAATCCAGTCATTTTTTTTACTGTAAGAAAATAATAATAATAATAATAATAATAATAATAATAATAATAATAATAATAATTTTCTTTACGTCCCACTAAGTACTTTTACGGTTTTCGGAGACGCCTAGGTGCCGGAATATAGTCCCCAGGAATTCTTTTACATGCCAGTAAATCTACCTACACGAGGCTGAGGTATTTGAGCACCTTCAAATACCACCGGACTGAGCCAGGATCGAACCTGCCAAAATAGGATCAGAAGGCCATCGCATTAACCGTCTGAGCCACTCAGCCCGGCGTAAGAAAATTATTCTTCTTCTTTATCTGTTTACCCTCCAGGGTCGGTTTTTCCCTCGGACTCAGCCATGGATCCCATCTCTACCGACTCAAGGGCAGTGTCCTGGAGCTTCAGAATCTGGGTCGGGGGATATAACTGGGGAGGATGACCAGTACCTCGCCCAGGCGGCCTCACCTGCTATGCTGAACAGGGGCCTTGCGGGGGCATAGGGAGATTGGAAGGGATAGACAAGGAAGAGGGAAGGAAGCGGCCGTGGCCTTAAGTTAGGTACCATCCCGGCATTTGCCTGGAGAAGGATGGCCACTTCCAGGATGGCTGAGGTGGGAATCGAACCCACCTCTATTCAGTTGACCTCCGGAGACTGAGAGGACCCCGTTCCAGCCCTCGTACCACTTTTCATTTTCGTGGCAGAGCCTGGAATCGAACCCTGGCCTCCGGGGGTATTAGCTAATGACGTGAACCACTACACCACAGAAGCGGGCAAGACAATTATTTCAGTGTATTACAGGCATAGGCTTGAGCACCAGTCCAACTAATTTAATACGTGTGTGTATGGTAATGCTTCATGCATAAATTTGTGATAGAGACTTTAGGAAATTCTGAACACGTCTTCCTTGTCAAGAACATCCTAGTTCACTCACCGTAACCCCAATGCATTATACATATTATGTATTTCTCTCTTCAGAGGTAAAACAGAAAATTCAAAGTACAGCAAAAACGAGAGAGCAGCGTGAGCTGAGTTTTCCTGTAGCATTCGGGAAGATCGGCCGTATCGAAGTAGAAGAAGAAGAAGAAGAAGAAGAAGAAAATAATGGATCAAAACTCCTGTTCCTTAATTACAGCTTCTCTTTCCCAAAATTGTAATAAATCATGGATGTTGTTAAGTTATCTGCCCGCTCTGGCGCTTTGGCTGAATGGTTAGCGCTTCGTGCCCCCCGTTTTTATGATACCTTCATTCTTCGGAGTGTTGGATCTCTTACATTTCCCTTCTGATTAGTGTTAATAGAGGATGGCTGGTCAGTTGTACTTCCTCTTAAAAAATAATCACCACCACAGAAAGGTCAGCGTACTGGCCTTCGGTTCAGAGGACCCTGGTACTATTCCCGACTGAGTCGGAGATTTTATTCGCGTCTGTTAATTCCTGTAAATCGGGGGCTACGGGTTTGTGTTCGTATTCATACGCATCTTCAAATATATACAACACATCACACGAGAAACAACCACAGAAACACGAGTTAGTGAATATATATCCCTCCACATACGATTGGTGGTAGGAAAGGCATCCGGCCGCAAAACTAGGCTAAGTCCATACAACGTCCTTCGCCAGGCTAGAAAAAACTGGAGAGGGTAGGTAGTTGTTAAATATTTCCCCCAGAGGATGGTTGGAATCTCAAACAAATGCTGCTTTTAATTTTCAAGACATAGCGAAAGGCACGGCTAACATAATGCTCGTTTGGAGGTTTATGAAAGAGGCATTTCATATTTTAAAATGTCATTCTTAATTATTATGATTATTCAATTTATTATTTTAACAAAAAAAATTTCCAATGAGTGTAGTGCATTCCTCTCAACTGTAGCATAGACGAGTATGCAGTTCACACCAACACGCTAGATGTCACCACCATCGCTGTTCGCACTCGACTCAATGCTGTTGAGATAGAGCTGTCCGGTATTGGTGTATTAAAGTATTTGTTGATACTCAGCTGGAAGCGCCTTCCTTGTAGTGCGATGTGATTCTTATTATTGCGTCCGCTGTTTATTAGAAAGCAGCTGCTAAATAAATTGAACGTATCATTTGGAATAGTTGTATTCCTTTTAAAAAGCTATAAATACAAGTGAGTACATCGTTGTGTTGACAACAGAAGTCTCTTGAAACTTTGCAGTATGGGCAAATAAAATTGTAGGCTATTTCTAGTTGGCCAGTTAAAATGTTGTCATAATTTGGCTTAATTTATAAAAAATAAAGGAAAAACTGCTACCCACGATACATAACCAGAAAATTTGACATACCAATACGCTATTGTTACTTCACCTGTTAATATTTCAGATGGCAATGCACAAATGATAGTCATTAAAGGAACTTAATTTTATTTTATTTATGAAATATGTGAATTTGTAAGTCAAAGAATTATAGAAAGATTGATAATCTTTGAGAATTAGATTTTTAAGTTCCTGTAGTTGTCCAGATTATGAAGCTTCAGTTGAACAAGACTCTGTATGTGTATGCAAAGACATCGGGTCATCTTGAAAATCAATGTTTTAATTAATTCGTCTTCTGAAGTTACTGGTAGGCTACAAAAATCAACAACTTTGTTTCCAGGCGGAATGTTTCAGTAGAATACTGGTTCAAATTTTAAGAAGTCAGTATGTTGACAATAAACAGTTCGATAAGTTCTGGGATTCTGCCTGGCGTATTATGTTATAGGTAGCCTTCATAATCTACTTAACCAGACTTATACACCTTCTTCTCAATCGTCACAGCGATGAAATCTGCATCCCTACGTACTTTTGTTCTATTTATTTTTGATACTGACCTGTTCGACACAGGATGAGTGTTTCGAGCAGCACCAGCTCAGCAGTGTCCACGTGCAGGCCCTGGCAGTGGTCCAACACGGTCGTGATGACAGAGAACTGGTGTCCAGCTCGCCGAAGCAGCGCGCTCAGGTCCACAGGCCAGTGGGCAGCGTGTAGCAGGAACAACTGTCCCCACACGACCTGCAGGATGGCGTCCTGGTCAGTCCGTGAGAGGAACGACAAGTGTTCATTCCTGCGTGCCTGGCGGACACTCACGAGCAGGATCTGCGCCGACACCTCGTGGTACAGCTCCCCTGTAACACGTCACCAGGCTCCACCAGATAAAGGGCTGAGCACTAATTAATTTTGTCAGGTAAAGAGCAGCAAGTTAAATGCGTCTGTGAATGTGGGAGCGCTGCTAGAATGTAGATGGCCGTGAGTCGAACCCGCTAACCGCTCTAGGAGGACAACGCAATATCGGCCGTCATATCGATACCAAATGAAGATGTCTTGCTAACTGTCTGGGCTGCAAGAACAAGACCATAATTGGTAAGCCCTGCCATGTAGTGTAGTAGTGATGGGCTGGAACGTGTCTAACAGAGCGACGTTTGACAACTGACGGGCTAACAACTGTCCATGTTAGGTCTCGCCGAAGAAGACGCACTCCAAATAAATACATGGTGCCTAAGGATTAAGAAAGCCGAACGACCCCTCGTGACGGGAAAAGATGGGTACTGGAAATGAAAGAGGAGAAGGAACAATCTCCCGTACGGCCTGTTTTCTGCTCGATATTGTACCCGAAAGGGACATGAAGTAAGGACTAGGGATCAAGAGAGCACGCATTTTATTTTCTGGAAGCAAGTACGCGGTAACTCGAAGTTAGGGTGTGAGCGAGGGAACCCCAGGATGAAAAGAGGGGCGGGGTTATACCAACTACAAGTCGTCTGTGAAAGGGAGAGGAAAACTTTTCACAGTCGTAATCTCGAACCCACGTTTAAAACAGCATGACCAACTTCGTTTTCAATATCAAGGAGATTACTGATTCTAATAATATTGCATTGTACAGGGATCCAAAAGAGCTGTTCGTCATCAGTGAATTTTATTATGGTTTGTGACGTCCTTTATGTCTATAATTTCCTACAAAAAGAAGGAATATACGATTATAAAAGAGTCGAAAGTTACAGGGGCCATGTGTTTATTTTGTCGACAGCCGCTTGACAGCGAGGATGTCCCTTGCGTCAGTTGAAAATGAGGATAGATATGTATTTATTATTACTCTGGATTGTGCGATCAGATTTCGTCCGGGCGAATCTTAACCATCATATAAGATCACTGGTCACCTGATTATCGCACTATTGCACTTCTAGTACTCCGTGAATTGGGTGTATACAAATGTTGAGAGGGGGGAATCTTCCTAGTTGATATAAAAAGCGGGAAGCGTTGCCCTGGGGCATTCTTCCATAGCATCTCGCGAGGGACAGACGTGTTAGTCTCGGGCTACAGTTTCCTTTTTGTGCGATCTTTTAATGTAGAGAATAGTTGAAACGACTTAATTCAAGTGGTGTATGAGTAGAACTAAGAACGGAGATGTAATTGAATACGCAGGCGAATGATTTCGACGATATTTGAACAATAAGTCTGAACTAATAGAGACATAGAAGGGAGGCGGGTAATAGCATAAGCATCACTAGAATGAGCAGTAATACAGGGGTTAATTCGGAGTCGTGCTATCATTAAGTTGCATGGATACGATTAAAATACCCTGTATTAATATATTTGTTTCCGGTACATTGAATCAGAAATCGGGTCGATTACTGCGCGGTGACGCAGACGAACGGGGCGGATATTAAGATAGCAAGATTTCCAGTGCGTAGGACTATGGAGATTTTCAGCAGCATTCGCAGCCAGCAGATGGAATCCACAGCTATCAACTAAAACCAGGATGGACGTCCCGTAACTCAGCGAGGTGTCATCGAGGGACAATAAGGCTGAGTAATGCCATTCTGTTGTGCATGACGCGAAGAGTACGAAGAATTCATTTTAAAATGTTGTAACTAGTAATTGATAGGGATTCTTAGTTTGTTAAATTGTAAATGTGCAAAAGCAAGACTGAGTGACTTTATTTGTAAATATGGGAAGATTTGTTTGTGGGAATGTTTTCATTTTTCATTTTATTTGGGGAATACTGCTAGTATCCGGTTGGGGCTACTTTTTCTGCGTAGTTTATTTGGATATAATGTGAGTATCATTAGTTTTTGGGATCGGTTTTGTAAGAGGGCTGGTACTCAACCGGCTGAGCTATCATGTATGTGAAGTAATTTTAATGTAGATTATCCTGTGTGAAAGAAGAAATGTTGCAGTGAGTCACGCAGAGAGCCAAACCGGCGACCTCCAGTGAACTACGTAGGTAGGTCCGATTATTTTTGATTTGTGAACGACTATAACGCGTGTTTTCGATAACAGCAGGGCCCTAATTACACTTTGAGTTGTGTGGAGTTACAATTGTACTTGTTTGTGAATTTCTATTGTCATGAAGCAAGTGTAAAGTAAGCCACTTAGGCCCATCAGGTAGAGATTAGAGCCATTTTTAAAGATTAATAATAATATAAGCCGGTGTTTTGTTATTTACGTTCAGCTGTGTCTGCTGCGTTAGTACCGGTTCAGCTGTGTGAAAGACTGTGTGGAATAAAAGAAATAATCTGTTGTAAAATGCGTCAGGTGACGATGCTAGAATGGAATTGAAATCAGGACTCACGGTGCGAATTTTGGAAGTCAAATTGTGGGTGGATACATTATTGAATTGAGAAATAAGAGGACCGATGACCTTAGATATTAGACCCCGTTAAACAAGAAGCAAGCAAGGGAAATAAGAAATGAGTTATGAATCACTCGCTGAAATGAGCGTGAAGCGAACTGATTGTTGAAAGTGATGGTCTTCCCTTGCCACGCCTTGGCCAAGAGAAAGCGTATGCGACCGTGAAATCGTGGTCCGTATTGTGACATCTAAACGGTTTTGAATATTGTTCCTGTGTGGAATGCTAAATCATTCATTTCCTCAGCCGACTTAAATCAATGAAAGAACTCAATAATTCTGTTCGTTTCCCTTAATTGTTTTCATGCATCTAAAATTCTTAGTAGGGATTCAGGTCTTCTGCGTTTGGCTCTGCGTGTGCACCAGGAGGACTGGTTGTCAGCTGTGTTGTGTGTATAATGTTCTTGATGTCTTGAGTGTTTGTTTTTTATTGCGTTGTGATTCATTCAGGGTCGACATTGGTTTCTTGTGTATGTGGGTGGGGTTCGATTTGGACGCAGGGCATACGTTATATTACTTAAGGTAATACCAGTGGGAAATTTGTTAATATTAGATTTTGTGGCATTCAGGTTTGTTTATATTTGAGAATCATGCTTTTGTTTTCCCAGTAAAACTGTGAGTTGCTTCAGTTATTAGTATGTAATATTCCGTACGCGTGAAATCATGAAATTGATTATTCTTGAATGGTTATACTCGGTCTTATTCTCAAAGCTTGAACAATGCTCAATGTACGGAAAATTTAATTTTTGTGAAATTCGATTATGTATTCGCCATGTATATGTGCGTCATTTTCCATTCTTTTATTTACAAGTTTTAAATAATGTTCTCATTTGTATTATCCCACTCTTTAAGCCGCTAAGTTATGCCCAATAGATTTTAAACCTGGTTTAATACTCTGTAGATACATCGTCGGAGACCCAAATGGGTAGGGGGCGGGTCGAATACAATCTTTGAGAATAACCTAGGAAGCTCTCTTTGTTCCTCCTGTAGTAAACTTTGATAGCAACATGTCTCGAGATAGATCTTTCAAACGATATTACAGCGAAGCCTTGTTAAACGGCTATAGGTTGGTCATAGCAATCTGAAAGAAATAATTCCATATCTCTCGCAATTGTGATTTTATCAGCTGCTGAAGTTAGGCCCTGGTGCACTTGACTTATGGCCAGTCTGAGAGAACGTCACGATAGGAATTTGAACACGGACCGACGGTAGGTTTTATTTTATTGGTGATTTCTCGGCACCGCCCCGCGAAACGATCTGAATGGCAGCTGACAACAGCCGTAGATTTCGAATTACTGTTTTTCAGATTTTCTTCGGTATGACGAAACCTGTGAGGCTCAGATGGTTTCTGACCAGCCTGTTGAGTACCGGTGCGCTGTAGCCTGAGACACTACATAAGTAACGTACTCAAATGTACTGGATTTCACTTCTCGGCTTCTGTAAACTGAGCGCTGCAGCAAAACGTTCTGAGGGGGTCGAAAACATTGAAGCTATTTCAGTTCTCCAATTACCGTCAGTACTGCATTGTGGATATAACAGCACCACGCACTTTATCGTGGCTATGATCTCTGGTTTACATTCAACTTCGCGCGTTTCTTGCTTTTCTAGCAGAGAAACAAGTTAAAAAATATGAAATTATCGCTGTTTCGCGTTAAGTGAGATAATCGCTTTTACCTGACAGTAACTACTTTTGATGGTTTTCGGAGACGCCGAGGTGCCGGAGTTCTCTTATGTGCCAGTAAATCTACTGACACGAGGCTGAGGTATTTGAGCTGCCAGCGTCTCAACAGTCTGACAATAATGACACGTTACTTGAGGAGGCCTACAATCACGTGGCAATCATCCCACCGACGGACCAGGTTGAGAAAACACCGAGTCCTTGTGTGTGGAGAACCGCCCGGTAGACGTTCTCGTCCGACACGACGCTTCCTCATCCACCGCCCACGGAACTGGGTTCTGCATTCCACAACGGTGGTTTTCGACAGACTGCATAGTGTTTGTCCTTCGGCAGCCAACAACAGACGCATCTGGTCGCCATAGTTCACGTGGCCGCACCTCGATACGACACGACTACTTATATACCCACATCGGAGTGTCCGCTGCGGCAAGGCCCTCAAACACGCCTTGTGTATTCACTGCCTTCCTCGCTGAAGCATTGTGATCATATCATCACAGCTATAAATAAGACCAAGTGTCGAGTGGAAGCTACATTTTGCTGTGCTCTGTTCACTTCCTCTGACTGTTGTTTGTCGTAGCCAACAAACTGATATGTACCTATTAGTGTGACAGCAACATAGAAGAGTGACGTGCACAGCTGGTATAACAAGAATGCTCACCTCCAGTAGCCAGTCTTGTCGGTGCAGTGAGCTGCTGTTTCCTCTGCAGTTTGCGGCTCTTGCGAGGACCTCGCTCCTCCTGCACGGCTGGAACAGTAACAAACATTACTTCTCACACATTCTCTATCCTGTACAGGAATACAGATATTCACAAAACAGTCACAAGTTTGAATTATTTTAACATTTTACGTAGGCTCACTTTTCTCTTTCGCCCCGTGAAATAGAACAAAACGCCAGGCCAAAAATTAAAAATCTGTACGATATATCTAAAGCAACAACAGAGACAACTAAACACTCCTCTCGTTATCAGACCACTTTTTGTGACTCCCAGACGATGTGGCAACCGGCCGGTCTTTCCGTGTGTTTTTCTCGTCAGTCGGCTTCTGCAGATGCAACGAAAATGTTCCCTCTCCAGCCACCTGGCGAATATTCTGGTTCAGATCATCCGAGCTATAAAAAGGGAGGCTAGCCGCGGAGAGTCAGTCGGTGTTGGGCTACGTAGTGGAGTCAGTGTGAGTCACAGTGTGTTGGGGATCAGTGGCTGGGCTGAGGGCTGTCCTGGTGTCATACCGAGGTCTGAACGATAAGGTGTTGTTGGCGTGTCCGAGTGTCAAGCGAGTAGCTGTGTGCTGAGGATCACTGTGAGTCAGCGAGGGAAGCCGCTATCGTGAGTGTGAGGGTAATGTTCGCTGTTGTGAATATCGTCCTGTTGAGCTGTTGATGTTCATTGCCTCTGCAGTCGGACCAAGGAACAGTCGTCGTGGGTTAAGTAAGAGGTGAGTGGACTTGGAGAACGGAAAGTTCCCTCCTGTGCAATTAGTAAGTGTGGTCATTGTGTGTGTATTCATTGGATCAAATTAGAGTAATGTAACAGTAGTGCGGGTGGTAACACAGAACCTGATTTGGATCAGTGGTGGTCACGTCCTGCTTCGCCGTGCAATTTTAATTGTAAAAGTGTATTTATTTTGTCGGGCACTGGGTGTTTTCCTGAAACTAAGACTCCCACGGCACACGCTGCCCACCCTTAGAAGGCCTGTAACGTACTATGCTAGTCGCTGTACAACCAAACTGTGACGATCTCATCGGGTGAGTACAGCGTTTCTTAAGACAGGGAGAGAGGACACAGCACTTTAGTAGAGGGAACATTCAGGAAATGAACTTACAAGCATAATGACTTTAGACATAGCTTGAATTTTTTTTGATTTCGCCTTCCTTTCTCTTAATCCACTTGAATTTTACACACAAACGTTTACATTGGTCGCTGTTTACACATACATACATACATACATACATACATACATACATACATACATACATACATACATACATACATACATACATACATACATACATACATGCATATCTTTATTACCCACCCTAGTGTACTCCATCGGCTTACAGGTAATAAAGACAGACAGAGCGAAACAAAAAACCAAATCAACAATAGGCACTACATCTCTATAAAACTACTTAACTAAATTATCTACCTCTACATCTACTCAGTGTCCTCCCACACGTACGCGGATAGCCAGCATACGTTCAGGAAGCCACCGCACTTCAAACTACCCTATTCCCCTACTTCTACCCACCACCTAAAAAATTTAGTAGACTGGTCGCTGCCTCAGCCCTGGTATGGAATACAGCAGCCACCAGCCTCGCCACGTGAGAACTGATCTCACTGTATTCTTCCCTACCATGTGTGACAAGCCAGCTTGGTGGAAACCAGACCCAACACACTTCCGCTATGTACGTCACGCCTACTCTGTTCCATTGTCAGCGGGCTACCTTCCCTCTCCTTTTTCTTCCCGTGCAGACATGCTCAAGCCTAACTTCTTTGGGATCCCTCCCTCTTCCCTTGATAGGGCATCCTCTCCTCTCTCGCACTACTCCCGCTCACTACATCTCACCTTATTAAACTTCAGACTTAAACATCAACTAACAACCATTTAGTATCCCTCAACAGCGCACCTAAAACAATTTAACACATTTTTTTCACACAAACAGTTTCCATTCCAAGTCCATTAGTTCACTCAGTCTTCTCGATCTACAGCACCACACTTACACACATCAAACCGTTAGACTTATCCCACTTCTTCCATCTTATTGAACTTAGGACATGAACATCAAGAATCCAACATTTTACAATCCTCATAAAGGCATCTACAACAATTTAACTTTTTTTAATATGACCTACTTTCATAATTTCCATACTGCCAACATTTTCTCCTTAACTACAGTCCCACTTCATCTACCCAAATTACTATTACATACACCTTCTTTATCCTTCCTCCTCACACAAATACGCTTGAATAATCCAGATTTATTCCTACACCTCATTTACACACAAACAGACAGTTCTCCATTCCAAGTCCATTAGTTCAATCACGTCAGTCTTCTCACTACTCTCTTTTTAGCTACCACCTAAGCGCCATTTCAACCATCCACGATAAACTTAAACAATATACCAGCTTCTTAACCCTCAGAGCCTACTCAACCTCCCCCTTTCTCAACTCAACCTAATTTTTAGGCGTTCCCTTATTACCAACTCCCCCCATCCTACAACACCTCCATCTACTTCCCGACAACTTGCCCCGGTCGGATCACCTTTCCACAGGGCAAGGTGCTCTCCCCCTTTCCCCTAACACTACAGCCACCTCTTCTGATACCCTTCCCGCATCTGCTCAGGGCGGATATCCATTCCTCTGACGAAAATGCCTTCCACCTTCCTCCCTCGGCTTGAACCACATTATCTGCACAACCCCTGTTACTCCCTCAATTTGTTTATAAATCTAGCTCTGGCCACATTTAAGAATTCTGTTATATTCGTTCCTGTCTCCCACTCTCTACATAACCAAGATGTCACTTATAGCTTTCCCCTACCATACCCAGCTCCTTCTTACTTAGTAGTTTAATCTTTATCTCCGATAAATGTTCTATAGCACATAACTATTTACACCATTATCCTTACTCTTTCTTTGCAGTTCCCCGTCTACTTTTACTTCTTTACCGTACACCGGTACCCTATTGCTCACTCTCGCATTCCAATCCTCCAATAAAATCATCCCATCTTCAACATACATCCCTTTAATTGTGTTTATTTCTTCAATCTGTTCGTCAAAAAATGTTTATTTGCATAAACTGAATCGCTCGGATGGTTAAAAAGCAGTGCCAGACAATCGATTCCTCTGCCCCCATCCCCATTTTTACTCTCAACCACACTACCCCTTCTACCCTAGCCTGTAGCGTCTCAACCCATTCAGCTACCTCATTTCTTATTAAAACTACTATTATCCCTGGGTTTCGGCCCGTCTTCCCTATTTTTTCCTTAACACGTTAACTACTCTATAACCGTCCCATGTAATTTCAACCCCTTTCCCTAACCACGTCTCCACTAGAGCAATTAACTCAAAATCTTTCACTAAATCCACAATTTCCCTATTCCCTAGCTTCCCCATCAACCCCTCAATATTCAGCACCCCTATCACCATCTCTAGTTATTTATTTCCTCGCCCTTCCTCACTATTCTTCTGCGTTCCACCACTTCCCCCCTTACTTCTCGTAATTCTTCCTTTTGTTCCTCCGCATCCCTCTCCCCTTCCCTACATTTCTTCACCCCCCCCCCCCATCCTTCCCCTTTTCCGTGCCAGAGCATTTTTTTCCCTCCCCATAGATCTTTTAAACTTAACGATCTCCCCTTTTTCAACGCTTGATTTCTCTCCAGGTTTCTTTCTACATTTCTCTTATTCGGGGAGGTTGAGTCACTACCCGACTCCTTTCTCCTCCCATCACCTCTTCACTACCTATACTCACTTCATTTCGGTCTGGTGTCCTATTTGTTGATTCACTCCTTCCTGGGTTGTTCTGCTGTCTCCGACACCTGACCGCTGACACCGCAGTCCCGTCTCCTCTCTTCCTTCTCCGTACTGATGTCTCCCTGTTCTCGATTTGCTATTTTTTGCTATTTTGCTTTACGTCGCACCGACACAGATAGGTCTTATGGCGACGATGGGAGAGGAAAGGCCTAGGAAGTGGAAGGAAGCGGCCGTGGCCTTGATTAAGGTACAGCCCCGGCATTTGCCTGGTGTGAAAATGGGAAACCACGGAAAACCATCTTCAGGGCTGCCGACAGCGGGGCTCGAACCCACTATCTCCCGATTACTGGATACTGGCCGCACTTAAGCGACTGCAGCTATCGAGCTCGGTGTTCTCGATTTGTGCAACTCATTTCCTCCTCACATTTTTCTATCCTCAGCAGTTCCTCCTGTGTCCACAATCGCGACCAATTTCTGCCTGAAGTTACCAGATACCTCCCCACTATCTTGACTCGCAATCCCTGCGCTCTAGCACGCCACATATGCCATTTATAGACATCCAACCGCATCCTGTCTTCTTTCTCTATCTCAGCCTTCAAATAAATGTTCGATTCTTTCAAATTTTCAGCATTCCTCGGAATTATATCGGCCATCAGGGTTGAAATTAATGTTAAGTTCACCGGCCTATGTCCCTTGTTCCTTCCTACTCTATATATATCATCTATATCCACTTCAGAGAAGATCATTTTATTCGACACTATGTCCACCACTTTCAATACTAACTCTACTTTTGATTCAGTTCCTTCCTGAGGCATGCCATATACAAACACAATTTCTCTTGCTGATTCGTTCCTCGCTAACTTCTCTGTTCATTGTTGTCAATTCCTCTTCCAGTACCAACACCTTCTTTTTCAAGCTCTCTACCTCATCTTCTATCTCCACTAACTTGTCATTTACCCCTCCAATTTCTTCTTTTATAAAAATTTTAAGTCCTTCACCTCCTTCATTTGGGTTGCCTGGTGTTCCTGCATCATTTCCTTTATTTCTTCTCCTTTGCTCGCTTCCTTCACCACTCTCTTGATCTCTTGAAGCTCCTCCCAACCGAACGGTCGCTGGTTTGTACCTGCTACGACCAGCAGCGTCGCACACTCATTTCTCTCCCTCTCTCAGCTCCACCTTGCACCATGTAGCGTTACTCCTCAGCTCGTGACTGCGCTGCTTACACCCGAGGATACTTTCTTTTGTATTATTTCAAGGAGCAATTTTAATTGTCTTCTCTAGAGCTGTAAACTAATAAAAAAAAATTAAACTTCAATAAAAACCGTTGCTTTAGAACTCTCTCAAGAAATGTATTTATGCTAGTATTTCCATTACTTTCGTCTTAAAAGTCAATAGGTATCAAATTGATTAAAGATATTTGTTTGACCTTGTAAATAATAAGCAATATCTACTATTGGATAAGGTACAAAATACTATCCTTGCATGTTTGTGTAATAATATGACTTACAGAGAGATGACGAAACCTACATTTCTTCGCTACAGGGAAAAGCATTGAATAGGCTTTGGTTGTTCCCGTGTTAGCACGCACAGGAGGCAGGAATGGTCGCTGACAAGGCAGACTTGGGTGTGTAAGGGGCTTTGTGAGTCGGAGAGAGTAGGCACGCTGGACCACTCACCACTGGAGCAAACGAATGACGCGATGTTACCTTGGGTGTTCATGCGGACTGCGAAGCACTTCTGCAGGCGGCAGTGTGGACACCAGTTCCTCCTCGCCTTGTCGACCACACAGCTACCCTTGCCGGCTGTAACACACACATAGATACATGTTACTTATTTAGTGTCATGTTCACCTGCGCGTACGGAGAGGTCTGCTTAACGTATCCATCCGACAGTCGAACAGCGACACTAAGGAGAGAGGTTTGCCACGCAATCTAATACCAGCAGCTCTGTCCCACCAACGAGACTCGAACCAGTACCTAGTCTCAGCGTGCAACACGAACAACTGCTTAGTTCTAAAGCTCAGCACATACCGGCAGATAATTAAGGCGTGCAAACTACCACATACACATTTTCAAGAACACTTCTTTGTTATTTTATGAAGCAAGAACACACAGTTCATTCATCCATTGTAATTTTTAAATTCTTATAGATGCTGGCAGATTCTCTGAAGATTTTACACCAATGTGATGCAAGGATCAGTGTGAATATGACGAAGTGTTGAAACAGAACACCTACACTTGCTCTGGAAACATAATCCCCTGCTTTTAAAAATGGAGGTAAGGTACAAGTTATTATTATTATTATTATTATTATTATTATTATTATTATTATTATTATTATTATTATTATTATTATTATTATTATTATTATTATTATTATTATTATTATTATTGTACCGGTTGGTACACCTATACGCCGCACATTTGAATTTTCCGCCTTAAGTAATCCCCTGCAGGAGAAACTCTGAACTTGAAAATCTGAATCAATTCTACTGTTTCTTAAAACATGTCACTACTGCAAATTGTGTAATTTTGAAGTTTTCTGAACTGTGTCAATTGCGACGTGTTTTTGTTTGCTATCTAGTAAAAAGTGTGAACATCCTCTTCTAGATGTCACTGCCTAAGAACTATAATTGTGCACCCTGGTGCGAAGTGAAGGAACTGTTTTTGAAGAAGTTTGGTATTCATAAGTTTGTTCTTTGTTAAATTTCTTTCCTTCTTTTTTGGGTTAGCAATATAACCCTTCTCTTTCCCCCAGTTTTGAATTTAACCAATCATAAATTTTGTTAAGTAATTTTTAACCAATCCTGTATATCTTCTCCAATTTTGGATGTAACTTTTCTATCCACCAATGAACGGAGGGGGTTGTGGCTGTTTTCTTTCACGGAAGGTCTCGAAACTTCCACGACGGTATAAAACTGCTAACGTTCTTAGCTCTTCGCCACTCGTATAACATCTACTCAGTATGTGAATATGTAGCAGGGGGCGGGAAGCGCCTCGTTCTTCAGACAGCAGTTCTTCAACAAGGTAATGCTCTCTTAACATCTTTATTTCGTACTAGCTCAGCAGTTTAATTCTCGGGGAGGGGTTCGAAACCTTTAATATGTAACCTACCACTTTAAAATGTAAATTCCTCTTCTGTCTATGTAAAAACTAGAAATCTCTTTAACTGTAAAGCGGGGATAGAGAGTGCTTTACCCTCTCGAGCTCCCCTTCATTTTGAAATTGAGGTGACTACGTTTTCATAACCGTTTGTACGCTTCCTTAATGTATTAAAGTTTTCTCATACGGGTCACCTCGCTAGCTTGGGATTAACCCCTGTGTATCGGCCTACACCCATTTAGGTTTTAAAAAGTGTATTTAGGCGTGCAAGTTCACGCCTCCAGTCCTTTCTGTACTTTGGGCCAGTAACTTAACCTGATGTTTTGTTTTCATTGCGAAGGCCCTGTAGGTTGGGTATTAAATACCCCTGTTTCTTTGTGTGCCTTGAGGGCAGATAGAAGTGAACTGCGTTGTGGCCTTTGATAGGCTTGAACTTTGAAAGCGGGTCTGCTCTTTCCTAAATTTGATTTCTGTGTGCCTCTAGGAGGCTTAATATTGTAATTAGGAGCAAGTGCTCCTTGGCATGATGGAGTTTTCTGCCCCTTTGTTCAATTGTGTACCTTGGTAAAGTTGGGCTAATAGTCAAGGATTGTGGTTGTGGGGCTCGAAGCCCAAATCTTGTAAGGAACTGTAATTGTAACTTCTTAATTCGTTGATCTGCTACTTGGTACCTGTTATACTCTGTTATTGGTTGATTTTGAAAAGAAAATATAACCTTTGTTAAAGTTTTAAATTAACTTTAATTTTGTCGTTGAGACCTATTCCAGCCCGCACCTTCTTTCACCTCCGCCTACCACGGATAACTCCGTAACAATTATTATTATTATTATTATTATTATTATTATTATTATTATTATTATTATTATTATTATTATTATTATTCGGCGTAGTCAAGACATGCGCACTGGGAACGACATGATTGTAAACATACGAATCTGCTGTAATGCACAATTGAAGTGTAATGTACTATTTCAAAGTGTACTTAAATGAACGTGTTCTTGACTGGTATGTTTGAAATGTGCGATTTACGTCACAAATGAAATAAGGTAGCCTAGTGAACTTATTTTATCCTTCCCGCAGCCGAAATCCACTTCCTGCATCTGTCCGATTCCTATGGACGACCAGGAAATGTGTGAAATGTAATTCCTCTCCATGCGTGTTGTGGCAGAACAGTTTCTATGTGATTTAGCCATTGTGATACACTACTACTACCACAGTTACACAGCCTGGACTGACCGCTCAAGACAAGATCACCGAAACGTTACAGATTTGTTCCGCTAGAGGCCGTGCACGCTCTCTATAGTCACCGACTTTGTTTCTAGGTAGAATGTTTTGTAGGAAAACGTGGTATGCGTGATATAACCAGAACATGTGATATGCGGAGAACATAGTAAAAAGATTAGCACGTTCACAATATGTCGGGGATGCAACAACAGTTGACAATCGCTGGTAATTGTAACTCCTCAGCATGCGCAACAAATTATTCATATCTGAGAAAGTACATTGTTGTTATGATTTTACTTCTCTATGCAATGGGGTGTAAAGTGTCGCGGCGACATCTCAGTACTTTAAGGTATTGTCACTGCCTTTGCACGTCAAACTTGCTTCATCTCAGTGCTTTTATCGCTTGTCTATTTGTCTATTGTAACTGGAGCTAGTCTGTGTTATGAACGTATAAATAAATAAATAAATAAATAAATAAATAAATAAATAAATAAATAAATAAATAAATAAATAAATAAATAAATAAATAAATAAATAAATAAATAAATTCGTTCAATTAAAAAGTAATTAATTCTAGAACGACATTAGAGAATTGAATATTTGTACTTTGGCACCTCCCTGCAGCCTGCAGCGAGGACTGTTGCAATGGTACAATAAACCAGGAAATGTGAACTACGACGACAGAACAACCATAACCTCCATTTGATGAGCTCGTAATGTTAGAATTTCTAACCTGTCATTTGTTCGGGCTAAGAACGACACAATACATTCTGTCAGCGTTACTCTGACATGAGGATTGTGTTGGCACTCACCTATACACGAGTAGATCATCTTCCTGCGAATGCTGCGCTTGAAGAAGCAGGAGCAGCCGTCACAACAGAAGACTCCATAGTGCTTGCCGTAGGACTTGTCTCCGCACACCCTGCAGGGGACTGGCACGGGAAGGGTTCGCCCTGCGACAGAAGACACACACACATCATGGCCATCGCCGGGAGACATCGGACATGCACCTATCCAGTTGCGAGTCTTGTTTCTGTGTGGCGTACAAGTGAACAGCATGTTTTAAAAAGGCGGTTGTCCGTGGCAAGAGGATTACGTGAAGCCTGTGGACGAATGCATTACCGCACAGGTCCTCAAGATCAGATTGACCTTGTGAGTGGTCTCGTGTCTCGCACATCAACTCACCGGCATCCTCCATTTCTCCAGCACTGATGAGACGTGGGCACCGTCATTCACCGGGCGAGTTGGAGCGCGCAGCTGTCAGCTTGTATTCGAGAGATAGTGGGTTCGAGTCGCACTGTCGGCAGCTCCGAAGATGGTTCTCCGTGGTTTCCCCATTCTCACGCCAGGCAAATGCTCGGGTTGTACCTTCCTTGCCACTCCTAGCCCTTTCATATCCCATCGTTGGCATAACACCTCTGTATGTCGGTGCGACGCAAATAAAAATTGTAAAAAAGAAAAGAAAACAGTCATTCGAATAAATGGTGTGACCGCTCTGCCTGGGGTACAAACACTGACTACTGTGCACGTCCAGCCGCCGCACTCACCGGACATGAGCGAGGCCGCTGTCATCAACAGTCTTGACAGTACTTTATTTACAACCGTCGTATAATCATTTGATTTTCCCAGCGGGAAATGTTAGACTTTTAAAAATACAGGCAGAAGTTCGTTGTGCTGCATATCACTCCACGTGGTGCATGTGAGACTCCCAGTGGTCGGACGAGAGGGAGGCCTCGGCACCAGGAACAGTGGCACTGTTCAAGAGGAAGTATCACCACAAACACTAATAAGAACAAGAGTTGACCTAGAGAGGTCCGATAGGAAAGATGAAAGTAAGTGGATTGGAAGTTAGTCCCTTCTTACGGCAAGCCCCCATAGAGTAATCAGAGATGAAACGACACGTGCATCAGCAACAAGCGAACTCCATCATGTTTTTCTATCCAGAGTAACACGACTCTGCGGTGGGAGTTCTTTGAGATGTGAACGCCACATTCAGCGAGTGACTGAAACTGCTAACAAAGCCTGGGGATAATCTTCCCCAAAACAAGTTGTGTTTTTTGATGCTCAGCACACCAGGTCCCGAGGTGTCACTACACACAACCTTACCAGCTTTGTGCTTTAACATAACTGACTGCGGCCAGCTGATTTGAACTCGTAAACTCCCAAGAAATCTCATCTTGTGTTGTTAGATGGCTCTACCATACTCGTATTAGTGCTCTCTGAAGGACTAAAAACTAACCTAGAGGTTAACAAATTTCATTATTGTTTTGGTAAATCTTTTCTGTGGATTTTTTTTAATGTACCGAAGGTATCAACGCTTCAGCTGCTTCCTCCTCCATTGTAATCTACCTATCAGAGGCTTGTAAATATGTTCTCTATCCAATTAAATCCGGGGGTGTGTACAGGAATCCAGCCAATGAGCAGTGTTCTGGAAGCTTCCCCTTATGGAACTATAAAAGCAGCACATTTTACGGTCGTCTTGTCTGAATTGCTCCAGTGATTGGGAGTGTGACTTGACGGGAGCCCAGGAGGCAGGGGCGACACAAGGTTATGGCAGAATTTACCGAGACGTGTGATGGAAATGGCGTATGGCTTTTTTAGTGCCGGGAGTGTCCGAGGACAAGTTCGGCTCGCTAGATGCAGATCTTTGGACTTGGCTCCCGTAGGCGACCTGGGCGTCGTGATGAGGATGAAACGATGATGAAGACGACACATATACCCAGCCTTCGTGTCAGCGACGCTGCCGGACCCCTGAGACCACAGGCCAGCGAGGCATGCAGCCGGACTAGACATGAGATAGCGCGTGGGGATAACCTGAGGGGAAGGTTTCAACCTGGTAGTTTTAATGTAGGATTATCAGAGGACTCTATTTCTATTCCCCACTGGGAAATATGTAATGTGATCACCCTCTGCTGTTTCCCATTCAACCTGGCACTGGTGACCAAAAGTTTTCAAGCTAAAAATTTAGTAAATCTTGTCTCGGCGTTAAATGTCTCCTTGTAGTATAGTATTAGCCATCTCTATAACTAGTTCAGGTTGGCTTTTGTTTTTTCATGTAGTATGGACGTTTATGTGCGTTTTGGTTGCCTTTAGGAACAAGTGATGAACACCCGATGGGTTTAATGAACCTGAGTGCCTCTGTGTAATGTAACTTGTAGAAGCAAATTTTGCTCTTAAAATATTGTACCTGCACTTCCCTCAACTATCTTGTATTTATCGCAAGTTTCGTACCTCATGTTCGGACTTCTAAGACTCCGATATTGTTAGACCTGACGAGCACCGAGCTCGATAGCTGCAGTCGCTTAAGTGCGGCCAGTATCCAGTAATCGGGAGATAGTGGGTTCGAGTCCCGCTGGCGGCAGCCTTGAAGATGGTTTTCCGTGGTTTTCCGTGGTTTCCCATTTTCACACCACGCAAATGCCGGGGCTGTACCATAGTTAAGGCCACGGCCGCTTCCTTACAACTCCTAGGCCTTTCCTATCCCATCGTCGGCATAAGACCTTTCTGTGTCAGTGCAACGTAAAGAAAAAAAAGAAAAAAAAGACCTGACGAGCTCTTTAGTATTGTTTGTTATTCTTTCAGATTCTCTATCTCTCAGTTGTAGAACAGGAAAGAAATAACGTTAGTTTTGTTAAATTGTGCTTCTTCTTCGTGTGTGAGGCACGGAAACTCCGGAGCTCAAAGTTGCACTAAACCACGGGAGTGCTTGTGTAGTTTATTGCCCAAAGGGGAAAATGATGCAGGATGAGGAAAACAACTGATACAGGACAAAGCTGTTCTACATTACATTGAACATGACGATATTTCTTCAGGGATAGAAAAAATGTTAATAGATAAGGAATGAACTAAAATTCATAGCAGAAGTAATGCACATTTACAGACAACCGAATTTCAGTCACTTTCTGGAAACTGATGAATGTGTGTAAAGTTTATATCGTTAATGTTTTCTCTTATCGTTATTTATGTGGATGTAATAACAGCAACATAATCATTGTTTGTGTTCTAGCAAATGTGTTATCGTAAATGTCCATTAACTTAAAGTTGACAGCCCTGTTGCACTCTGCAGTAACTACCGTTTTCGGAGACGCTCTTGTGCCGCAATTTTGTCCCGCAGGAGCTCTTTTTCGTGCCAGTAAATATACCGACAAGACGCTCAGCTATTTCAGCACCTTCAAATAGGCGAAAAGCTAATCTGCCAACTTGCGGTCAGAAAGCCACGACCCCTTAAGATTTCCGTATTACAGTATTTCTTAATCTTCACACTTATGTACTTTTCATTGGATCGAGGATTTTTCTCATTAATCTCCTTTCTCATTGCAGTGCATTCAATTCATAAGTTAATACTAGATATTTCCTCGTGAATGGACATTCCAGTCCATTATTTTAAGAGATTTCGATAAGGACATTTTATTTTAGTAATACTCTAAGTCCTTTTCATATCTTGTGTCCTGTTTTTCTAAACCGTTTTATTGAATTATCTCGTCCATATATTTGAATTCCTTCACTTATGTACTTCTATTCTTTAATATCAGAAAGGAGTAAGTTGTTGCACAAAAAGACTCAGGTCCCACCTTGACCGTGCTCCATATGAGAGACAGACACCCAGAAAGTGCTGGTCGCAGCGACACAAATAGGAAGCGGTCGTAGCCTTAATTAAGGTACAACCCCAGCATTTGCCTGGTGTGAAACTGGGAAAGGAGCCGACAGTGTGCTTCCAACCCACTATCTGCTCAATGCAAGCTCACAGCCGCGCGCCCCTAACCACACGGCCAACTCGCTCCGTGGTGGTGATTAATGTTTTAAGAGGAGCTACAATCTATCTCCATCAAAGCTAATCAGAAGGAAAATGGAAGAGCTGTGACACTTTGAGAAATGAAGGTATCGGCAAAAAAATCACAAGACTTCGTAAGCGCGGACTCCCGTTCCTCCGACGACCGGCAGCGTCGAGCTATGTAGACATCACCTATGTTGGTAACATTTGTTTTAAAAAAGCAAACGGAAAGGAAGAAAACGTTCACTCATGTGGATAGCGCTAGCCAACAGCTGATAATCGCACAAAGCTCTCTTGGAACAAGTAATTGCTTTCCAATCTTCAGTATTTATTGGACAGGCTAAAACCAGAAAGAAACATACAAAACTCTATTTCAGCGTTAAGAAACCGTATTTGTAAGTGTAACAGTTTTCTACATGAGATTTACTGTTCTCTCAATATAAAAATACGATCTGCTTGAACTTGAAAATACCGAGCTCGATAGCTGCAGTCGCTTAATTGCGGCCAGTGTCCAGTATTCGGGAGATAGTAGGTTCGAACCCCACTATCGGCAGCCCTGAAGATGGTTTTCCGTGGTTTCCCATTTTCACACCAGGCAAATGCTGGGGCTGTACCTTAATTAAGGCCACGGCCGATTCCTTCCCACTCCTAGCCATTTCCTGTCCCATCGTCGCCATAAGACCTATCTGAGTCAGTGCGACGTAAAGCAACTAGCAAAAAAAATGAACTTGAAAATATTCTTATAATATTGAGGTTGCACTGGTCAGTGTGAGGAAAGCAATGGGGAACTACCCCACTCCTCATTTCCTCTTCAGTGATGCCATAGCCATCTATAACAGCTGATGGCGGAGCTGTTGAGGATCCCACCAGCGTTAGCGCTGACGGACTCAACATCGACTACATACTGTCTCAGTGTTCCTGCTGGATGGTGCACCATCCTGCAAGTTATGTGACCCATCGACCACTCGTGTTCAGTGGGATGCATAGCACAGTGGGATGGCAGGACAGGTTACAGAATGTTACGTGCTAAGTCAAGAACCTTCATATTTAAATTACAGCAATTTAAAGATCACATCTTTTATTGACCAAACAGTGATCGAACGTAGACTTAATCTGGCATTACGTGTGGAGAGTTCATATTTCCTACGACAAAGCATGTATAATAAAGGCGCACTAAGCTGGATATGGGTAAAAGTTTGTAGGCAGATAAATGACAAATTGTAAGCATAAACCTCACAACATTTTTATAAGTAAGAAAATTGTGGGTAAAGAATCTGCTTGTTTCGACCGTCATTAGCTTAATGCGGATATTATGCATTTAATGTGATAGCCTTTTATTCGACGTCTCAAACGGTTCCTATTTAATGGGGCACTAACTCAGGTTCGGTATTAAGAAGTCGGCAAAAGGAAAACGTCACACACAGTTAATTGCTCGGCGATGATTTCTACTTCTCGCATTTGGAGGCTGCCGAGAAAACAGAGCTTATAAACCCAAACGCTCAGCCTGAAGATTACGAGGTGTCGTGTGGTCGGCCGTTATTCTTGGCTTTCTAGACGGGGGCCGCCATCTCACCCTCAGATAGCTCCTCAATTCTAATTACGCAGGCTGAGCAAACCTTGAACCCGCCCTCAGATCCAGGTAAAAATCCTTGACCTGGCCGGAAATCGAACCCGAGGCAGGCACGCTACCCGTAGACCGCGAGGCCGGGATACAGGACTAGTATATCATATCTTACGTGTTGCTCAGAAAAAAAATGTATCAGTCAATATTTTGAGTGCCTCAGTCCAGTGGTCAGCCTCGTGTCCGTACTGGCAAGTTAAAGAACTCCTGCAGGACTGAATTCCGGTACCTCGACGTTTGCAAAAACCGTAAAAGTAGGTAGTGGGGCGTGACGCAAATAACATTATTATTATTATTATTATTATTATTATTATTATTATTATTATTATTATTATTATTATTTCGAAAGCTAGGGCGAACTCCTTAGTTATGAAGATGATGGCATGTTAGCAGTGGGATGAAACATTCCCAGTCAACTCAACTAAAGTCTATTATCACATCAGATTAGTCCTCAGCTCCTCAATAGCAACAATAATGAAGCCTTGTGTCAAGCCTTCATCGAATTTTTGTCTCGGTCGTTCTTTGCTTTTCTCTTCCAGTCAGAAAGTTATTCTGTCGCTTCTCTGTATCGCCCTTAACATCAGTTCGCTCTTCCCTTGAATTCCTTACAGAATGCTTTTTTCTTCTCTTTTCAATCCATCCCATTTGTTTCCAGGCCCACATCTCAAACGCTTCCAACATCAAGAAAAATATTAGATCAGTGCAATTGGTGGTTTCATAACTAAAGTCCCGTAATGTGATTTTTACAAAGCTGCTATAATAATCCTATTAAATGACTAAGACTCAGTAACCATGAGCCGCTGGACCCCTCATTGAACACAGACAGACGAAGTGACTTACCCATGGCTGGAGACGCTCTCCCCAGGTGACGTCGATATCAGACTGACTGCGAACAGCACGACGATCGACTTATTTAACAAGCAGGTCGACACGCCCCCTTCTTCACCACCCTCTCACGTGTCAATCCAGCAAGCATCAATGTGCTGTTTAGCGCACTACTTCACAAACACATTTTGAAATTGTTCAGAATAACTGAATATCTGACATGCACGTCATCAAGTCAGACAAGTAGTATATTGAGGTGAATATTTTGAAATGATACCTCCAGATTGCACAAAAACAGTAATTGCTCCTATCTATAAGAAAGGGAACAGGAAGGATTGCAACAAATACCACTGATCACTACACCAGGCCATGAGGGTGCGATCAGTGGCTTCAGAGCACAGAGAAGTGTTTTCAGTATGCGCCAGGTAATTCGAATACGGTACGAGAGGGATAAACAGTCATGCTTATGTTTCGTAGATCTAGTGAAGGCATATGGCAGGGTAACGATGAGCTTAAGTATAGATAAAAAGGCATTTATATTGACAATTGGGCTGTGCTCAGGATTGTTCGTAGAGTGACTTCTTGGTTCAGGATACTTACAGGAGTTAGACAAGGCTGTAATCTTTCACCTTTGCTGTTCGTAGTTTACGTGGATCATCTGCTGAAAGGTATAAAATGGCAGAGAGGGATTCAGTTAGGTGGAAATGTAGTAAGCAGTCTGGCCTATGCTGACGACTTCGTGCAATGAGTATGGTATGAAAATTAGCCT
Source organism: Anabrus simplex (assembly GCF_040414725.1). Taxonomy (NCBI): domain Eukaryota; kingdom Metazoa; phylum Arthropoda; class Insecta; order Orthoptera; family Tettigoniidae; genus Anabrus; species Anabrus simplex. The sequence continues at coordinate 99,530,493 of NC_090278.1, forward strand.
TTCGAAGACTAAACTGATGTCAGTCGGTAAGAAATTAAGCAGAATTGAATGTCAGATTGGTGATACAAAGCTAGAACAGGTCGATAATTTCAAGTATTTAGGTTGTGTGTTCTCCCAGGATGGTAATATAGTACGTGAGATTGAATCAAGGTGTCGTAAAGCTAATGCAGTGATCTCGCAGTTGCGATAAATAATATTATGTAAGAGGAAGTCACCTCCCGGACGAAACTATCTTTACATCGGTCTGTTTTCAGACCAACTTTGCTTTACGGGAGCGAAAGCTGCGTGGACTCAGGATATCTTATTCATAAGTTAGAAGTAACAGACATGAAAGTAACGACAATGATTGCTGGTGCAAACAGGTGGGATCAATGGCAGGAGGGTCCTCGGAATGAGGAGATAAAGGCTAATTTAGGAATGAACTCGATGGATGAAGCTGTTCGCAAAAATTGCCTTCGATGGAGGGGTGATGTGAGGCGAATGGAGGAGTGGTGGCGATTATTGTTTTAAGAGAAAGTACTACTAGGCAACCATCCTCTATTAACATTAATTAGAGGGAAAAGTGCAAGGTATTCGACATATCGAAAAATGAAGGTATCGGCCAAAGAAAGACAAGGGCCACGAAGGGCGTGAAAATAAAATACTCCCTAGGCCTCAATACCTAATACCCTCGGGATCGGAAAAGAACAAGAGTTGACCGAGATGAGGTCGAATAGGGTAGTTGAAAGTGAAGAACCTGTAGACTATAAGTAAGTAATGTCAGAACTCAGCTGAGGGCCCCGTGGTAGCCAACCCTTGCTCCCCTGTCAACATCCCCTGGAGCCCCTTTTAGTCATTTCTTACGACAGTCAGGGGATACCGTGGGTGTTATTCTACCGCCCCCAGCCACAGGGATAGGTTACCTAGGAGAATAATGGTCCCTGTTATGGAGGGTAAGAGAAGTAGAGGGGGGCCAATACGACGATAGTTAGACTCAGATTCTGATGATTTAAAGATGAGAGGTATAGAACTAGAACTTGTTACAAATGGTGGATTGTGGAGGAGTGCAGACGCTTGGAGACATAACATAACATAGTCGTGCGTGAGTCGTCTCAGCACAGCGATCGTTCCAGGACGTGGACCGGTGTATGACTGCTCCTCTGGTCTGCAGGTTCGAGCATGCAACTTGCCCTCCACTGTCGATGATTTGCAGACTGCGTCGAGAGAGATTCCCCAGGAACGTCTCTGGTACGATCCCACAACATTTAGAGGCTCGAGCTACCTAATCTGTGGCATAACCTTCATAAACGTCAGTGTAGAATATATTGTATTTTAATTTATCACCGTACAAATTAAGTTGCTCCATTTCCTAACAGATTGATATATGGCTCTAGAGGCGGATAATTTACTACAGTTAATCTTTAATAACTCGTAGCCTCCGTGAGAGGGGAGTACTGCCTTATTGCTGTATGAGGGGGGAAGACCCCCCCACGTGGTAAATAACTCATAATGCCTATAACTAATAATTATTCACCGTGAAGCAGTTCGCAAGTATTGACCAGGACGCAGCGATTAAAGCACAAATGCCAGTGGTTGTAGTACAAAAGCGACTCGGAGATGTCCGTCTTTAACTGTGTCGCTGAAATTAAAACTGAAGAGTTCGTGTCGGTAAGACACCAACATCACAATGTTCTTTTCTCTACTGATTTAACGTCGGACTAAAACTACGAAGGTTTTCGGCCACGTAAGATTGGGAACTGAACGGCCGTAATACACTCCCACCATTTGCCTGGCGTGAAAATGGGAAACCACGGAAAACCATGTCAGGCGTGCTCGGTCACGAAATATTCAACATGTGTGCAACTATTTGATATATTTTCTTGTAATTTCACCGGTATGTGCACTTGGTAACGGCGTGAGAATTAAAGTGGTTTTTTTATCACAAATCTGCTGCACACTGCTCGAGTTTTCTCTGTTTAATTCCTAAATCATTTAAGAGTTAAACTTGGTTTATGATGTTTACCGCACACTTCCTTATTTGGCTCTCTTTGTGTTTTATGATTACGCTATAGGATATCAACTTTTGCATACTTCATGTATCAAGAATAAAGAACAATTGCAATAACCAATGCCCTCTGCCAGATCTGTGTATTCCGAGATTATGGGAGATGGATATTATCTTTTCTTGTGGGAAATACAGATTTATAAATTTTACGAAAATTCTTAGTTAGACTTGAGTTTCAAATGATTTTTTGCTGTAGGCCTACATAAGTGTTGCCGTGATGTAAACAGAGTTGGGCCTATCTTTCTTGCTAGATACCGAGTGAAAACCGGTGTCTGAAACTGAGCAGAGCATCCACATAGATCTTAGAATAATTCAGATCTTTGTTTTTGATATTCAACCTTGTGATCATCGTCAAGAACATCCACTCTTAGAAAATTGTGTAAAATGTTACGTGAAGCATCCGATATGAGGTGTCTCTCTCTACGTCCTTCCTCACGCCTTATGAACTGGAAGCGAAAATGGGAAATACAGAAAACCGAGCTCGAACCCAGTCGCTGTCAGGTGAGCGTTGCACATTTTTGTAGCAACATTCCTATCGACACGTGTCATCTCATCAGTTGAATCTAAAAAATAAAACAATTCTTTTTAGTGTGTAAAGTCCCTTAATATGTGTAAATGTGGTTTTCTGCTGTAACAACAAGGCCGTGTTGTCAGTCTCCAATTAGTAGCCAAGGCACTCGTGTCATGGCGGGTTCTTCAATAATAGATGTGTTCGTCCATTGTTGGCAGCGCGGCGCGTCATGATTGGTCAGGGGGCGGGCGCTCTGGCCAAATCGATTGCGCCACCATTAATCTGTACAAGTGGTGCGCTACAGTCAGGGAACATGACGGTGGAGCACTCACACGTCGTTATCCGCTCATCGAGAAAGTTTCACCATCAGAATGGTGGTACAACAGGTGGTAGTATCAAATTCCTAATCACTAGACTGAGTGCCAAAATCCTGGATCAAATTTCAAACCTCTTGGCTGTGCTCATACGGACTGTCTCTTCTACAAGAGACATATTCGTGCTGATTCGTCCGTCAGATGGGGACGTAAATCTTTGGTCCTATTCCACAACAGTAAGCTATCTGCTGCCACCAATTTTCGCCCTCTTCGTTTCTACTATTATATATCAAGTCATTCATCTCATCTCAATAACTCCTCTGATAAGCTTTACGTCAGGAAGGGCATCATGTCGTAAAATCGGTACGAAGATTTATCTGAGTTATAGCCGACCCCGTCGAGAAATGCGACAGGGGTTGGACATACACACGAGCTCTTCAAGAACTGAAGGCGCCAGCAACAAGTTAAATGTTCCCCTAATGCAGAGCATAAACCACGGATCTGCATCTGCTGAGAATTTCTGCAAACAAGAGACAACGTTTCTGGCTCGAGATTTCGCTAACCAAAGTGCCTCCACATAAAATCCAGGCTTTTGGCACGCAAACTAATGATTAGAAATTAGATAGCACCACCTTCCCTATTCTGGCCGCCAACATTCTGATGGTGAACGGGACTCGAACCGGCTAACTTCGGTGTCACACCGCACTAGCATGAGCCAGGGAGTGGCACGCAGCAAATAAGTGACATAAACACTTATAGAGTCATGTGCTCAGATACTGACCGACTTCTAAGTCTACAGTGCAGCTCACTCCATGCGCATTGGTACACCTCTCTATGAAGTACCCGTGCTTCGCTACGGGATTCTCAGAAAGACTCCTAACTGAAGTCAACATAGGTCATTGCAGTGGAATGTAGCGACTAAAAGCAATGTTATCATATAAAATACTCGATCAAATTAAAAACTGCACATTTTCTCACTTTTAACGAACAGTACCACGGTGCCGATCTAAGAGTCCAAAGTTGCAGAGCTGGAATGACCAGGCCACAGACAGCCGTGAACACTCCTCTGTCATTATTCCGTTAAATATGCGCACTACTCATTCCAATCACTGCCTCAGAGTAGGGATTGAATAGCTCGAATACTATGATGAACCAGTGTGTTACGTACCAGAAGTACCAGAAAATCTATGAACCAGAGGAATGTCATGCTAAAGAAGAAAGTTATCTAACTCCCCAGCTACTTCCCGTCAATATTCAGTCAGGCTGTTACACTCGGTACGACCGGGCGAGTTGGCCGTGTGGTTAGGGGCGCGCAGCTGTGAGCTTGCACCCGGGAGATAGTGAATTCGAATCCCAGTGTCGGCAGCCCTGAAGATGGTATTCCGTGGTTTCCCATCTTAACACCAGGCAAATGCTGGGGCTGTACCTTAATCTGTACCTTAATTAAGACCACGGCCGCTTCCTTCACACTCCTAGCCCTTTCCTACCCCATCGTCGTCATAAGACATAAAGCAAATTTAAAAAAAACTCTGTACGGAGCAGTAATCCTATCTATCGGAGATGAGTGGCAACAGAAGACACAAAGCTTATCACAATAAACAATGGTCAATGTAATATTATTGTTCACCAATTTATGAGCTTTCTATATTGCAGGCCTTCACATTTAGTTTTCTTTCGACTCTGTGATATTAGGGCATCTTATAAAATTATTTATAGCGTAGATGGTAGTTCATTATTCTCCGAGTTTACATAGGCCCTACCGATTTTCATGAAATTCTGTTCACCCATGTTTTCGTGACTAGCGCTGATATGGACTTAGTAACAAAAATCCATATTCGTGAATATCTCTGTGATCATAGCCGGTACGGTAACAACGTATTTGAGACATAAATTTTAGGCCTTCCCCTAAACTACCATTTCACTCAGTGTGAATAAAATTATTTATGGCCTAGATTGTAGCAACTTATTCCCCGACTTTGAATACCGTTTTTCATTAAATTCTCTTCAGCGATTTTCTCGTGATGCGTGTACAGACAGACAGACAGACAGACAGACAGACAGACAGACAGACAGACAGACAGACAGACAGACAGACAGACAGACAGACAGACAGACAGACAGACAGACAGACAGACAGACAGACAGACAGACAGACAGACAGACAGACAGACAGACAGACAGACAGACAGACAGACAGACATTACGGAAAATTAAAAAGTGCATTTCCTTGTTACTGTGGTCACGACCGATACAGAAAAACGTTCCTTTTAAAATTCTGAGCAATGTACAGACAATGTACATGTATATAGATACTTCAAACAACAATAACAATCGGATGGTAAAGACGTTATGTTAGGAAAGTGACCTGCAATGCCCTCGTCTCATGTCTCGCGCTGCTCGGATAACTCGCCTGTATTGTTTTACAGACATCTAAGCCATCTCCAGACATAGAAACAAACCAAAGTCCAGAAACCCCCCAAAAGAACAGAAGACGGACTCCTCTAAAGATCGAACAGCTTCAGATATACCGACCCAAAATAAGAACTCTGGAGCGGAAGAAAATTCCAAGGAAAACATGGAACAACACAAATCCGGAGCTTGCTCAGCTAGGTTTCTGGAGAGTAGTCATCATAGCTACGGAAACTTTTGTTTTAGAACCAACAGACCTACCAAAATTCTATGGACCGGCCGGAGGAGTTTCATGCTACCTCAAACCAATTGTAGGAAGAGTAAATGAAATCCAGAGAAGTGAAAACACAATCATAGTTAAGACCACTGACCTAACATTAATAGGAATATATCTCGCTCCAGATAATCCAATAGAAGATGTAGTAGAACCAGTACTTAATGCAATAGGGAAAGTAAACACTGCGGAAGAACTGATAATCCTCAACTGCAGGATAGACAAAGTCAGAGGTAGTTATCCAAATCCTGAGAGAAGAAAGGTCTCACAATGATAAACAAAAAAGTTCTTAAAACATACTTTGCTTGGCTCCAGCGCAATCGATCTTGTATTCTACAGAGGAGAAATATTTATGATGAAGAAGCAGGAAGGTCTGTGGTCCTCAGGGTCAACACACCCATCTACACAGAAACTGAACGCAAAGTGGCACAGAAATCAATAATCCCTGATGATAAGGGCATCACAGTTGAACGAAACTGCAAGTGCAAGACCACGCGAATACAAAAAGCAAGAGCTCGAGGAAGCCGCTTTGCCTGCGAAATCAAGGAGAGCACAGACGTTACATTCAGTCAGAAAAATGGAGACCACTGAAGCACACGCCATTAAAAGAAGGAATTCCAGAAAACTTCTAAAAGAAAAGCAGAAGCTAGTAGTCGAAGCAGAAACAGACCAATTCGCGGCCCTCAAGAAAAAGCAAGCGTAAAGAGCGAGGGAAATAGCAATGGAAACATGGGGAAAACAGAGACAGCCAGAACACGAAATTAGAGTAACCACGGGCGAATTACAGATAGTGAAGTACCGGACAGAACTATTCAACAAGTGTGGAGAACGGCAACGCTGACGATACCGTAGGAAGGGAAAGCAGAAACTGACATACAGAGGTATAGCTCTAGAAAACATTTCCAACTATTGTAGCCAATAACGAAATAGGCCCATTCATACCAGAATGCCGTCCGACTCGTTGGCTGAACGGTCAGCGTACTGGCCTTCGGTTCAGAGGGTCCCGGGTTCGATTCCCGGCCGGGTCGGGGATTTTAACCTTAATTGGCTAGTTCCAATGGCCCGGGGCTGGGTGTATGTGTTGTCTTCATAATCATTTCATCCTCATCATGACGCGCAGGTCGCCTACAGCGTCAAATAGAAAGACCTGCACCTGGCGAGCCGAACCCGTCCTGGGATATCCCGGCACTAAAAGCCATACGACATTTCATTTCATTTCATCGAAAAAACACGTTACAAGCCGCAGCACACCTAAAAGAAAAAGTAGAAGAGGCACTGAGGCACCCAAAAGGAAGTACTATGTCATCTTTGTTGACTATAAGAAGGCTTTTGATCTTATCGACAGAGATATCCTGATAGGAAAATTAAAACAAATGATTGGTGACAAGACGCTGGTGAGAATCTAGGAGACCATACTAGACTACAACCTAATTCAAACTGAAGATGGAGCATCCTCATCCGGGAAAGTAATTCAAACAAATGGGGTACCCCAAGGAGACCCGCTAAGCCCGCTACTATTTGACATAGCAACGGCAGACTCTCCTGAGACTACTCTAATAATGTACGCTGATGACATGGCTCTGGGATCGAGCTCAAAGGCAGAACTACAGACGACAATGATGAAGTTAGAAGCTTGGGCTTCAGATAACAAATTTGAAATTAACCAGGAAAAGACAGTACAGATGGTGTTCAGAAAAGGTGGCCAAGGACGACGCTATAACATTTAGAAAAACCTACTAGAAGTAGTCAAGAAATTCAAATACGTGGGCATGACATCCTTCAATAACCACGTCATAGACAGAACGACAGCAGCAATCAGAGCCATCCACAATATCAAGAATACCTATCTATGGTATCCCTTAACACAAGACGGCAATAACCCCAATTGTCACTACGGGACAACCTGACAATCGCTGACTTGGAAAGGATAGAAAACACGATTCCTCAAGAAGGTCCTAGGAGTGGGTAAACTGGCTCCCTCCAGACACGGAGGATATGGGAAACCCACTTCATTGAAGATCTACTACCGGCCCATTCCAAGAGCTTCAGAAAAAAACTTCTTTGGAAACGCGCGGAAATAGACCCCGAATTCTATGGCAATGATGCCATGATCGATCATAACTGGACCAAACAACTTCAAGAACAAAGACATATGTGCGATGTATGGCTTCCACCACAAAATATGCGCAAGGACAAAATTCCACAACCCAACAGATGACTGTGTTTGTACACTGTGTGTGCGACCGCTACCATCTGCTAAAGTGCAAAAACAACAGACTTAATACTCATTCGAGTGCTCCTTATTGTTTTACCTGCCCTTTGCAATAGTTTAATCCCGGGACATAACAATAATAATAATAATAATAATAATAATAATAATAATAATAATAATAATAATAATAATTCATTCGTAATGTAGTTTATAACACTTGTTTGCATACAGTTCGACCATTCGGCCGTATCTGCATCTGAATATTTTCAAACAATCTTGCGCGAGATAGTGCCATGACTGAATACTCGTTCAGGTAAGCAGATTACGCACTTTTTCAAGAGTTTGTCCCTGTGCTTATGTCCACTTGATACCTTCCCGTCAGTGCGTACGTGGATGTTTTCTTCTTCTTGAGTGGTGTGGTTGGACTTGCACTCATTCATGTACCGTAGGATAAAGTCTGCACTATGGAAGTAGCACACGTAACACCCGTAGTCGAACATTGACACTGGGCCACTGTCAATGAGAGCAAGAAACACTGGTAGGCCATCTGCACTGAACTGGGTCTGGGTATCTCATAATAATGATGTGATTGCCAGACAAACCACACACACATGGAGGCTGAGGGGTTAATGCATTGCCGTCGGCAATAAGTACCAAGGTTTATGAGGGATCGGCTGCAATTATTGGAGTGATCATTTAATGATTTGATGTTATGATTACTCAAAGTTGGTTGAGGGCTGCATGATTCACCGGGAGGTAAGAATAAAACAAAGGTGTAGCTAATCGGACGGACAAAGCTGTTGCTGCTCATGGAACTTACTGAAAGCTAGCACGTAACTGTGAATATAAATCCATTTTGTTTAACCAACTTTTCAACTAACATTCAGTTAGAAATATTTACATGCATAGGCCTACAATGCAGTGTCCACATTTTAGAATACCGTATGCAAAGAAACAGAAATAACTTATGTAGATTGCTGCCACCCAAGTAAAGAATGAGAAGTGGATTAAAGCTGTGACAATTGGTAACGAGTTGTGTCGCGCAGGGAGGATATGAAAAGAATATATTATAATTAGTGAAATGAATTACCTTTACAAGACGCTGTTACCATTCACAATAAGGTGCGGAACTACAGCGGAAGAGATGGTGGTGATTATTGTTTTAAGAGGAAGTACAACTGGGGAACCTTCCTCTGTTAATACAAATCAGAGGGAAAAATTGAAGGAGTCCGCCAAATCGAAAAATGAAGGTATCGTACAAAAAAAGACAACGGCTACGACAGGCGTGAGACTGGACATTACCAACTGCGACACGGTTCTCATTTTACGATATGGAAATGAGTGTAAAGGCACGTGCTTTTCCACGGGGAAAACAGTTTATTTACTTATTTAGTAACTTACTGCACGCATATTTTCCCGTACAGCTTACAAAATACATTCTCAATTTACCTTTAGCATTACAAGTTACATAGATAAAAGAAGAATCACTTCATGTCTTTAACTAACGTAAATATATTGGGAAAAATAATTTCGAAAATTCCGAACTGTCACACCACCTGGTGATGGTATCAGCTCTACACAGACGCCACGAAGTGATAAGTTCCTTTTTCTTGCGAATTTTCGTATTATTCGAGCCCCAAGCGAAAGATATCAGTGATTTCCTTGACTAACATTCTGTAATGTAATTGAGTAAAATGTTTCCTTGTGCTGCTACAGTCACTGCCTGTAATTAATGTTTGGCTGCAATGAATAATTAGTGAATGTGCACGTCAAAGTCACTTCACCGGCTTATAAATTATAGAGAGGTCCACACGTGGTTGGTGGCGAGTGTACTTGTCAGTTCAACAGCTACTAGAATATTGACTAGCCACGTGTCTGACACTTGACCAATGACCTGCTCCATAAATAATGCACGACCTCTTACTGGCCTACGTGATTTTTAAATGTCCGCAGCTGAGTTCACTTCCAGCGACGCAAGGATGGCAAAAGGCTTGGATTCGGAAGATGGCGCCCACCGGCTTAATTTCTTAACCTGATGTGAAAATGGGAAAGCAAGAAAAAACATCTTTATAGCTGGCAACGGTTGCTTCGAAGCGACCGTCTCCGTAACGCGACCCTAACCACGCGGCCAGCCCGCTCGGTTCAGCTAGCTCAATATGTCTCAGGATCATGGCACGCCGACGGTGTGGTAAGAGGCGACTAAAAGGGCAGCATGGGTCCTCAACTGAGTCTTGGCATTGCTTCCTCACTTTCATCTATCCTATCCGACCTCCCTTGGTCAGGTCTTGTTCTTTTCCGACCCGGGGTTCGTGCCCCTTGTCTTTATTTGTACGATACCTTCATTTTTTGAAGTGTTAGATCCCGTCCAGTTTCTACAGAGGATGGCTGCCTCTTAAAACAGTAATCATCACCAGCCATGAGACATGAACCAGTACAATATGTATCAGCTCGTAATGTTTTCCTATAAAAGCTGACCGCTCGCTTTTAGAGCAATCTCGAGGTTTCCCGTGCAATTCCCTACTTCCACAACTTCACTTTTCCATCTTGTGAATAAATTTGCTGCTACTAAAACAGAAACAAGATGTACACGCTTAACAGAAGCAAAACTTCAAGGTTCGCCACGAAAATTACTACTGAAATTAGCAGAGCAATTTGGGATTTTGGCGACTTCTGCACAAAGTGAAAGCTAACAAATGCACGCTGATCGCGCAGCATGTGTGAATTCTGTCGTCAGCGACTGAAGGTACAGTCAACACCCACAGCGCACGCTGCTGGACTTTCAAAATTCACACCGTGTAGAAGAAACCTCTCTTTGTGATAGCAAAAATCGGAGTTTGGCGCGCGAACAGCGCGACACGCATAATAGGACCGAAAGATGCAGTAAATTGAGAGTGGTACCGAAATGCCATTCTCGTATCCCCCGTGGAAGTGTTTGAAAATGGGCGTCCCGCCCTCCGCACATTGCACGTTCGGAACATGACAGTGGCCAAGCTGTCGAGTAAATACGATACAAATTAAATAACGAAATAAATAACTGTTTGAATATGGCCACATGAGATACAGATTGATATTACTTCACAGCGAATAACGCAGTAGTGCGCAAGCGTGAGCATGTGATCGTCTCTTGACGAATGTAGGGCCAAGGAAGGGCGAGTGGTTGGGAACACGTCGATCGGCCGACCCCGGAGGGGAAACCGGAGCCATTACCTCAACTGTCTATAATACAGGGAGGCCTGGATGTCAGTTTGACGCCTGGTGCGCGAGCTGCCACCACCATTTCCAATTCAGCCCTTGAACAACTTCCCTTACTCATATCGTATTTCTTCTTCTTTCATAATCTGCTCAACCTCCAGGGTTCGACTCAGCGAGGGATCCCACCTCTACCGCCTCATGAGCTTCAGACTCTGTGTCGGGGATACAATTGGAAAGGAGGACCAGTACCTCGCCGAGGCAGCTTCACCTGCTATGCTGCACAGGGGCCTTGCAGGGGGATGGGAAGTTTGGAAGGGATAGACAAGGAAGAGGGAAGGAAGCAGCTGTGGCCTTAAGTTAGGTACCATCCCGGCATTTGCCTGGAGGGGAGGTGGGAAATCACGGAAACTACTTCGAGGATGGCTAAGGTGGGAATCGAACCCACCTATACTCATTTGACCTCCCGAAGCTGAGTGGACTCCGTTCCAGCCCTCGTGGCAGAGCCAGGAATCGAACCCCGGCCTCCCGGGGTGGCAGCTAATCACACTAACCACTACACCACACAGCCAGACCATCGTATTTCTTCTGAACCATTTCCTGCACATTGTCATATTTCAGATATGTGCTTCCAAGTTTCTGAAACTATCCGCCTACTCAGCTGCTCTGCTCCACTCCACTGACTACCTTGCCAGTCTCTTACTGAACTTTTAATATTCATTCCAGCATTCAGCGCGTTACCCCAAGACTGTAGCACAGTGGCATTGAGATCTTGGTGATGAAATGCTAGTAAGAGCCATTCACACAAGTGCACGTCTCCCACGGACAGGATTGTGTGAACATAGCGCCTTGACTCTGAAAAAATAGTCGCTAATGTACTTCTCAGTGCGAGTGAATGTACGTGGGTGCGTATCTAAATATTTCTTAAGTTTTGAATAAATCTGTGTAGGTATATAAACACAAAGTGTTCATCGTGTTCCGTTGTAGGATCGTGGTTGGGTCAGTTTAAGTGAGCCAATCTTGGTCAATATAGGTCATTTAGTCGTTATGAAATAGTTGTCCGCCTCTGTGATGTACTGGTTAGCGTAATTAGCTGCCACCCCGGAGGCCCGGGTTCGATTCCCGGCTCTGCCACGAGGGCTGGAACGGGGTCCACTCAGCAAAAATGAGTATAGGTGGATTCGATTCCCACCTCAACCATCCTGGAAGTGGTTTTGCGTGGTTTCCCACTTCTCCTCCAAACAAAGGCTTCTTTCCCTCTTCCTTGTCTATCCCTTCCAACCTTCCCATCCCCTGCAAGGCCCCTGTCAGCATAGCAGGTGAGGCTGGCTCGGCGAAATCCGATGCTTGAGACTCCTCTAACGTCGTCGTACGAGGCGTTGATAAGAACTTACAGGATGACGAAATACTTCAATAACTCGAATCATCAGTGCCTATTAAAGCCATTCAACGACAAAACCGAATATGTACCCACAGGATCCATTAAAGTCATTTACCAGAACAAGTGTCATTGTATAAAGTGTATTTAATAGGTGCCGAAAATGCCAGAGGCACGGCCACACTGTAAAGCACAAGCACAGCCCAATGCACTGAACATTTCACAAAATGTGTTTATTGTAAACGGGCTCAAATACCAGCTACAATTGAGCACGGAACATATCTTCTTTGTAGCACTCCCGATATATTATCCGCAACAAAACCCTCAACATTTCCCCTCATCATCCCATTATCCTCTTGAAAATCCCAGAAAAAGGAAATTTACGCAAATTATCACGCAATCTCCTCCGCCTCCCCCTGCCCCAGGATGTTATAGAAGGGGGTATATGTCCATAATCCGCCCTTTTGAACGACCCGCTTACCAACCAACTTCGGCACCAGACTGCTCAACATCTACCTCGCAAAATGTGTATAATAGAGATATGACGGCCCCACAGGCCCACAATAAGAAGAAACACCTTCAAAAAGAAATTCACCAAATATTATTATTATTATTAATACAAACACTGGGCACTCACTCAGATGGTTTATAAATTACGAGACCGCATAGGAAGCATTCTAGACGTGTATCATAAACATCCTACAATGGAATGCTACGAGTGTAATTTAAAAAAAAAACATGAACTACAATTATTTATTCATGAAATTTTGGCTCATATTCTTATGATTCAAGAAACATGGTTTACTCCACAATCACACTTTTCACTCTTGTACGACAAGATGGTCCCGGCTCTGCTGGCGTAGCGATATGTATACACAACTCTTTTTCCTATCTGCCTTTTCCAATCCACAATCAGATCCCCCAAACTTATATTGTTGGTATCACACATAATGATGTACATTTAGTTAATATATATTATATCTCGACAACACAATGATCCCATTTTTTTCGCACTTTGATTCCCGATCACATATCATTGTGTTTGGTGACCTCAATTGTCACCATACAGAATGGCGAAGTATATATGATACAGCGAAAGGTTCACATCTCAACAGCATAATTTTACGGTTCACCCACGCGAACCTCTCCTCCCGGATCTCCTCCCAGTGCCGTAGATTTAACTCTATGTCGTACATCTTTGGTCCCAAACACTTTATCAGATACTCACACGAGCGACCATTTCCCAATTATCATTACTTATGGTATTGGTAAACCACGAACTTCGATGCGATTAGTACAACAAGCCAGTAACATACGATCTTTTAGAAATTTTAATAACGATACATACATTGAGTACCTAAATCATTCATTTACAAGTGTACATGGTCATAATCTTCCATTTTCAACTCTTCTTATAATCCTTAATAATTATCTAAATACTTATCATCCATCTAAGCCACTACTTTTGTCTTCCCCCCAGCCTTTTCAATTTATACATTGGTGGGATAAAGAGTGTCATGAACTCATTAAACAACGCAAGATTTTATTTAAAACTTATTGACAATCATTAACGCAAGCAAATTATTTGAATATAAAGCGCCATATCGCTAAAACTAAACTTATATTTAATACTAAAAGGTGAGCTGCCTGGAGAACATTCATATCATTATTAACTTCTCATGTCCCGTCGACCCATTTGTGGAATGCTATACGAATGATTACAACAACCAATTCGCTCATGCCAGATTATACGGTACCTCAACTCTCGTCCCCCTCCTACACGACGCACCCCCATTTTTCTACTTTACTACACCCTATACAATTATATGAACTACGAGCTGTGCTGTTAACTTCAAACAGTTCTTCCCCCGTTCATAACTTACACCATGCTTCGACTACTTCCACTTCAGGCACAACTTATACTCCTTAATTATTATAATGATATTTTACACTTTGTGCGCATCCCCACTCAATGGAACGATTTTCATTTAAAACCCATACTGAAACCACGTAAACTTGCCGATAACCCTGAGAATTTCCGCGTAACAGTACTCAGTTCTTGCATACGCAAAACCTTTTGTAAAATCATACTACGGCGACTAGTATGGTCGTTAGACGTTTACAATCTTTTTCCCAAATTTCAATATGCCTTCATAAAAGGTCATAATACCCAAGATCCGATTAACATACTTCTTCTAGATATTCTGCTAGCTCGCTGGAGAAAACATAGCACTATTGGTATATTTCTTGATGTAAAAGGTGCCTATGATTCGGTACCGTTACAGCTCCTATGAGAAAAACTGGGTGCGAAGGGATTTCCTTTCAAATTTTTATTTATGCTGCATCAGTTATTTTCATATCGCACATTAACGGTTAAATCACCACACTATCATATCCCGATTCGACAGACATCGCATGGTTTGCCTCAAGGTGCAATATTAAGTGGCATATTATTTGCCCTATATTGACTTTGTCGTCTATGTTACACATACAAGCATCGATGAATGCAGACAAGCGATACTAATTTGGTTCAGTATACACGGCCTACAACTTTCTATTTCAAAGTGCGCTGCAATGGTATTCACACACAAACGCTCATTTGATAATAGTCCTATTTCCTTCGATGGCTTCAGTAAGTTTATTCCTTTCAGCACCCATCATACACTTCTAGATCGCAATCTAACTTGGTAACAACACATTCAGACCTTACGACGAAAAGCAGATAGTTATCTCAAAATTCTAAAAACAGTTACGAGACGTCAGTGGGGAGCAGAACGCTCATATACCACATTATCTCAACTCAATGTAATCCAACATCGGCGCCCTAAAAACAACTCCCACTAATGCGGTAGGCGCCTTCTCGCCCTATCCCGAAGCTGCAACTTCTCCACGAATACTATCGCCAACGCCCTCCAAAAATCCTGCTTTATTTCAGGCTTATGTTGGGATGAATTTTCTTCGCTTCTCAATACTACGCTCTCCTCAGTTACCAAGTTCCTTAAGATAGTTTAAACTTTATTCCCCATATTGTCCGGCTCCATAGCGTGCTGGGGGTCCCGGCAAGGTCTGGAATTTTAACCGTAATTGGTTAATTTCGCTGGCACGAGGACTGGGTGTATGTGTCGTCTCATCATCATCACGACGCGCAGGTCGAACACTAAAAGCCATACGCCATTTCATTTCATTACTTCCCCCAAATCGCTCAATAAGAAGCTCAAAATCTCGTCAACATTTATACAGCGAGGCGTAGGCGCAGCCTTTTTTCACTTTTTGAAAGCCCTCGATTCTTATCATTGCAGACTGATTTTTGTAAAGATTGTAGATAATTGTTCTTTCTCGGTATCTGATCCCGATGTCCGACTCGTTGGCTGAATGGTCAGCGTACTGGCCTTCGGAAGAGAGGGTTCCGGGTTCGATTCCCGGCCGGGTCGGGGACTTTCACCTTCATTAATGGCCCGGTACTGGGTGTTTGTGCTGTCCCCAACATCCCTGCAACTCTCACACCACACATAACACTATCCTCCACCACAATAACACGCAGTTACCTACACATGGCAGATGCCGCCCACCCTCATCGGAGGGTCTGCTTTACAAGAGCTGCACTCGGCTAGAAATAGCCACACGAAATTAAAAATCTGATCCCAATCACCTTCAGAATCTTAAACAGCTTGGTCCAATCAACATTATCGAATGCCTTTTCTAGATCTACGCACGCAATGTACGTGGGGTTTGTCTTTCTTAATTCGGTCCTCTAAAGATCAGGATTGCTTCACGTGTTCCCACATTTCTTCTGAAGTCAAATTGATCTTCTCCCAACTCAGTTTCAACTATTAGGATGCGGATATGGTCTGAGAATAGCGCATTGGTGATATCAGTCGCCCTCCAGGTAATGACCACCCCCAATGTTGCTCCAAATATTTGCATCGGGCTTTACCGCTGGTTTTAATAACAGTTTAGATCTGAATTGCCGATTTTACGAAATATTGCATAATAATTGGGAATATTTGAATTAATGATCGTCGTCCTTAACTCCAGTTCTCCGAGAGGCTTGCATCTTGGTTGGAAGAGTTCCTAATGAAGCAGACTTGTTTTAACAAGGGGAAAGGGCTGCTGATGGTGGCGGTATCCAGTGCCTTCGCTTGTGGGTGGGGGCGGTAGGATAACGTCCACGCTATTAACTTCGGAACGTGGGTTCATGACCGCAGGACCCTCAACTGAGTCCTGCCATTGCTTCCTCACTTTCATCTATCATAACCGACCTCCCTTGGTCAACTCTGGTTCTTTTCCGACCCCGACGGTATTAGGTTACGAGGCCTAGGGAGTTTCATTTTCACGTTGTTTGTGGGCCTTGTCTTTCTATGGCCGATACCTTCATGTTTCCAAGTCTAGAGGATCGTTGTACTTCTTCTTAAAACAATAATCAGCACCATCATGCCTGTAGTAGGAGGACTCCACCTACTCTTCCGACCCTGGTTGACGAGGCTGCCCGCGATCACTTCAACGAAGCCCCCTTTACTGATCAATTATGTAGCTACCCTTACCTCAACACTTTTTAGAAACCGAGAAAAGACAAACGTTTCCTACTTGGTGAAAAATAGCTAACGCTTGCTATTTTCCGTCCGAGGATGAATTTCGAACACCTCCGCGACTTGTCAGGTTCAACTTTTACGTTTCTAGAGCTTCCTTTTTCACATCGGTGCACACCGGCGACCATGCCTCATACAAAAGGTAAATTAATCATTCTTCTAAAAAAACATTGATATAGCATGTTTGAACAGTTCTCATGAAGTTGTACAACAACGACACAACTAGCCCAATATGTCCGGTCTGTTGAGGAGAACTAGTATTACTGCACTAGACCAATGAGCTAAATACGTCAGCCTCGTGTCGGGATAACATTCCGCTCCTCAGCTTTTTCGAAAACTCGGTTCCCTTTCCATTGAAGAACTGCACGCTGAAATACTGTCAACGGAGGGCCGAGTGAACTCTAGACGCTAATGCAGACACAGGAGCTGAAATGGTGAGGAACTTTACGTTAGGACTTCCGCTCCCCACTTTACACACTAAGAGAAGCACAAACATGGGTATATCTTAAAAGGAGCAGAGTGATCCTGCTATGGAGCCAAACTCTACGTTCGGTGGTAATGATTATTGTTTTAAGAGGAAGTACAACTGCACAACCATTCCCTATATAACACTAAGCAGAGAGAAAAATGGAAGGTATCGGACACAGAAAGACAAGAGGCATTAAGGGCGTGAAAATGAAACACTCCCTAGGCCTCGTCGGGGTCGGAAAAGAACAAGAGTTGACCAAGTGAGGTCGGATAGTTTAGATGAAAGTGAGGACGCAATGCCAGGGCCCCCTGTTATGACATCTACGTTCTGCTGCTCTGAGAGTGATTTACTTCCAAGCAGTTCCTATCCCTAAGCCACCTCCTTACCGATCATTCCTTTCATTTCCATATGCAATGGCAAACTACCTCCCTCCTCATCTTGCCTAGTACGCCTCATTCGGGCTCTGTAACTGCATAGCCTTTGGTGGTGCTATTTGAGGATCCAACCAGCCTCTGGGCTGATGACCTAACAAACATCATGCTCCTCAACTGACACTGGCCGTGAAAACATGCCATATAACTTCATGTCCCCTCATTCGCGACTTCAGGACTACGAGAATATTTTAAAAAGAACCCTCAGCTTCTTCACGCATTACATATTGTGAGAACAATTTCTACATAAAAAGGAATATTTTCCAACAATATGTGGTAAACCCAAGGACATCAGATTGAATAGCGTATACATTATTCAGTCATTAATACCATACATTGTCAAAGAAAATATAACCTGCATACACATTACTCCACTGAGTAAAGAGCAGATTATTTCTAAAATACAGTATATTGAATTGTAGTTCTTTCACGTCTGTCTCCATCTTCAACTGCCCCGTATGCATGTCTTTGGACACCTTCGGCTGATACATTATACTGACAGAACAACATTCATGGAGAAAAGCTATATTTTTGTATCTTATTTAGAACAGTGAAAGGCAATGGGAAACCACCACTGTAGTATTTTTCCATCGCTCACTTTAAGTGTTCTACAGTTTCAAGTCTGCCATGTACTTGTTCAATGGACTGTTGGGCGTCTGTTGAACTCATAATTATTGAAAGAGAAATAAGTGAACATGAACTGGATCATCTTGGACTCGGTGAGACACACTGCAGGGGGTGTGCCCATTTTATGAGGCACTGTGTACTGTGAGAATAGTGTTGCCGTACAGCCCCCAACAGTCTGAACATTGCTGTCCTGGGATATGAACCTATCAATGTCAGAATGCAGCCGCTGAGCAAATCACAGATCAGCTAGAACATGTCATCAATGAAACAGCAAACAGGGAAGTGCTAATTATTTAGGGACACTTTAATGCTAAAATTGGGGGCCATTTAACGTCGACATAGCTTAGGTA
Source organism: Anabrus simplex (assembly GCF_040414725.1). NCBI lineage: Eukaryota > Metazoa > Arthropoda > Insecta > Orthoptera > Tettigoniidae > Anabrus > Anabrus simplex. The sequence continues at coordinate 99,549,287 of NC_090278.1, forward strand.
AGAGAGCAGTGCGCTTATTGGAATTTGGTGCCGACAACGCAACACTCTCTTTAAGCATCATGCAAGGCAACATTATACGTGGATTTTGTCTGGTATCAGAGTCAGAAACCAGATTGATTTCTTACTAGTGAGAAGATATCACAGATCTTCTGTCCTACATTCAAAGACTTTTCCTAAAGCAGATTGTGGTAGCGACCATAATATGAAAATGCGTATCCGACTCCAAACCCTCAAAAGGAGAACTGAAAAGCATGTAGAACTTAGGAATCACACATCCATTCAAGAGTTTCTAGAACAAGACTAAAACTCCAGGAATTTCATTCGGAGGAGATTGAATCAGTATCCCGTAGTTGGGATAGAATATAAGAAATAGGTTTCTCATCCCCATAGAGTTCACAATCTTGGTTATCACACACCACACTGCAGCTGATTGCAGAGAGAAGTCTAACCGCTCCATAGGAACAAAAGTAGAGGCTCCCGTGTCAGGACATACAGCAGAACAGGTAGGTTACAGAGCAACATCAAAACTCCAGCCAAACAAGAGAACTATTATTAAACCCTGCTCTTGGGCTGTACATGATGAAAATGGCATCCTTGGTGGAGACAAGAAACCTGCCACTGACAATATTGTGAGAAGAGCAATAGAGTTCCTTGAAACGGAACCTGCAGTTCTGTGCATTGAAGTTGAGATCTAAAGAGATGGGGAGAATAGCTTAGACGTGTTCCATTCATTGTAAAGATTGGACAAAATCTGCTGCACAAGAAAGGCTCAGTCAGAAATTGCTGTACCATATGACTGCAACAGTGCAGATATAAAGGTAGATGGTTGCTTGCCAGCAGTGACGAAGAGCAAGCTGAACCTCAGCACAACAATCAGTGGAGGTGATCAAGATGGCAATGACTTACATGATGTTCGCGTGTAATATTGTCGCTTGGAACTATTGAATAATCGGTCATTCTAAGCTAAAATTTACCGTCTGAAGCACCAGAGTGAAGCTGCTAAGTACTTTTGTAGTGAGTGTGGTTTTAAATCTGCGTTGTGGAGATTAGTGTTCATTAAAGGATCACTCTCATACCTATAACCTCATCTTGTTAGCTAACCGATAATGGCCGCCTCTGTTGATGGAGGTCGGCAAGTTTTTTCTAACTCAATGAATCTAAATAATGAAAATCAGCAAGTCTCAAGTAACCTCACGAATGGACAGAATAAAGAAAGCATAATTCCCACCCGTACCGGTGAACCAGGTAACCTCATGACAACCTCTATTACTGTTCCTAACACACTTAATCAATCTCCTAACAACCCAAGGTTAAGTTACTCTGCAGCAATGCAATCCTACCCTACCAAAGATCAAGCTATTGTTATTGAATCTTGCGATGGTATTAGTATCCGAGATTATATACTAACAATTGGAAAAGTCACTAGCCCTAGTAACATCCGATTTGTCTCACGGATATCTAATGGAAGAATATGTATCTTCCTTGCAAGTCAAAAGTGTGTTGAAGAATTAATTTCAAAACATCCTAAGATTCTCATAAATAATGTCTCCCTGGAAATAAGACCTCTCCTAACTAAAAACAAACGAGTTATTCTATCCAATGTTTGCCCTGTGATTCCCAATATTGTTATTGAAGAAGAATTTCTCAAACTCGGCATTAAACCAATGTCAAAGATATCACCTATTAGAGCAGGTTTAACAATCCCCGGATTTTCTCACATTCTCAGTTTTCGGAGACAGATTTATATTCAAAATGAAGACTTTAACAAACTTCCAGACTCACTCCAAATCGAATATGAGGGTACCAATTACTGGATTTATTTATCCTCTGACACACCCACCTGCTTTCTTTGTAAAACTGAGGGGCACTTAGCTAGAAACTGTCCTGATAATGATGAAATAATAAATGAAGGCTCCTCATTAAATCAAAACAGTCATTCTCGTGGCAAGATCAATCTAACAGAATTTCCCCAACTAGTAGAGGATACACAAAAAATTGAAACAAACTGTCAAGAAAATATTACCTGTACTCCCTCACAAACTACTGTTCAGACAACTGCTACATCTACATCTCTTCAGTGTTCTCAAAATCTAAACTGTGGGCCTTTACCCTCAGGCGAAACGACTCTAACCTCTCATTTGGAATGCCCTCAAAACCCCTCGTGTTCATCTTGCTGGATCAAAGAGACCAATATCACTATCTAGCAGTGAAACTACAGGCAGAAAAGACCTTGATTTTAAGGAACCTCCCCTAACAACTGAACCTAAGACAAGTGAACAGACAGGGAAACACAAGACAAAACAAACTTACAAGAAACCAAAGACAGAAAAAGAAAGCACAACTATTAGTGATATGCTTAAGCCAATTAAGCAAGTTCTAGAAGCCAACCCTCAGTCCTTTCCCCTCAATTACTTACAACTCCAATCCTTTTTTGAAAACAGTATTGGAGTTAATGACATTGCAGCAATAGCTTCCAATTACACCCAAGATCTAGAGGGTTTAGCCCAAGCCCTTCAAAAACTATATCCATACTACACTGAAAAATCTATTAAGAACAGGAGTACTCGAATAGTCAAGAAACTGCTTAAGGCTAGCAGTGAAAACCGAGGTGAAGCAATTAACAGTTTAGTTCCAGATTACTCCAGCGATGACTCTACTTCCCTCTCATAATAATGATAAAATTCCCTCTACACTTGTTTGTCATTCTTATGACTATATCATTACTTCAATGGAACCTCAACAGTTTTCGATCACAGCGAGAGTATTTACAACTTCTACTAAATAAACATCAGCCTTCAGTTGTCTGTCTACAAGAAACTAACTTTAGAGACAACTTTGTTTCCCATTTAAGACAGTTCAACGTACATTATAAAAACCGAATTAATCCAAATCATGCAAGTGGAGGCGTAGCCACCTATGTTAAAAATAATTTACACCATCAAGAGGTTCCTTTAACTACTGATTTAGAAGCAGTCGCAGTTTTATTATACCTTCCACAAGCTATATGTGTATGTAATGTTTATTTTCCTACGAATAGTACATCTCACGCTGATGATTTAAGAAACCTAATACACCAACTCCCCAAACCCTTCATCTTGATGGGTGATTTTAATAGCCACAACAGTTTATGGGGTAGTCGCAATACTGATGCAAGGGGGAAAGAAATAGAGAAGATACTAGATGAATTTACTCTAGTATTATTGAACTCAACTGCTCCAACTCGTTTTGATATAGCACACGGAACATACAGTAGCATAGATTTAACTATATGTACGCCAGACATAGCTGCACTATTTAACTGGTCCATTTATTCAACTCTACAAGGAAGTGACCACTTCCCCATCATAATTAATGATGATCAAAGTTCTTCAGACAACACATCAAAACTCCAATTCTGTAAATGGAATTTAAATAAGGCAAATTGGCAATCATTTAGAAAGATTGTAAATAACTATTTAAACGATCTAACTCCAACAAATAAATTTCCTTCTAAGCACATCAATGATATTGTTCAACACTTCACTGAAGTAATAATTAAATCTGCTGACCAGAGCATCCCAAAAACAGCTCCTATACCCTTCAAGAAAACGGTTCCCTGGTGGAATGACTCCTGTAAAGAGGCTATCAAAAATAAAAACCGTGCTTACTACCTATACAAAAGAAATCCTACGCCTGAAAATAAAATCAATTTTCAAAAACACCGAGCAATAGCACGAAATAAAATAAAATTAAGTAAGAAAACCTCCTGGTTAACATTCATCTCCTCCTTAACCTGCCAAACTTCACAAAAAGTTATGTGGAATAAAATCCAAAGAATAAGTGGCAAATACAATAAATTCTGTATTACCTCTCTAAGAGATCCAGTCGCTGGGTCAATTGTAAATGAACCTCAACAAATAGCTGATCAACTGGCTAAATCATTTTCAAAAATCTCTAGCGATAACAATTATGAACCTGAATTTCTTCGCATGAAAACAACTCGAGATCCAATAGACTTAAGTGAAACTGTACCTACACCGAACTATGCTTATAATGATACTTTACAGTTACAAGAAATGGTTACAGAACTCAACAAATGTGGCAGATCTAGTCCTGGCCCAGACACCATTCCATATGAATTTTTAAAACAGCTTCCACATAGTGCACTCAATTATCTACTTGCTATTTTCAACTACATATGGAGTTCCAAACTATTTCCAGATCAATGGCATTGTGCTATTGTAGTGCCTATACTCAAACCAGGAAAGGACATTTTGATCCCAGATAATTATCATCCCATCGCCTTGACAAATACAATGTGTAAGCTACTGGAGAAAATTGTTAACAAGAGATTACGCTGGTATTTGGAACATATACACTTTTTTAGTGATGCACAAAATGGTTTTCGTCAAGCACGTTCAACAACAGATACTCTGATATGTTTAGAATCAGAAATCCGAGAAGCTTTCCTAAATAATCAGCACCTCATAGCTGTTAGTTTAGACATTGAGAAGGCATATGACATGGTGTGGAAAGACTATCTAATTGAAACACTGATGAAACATAATATTTCAGGAAACATGCTTCACTTCATTTATAATTTCCTTAAAGATCGCCGAATTCAAGTCAGGACAAATGGAACTCTTTCACATGAAGTAACCATTGACAATGGAGTTCCCCAAGGATCAGTCATCAGTGTCACATTATTCCTCGTTGCAATAAATGGCATTGTCTCCAACATTCACCTACCAGTAAAGGCTTGCCTTTTTGCCGATGATTTGACTATACTAAGTGCAGGAAGAAATAAATTAACTTCTCAACAGTTACTTCAAGAATCAATTGATAATATCCAAAAATGGGCTAAAGTTACAGGGTTCAAGTTTTTCAAAACTAAAACCAAATGCATACTCTTCTCCAAATGTAAACATACTGTACAAGACCCTGAGCTGTACATGGACAATCACAAAATTGAAACAGTAACAACTATGAAAATCTTAGGAGTTTTATTTGACACTACGTTAAGTTGGATACCTCACCTGAAAAACCTTAAAGATGACTGCTTGCGAAGGCTGAACATAATGAAGATCCTGGCAGCAAAGAACTGGGGGGCAGACTACCAAGTGCTAATGAACATGTACAAAGCCATTATAAGGGCTAAATTAGACTATGGCAGCATTGTATACAATTCCGCAAGAATGTCTTCACTCAAAATCCTTGATTCCATCCAGTCCTCAGCTCTTCGAATTGCTCTAGGAGCCTTCCGTACCAGTCCAGTAGCCAGCATTCAAATAGAAGCAAATGAACCACCACTCACAATTAGACGTAGACAACTAAGTTTGACTTACGCGCTCAAGGTAGCAACTATGAGTGAATCAAGAATTAAGTTGTATGCTTTTCCTAACAAGCATCAAGGTACACTCATTAAATCAGGATCACAACCACAGCCTTTCAATGTCAGAATAGCCAAGTTTCTTGAAGAACTAAATTTAAATATCCCTCCAATACTCCTCGCAGACAACTCTCTTAATGTCCCACCATGGACTATTACCCTTCCAAAAATTAACTTTGAAATAAATTACAGTGTCAAAGATGAAACTGACAGATCTCACTACCATCAATTATTTCTTGAAATTTCTAATAAATACCCAAGGCACACTGCAATCTATACTGATGGATCAAAATGTGAGGAAAGAAATGGATGTGGGATTATATATCCCGAACGTACCATGCTATACCGATTGCCTGACTACTATACAGTATTCTCTAATGAGCTGTACGCAATAAAGCAGGCTATGCTATATATTTTGAAAACCAGCACCTGTAATAACACCATCATTTTTTCTGATTCAAAAAGTGCATTAAACGGAACAGAAAGTCCATCATCGAAACACATCCTTGTACAAGAAATACAACTGTTGTTTAACATCATCATGAAAGAAGGCAAACAAGTCATCTTTGTGTGGATACCCTCTCATAGAGGTATTCAAGGCAATGAATCTGCTGATCAAGCAGCTAAAGACGCTACTTACCTCCCGCTAGGCGATCTAACAATAGCTATCCCTCACACTGACATTATTGCCTATGCTAAAACAAAATTATACCAACAGTGGAAGATAAAATGGCTTCAAACTTCGAACAGCAAACTCCATGAAGTAACAACGGAATCTACAGTACAACACTATCTTCACAACCTTCACAGGCAAGATCAAGTCCTAATAACTAGAATACGGATTGGCCACTCCAAGATAAGTCACAGCTACCTCCTTGAGAAGAAACTGCCTCCCATCTGTACAACATGCAATAGTGTGTTGACTGTGAAGCACATCATAACAGACTGTTCACTGTATGACAAATGGCGCCAGTACCACGGTATACCTAAGGATATTAAGGGGACACACTCATCTCCTTCACTGTGCAAACAAATTATCAAGTTTTTCAAAGACACTGGCCTGTATTCAAAAATTTAACTGTTCAGTTTAAAATACCACTTTTATATTTTTTTCCATTCTTCACCCTACTGTAATTTAATGTAAATTCTACAGTTAGAAGTCACGATAAGACCTTAGGGTTAAAGTGACTCTAAATTATCTTAATAAAAAAAAAAACAAAAAAAAAAACAATCAGTGATGTGGGAAGTTCCGAGAAACAGAAGAGCAGTGCTATGACGAAACTACCTAAAATCTGGTAGAACAGTGAATTACTAATAATACAAAGAAACCCTTGTATTCTCTGTTTTCTCACATGGCTGAGGGACCTGGAGTGTAAAGGCTTCAGACATAAAACACATCCATGACTTTGAAACGTGGTGGTGGCGTAGAATGCTACGTGTGCCTTCGATCGCAAGAAGAACCAATGTGTCCATTCTTCAGGAGCTGAAGGTTTTAAAACGTGTTTCTTCTCGCATGTGAAATAATAGTGCATATTGAGAGACGGCCTGGAGAAAATCTAGAGAAGTTAATCATGGACGGGAGAGCACTAGAGGATTCCTACTGGTCCAGGATGACGACGCTTCATTAATGTGTTTCTCGTCTCTCCAGTTAGAACATCAGTCATCCTGTATACTCAGCTTATTTTCTGCAAATGATGCCAGCACCAAATTCCTTCTAGTCACATCTCGCTGCAGTATATCACACCTAAACAAGTGTCTGTTTAGTCATAGCTAAAAGATATGTCATTTCACTTTCACACTCAAGATCTTCTGTCAATATTTATTCAAAATCCTTGACCCGTTTTACTTGTTGATTTCTTTCCTACCTTTTGGTGACATGTTGATGTTTTACTCTGTGATGTTATAATTTCGTGTGTTTGAATTTGCTGCCAGCTCAGGCAAATTTAATATTCTAGATAATTCTTCCTCTAACTTCTCTTTGTGAGGTGAATCTTGCAAAGGACAATTCTGGCGAGAGCAAGCAGCCTTGTCTCACTCTTTTTCCAAGCCTAAAACAGCATTTTGATGTTTGCTTACATCAAAAATAGGCTGATTGTTTGCTGGCAGCAACCTATTTCCTCCAGGAGAGGAAAGAACTTTTGCCAGATAAATATTCCTATAATCTTTAGGTTAAGGCCCGGTTGCATCAAGGAAGGTTAACTTGTGCTTGCGAGTCAGTTATTTTGGGAGAGGGTTCATTAACATGATATTAACCCTCGCTGGAAGTAACTACCGTACCAATCAAGGAGGCTGAGGCACACAACTTGTGCACTTCCATGGTAACCTGAACAACTCTTTCCTAATACACCTGATAGTTGCCGTGCGTGGCTGTGAGACCCCACTGTCGGCAGTCCTAAAGATGGTTTCCCATTTTCACATCAGGAAAATGTCGGGGTTGTACCTTACGGTCGCTTTCTTTCCACTCCTAGGCCTTTCCTATCCAATCATCGCCATAAGACCTATCTATGTCGGTGGGATGTAAAAAAATAAAAATAAAGAAGCATTAAGTTATTGGGTTAGTCACTGAGTATCAAAGCACTATAGAATGTAAGAAGATGTAAAAAGTCACAGATGTAAAGAAATTACAAGGGAGTTTAAAAACATTGCCCACGAGACAGTGCAAACTATCAAGCAATTTAAACGGTAAGACACTTTAGATACCATTCTGCTGACTGTAGCTGTCTCCACTGTTACATGGAACGATCCTGTGTGTAAAATACCTGCAGTATAGGAGGAGTATTCACTTCTTCAGAAATCATTACTTGGATAGATTTTGAAAATACTTTCCCCTTATAAGTCTATTTCTGTTAGGAACACCATTTAAAACATCTAGTCGGGCTGAGTGGCTCAGACAGTTGACCCCAACATGCCAGGTTCAATCCTCGGTCAGTCCGGTGGTATTTGAAGGTGCTCAAATACGTGAGCCTCGTGTCGGTAGATTTACTGGCACGTAAAAGAACTCCTGCGGAATTAAATTCTGGCACCTCAGCATCTCCAAAAACTGTAAAAGTAGTCAGTGGGACGTGAAGCCAATAACATTATTATTATGAAAATATCTAAATAAAACAACTCTGCATTCAACGCACGGTTTACAGTGGCCATTTTGCTTTTAGCCTCGAGTTAACCATTTAATGCATCCGAAAGGAGAGGTTAACTTGACTTCGACCTTAACCTAGAGTTTAAACTAACCCTCCTTGAAGAAACAGAATGAATAGTCAAATTCAGAGTTCAGACTGAGTAATACAGGGTTAAGCTTTAACTCACGTACTGTTAGTAATGCTGCTGCTGTGAGGTCAGGGAAGGGAAGGAGAAAAGAAACAACAACGAATGTCATAATTCACATTTGTTTATCACATCTGGTAGATTGTTGCTGTACACAAACAATGTCAATACAAACTGCTGCCCAGTTAACGGTCACACAACACCGAGGGCTCTGGTCTGTCAGGGGTAGGAAATGGAGGAGCCCGTTCCCATCCGCTTGTTCTCTCCACTCAAAACTGCTCAGGTAAGAAAGTATACATCAGCATCAAAAAGTTTAAACTCACCAGCTCTTCTTATTTATTAGGCAACAACTAGACACAGTTACAAACTGACAAGCTCAAATAACAGAGCTACATTGTTCAAACTACTGCTCGACAGTCTTCTGGAAAATGTCTGTGGTTATGCTTGCAAAAGACATTGCCAGGAGACATAACAACTTGCTGGGTGACTGAGGGAGACCAGGTGTTTATTTCTTACACAGAACTAATGTCAGTTCCAGATGCTTCTGCATTGCAAGACACCTTCCCCTCTCACCATGCAAACAATCCCCATGCTTTGCTCTTGGTGTTCTTTCTCCTCAACAAAAGCATACATACTGATGAAAATGTGACCCACATTTCTCAAATTTTGACTCATCAGTCCGTATCACACATTTCTACTTGTCAGTGGCCCACTGAAATCTCTGAAAGGCCAACAACACAGTTTGTAATGACACTGGTTCTGTTGATTTCAGTGCAGATATCCACAGCTCTTATGCTTGCTGAAGATCATAATGTGTTCAGAGATGTGCCAACTTTCAAAAGTAAAAAATCACGAGATATTTTTGTGGCATATTGTTACAAGATGTTATGACACATCATTGATGACGTAACTTTGACGAATATTCAGCACTTTATACTACTAAATTATATAATTTCTCTTATTAATTAATTAATTAGTCTGCTTCTCTGGTGTTGTAGTAGCTTGATTAGCTCCCACCCCCGGAGGCCGGAGTTCGATTCCCGGCTCTGCCGCAAAATTTGAAAAGGGGTATAACGACCGGAACGGGGTCCACTCAGCATAGGCAGTTCAACGGAGTAGAGGAAGTTGGATTCCCACCTCAGCCATCCTCAAAGTGGTTTTCTGTGGTTTCCCACTTCTTCTCTCTGCAAATGCCACGATGGTACCTATCTTGAGGTCACACCCGCTTCCTTCCCTCTTCCTTGCCTGTCTGTTCCAATCTTCCCATCCACCACACAAGGCCCCTGTTCAGCATAGCAGGTGAGGCCGCCTGGGTGAGATACAGGTCCTCCTCCCCGGTTGTATCCCCCAACATGAAGTCTCATGTTCCAGGACACTGCCCTTGAGGTGGTAGAGGTGGGATTCTCTGCTGAGTCTGAGGGAAAATTGAACCCTGGAGGGTAAACGCATTAAAATAGAAAGAAAGAATTAATTTATAAATACTGGAATATTGCAAGTATTTTATAAATACTAACTAAAATACTGCTCTTCATTGTAACTGCCTTAGGCCTCTTCATAAATTTATGAACTAGATTTATGCTCAAAGCACTGGCCTTGTTGAACAGGTTTTACGGTTTAATTTCTTTCCAGAATTCTTTTTGGGGAAGCTTTCATCTGAATTGAGTTTTTGTCATCATAAATTTGCTAAAAATAGTCTTGCAGTCAGCATTGCTATGTGCAAATGATAAAATTAGAAGAATTACATTAGATTCTGTCGTATTTAACAACACCAGTGTCTCGCCTGTGCCCATTGCACAACAATTCTCTCCAGCTACTGAAAGAACGAGGAAAAGCCTGGGATTATTAAAAATTACAGGAATAGTAAATCTGTTCTCGAAATCGGGAGATAAGTCGCTGCGATCTGGAGAGAGGGAGTCTCCCGCTTAAATAAGGGGAGTTAGCACATCTGGTGATGTGCCTTCGACTTGTCTCCGCTTCAAAGCAGAGTGAATGCAGTAATCTACGGACTGTCTTGTAGACACCATTCCTACAGTGTCTCCCTCTCCTGTAACACTGTACCAAACAGAGGGAAAGTACTACAATACATGATTTCAAAAACAAAAGAAAACAGATACTTTGATGATTTGTGAATGCTTTGGTATAGCATTTATAATAGATGTAACGGAATAATTAAATATCATATTTTAGTGTGTAATAGATGAGAATGGACATGTACCTCCAGCAGTATCAGTTTCAATATTATTTAGAGAATTTCAAAGGCAAGTTTAAAGGTTTTGATGCTAGTGTGTCTGGATAGAGTAGACACATAACAAATGGAGGGGAGAGAGGAGCACTTACCTGAGTACCCGTCCGTGTGAGAAGATGGGGGTAAAATAAACAATCGTAAAACTGCAGGTTTAGCTAGTACGTGTCTGCAGACTAGAGAGTTCAAGAGAGCAGGGAACGGCCTTGCCAAGTGGGATGTATATTGTGCGCTTCAAGAGGGGAACTACAGACAACCAGAGCCCATCTACACTTACTTGTTGTTTAGTTAGATTGTCTTCGAGTCTTACAAGTTACAAAACAAGACCAAGTGACAAGGAACATGATGCTCAGAGTTCTCTACTGTCATATCCAGTCTCAACAAAAGGAAAAGAGAGAGAATTTTTAAAATGATAGCCATCTCAACCAGGGGTTATCGAAAATCAACTCTCAAATGTAGCTGTAAAAATATCTGATTCAATTATTTTTTGCAATAGGTCATGTTTTAAATTTAAATATTTATTTCCACCGATGGAGAGTGGGTTGCCATTCAGCAATGTGGCATACGCTTTGTATGTGATGTTGACAGTTACAGCTGTTTAAATAAACCTGACATGTTCTTATTTTGCTAAATGTAGGGAATTCAACAGCTATCTATTGTACTACTGATAACAAATGGCATCTGATTACTGACTGAGAGGAATTGGTGTCCATCAGCCGCTGCCTCACACCAGTCCACTTTTATAACATTTTGTACAACTAATCATTTTTCTTAAGTTAAAGGAAAGCATGGCATGTAGCAAGATAGTCAAGATAATTAATTCCTTCATAAGATACAGATGAAAATAAAGAATTAAAAAACACTCAATGTTCCCCTTTCAGCTGACTAATGGCCATGTTTTAAATACATTTCATCAAGATATTACAACAATTTGCTGGCATTCATATCCAAAATGAAGACCATTTGGCTGACTGTAGCCATTTGCCATGTTTTTGTTCAGTAATGACCGTAGTTGGTCATTGTTCTGACAGGTAAAATAGTCAGGACCCGTGTAACCTGACTGCAAGAACAGCTGATCGTCAGACATTTACATTTAAACTAGTGCTTCCTTCACTCATGTTGTATTGCTGCCTACTTGCTTTGAGTCTACACAGTTCCCCAATGTTTTCCTCACTTGGCCAGAAGGGTCTATCATTCTCATGCCACAGTTACCCATATTGAGAGGCAAGAAATGGAAACTCGACACTCATGTTCCTCACTCGACAAGAAAGAAAGAAAGAAAGAAAGAAAGTGAAGGACGGAGTTAGAAAGAAAGCAAGGTCATAGTTGGAGAAGAATTAGGCCGATTGTTTGTTTACTAGAAATGATACAAAGAGAACACCAAAACTGTTATCACATACAACTTTTTATATCCTAAGGATACGAGGATGACATTCCAACTGACGAGTGGTATCGCCTCACCACAGGGAAAGTTTTCCTCGCTTTTGTATTGTGTGAGCTGAACTCCTCCTCCTCAAATAAGCTTTTCATTGCAAGACCCCTCCTGTTTTTATTCCCACCTATTCTTTGTTTTACTACATACACACACACACACACTCCCACCGAGCTGTGGCCGCAGTTACTTCATTCTCAAGTGTTTCTATACCATGCCAGCCTCTGGCAAACTGCATTTCAGTTTGAAATAAACTTTCAGCTTATTACTTAAAGTCAAGTACATCCCCAAGAGCCAATGGGACACCGTTGAGAACCAAACCCACAACCTTCTGATATTGCATTGGATGATCTGCCATTTGAGCTAGGTCCTATTCATTCTGATGGAAAGAATTCTTGGGTCTATAGCTCAGATCATTCCCAAGGGGCTGCCAGAGTTCAATCTCTAACGTAACATTCCTCGGCAGATTATTACGAGAGCAATCAATCGTATTCAGTGTTCTCCCCAGAAATTTTTGTCAGCCGGGTGGGGAATAGGGCCTACTACATAAAAATGAAAATGATCATATTTCAGTTGCTTCCCCTCAGGGGAACAGTAATATGAGACAGGTGAACATCATTGCAGAATTGAACTATTTTAGAGTTATCATGACGAACTATGTTTAGAAGTTCTACTGCTTGCTCTGTCGCCATGGAGTGCCATGACACGTCGAATTGTGTGCTCGCAAGTGATTCCGCAGTAATCCAGGAACCGTTTGTGCACACTATGTAATAGTCAAGCAAAACATTTAAACTCCAATGCAACTGTTGCAATATTGAAGATTTATCATTGAATAAACAGTTTTACAGTTTTTAAACAATATGTAACTAGCACATATCCAGGCGGTGCGCACAGTATTAAGGTCTTAGGGAGAACACTGCTATTTATATTGCAAATTTTATGACGATGTAAACACAGGACGTGACTATCCTCCATCAAGTTGTCGTCAGCTGTCAATGTCATCCCTACGTACAAGAGAAATAACACATGGGCTAGGCCTACCTTTACAAACAACATTACAACAAAATATCCCCTCTCATTATAAACAAACTAAGTTACACCAAAAATAAATCCTTCTACATTTTTTAAACGCTACATCTTTAACACACTTATTTACAATATCAGTTTATGTACAATATCGGTGTTTATATACACACTAAATACACATCGGGGTTCTATTGTCCAACAAAACTACGTACGTCTCACTTTGTAATAAAACAGTCTCGGACTTCAACCACAAGTTCTCTACGAGACTCCACACTATACTGTAATAATCTAAACGTTTCTTGGCACAAGTGTAAGTAGAGAATGTCACAAACTAGTTACTTGTCATTTAACTTGGTATATAAATGTCAAACATGGCTTCTGCAGGTAATTTTCCTGTTTAAAAAAATAATGACCATGTTTTCAATAAAACAAAAAAGTTAAATGATGGCTGTTATACATATGTTTGTTTAAAAACAAGAAATTACAAGTTTAATGGGACAGAACGATCACTATCACATCTAACAGATCTCTACATTGTGCAGTCATCTTTGGAAATGCTCAGAGAACATCACACAACACACAGTTTGTAGTTGTTCAATTAAGAAAAGGCTAAAAAAACAACAGATAGGGAATCTGCCACTTGGGCGACAGATCAGTAGTTACATCGGACTATGCTCGAAATGTCTTAGTGATGCACAGCATGAGCTGGTTCCACGTCACCTGTAGCTATCCCTGCAACTTGTAAAAGAACAAGAGAACTTGGAGTTTTGCAGTCGCTGAAAAGTCACGGAACTCTGTTGGTATTCCAGTTTACAAACTTCAACTGATACAGCTTAATTAAGAACTAATATTTGGTTTGATGATCCAACAAGTGAGAACACTCAATCTTAAAATATTTTATGTATTCTTTGGTACATGTTTTGTCTTCTTCACTCATAGCATCTCAAAAATTATTTTATCTAATTAAAATACAGAATAGTGTGGCAAGAAGCAGGTCAGAGCTAGGCTGCAAGGAAAAACATCAACTTGAGGACCTCGTCTCTTAAATTTTATGAGATTGAAAGCTTCAGTATTCTCCAGTTAAATGATAAGGTCCTATTCACCCACGACTTCTACCTCATTCACTACACTGAAGCTATGTCAAACCTCAAGCAACACCAATTAGAAGAATATGCTATGAATCAAATTTTAACATGTGAAATATTTTTTCTAAGGGAGTGGTGGACAGTATTATAGAAAAAGTATGCATTGATTTTAGTGTGTTTTTTAAATGTTCTAGAAAGGACATGGGTTTATCAATTTTTAATTATTGGACAGTAATAATTCTGTATTTTAATTAGATAAGATAATTTTTGAGGTGCTATGGCTGAAAAAATTCTTAAATAAATGACAAATCATGTACCAAAGATTGCATAAAATATTTTAAGATTGAGTGTTCTCACTTGGGTGGATCATTAAACCAAATATTACTCTGTTGGTGATCGAATCTCAACTTCATTCTGGACCTGAGGGCTGGTTTGAGCTGACTGTGAGATAGCAGCACCGGATTTGCTGCGCTGACCACACGTCATCTCGAGATCTCGAGCCCATCACAGCTGTTATTATATCGTGACCTTTCCTGAGTGAGACACATTAGTCACAGAATCGTAAGGTGCCTATGGTGGGTTTTTTTCTGAAAACTTCCTTCTTAGGTAATTCAGATCAGTTAGCATGATAAATACCAAAATAAAAGCTGAAGATATTTGAGAATGTTTCACTCAAAAGTTTAGTTGTATAACATGGAAAGTTTATCACAGATAAGTTGAACCATAAGACTGCATCAATATTTGATAATATTCACAATATATTATGATGTTCATTGGATTGAGATGTACACACACTTCATTGTTTTTATTTCAAGCTTGTTATGAAAAACGTGTATTGATTAACTTCAAGTTAATGTTTCAACAATGTGGTGAAAGTACATTGTTGTGATTCATAATTGAATGCTATTTTCGAAATAATTTGTTCTTCTGATGTTTATCACCTGCAGTAGCAAATATTTCATGTCAAAAGTGAAACAGTATACGGAAAACTATCATTTTATAATGTACTGCTCTGGCAAAGTTGTATTTTAATATTTTGTTTTACCCTCGTGTTCTTAGCCGTTGATATTAGTAATTCTCTTGATATATGTGCTGAGAGCTACTAGGCGAACCCTATTTTTATATTATGACTTATGCCAGAATGCACGTGTAGCATAAAACGAAACAGATTCTTACCCTCTAGTTCGTTCCATGATACATTTTTTCTTGAACAAGCAGAAATTATTATTATTATTATTATTAGTGTATTATTATTATTATTATTATTATTATTATTATTATTATTATTATTATTATTATTATTATTATTCATCAAGATTATGTAGACTGTGGTTAACGTTGCTTCAGTTGCGAACTTTCATCTTGTTTACTGCAGCTTCTGTGAAACCAGGGAAGTCCAGCGACCCTTCTCCATTCATATTTTTCTTTCACCCAAGGTCGTTCCACTGGCCCTGCAGTTCTATACTGTAGTTCCAATGTTTTTCTTACCCCATTGCAACATGAAATACCTTTTCACAATGGTACTGTACCTTATCTTATCCTACCAATGCTGTCGCAGGCATCTGGACTGAGTTCTTTTGAAATACAGTAGCAAAGTACAGTATACAGTAATCAGTTGTGTTAAAAGTACCGTGGAAAGTGCGTGCTCCTTGAATGATGTCAACTAAACGAAAACGTGTTGTTGTAAGCATAAAAAAAATCGAAGCATTGGGACAAGTGGAAAATGGTGCGATATTGCAAAATGTTGCTGCAGATTATGGAGTTGGTGTGTCAACAGTGGCAGATTGGATAAAGACAAAATCTAAATTAACTGAGCATTCCTCCAAGATACCAAACAGGAGGGTGGGTATGAAGAGGTACACGAAGCGGTCTGCACAACAACGTGTAAAAGGAATACCATTATCTGGTCCTATAATTCAAGAGAAAGTTAAATTATTGGCTATAAAGTTAGGGGATGATGGAAAGAACTTCAAGGCTAGTTCAGGATGGCTAGATAGATTTAAAAGTAGAAATGGCATACATCAGTTACATCTTTATAAAACAAAATTTGAAGAGATCAGTGAAGGATTGACCAAAGGTGAGGTATATAATGCTGACGAAACAGGGTTAAATTTTAAAATGTTGCCAAAAACATCAATAAAAGAACAATCTGCACCAGGTCACAAAAGAATAAGGAGAGGATTACAATGGCTTCAGGCACTCATAGGTTGCCACTAATGTGAAAAACCCTAGAGTTCTTAAAAATATTGCCGCCACTGCCTTACCAGTTTATTATAGAGCTCAAAAAGGGCCTGGATGTCGTTGCAACTTTTGGAAGAATGATTCTTGCAAAAGTTTGTACCAAGCGTTCAATAATTTTTTAAGTCTAAGGGATTGCCCAGAAAAACAGTTTTTTTTGATTGACAATGCCCCAACACACCCAGGGAATTTGGAAAGTGATGATGTTCTGTTCCTGCCCCCTAATGTGATGAGCTTAGTTTAACCCATGGACCAGAGAGTTCTGGAAGCAATCAAACGCCATTATCGTGCGTTCCTGCTACGATCTATTCTGAGTGATTTATTGGTGTGCCCAATCCTGGAAAAATATTACATCAGTGACTCTTTGTAATTCCTGGAACAAACTATATGAAGGGATTATTTTTTTGGAAGATGAGGAAAATGATGACAACCTGCAAGAGATGGTGAAACAAATTCCAGGATGTGAGAATGTGCAAGGTGAATAGCTGGCCATACACGGAAAGGAATTGTGACAGACGAGGCCTTTTGTGACGCGTTCCGACAGGCTAGGACTGGTCGTTAGTGAGGGAGATCAGTTCGAGGCGTTATCTGCTACAGGCGAGACCTGTTGGCAGCGCCTCAACGGAAAGACCTCGCCTCACAGATCAAGCCTCTTGTAAGGAAAGCATGGAGTGGACAAAAGCACTGTTAGAGAAATTTATTGAAATGTATAAAGAGCGGCCATGTCTCTGACAATTAAAACATGAGGTATCGCAATCAGCATTCTTCAGTATCCTCCTTCCCTCCTTCTTCAGCTTAGAAGCTACAATATCCACAGTAATCTAAATACGCTTTCAACTAGACTGTTCTCCAGTAATAGCTACGCAAAACAAGTCATTTTATACTAGTGCCAATACGTCACACTGACACAGATAGGTCTTATGGCGACGATGGGATAGGGAAGGGCTAGGAGTTGGAAGGAAGCGGCCGTGGCCTTAATTAAGGTACAGCCCCAGCATTTTCCTGGTGTGAAAATAGGAAACCACGGAAAACCATCTTCAGGGCTGCTGACAGTGGGATTCGAACCCACTAATTCCTGGATGCAAGCTCATAGCCGCATGCCTCTAACCGCACGGCCAACTCACCCAGTTATTTGCGAACGGACTACAGCGATTATATGCTGTTAGATAAGCATGTACCGGGCGAGTTGGCCGTGTGGTCAGGGACACGCGGCTGTGAGCTTGCAACCGAGAGATAGTAGGTTCGGATCCCACTGTCGGCAGCCCTGAAGATGGTTTTCCGTGGTTTCCCCATTTTCACACCAGGCAAATGCTGGGGTTGTACCTTAATTAAGGGCACGGCCGCTTCCTTCCTGCTCCTAGGCCTTTCCTGTCCCATCGTCGCCATAAGACCTATCTGTGCCGGTGCAACGTAAAGCCCTTAGCATTCGCAAATAATTCTTGTAATCGTCCGGTTCATTTTCTCTCAGGTGTTGTATCAGACTCATGTGACTAAAGCTGTCTCGCTCTCCTATGCATGATTTCATCCACTTCAATCGATTTTTCTGTTTGCATGATATAACATATAACAAAATGCACATTCCAACACCTGCAACAGCATTTTCTTTTTTCTTCTGGACAATGTCTGCTTCGATGTCCATCGCACAGTTCTAAGTATGGCAGATCCGACTGGCAAGGATTTCAAACTAGTTTGAAAGGCCAGTGGATGAGGCTTGCCAAGAACCAAGGGATCATTCCATTAACGGGAGGGTCTGGAATGTTGACAGATTATGTTGCACAACACGACAGGCTTGGTGTCACAGTTGATGGCGAGCAGAAGGCCGGGTCTCTGAAGGTCACGCCTGGCAGGCAGTCTGTCGGATCTGGTCCCAAAGGCGAGGCCTGCGAAAATATTATGTCCGTGTATGGCCAGCTAATGAGTGGTTACAATCAGATGATGCTGAACTCAGTTTAACAGCTCAAGAAATAGTGGATTCCATGTTACTGCCAAGGGTTGAAGCAGACGACTCCGACCTTGACAATAGCAGTTCTAAGAATCGAATTACATCAGATGATGGTAAGACTGATTTTGAATTATTAAAATACAGTACCACATGCTTTAATTAAAGTACTGTAATAAAATTACTGCATACAGTATTCAGTTCAGTAGTAACAAAAGAAAATGTTTCATTGTTTCAGATCGCTTCGCGCTTTTTTGAACAAAGCAACAAATCTACACCGGCTGATGTATTGATTAAACGGTGGCGCAACAGCGCTGCACCAAGAAAATTCAGAAGAAAATTACTGATTTTATACAATGAGTGACATTATGTAAACATTTTAATGTTAATATACAGTATGCACCTTTGCTTATCAGAGTTTATGAATTTTTATTTCAGCATTTAACTTTCAGAAATATTTGCCATGTGTCATCCAAAAAAAATGCGTCAACCAAAGTGGTTCCGCCCTCTTTATTTAAGATAAATGGGGTTCTACTGTTATTAGTTTGGGAAACTTTCTGTCAACAGCAAGCAGGCCTCAGACAAGTGATAGCTTGTGACAGTCCCTACGAAAGCTCCTAAATAAAGTGTCCTACAAGTTCAGTTGAGGGACTCCACGGATACAGACATGGAGGATGCCGAGAATGGTGGAAGCTCGCAGCGCTGCCGGAAGTAGCTGTTGTTCTTGGAGTGATGGCCGGGCGAGCCGGAATTGGCCAGTGGGATCTCCTCTATCCTCTCCAGGTCGTGTGCGGCTCCAGCCGAGTTCTGTTTGTTGAGGCGGCTTGTAGAGGAGGTCCTAGACGTGGACGATGCCGTGTCCAGCGTCATGGTCGACAGGGACGTCATGGGTAGAACGTGAACAGGGTCGTCTCCTCGGTCCAGACTGAACTGCCTCTTGAGGAACCTGTTGGGTGTCGCTGCTGTGCCCGTGTGGTGAGACTTGACGTGCAGATGGTTTAAATGCTGTTCGCTTGGAGATAAACAGCGGTAGTGATTGTACGGTGTGCTAAGATCGTCCTCGTCGATGTGCCCCACTGCCCTCCTGTGCTTGCTCTCTCTGTTGCCGAAGTTACTCGAGCGGAAGTTATTGAGAGAAGTGGTGGACGAGACTCCGAGAAGCGCAGCCGCGACCTCCGTGGCGGACACTGGGGTCCCCAGCGCCGCTGCCATCTGGTGGTCGGTAGATATGCTCTTGACCACGGACGATTGATGATCGGCAGTGGACATCTTGGAATCTTCGTTTGAAGAGGTTTCCTGTTTCTCTGCATGCACGGCTGCTCTCACCTTCATGCTCTTGAGGTCGAAGGGAAGGTGCGAAATGCTCATGCTCTTGATGGACGCCGGAGCGGAGTGTTGCTGAGTGCCGTGTTGATTACCGCCGTTCAGATTAGTGTTGCTCATGCTCCCCTTGCAGGACACCGTGGAGGAGAAGTTCGGAGGGGTTAGCCCCCCAGAGGTTGTGGACATGGCAAACGACACGTCCCCAGAGCTGTTGTCTTCTGAACGCGCACGCGGCATCTCCAGGGCCTCCGTGGTCTGTGACACTCCCGACCGACTACACAGGATGAGACGCTCGTCCAGGCTGTGAACACACACATCCACTTCACATTATAAACATTCATCATTATTATTACATTATGGTTCAAAGACACACAAAGTACAGGCAATACAATCAAACTCTTCTTCTAGACATTACCTTGTCTATGTAAGTTAAATAATAATGTTTTTATGTCCCATTTTTTTATTATTACTTTTTTTTTTTAAATTTTTGGAGATGCCAAGGTGCCAGAATTTTGTCCTGCAGGAGTTCTTTTACTGACATGAGGCTGATGTATTTGAGCACCCTCAATACCACTGGACTGAGCCAGGATCGAACCTGCCAGCACCTCAACCGTCTGAGCCACTGAGCCTGGCTCTACATAAGTTTCTCTTAAATTGAGAGTAATGTAAACCAAAGAGACACTGCAGTCTAGATGCTGAAATACACATCGCCTCAGACATGACAACTATTACAAGGCAACTACTTAACAGAAAATCTAAGTTCCCTACCAACAGAGCATTTCAAAAATTAGATGCACGGCTTTTTAGGTGTTTGCTATATAAAAACACTTAGACTTTTCATCAAGAATTGCTAGGCAGGCAATAATTCGCTGTGTTTGGAGGTATCAGATTATGCCTCTACCAATGGGCTTGTGATACAACCAGCGCCTGACATATCCCATTCTGATGAGTCCAGTGGGTTCAGATCCCACTGGTGTCTGTTCTCTTCAACATATACTGCATGTATGTAACACAACTTAATAAGTTGAAAGTCTATTTCGATTACAATGTGGTCATGAAATTTGAATATTTGTGGTGTCAGACCCTATAGGCTTGTTGCCATAACGATCATGGTTCATTGATGTATTTTGTGCCTGTGCAGGTATCTGGGACCAAGTGCAGCCTATCCATTTTCCTCAAGAATTTTTTCTATTCTGCTAACTGTGTTGTATGGTGCATCATCAGGGTGCACACTACTGTGTTCTTTAAGGGACTTCAAAACAAAACTCTAAACATTCGTCCACCACAGGAATGCTCTTTGTGTTTGAAGCCGATGAGGGATTGGTCGTTCCCAACATGTATGGGTACATTTCTGAGTGTAAAGAGATGCCTCCTCAATTACAGACATGCACATACTATGAATGTTGGAATACTTGCAAACAAATCGCAGAAGACGTAGTGCAAGTGTATCAAAGATACTTCTGGATTGTTTGAAATGGACCCCACTTCAGGCTGGCCAGCAATTTACAACTACTTCATGAATGAGGAAGTAATTATATTTAGAGATATGAGTATTGTGTCGAGATAGACACCAAAAATACAATTATAACTTTGCATGTTTTTCTGAATAACATTAGTTAAATAGTGATAACCTTTTATCTTTCATTTTATTACTATTTTCTTTTTTTTGGCCACTTCAGCCTCCTGCATGATTAAAACTTATCAGTACAGATGCAAAGTGAAATTATCTTTTCTGAACATATACCGTAATTTACTGAACTGTATTGCTAAATTCAGCAAAGACATAAAATATAAGGGGAATGCTTGTTTCTCTCTGTGAATTCAAGAAAGAATCTCAATACGAGACATTTTTCCATTCAGTTTCGTTTCCAAACTCATCGACTGAAGTGTTCCAAATGACGCAGGTCTTCCACATTCACACTCACGTCTCAGTGATTATCGACGACTGCAGCGGGCGGTGAGAAGTGAGGGGCACCGTGGGAAAGCTCCTAACTCGTGTGGTGGCAACTGCAACTCTCAGTGGCTGTTTCCCCTACCGCCATTAACGTACCTTTCTTTCTTTTCAGCAGGTAACCAAAGACATTTGCAGAAAGCTTGGTCTCCCACGTACATCACCCCTCAAACTGAGGATAGCTGATCGTGCTCAACAGCCGACTGGAAACTTTCAATGCAACATTTCTCTAATGTGCGAGTTTTCGAAGAAAGACGTCAACTTGCACGACATTTGTTGAGCAGTAGAAAAGTGGCAAGTAATTTATATTGCACCATGGAACAATAGTTGAATGAAGAGGCTATCATGATCAGGGAGAAAGGAGGGCATTCGATGAAGTAGGAGAATTCAGCAAACAACAGCGACGTACAAGAGGAAGACATCACCACAGGGAGCTTACAGCCATGTAAGAACCCATAATTGGTGACGATGCATTGAGAAGACATCATTATACTCACCAGCAAGTGAATTGTTATGATGATGTCCAGAAACATGTTGCACTAAAATCGGAAACGTCTACTTTCAAGTGACACAGTTACAGACTACATCTGTCCAAATACTATTATTATTATTATATTGATAAGCTATTAAATATGACCATCTCCTAAAACAACGTCTGCAGAACCGCAGTCACTTGGCGAGGATTTGATTCACCATGTTGGTGGAAGGTATCCCGGGGTATCTGGTTCCAGATGCACAACAGCAGGGCCTCCAGTTGGCATACCCTGCCGAGTGGTGAACCCACTTCTCCAAGTTGAACCAGAAATGCCCAACGGTGTTCATATTGGGGCTATTTAGGGCAATGGCATTAAGGTAAATTCACTAACATGTTCCTTCACAATCCTGGTACTGTGGCATGGCGCATTGTCCTGGTGGAAGGGAACACTGTTGACATGAATAGACGGCTAATAACATCCAGATACGTGTTAGACATTCATGTACCGTATTAATGGGCCCAACTCTGCAGCCACGTACCATAACCTCCGCTGGAATTCACTGTGCACATGCACAACACTCAGCCGTCGACGTGATGAACCAGGCAAACTTTTTCCAGTGCTACGCAGTCCAGTGTTGACGATTTTGTACGCATTCATGTGCTGCAGTGTTCGATGTACTGCGAAACATTGGTCTGTACATGTCGGTAACAGCCTCCGTTGGCTTCTGGCGTCAATGAACCTGGCTGTCTAGCGGCCCCAGGCTTGATTCCTGGTCAGGTCGGAGATTTTAACCTTAAACTGTTAATTCTCCTGGCTTTGGGAGTGTCCCCAACATTCCCACAACTCACACACTGCCTTACCACATGGCATTAGCACTGTTTCACAGTGTCTATGATGCCAGAGACTGGCACGCCACATGTTCCTCTCTCTGCTCCAGGTGCAGCTCACCTGCAACTTTCACTAGCACATCGCATCACCTGTTTGATTCAGTTGAAAAACCCATTTATTACATGAGGCAGTAATACATAGAGATGAATTAACCCAACCACATCACTCATTCAAGTACTGTAACTGCATATCGAGAAGAATATTTATGAAAATACGCCCTTAATCTTAGTCCCATGACTAATGTGTCCATTGATGTGTGTTGTTTACCCTAAGCTGACAAGAGATTACACAAGTGTAACTTACCCGTGGCTCTCCCTGGCAGCAGGGAATCAAAAGAAAGGACAGTTTTTAGAAAAGATATGTCATCAACATGTTAGTACAATTACAGGCAACAATAACTACTCTAAATGAACAATTATTCTGAAATACACAGTGATCTGAGTTATTATTGTGTTGTCTGTGTGCACTTCCACAGTGGGAACGTGGATCAGTACATTCTCCTGTCATCTCTCACCTCTCAACTTACTTTACTGAAATGTCCACTCTGAACTACTACTACTACTAAAATGTTTTCATTCGTCCCCTGAAGGGGGAGGCGGGCCTCTTAGACGGTAGGCTGGAATATTTGTTACGGTGAAGGAGATGCTCGGAGAAGGCGGCCGTGGCCTATGCTAGGAACTGTCCCGGCATTTGCCTTAGTGCAGGAGAATGGAAAACCATTCTCAGGACAGCCGTGAGGTCTAGCCCTGTCCCGTCTCACGGTAGAGCTGTGGCTACCCCTCCTCTGCTCGGTTGGACGGTCACAGTGCAGAGCTGTTGGTGGGCCGAGACCCACTCATTAACTTGTACAATGTGTTCTATGAGGCAAGGCTGCAGTGAAACAAAGCTGGTGCGTGGAATACAAGTGGATCTCGGTGACATCAGCACACAGGAGCAATTACAACTATACACTACTACATTTTGTCAAAAGTATGGAGAGAAATACAACTTCAAGAACAACAATTTGCTTTCACAAGTGCACTATACTTTCCCTTTGTGGCAAAATATGCACAAATATTGGCAGCATCCACAAGAAGCAATGCGGTTTGAAATTAAAACCTGACTGAAGTATTTGGAGATTATGAGTATGGACAGACTTGCTGAGGATGTCAAAGTGACCTCATGGAAGACTTTAATGCAACGTGGTACACGACAGAAATGGATGGAAGAAATAATCGAACCTTTCAGATACGGTAAGAGGAATGAAGAGGGGGGAAATCTGGTGAACTTTTGTGTGAAAATTGGATTGTGTGTGGGCAATACATGGTTTAGATAGAATGCACAAAATGGAAGGGAAAACAGAAGGGCAAAGACAGTAACTGATTACTGTTTGATGGAAAGAGCAAATTGTTACATATAAACAGCCTTGCCAGGAGTAGCCTTCGATGGAGGCCATAGAGTAGTGGTAGCAAAAATAGTCAAAATTAAATAAATAGGACATAAGAAAATAAAAGTATGGAAATTAAATGATATGCAAGTACTGCAAAAGAAGAATTTCAGTATAAATTGAAACAATACGTACCCAGAACTGAGGTGGAGAATGTGGAACTGGAACAGAACATGTTCATGAAGGCATTTGAAAGATGAAAGATAAAGGGACCCCATGGTAGAATTAGCGGGTAAAGAAAGTAGTAATGAAATGAAATGGCGTGTGGATTTTAGTGCCGGGAGTGTCTGAGGACAAGTTCGGCTCGCCAGATGCCTCCGTGCCAACGAAATTAACCAATTAAGGTTAAAATTCCTGACCCTGCTGGGAATCGAATCTGGGACCCCTGTAACCAAAGGCTAGCACGCTAATGATTTAGCCAAGGAGCCGGGCAAGAAAGGAGTGAAATATAAGAAGAAGGAATGGCAATTATGGAATAAAGATAAAATGGAAGAAAGTGGAAGGAAATGAAAAGAAGGTGCAAGAAAGTAGTAGAGGTGGTAAGAAGGAAGAGTCTACACAAAGATGGTGACATAATAACATAACCAGATGAGATAAAGAAAAGTTGGAAGGATTAAATTGACGAACTCCTGAATGTGAGAAGGCAGAGTCTGAAATTACAATGGAAGATATGGAAACTGCTCTCAAACAAATGAAAGTAGGAAAAGCAGTAGGATTGGATGAATTTCATTTTGACTATTTTTCCTGCTTTAATTGATATGTATTTGGAAAGAAAAATCAGTGCCATATGACTGTAATAAAGGAATAGCAATACTGTACGGTACCTATATTTAAGAACGGGCACAAGAAGATATGTGATAATGATACTCATATCTCAGGTAGGAAAAATATATGAAAGGTAGTAGAAAAGAGTGGAAGGTGGAAGGACAGTTACAAGAAAAGAAACATGGCTTTTGAAATGGAAGATCAATAATAAACCCTGGTTGAGAACATTGGGAATACAGTGATGTAGTGCACCCAGAGCAACAAGCAGTGTCAAGACAGGAATGAAACTGTTGTGGATAGGGAGATGAGGCCAGTGGAATTAACAAGTAGGATTAAGAAAGACAAGAAATGAGAACATCATGTGGATTGGAATGCAGTTAAGGAGGAGCTGGGATGAGTTGTTCTTCTCTGACCTGAATGTGAGAGCTGTGATTGTTTTGAAATGACGGGTGCGAGTGCACAAAATGTAGAGTAACAAACCTCTCTGAAATCTTCTCGGTCACCACAATTCTCTCAGTGTAGACGTGCCTGCTCTAGTGTAGTACCGGCCGAAGACCCTACAAGGGCACAGTAAACATCAGTCACTCTCCACACCCTTTCTCTCTCCATAATGAATCTTTGTGTGTGAAAGACGGGACGTAGTCATTGTTTATGTGGTGTAATGCGCCCGTAATATTATGAGCGAGACATTATAACTATGCAATACACGCGATGTCAAACTCCATGGGCATCTCTGCAGTAGATAAAAAGTTTTATAATGATAAGCTGTTGATTCATTCATGAGTTATTACAACAACTATGATACTGTGCTTTATCAGCTGCAGGATGTCCACATGTCCAGCGTGCAAGCTAGCATCAGGGACGACTACCTTATGTCGGTCGCCAGCAGAGAGCGCAATCTAATAATAATAATAATAATAATAATAATGTTATTTGTTTTACGTCCTACTAACTACTCTTTTACGGTTTTCGGAGACGCTGAGGTGCCAGAATTTAGTCCCGCAGGAGTTCTTTTACGTGCCAGTAAATCTACCGACACGGGGCTGTCGTATTTGAGCACCTTCAAATACCACTGGACTGAGCCAGGATCGAACCTGCCAAGTTGGGGTCAGAAGGCCAGCGCCTTAACCGTCTGAGCCACTCAGCCCGGCAGAGCGCAATCTTACAAGTAACTATTCTCATTTTGGTTCCGTATTGAAAATGACCTATGTCTCAAATATTATTACAATATTATAAGTCCACCTGTCATGTACCATTGACTTTTATGTATTATGTATAAAAATTTTGACCATATGAAATAGTGGATCATATTGTATTGTATTGAACAGGTGGACTTATAATATTGTAATAATATTTGGGACAGAGTGCAATCTTGCCAAATCCGAGATTATAAGGGTGTTATCCACATTAGAAACGGAAGATGAATATTCTGATTTTAGTGATTTAGACCGTAATGACAGTAATTTTAATGAAAGTGCATATGTTGACCAATGAAAAGCCGAACTTATCCTCCAATTTTTCAATGGCAGGGTAATGTGTTGCTACTCTAGGACTGTTACAGAATGAACCAAAGGCTTAGGATATTTTTCAGTTATTAGTTTTATCAGTTCTTATGCAAGAAATAGGAAATTAAACAAAGAAATGTTTTGGAGAACACACTGTGAGTTCAAGTGCAAGAGTGGAAAAGCACTGCTCCAAACACTTCCAAAGGAGACATGCATTTTGAAACATATAGGCTACCTGCATTTTCAGAATAATCAGTTTTGGACAACTCTCGATTACCTGGTCCAAACTAGTTTTGATTAAGTGATTCTGTACCAAGATGCATAAGAATTTTTAATGCATTTTCAGTGTTTATCTTAAATTTAAAGAAATTACTGTAAAATTTAGATATATTATTGCTGAAATTGGGCATCCCTGAAGTTATTGTGTTGTATTTGAGAGTAGACAGGTACGAAACATTTTGTGCTGAGTTATTTATTGCTCTTTGATTATTATTTTGATATTTGTCTAATTCTTGGCCCACCTTGAATTTACTAGACATAGTGTAGTTATCAACTTAGGACTTTCCGTAGTCAGTGTAATAATTTAAAACAAGAAATCAAGATCCTGCCTTGTTTTCTCATGTTATTTTTAATGTTTATGTATCCATGTCACGGCGTTTTACAAAAGAGACTTTATCTCAGCAATGAAAAGGTTAAGCATCCTCCATCCAGCAGAGCCCTTTGGACTGATCGTTCAGCCTGAAGCCATATAACAGACTAAAGTTCTCAGTTTCAAATTAAGCTATTACAGTAACATTATTATCGATCAGTGACATACCACGAGCACTTCACTCATCTTCCTGTCACATGAATAATATTTATAAAACTGCAAACAGTTTGAATTTTTAAAATTGTATTGAATATTTACTGTTGTCTATTTTAAATTGTTTGTCTTTTGTCCATGAAACACGTCTTTCAACGTCTATAACCATGACTGAATGCTCTTTGCTGCGGCTTTTCTCTCTTATCAATGTAATGATGGCAGAGACAATGTTCATGTTTTGAATTAAAATTTTGCTTGCAATCCCAAAAGAGAGGACATTTTCCAAAATTTCTAGCAATGTGCCTAGAAGCTTTTCTTGCCCAGGGTCATCTCAAATGACCGATACATGTACTCACTCTAAAGGCGGAGGCTGGGGCAGCTCCTTGTTGAAACCTGCCTTCCCCAGAAGCCAGAAGGTGGGCATCTTCCCCTTACCCTTGACCTCCGTCTCTCCCCGGAACTCGAGATGGTAACCTCCCACGGCGTCCAGCTGGTCCTTGGTGGCCTGGGACAGGTGGATACGCCACGCAGATCCTGCAAGTAACATCGCAAGTGTCAGCACCACCGCTCTTCAGTCATGAGCAGGTGCTAAAAGACTAGCAACATTTCCTGTGTTGGTGATGGTGATTGCTGTACCACCTCTATTAGCAGAGAAAGGGACAGGTTCAGCTACGAGACCCTTGGTTGCCACAACAGACAGGAGATGCTGTCATCAGGGGCTGACAAGAACAGAGTTCAACAACGATAGGGCTTGTCTGTTTCCACAGTGACCTTCCGTTCATTCATCTTGAGATGGTGTCTGTTCTGGATAGGTTAAGAAAATGACTGCACAATTAAGTTGGCTTTTCATAAGGGTATACTGTAGCTTGAAATCTCAAGTCATCCAAGGGATAGTTTTGATTTTGATACATCAATCTGTTTCAAACTTCTGGGGGATTTTATAGAGGTATGTCCCAAACTTGTGCAATTAATGCAGCTTTCTTGGGTTTTTTTTTTCTGTGGCCTACTCGTACGAGTCACATGAAGTGATGTTCATCATCACTCGTTTAAAGCTGTTGTTCCTTTGTTAAGGGACCATGTTCTGGAAGCATTTGGAGGTACAGTTGTACTCTCGAGAGTGCTAAGCATGCGTAACTGCTGTGGGATGCACCACTTTCATTATCATCGCCATATTCAGTGTAAATTTAGGATTCACATTTCACTTGGGTGACGGCCTGCTCTGGAGTGTCGACCCTACTCGAGGGGAATGTAGGAGCATGTTATACTTGTGAGTCACTTTAATTATTGCTCATAAAGAGCGGGTACTTTAGCTAATCGTTCTATAAATGAGTAGATAAATAAATTATTTTCTGTAGTAAGAGATCACCAAGATGCCAGATCGGGTAGGCAAGGAGATGGACGTGCTAATATTTAGTCACATGACAACTACCGCCTCTAGCAGCTAATCATAGAAGGCAAGATCAAAGGATGGTGCAGATCAGCGAGGACGAACATCTCTTGGCTCAAGAATTTGTGGGAATGGCTTGAACTTGAGTCTGCGATTCTCTTTCAAATGGCAGCCTCGAAAGAAAGATTGCAATGATAATGGCCAATCCAAGATGTGGAGAAGGCACACGTTTGTTTGGCAATTTGTGTTGCAGCTATTTGATGCTCAGTTTGTAATTTTACATGACAGCTCTTGAAATCAGAACGAACATGTGACAAACTTCTGAGAGAGCTGCATGTCAGTGGGCTCAGTTTTGTTTACACCATTTTGCTATCACTTTCTGTTCACCAGTACATTCAAATACAACATGAATAGCTTACTGATTGAAGTACTGCTCTGTATTTGTAATCTACTACTTACCACAGAAGTGGAAATGCTCTGCACTATGATTAAAAACAGCGGAACGAGAAATGAGACTGAGAAAAGAGTATTTTCAAGATTTTATAAGTGCACTAAAAATACTAATAACAAAGACAAGACCATCTGTACCCTGACGGGGTGCAGCATGCTCTCTCCTGGGCCAGAAGATGTGTTGTGGTGTGGAACTAGCAACAGTCCCAACATTTGATTTTGTGAGGAGAATGCAAAAAAATGGAAATCCATTCTCAGCCCATTGTGTCCCGAATGCTAGCCGAAGCTAATCTGCTTGGTGTGGATACAAAATCCAAATTATAGCAAGAGAGATTAAAAGTAATGCCATCTAGTGGAGAAGAGTGGCATTCTTTGACAAACAACAGTCAGAGTATAGGTGAACATATATCAGGTATAAAACATTCAAAATCTGATTTTTATCAGTTTTCTTATGTAGACCCCCAGTCCAGAAAGCCAAGAATGCTGACCACGATACATCATTATCTGCAGGCCTTCGGACTGAGCAGCAGTCGCTTGGTAGGCCATGATCCTTCAGGGCTGTTGCACCATGGGATTTGGTTTTTGGTTTTATGTGAACCTTTCAAATAGAACAAATATGAAATGTAGCCCCAAAATAAAGATTGGCTGAAAAATCAAAACAAATCGCCTTAATTTCACCAACGAGTTAGCATTGCTAGCAGTGGGCATAAAAGAAGCAAAAACCCAGATATCAGAACTTCAAAACATTGCAAATAAAATTGGCCTCAAAATATCATTTGAAAAAAACAGAAATTATGCCCCAAAAACCAACACAGCTAAAAGAAGTTACCACAAATGGTAATAAAATCAAAATAGTAACTCAATTTAAATATCTTGGAGAAGTAATAACACATAACCTAAATGAAAAAAATCTCAATCCAAACAAGACGAAATAGTTTTGCTAAAGCACAAAAATTAACATGGAATATCTACAAAAAGACAAGACCGCTCAACAAGTCTATGCCAAGTTGTGTAAACATACAACGATATTTTACTCAGATCCAAGAATATTAAAGTGCCAAGTGTTTCGGAGTGGTGTATAAACTTTCAATCAGTTAATTTCAACTGCGTTAATACATTCGTTTCCAGTAGACAGAAGCAGGACCAGCAGTTCTATTCTGCATTCCACGAACACATGACAATTTTTGAAACCAAAAACCAGAACTTTAAATACCAAGTAGTTTATCTTTAACATTCAATGTATATTTATTTCACTAGTTTAGTGAGGGGAAGCACGACAGTCAAACCCATGAACGTTCTTGTAACGCCAATATTTCATATGGTTATAAGTGTTTTCATTTGAACGAGTGTGTTATCAAACAATACAAGTGTTCCGTGTACATGAACGCGCAACAGTTTAGACTAGATCTATGTCTTTATACATTTTGCTTCATTGTGTATATTTCATCCAATCTTTTTCAGACAGAAGCAGGACTGTCAAATCCAAGAATGCTCTTAGAGAGCCAAGTTTTCCACACCCCTTATTGTGTTTTGTATATATTTTCAATCCAGTACATGTAATTCCAGTGTTCCGTGTTCTATGAACACAAGACTGTTAGAGCCAGAACTGGGAACTTTCTAAGCTCCAAGTTCTCCTTGCCAAGTGTATGTTACATTTCTAGGTAATATCTATCAACTCAATAATGTATTTCCAAGCAACCACCTATAGGTGCATGGATGTTTCATTATGATGATTGTTATCAGTTTCCGCTTAATTTAATTTTCACCAAAAACTGATGATGACTCCATGGAGTCGAAACCGGTCTTCTTATGATTGAATAAATTGTTGCAATGTGTTGAATGGTGGAACATCCCTCAAACTCTACATTATTGCTTAAACGTCAACACGGAAATGAAGATCATAACTTACGGAAATCTAAAACACATTATAGTGTAAGCATCTGACACATTGTTCCATTTTCAAAACTTGAAAGCAATGAGAAAGAACGTCACTCATATTTCTGAGAGCGAGGCATCGGAGATTAACATCGCAGCCCAGGCCTTCGTCCCTCTCCCCTCGAATTCCACGCACGGCTTGTTGGCGAATTACATGTTATAAACCTCATTTTTGGTCTGAATTGAAAATTTACAGTTCAAGAATAAAAGTTGTTGAATGACCAACCTATTCAATACTTTATTTCCACTTATAGTGGTTACATAAATACAATAAGACCTAATTGGGACATGTTTCACCCTTAATTTAGAGCATCTTCAGCCTAAAATAATCTTCAAAAGTACAAATAACATTACAAATAGAAGCTAAAAGATTAGCTAGTTACTAAAATATGGTACATATAAAGTGAATCCTCCCCTGCGAACCATGTGACCTTGCCACGGTGGGAAGGCTTGCGTGTCCCAATGATGCAGATAGCCGAGCCACAGGTGCAACCATATCGGATGGGTATCTGTTGAGAGACCAGACTAAGAAATGGTTCATCGAAAGGGGGATAGCAGCCTTTCAGTAGTTGCAAGGGCGGCAGTCTAGATGATTGACTGATACGGCCTTGTAACAATACTCAACATGGCTTAGCTGTGTTTATACTGCTACACGGCTGAAAGCAACGGGAAACTACAGCCGTAACTAATCCCGAGGACATGCAGCTCTCTCTGTATGAATGATGTACTGATGATGGCTTCCTCCCGGGTAAAATATTCCCAAGGTAAACTAGTCCCCCATTCGGATCTCCGGGTGGGGACTACACGAGAGAGGGCGATCATCAGGAAGATGGATACTGACATTCTGCGAGTCGGAGCGTGGAATGTTAGAAGTTTGAATTGTTGTGGTAGGTTAGAGAATAGACTAAAGTTAGATGTAGTTGGTATAAGTGAAGTACGTTGGCAGGAAGAAGAGGATTTTTGGACAGTCGATTAGAGAATTATCAACACGAAATCGAACAGGGGAAATGCAGGAGTTGGTTTAATAATGAATAAGAAAATAGGGCAGCGGGTAAGCTACTATGACCAGTATAGTGAAAGAATTATTGTCGTCAAGATAGACACCAAACCAATGCCCACCACAATAGTGCAGGTCTATATGCCTACTAGTTCAGCGGATGATGAGGAAATCGAAAGAACATATGAAGAGATAGAAGATTTAATACCATATGTAAAAGGTGTCGAGAATCTAATTGTGATGGGAGACTGGAATGCAGTGGTAGGCCAAGGAGGAGAAGGTAATACAGTAAGAGAATTCAGATTGGGACAAAGGAAGGAAAGAGGAAGTCAGCTGGTTGAATTCTGGACTGATCGTAATTTAGTCCTTGCCAATACCTGGTTCAAACACCACAAACGATGGCTGCATACGTGGACGAGACCTGGAGACACTGGAAGGTATCAAATAGACTTCATTATGATTAGGCAGAGATTCAGAAACCAGGTGTTGGATTGCAAAACTTTCCCAGGAGCAGATGTGGACTCTGACCACAACTTGTTGGTCATAAAATGCCATCTGAAGTTGAAGAACTTGAAGAAAGGAAAGAATGCAAAAAGATGGGACCTAGACAAGTTGAAAGAAAAGAGTGTGAGGGATTGTTTCAAGGAACATGTGGCACAAGGGCTAAATGAAAATGCTGAAGGAAACACTATAGAGGAAGAGTGGATAGTCATGAAAAATGAAGTCAGTAGGGCTGAAGAGATGTTAGGAAGGAAGAAAAGATCAAGTAAGAATCAGTGGATAACTCAGGAGATACTAGACCTGATTGATGAACGACGAAAATACAAGAATGCTAGAAATGAAGAGGGCAGAAAAGAATACAGGTGATTAAAGTGGATAGAAAGTCCAAGGTAGCTAAGGAAGAATGGCTGAAGGAGAAGTGCAAGGATGTCGAAGGCCGTATGGTCCTGGGAAAGGTAGATGCTGCATACAGGAAAATCAAGGAAACCTTTGGAGACAGGAAATCTAGGTGTATGAATATTAAGAGCTCAGATGAAAAGCCACTTCTAGGGAAAGAAGACAAAGCAGAAAGATGGCAGGAACATATCCAACAGCTGTATCAAGGTAAGGATGTAGATAATTTGGTTCTGGAACATGAAGAGGCTGTTGATGCTGATGAGATGGGAGACCCAATTTTGAGGTCAGAGTTTGACAGAGCTGTAAGTGACCTGAATAGGAACAAGGCACCTGGAATTGATGACATTCCCTCTGAATTACTGACTGCCTTAGGAGAAAGCAGGATGTACGATGTATGAGACAGGAGAAGTCCCATCCGATTTTCGGCAGAATGTGGTTATACCTATTCCCAAGAAAGCTGGTGCTGACAGGTGTGAAAACTATTGCACCATTAGTTTAGTATCTCATGCCTGCAAAATATTAACATGCATTGTTTACAGAAGAATGGAAAAACAAGTTGAAGCTGAGTTGGGAGAAGATCAGTTTGGCTTCAGAAGAAATGTAGGAACACGTGAAGCAATCCTGACTTTACGTCTGATCTTAGAGGATTGAATCAAGAGGGACAAGCCCACGTACATGGCATTCGTAGATCTAGAAAAGGCATTCGATAATGTTGATTGGACCAAGCTATTTACGATTCTGAAGGTGATTGGGATCAGATACTGAGAACGAAGAATTATCTACAATCTGTATAAAAATCAGTCTGCAGTTTGTCCCCCCTCCTTTTCAATGTTTACATAGAACAGGCAGTGAAGGAAATCAAAGAGAAATTTGGAAAGGGAATCACAGTCCAAGGAGAGGAAATCAAAACCTTGAGATTTGCTGATGATATTGTTATTTTATCTGGGACTGCAGAAGATCTGGAGAAGCTGCTGAATGGTATGGACTTTGGATAAGGAGTACAAGATGAAAATAAATAAGTCCAAAACAAAAGTAATGGAGTGCAGTCGAACGAAGGCGGGTGATGCAGGAAATATTAGATTAGGAAATGAAGTCTTAAAGGAAGTAGATGAATATTGTTACTTGGGCAGTAAAATAACTAACGATGGCAGAAGTAAGGAGGACATAAAATGCAGATTAGCACAAGCACAAGCACAAGCTTTCTTAAGAAAAGAAATTTGCTTACTTCAAACACTGATATAGGAATTAGAAAGATGTTCTTGAAGACTTTAGTGTGAAGCGTGGCATTGTATGGAAGTGAAACATGGACGATAACTAGCTCAGAAAGAAAGAGAATAGAAGCTTTTGAAATGTGGTGTTACAGAAGAATGCTGAAGGTGAGATGGATAGATCGAATCACGAATGAAGAGATACTGAATCGAACTGATGAGAGGAGATCGATTTGGCTAAATTTGACGAGAAGAAGAGACACATCTTAAGACACCCAGGACTTGTTCAGTTGGTTTTTGAAGGAAGTGTAGGTGGTAAGAACGGTAGGGGTAGACCAAGGTATGAAAATGACAAACAGATTAGAGCAGACGTTGGATGCAGTAGTTACGTAGAAATGAAAAGGCTAGCACAGGATAGGGTGGCATGGAGAGCTGCATCAAACCAGTCTATGGACTGATGACTCAAACAACAACATAAAGTGAATATACATTAATAAAAACATGTTAGTGGAATATTGTCAATGATCATCTTAAAACTGTCATGTCAGAGACTAAAACTTTTTCTATTAAAAATACGTAGTTTCAATGAAAATGATTCGTGTAAAATTGTTAGTGGAATGTGGTAATGCATATATTGAGGGCGTACCATATGTACAAGGCCAATTGTAGAAAATGTAAGCACAAAGGTAGTAAAACTCCAAAGGTAGAATGTACGTAAATGGCGACACTTAAACATCAATTGAAATATCGTAGAAGAAGTGGCCCTTTGTACAGGCAAGAAATAATTTTCAGAGACCTATGTCGAAACTGCCGGTAGAATCTGGAATAATGTTCAGTGTTACTTGGTATCTACCGTTGTGTTAGTAACTGATCTTCTGTTGGCTCTGAGTCTCGTATTGTAACTGGCGGCTGGACCTATTGGTATGCAATGGTTGTACAGACTACTAGAATGTATGTGGAAACACAAATTAGTACCAGAAGACTGGGAAAAAGGGATAATAATACAAGTGTTCAAGAAAGGGGACAAGAAAGTTTGTGGTAACTGTAGAGGCGTCACACTTATATCGCAGGTAGTTAAAATACTGGAAAGGATATTAGAAAGTAGAATGAGAAGAAAGATTGAAGGAGAGTTACGAGAGGGACAATATGGCTTCAGAAGTGGAAGATCTACAGTGGACCCAATCTTTACCATGAGACAGCTGATGGAAAAGAACTGGGAATATGGAAGGGAAGTCATGACTTTCATAGATATAGAAAAGGCATATGATAGTGTCTCCAGACAGAATGTTTGGGAAACCATGGTTAAAAAGAGACGTGGAAGACAAATGTTAGAAATGGTGCAAGCAATGTACAACAACTGTGTTAGCAGAGTCCTGACCCCAGTTGGAAAGACATAGTGGTTTAGGATAAGACTGGACTAACACAGGGAGGAGTGTGCTGTCACCTCTTTCGTTTATTACGGTCATGGATGAAACTGTAAAGGAAACAAAGGAGGCCTATGGAGATAAAGAGATGACGATACTGCTATTTGCAGATGATGTGATCTGGGGAAAGAACAGCAAAGAAGTGCAACAACAACTATATATACTGAACGAAAAAATTGAGAAGTGTGGCATGAAAATCAGTGCAGAGAAAAGCAAGACTATGGTGACGTTGAGAGGAGAAAGGCAAGGAAAGGGCACTGTGAAAATTGGAAGTCAGGGTCTGGAAATTGTGGACAGCTTTAAGTACCTAGGAGGGTAATGCATTCTACCAAAGTGTAAGAAAACTTGTTTTACCAAAGAAGTACCAAGGAAAAGTAAAGAGATAATGTACAAAATGTAGTATGTGCCCATACTGACTTATGCACCTCAGACTCGGACTTTGACGAGCAGGCAAGAGCGTAGAATTCAAGCCAGTGAGATGAAATTCCTAAGAAGTATGATAGAAAAGACAGAGTGAGAAATGAAGATGTTAGGAAGGAAGTTGGCATAGGAAAGCTAAATGAGAATTGGAAAGAATAAACTAAGGTGGTTTGGACATGTAAAGAGGATGGAGGAGAATAGAATTCCAAGACAGATTCTGGAGGCAAAGTAGGAGGGCAAGGGAGCAAGAGGAAGACCTAGAACAAGGTGGATTTAATCAGTGAAGAGCAGCAGAAGAAGATGAAATTTAGACTGGGACAAGATTGTGGAAGAGGAATGGTGGAAGGAAGGAGGAAGATGGAGAAGTGCCATAAATACCCTGACTCAGCAGGAGCTGGATAAGGGGAAATGATGATGATCTACCTGAGCCATTGTAATCAATGGGCCTGTCACAGCTTCTTCTTCTTCTATTGTCTTCATTGAGCATCAGGTGCTGTTTCTATCCAGTCCACCTACACCCGACCACTTCATGAATAGCATGCTGCCTATGCAGGGTCTCGATAGGAGAGTAGAATGGATACATTATGCAAATGGGAAAGACCCAGTTAAGAGATAAGCAATGATGAGAATACTGGAAAGTGGAACTAAAGAAGAAGAGACATCATCAGTCCTGCTTGGCTTGGTTGAGGTCAGCCTGTTATGGTGTACTCATCACCATCTGCTTGTCTGTTATAAGCACCAAATGTTGGTTTACTTTTGGATTATGTATAAATTCAAGCAAACATATTTTTGCTAAATGTGCTATTCCCAGTGTTGCAGGATAAGATTGTACTTTCTCTCCAAATTACAACATTTTTATACTCACAATACATAGATTTTTAAAGAAAAATGGCACTTAGTCCACTGATGCAATTTAACGTATTTCTCACACATGAAAAAAAACCACAATGGCAACACCAATGACACCTCATTATTGAGCATGACTTGAAACTGGGATTCAAACCTCAATCTCCTACCGTTCGGGCAGGTGCACTACGTCCTTGAACCACCACTGGCCACGCCACAACTGCGGTGCATTATTCAAGTCTTAGATGGAGAGACTTTCCAAAGGGAGCTATTTTACTAATTTGAGGAATTTCATCTGATGTCAGTCAAATAAATACAAATGTTAAGAAATGAGCCATTGTCTTTTACGTTATGTTCTGGCAGTAAAGAGCTGAGGAGATGTTTTCAAAAGTCAGAATCTCGTGCAACTAAAAGGCACCAATAGACATGATACGGGCTTATGCCACATCAAGAAAACAAGGTGATACTCTTTACGTTCCGCGTCTTCAGAAGAAAATCTCGACTGTTCATGACCAAGTGTTCTACAGTAATGAGGGTTTGAATTTGAGAATATTTTACTGTTGGAGCTGACGACGAGTAACAGATGAATGTGGTAGAAGAAATAAATAGAAACTAATAAAATAAAAACAGAGAAAAGAAACTACCCAAGTCTTAAGAAGAATAAAAAGACAACATCATAAGGACACCCTGCAGTTAATTGAAGAACAGTTCAGTAAAACTAAATCAAGGGACTACTACAAAACCTTCAGAAAGCAGCTCCAAAAATATGAACCCCCGACCCTACTGATGAAGGATGAAGATGGTAAGCTGGCCCATAACAATAAAGACAATGCAGAAATTCTGGCTAAACATTTCAACAAGCTTTTAAATTGTGAGGAACCTACAGAACTCCTTCATTTGGACACCAACACCCCGATAAAAACATCACCAGAAAACATCAATCCCCCCACAATAAAGGAAGTCTACCAAGCTCTGAATAAATTAAAAAACTACAAAGCGCCAGGAGAAGATCAGACCTTTGCGGAAATCTGGAAATATGCAGGAACCTCAGCAAAAGTTGCCCTCCATCAACAACTTGTCTCTATCTGGATTAAAGAAGAACTACCAGAACACTGGACAACAGCCCTCATTCATCCTCTGCACAAAAAAGGGGACAAAACCGACCCTAATAACTACAGGGGAATCTCTCTCCTAGACATAACATACAAAATATTTTCAATAATCATCCTTAATAGGATAAGTTTACAACTTGAGAAAGAACTAGGAGAATATCAAGGAGGTTTCAGACCCTGGAGGAGCTGTCCTGATCAGATCATGAGTCTTAAGTTGATAATGGACTATAACAGGAGAAGAAGCAGAGATATGGTGATAA
This sequence comes from Anabrus simplex, assembly GCF_040414725.1. Classification (NCBI taxonomy): domain Eukaryota; kingdom Metazoa; phylum Arthropoda; class Insecta; order Orthoptera; family Tettigoniidae; genus Anabrus; species Anabrus simplex. Next base: position 99,587,950 of record NC_090278.1, read on the forward strand.
CATTTGTAGATTTCAAGAAAGCTTATGATTGCATCCATAGAGAATCTCTGTTTAAAATTTTAAGGCACCTTGGACTACACCCCAAATTAATAAACATGATAAAATTGACTCTCACCAATACCAAGTCAAAAGTGAAGTTTAGGGGGGAAACATCAGAGACATTTGAAATTAAAACTGGACTACGGCAGGGAGATGGTCTCTCACCACTATTATTTAACTGTGCTCTAGAAATGGTAATGAGGGAATGGTTTAGAAAATGTCCCCCCAAAATAAAGATTGGCCGAAAAATCAAAACAAATTGCCTGAGTTTTGCTGACGATTTAGCATTACTAGCAGTGGACATAAAAGAAGCAAAAACCCAGATATCAGAACTTCAAAACATTGCAAATAAAATTGGCCTCAAAATATCATTTGAAAAAACAGAAATTATGCCCCAAAAACCAACACAGCTAAAAGAAGTCACCATAAATGGTAATAAAATCAAAATAGTAACTCAGTTTAAATATCTTGGAGAAGTAATAACACATAACTTAAATGAAAAAATCTCAATCCAAGTAAGAACAAATAGATTAGCTAAAGCACAAAAATTAACATGGGATATCTACAAAAAGAAATGTCTATCAATAAATACAAAAATAAAACACTACAACACAGTTATAAAACCGGAAGCTACATATGCAGCAGAAACACTCTTTTACCTGAATAAACAATCAAAGACTGACAGACTTCAGTAAATTGAAAGGAGGATTGGAAGAACCTGTATCAACAAAAAATATCAGAAAGATGGACAGTGGCGGTTAATACCTAACAAAGTCGTGTACAAAGAGCTAGAACCCATTACAGATACTATGCGTAAGAGGAGACTGGGATTCTTTGGACATATCATGAGGATGCAGGACTCGAGACTTCTGAAACAACTAGTACAACACAATCTCGTCTCAAAAAATACCACAACAGGATGTAAATGGATCAGAGAAGTAAGAGAGGATCTGAAGGAAATAGGCCTTACAACAGAAGACACCAAAAATAAGATAAAATTGAATACAAAACTCAAGAATACAAACCTCTGCTTTACCCTTACACAAAACAAACCAACAACACGCACATTTTCAACTGAGGAAAGGGCACGAAGATCGGAGCGTCTGAAGAAGTACTGGGAGGACCGCAAAGCCCGAACAATCCCTTCAAAGAGACCTGAACGACGGACTGACTAAAGTGATCCTATGTGGTCATAAAAGAAGAAGAAGAAGAAGAAGAAAATGCAACGAACTACGCCAATGGAGATGAATAATGGAAAGAAAGTATGCAGAGAAAACCAGACGACGATAATGATGTGAGGGGGTATGGGAGGTGGTCATAACTGCTGTACACACAGCTTGGTGGTCACGAACACACATCAATATAGAAAGGACAGAGAAAAGAACTACCTACGTAAATCCTTAATGGCTGCAAACCACGATTGATAGCCAGTGTCCCTTTGAAATTGTTGTGTGCGTAAGAGCTCCGACATCTTGGAACACGACATCATGAGCCGTTGATAGGGCGTCCTCAGCTATTGCTGATTTGTTTGGCTGGTCGAAACAGATATTTCATTGGTCTTCTTCGATACAAGTACCAAAGGACAGGCATGTCCGCCAATGTATGCCTTGCCACAAGTACAGGGAATTTTGTGCACCCCAGGCTGTAATAGTGTCTTTGCTTTCACCTAAACTGTAAGCAGTTTGAGTGATGGTGCCAAACACGGCTTTTGTACCGTTCTTGCGCAGGACCTTGGCCATTCGGTCTGTGGTATTGTGAATGTACGGCAGGCAGACGGTTCCTTTCACTTCTTCTTTCTGTGAGCTTTGCTTAGTTGTCCCTCTGGGATGCAGGGCTCTATGAATCTGTACATCACCCTTGAACGTGACTCCTCAATGTTAACATAAGGGCACCAAGTTTCGATTCGGAGATAGATGATTTCCCATTCGACCACAAAGATATTAATGCCTGATGAAAGGGAACTCTTGTTTCCCACGTCCGTCTCATTTTTGACTTGGCACTTGGTTTATTGATGCATAACTGCATCCATTTGCACTATGCTTCACTGGTTTTCAGACATGCTGAGGTATGGCAATTTTGTCCTGCAGGCCATGCTAGTAGTGGAGTGAACCAACTACTTGAGCTGCTCAGATTTAGTTGGCGTGTGGCTTGACTCACGGCTCATCAGCACGACAGGATGACTGCTCAATGTTATGTGAGAATGTGCTGATAGCTGTCATTTCAGAGCCATCACTGGCTGATGCTCATATCCAAGTTTATGTTTCTGACCTCCAGGCCGAAATTCACCGGTCCACTCAATGGAGGTGCGGCCACAAATATGGGGGCTGTGGTATTGTTCCACATAATGTTCCTGCTCAGACGCCAACAAGTGCGATCTACTGCAGGAGTATGACTCTTGCTTTAGAGGAGCGCCATGAGTCCGCTTGTCAGTGCTGAGTTCAATGTTCAGGATTTGCTGTCGCTCGTACATCAGCCAATGACTGATGATGATGGCTTCTATACTGTTTAGCTGTGCTTTCTGGAGAACCTTAGTTACATAGTCATCCCGCTTGAAGTTCGTAATGGACCTAAGCTTTTGTTGGTGAAAGCATTCCAGTTTCCCGATGTCCTCATGGTATAGGGTGTAATGTAGAGATACACCATTATTTTTGTGCTAATTCTTAGATCTATCAATATTAATGGGGCTTATGGAAGAAAGAAAGTAGAACTGGCTGAGTCAGCAAAGAGGATGCATCTGGATGTGCTAGGAGTAGGTGATATTCGGGTAAGGGGAGATAACGAGGAAGAGATAGGAGATTATAAAGTGTACTTGACAGGTGTTAGAAAGGGAAGGGCAGAGTCTGAGGTAGGGCTCTTTATCAGGAATACCATTGCATGCAACATAGTTTCTGTTAGGCACGTAAATGAGCGAATGATGTGGGTAGATTTGTCAGTTGGAGGAATTAGGACAAGAATTGTCTCCGTGTATTCACCATGTGAGGGTGCAGATGAGGATGAAGTTGACAAGTTTTATGAAGCATTGAGTGACATCGTGGTCAGGGTCAACAGCAGGGATAGAATAGTGCTAATGGGCGATTTCAATGCGAGAGTTGGGAATAGAACTGAAGGATACGAAAGGGTGATTGGTAAATATGGGGAAGATATGGAAGCTAATGGGAATGGGAAGCGTTTGCTGGACTTCTGTGCTAGTATGGGTTTAGCAGTTACGAATACATTCTTCAAGCATAAGGCTATTCACCGCTACACATGGGAGGCTAGGGGTACCAGATCCATAATAGACTATATCTTAACAGACTTTGAATTCAGGAAATCTGTTAGGAATGTACCTGTTTTCTGGGGATTTTTCGATGATACAGCCCACTATCTGATCTGTAGTGAACTAAGTATTTCCAGGCCTAGGGTAGAGAAAGTGAAATCTGTCTGCAAACGAATAAGGGTAGAAAATCTCCAGGACGAGGAAATTAGACAGAAGTACATGGATATGATTAGTGAGAAGTTTCGAACAGTAGACAGTAAGCAGGTTTAGGATATAGAAACTGAATGGGTGGCATACAGGGATGCTGTAGTAGAAACAGCAGGGGAATGCCTAGGAACAACTGTGTGTAAAGATGGGAAAAGGCGAACATCTTGGTGGAATGATGAAGTGAGAGCAGCTTGTAAACTTAAAAAGAAGGCTTATCAGAAATGGCTCCAAAGAAGGGCCGATGCAGACAGGGAATTGTACGTAGATGAAAGAAACAGAGTGAAACAAATAGTTGGTGAATCCAAAAAGAAGTAATGGGATGATTTTGGTAATAATCTGGAAAGGCTAGGTCAAGTAGCAGGGAAACCTTTCTGGACAGTAATAAAGAATCTTTGGAAGGGAGGGAAAAAGGAAATGGACAGTGTTTTGAGTAATTCAGGTGAACTCATAATAGATCCCAGGGAATCACTGGAGAGGTGAAGGGAATATTTTGAAAATCTTCTCAACGTAAAAGGAAATCTTCCTGGTGGCGTTGCGTACAATGGAGCTCATGGGGAGGAGGAAAATGATGTTGGTGAAATTATGCTTGAGGAAGTGGAAAGGATGGTAAATAAAGTCCATTGTCATAAAGCAGCAGGAATAGATGAAATTAGACCTGAAACGGTGAAGTATAGTGGGAAGGCAGGGATGAAATGGCTTCATAGAATAACAAGATTAGCATGGAGTGTTGGTAAGGTACCTTCAGATTGGACAAAAGCAGTAACTACACCTATCTATAAGAAAAGTAACAGGAAGGATTGCAACAACTATCGAGGTATCTCATTAATTGGTATACCAGGCAAAGTATTCACTGGCATCTTGGAAGGGAGGGTGCGATCAGTTGTTGAGAGGAAGTTGGATGAAAACCAGTGTGGTTTCAGACCACAGAGAGGCTGTCAGGATCAGATTTTTAGTATGCGCCAGGTAATTGAAAAATGCTATGAGAGGAATAGACAGTTGTGTTTATGTTTCGTGGATCTAGAGAAAGCATATGACAGGGTACTGAGGGAAAAGATGTTCGCCATACTGGGGGACTATGGAATTAAATGTAGAATATTAAAATAAATCAAAGGCATTTATGTTGATAATTGGGCTTCAGTGAGATTTGATGGTAGAATGAGTTCTTGGTTCAGGGTACTTACAGGAGTTAGACAAGGCTGTAATCTTTCAACTTTGTTGTTCGTAGTTTACATGGATCATCTGCTGAAAGATATAAAGTGGCAGGGAGGGATTCAGTTAGGTGGAAATGTAGTAAGCAGTCTGGCCTATGCCTATGACTTTGTCTTAATGGCAGATTGTGCCGAAAGCCTGCAGTCTAATATCTTGGAACTTGAAAATAGGTGCAATGAGTATGGTATGAAAATTAGCCTCTTGAAGACTAAACTGATGTCAGTAGGTAAGAAATTCAACAGAACTGAATGTCAGATTGGTGATACAAAGCTAGAACAGGTCGATAATTTCAAGTATTTAGGTTGTGTGTTCTCCCACGATGGTAATATAGTAAGAGAGATTGAATCAAGGTGTCGTAAAGCTAAAGCAGTGAGCTCGCAGTTGCGATCAACAGTATTCTGTAAGAAGGAAGTCAGCTCCCAGACGAAACTATCTTTACATCGGTCTGTTTTCAGACCAACTTTGCTTTACGGGAGCGAAAGCTGGGTGGACTCAAGATATCTTATTCATAAGTTAGAAGTAATAGACATGAAAGTAGCGAGAATGATTGCTGGTACAAACAGGTGGAAACAATGGCAGGAGGGTAATTGGAATGAGGAGATAGAGGCTAATTTAGGAATGAACTCGATGGATGAAGCTGTACGCATAAACTGGCTTCGGTGGTGAGGTCATGTGAGACGAATGGAGGAGTATAGGTTACCTAGGAGAATAATGGACTCTGTTATGGAGGGTAAGAGAAGTGGAGGTAGACCAACACGATGATGGTTAGACTCAGTTTCTATTAATTTAAAGATAAGAGGTATAGAACTAAATGAGGCCACAACACTAGTTGCAAATCGAGGATTGTGGTGACGTTTAGTAAATTCACAGAGGCCGAACGCTGAAAGGCGTAACGGTCTATAATGATGATAGATCTTTGTTCTGGAATACTCGATCTGAGGGACGTTCAAGAGCCTGTGTTCTGTTCTCAGAGGTACTGTCCATACTGGGATGCTGGTTTCAGTGAGGCTCTGTTGAAGCAAACACTCTCGAGTGTGTGGGCTGGAGAAGCCTTATCACCTGTAGCGCCGGTGGAACAGAGCCTGTTCATACTGATATTTAATTTCTACACCTCACGAAGCATGGCTGCCAGGTACAGCGCAAGTACATATGCTTGCTTGAGACTATTTGTAATAGAAAATTCTTCTCAGATATCATTCTTATAGATTACCATCATGGACAGTTTGGATCAGGCCAACAAAATGTTTGGGACTTTCAAAGCACCTCAAAACCATCCTCATAAAATTTACAGGAACCATATCAAAGGGCTTTTCAAGGTCATAGAACATTAAGAACAAAGGCTAATTGTACCACGAGAGGCATGAAACTCACACTGAGAGAGGTCTAGCAAACAATTTTGGCATTTTCACCATCTATCATGATGAAACTGTGATGAACAATGCATGTTACTCTTAATAAACGGTCAACTCTTGCTACAAACCTCTCATAAGAAAAGTAGTTTTTAGCCATAAACGTACATGTGCCTACAAAGCTCAGGATTACCACCATGTGAAAATTTTATCAACTAAACAAATAATAGTACTGTGACCACTTGTCTCGTACCTGTTGACTCCATTCTAGAAGCAGTGTTCACCGTATCTCCAAACAGGCAGTACCTCGGCATAGTGAGGCCAACAACGCCTGCACAACATGGACCTGGAAGAGAAAATACAGTTTAGTCCTTCCAAATTGGTTTCTTCTTTTCCATTAAAACCTGCAACATGTGCACCAAATGTTGTTACTGACCTGAGAGAGAGGGAACACAAGATCATCACTTCCCATACATAGGTCACATCATCCATACTCGTGGCTATCTCATGTGCACCGTGCATTGCCAACTGAGAGAAACATGACTTTTGTATGGAAACTGATAATCTTGTAGCAAAAGAGACAGTTTTATATTGTGTTCTCATTAACAGCTGAATGATCCTCCGTCGTAATTACACATCATATTATAAAAATACTGGGCTGCACTTGTTCAATGAATCTAAGACCATCGTTAGTTGGTTCAAGTCCTGTTGCATGAAAAAAATTCACCACTAGAATGTTTAGAGAGGTGGTCTAGAGCCTGGATTCAATTCCAAACGTCTCCGCAGTCTACGTACGGATGGATGGAGACGGTACATCTCATTAACTCCTCTGGCATCTAGTTGTAAAAACTTGCTACAAAGATTCATTTCACTTTAGAAACGGTACAAGGATCGGACATACATCAAGAATAATAAACACGTTTGCACAGTAGCTAAAAACATGCAGCTGTATAATAGTCCAGTAGGCAGTTTCATCTGCAATGAAGATATCATTTGCTGCGTATGATACAGCCACACACTGTCAGGATCACGAATGTTTACGGATTCTGCTTCTCCGCACACAATATCGTGGTCCACCCACTGAACACCCTCTTTGGCGCCAGTCCCCCTTGATAACCTCATTATCAACGGGGATACTGTTTGCTCAAATATTCGAACAATTCCACCTCCAAATCAGAGTGTTTATAGCTCCTCAAATGTGCACCCTGTATTTCTCGAGCTTGTATGATCTCACAGTTTTCTTTGCAAATGTTGAAAGTGTGGACAACGAATTCCAAATGTCAGTTTTTGTTTTTTGTCCTTTGTCAACCTCATTCATAATTTTCATATTCTCGCTCAGTGTATTGGAGACGTTTAGCCATCTCGTAAGACAAAACTGAACACGCGTTCCCTAAACTAAAATATCGTCACTAACAATAAGCTGCAATAACTACAGAGTACACATTAAAATTTAAGTAAAATAAGTGAAAAGTGTTGACGAACTGAAGAGTAATTGTTACAAAAGAACTTGGCAACTCTGAAGCACACTGTAGACACAGCAAAGAGAACATGAACCCTCCTGAAGACACGGTGACTCTTTAAGTTACAATACTGTTTTTAAAATTAGAATTTTGGTAATGGGGCCAACAAATTACAAATCATCCATATTTCAAATAAAACAATGAAACCTCACGTGAATTATTGAGGTTCTACCGTTGCTGGTTCACTTGTTCTCCCAAGATTAACTTATTTACTATTTGTTGGTTTCTATCATTTGCATTCCCTTCCCAGTTAAAACATGGAAAATGGAAATTACCAGCTATAATGATGTTTCTTTCTGTGTCATTCTCCACATTATTCATTATCTTATCAAATAATTCCACATCAACCCCTCCCCACTTTCAGGTCTGCACACCGCACAAAAACATCAAATTTGCTTATTATCTTTGGAGATGAGCCTTACACCAAGAATTCAATGTTCCTCATCTATAAATTTTCATAGCTTACAAATTTTTCTTTCAGCACTCCCACTGCTGTCTTTTTGATGTACATTCCAGAAAATTTCACCAGCCATTTTATCACTTCTCAGTCATGATCCAACTGTTATAATTTCCGCTATAAACATTTCCATTTATTTAGGAAAAACCTCCTGCATTTACAGGCTGCCATTAGAACAAGGCAAAAAATATCAATTTTTTTCTATACAGTTCTAAGCACTAAATTATAACAAAGATATAGCAAACAGTATAACTAGTGCAGCATTTCTGTGCTGTAGAGGCAGTGTCTTAGGAACTTGATAGAGCCTCGGAGGACGAGAGTCACGATTTCGTAGATGAGCTTCCTTGGAACTTGGAAGGGCTACCACGCGGCGGCAAAGTGACGCTCCCACCATCATCCCTATTAGGTCGTGTTACATATCTGTAGTACGTGTTGAAGATATCTTAAGTACAAAAGAAAAATGGCCAATTGGACACCAGTGCATACCTGCCAACTTTCAGAAACCAAAAATACGAAGATTTTTTAATTCCTGGATTTCAGCACATATATTCCTCCACGGTCTAGGTGAAAAAAGGTCAAGATAAAAGGCATACAAATCTACAGTTAAAATACAAATTGGCCATTAAATTTAAAATCTTAAGCTACCAAAACTTAAAAATGGTTACAAGAAAATGTACCTAATCATTCTCATTTATGACACTTAGGGGAATAATAATATTTATGTCACACCGACACACGCAACAAAATGCATAATACCCTATTTTCTCGCATAATTAACGCACATTTTTGACGAAAAACACAGGCGAAAACTTTGGATGCGTAAATTATTCAAGGAATTCAGATATTTACCATTCATTTATATTTAAAAGATACATCAAATATAATATAAACACAATTCGTTCAACTCGTTTGCGGTTATCGTCATTTGGCATAAAATTCCGGCGTGAGATTTTTTCTGAAAATTCAAATAGGGCACATCAGGTAAGTTAGACACGTGGGATTGAAGTACCGACACTGAAAAATATTCTTCCCATTACAAGCGGACAATACGACCTGAAGTGAAATAAACATGAACTAATAAAAGTACAATTCATGTAATATCATAACAATGACATACCGGCAAAAAAGAAAAGGGGCCGATGACCTTAGATGTTAGGCACCTTTAAACAAGCACATTATTGAGGAGTGCCCTCTGAGGAAGTATGGTGAACCAGCCCAAGATGTCATCAGTGCAACACCCCCCTTCTTAGAATGGCTACAGCAACTGGACATTGATTTGTAAATGTGAACGCTACCAACATTCTTGTCCTTGTATATAGTGTAAATTTTCTTTCTCTTTTGTATACTTGCCATACGATAAATAAATAAATAAATAAATAATCATAAAAAAAAAAAAGAAAACTGTCCAACATGAAAAGAGCTGGGCATCGAAGGAGGGACCCTGCTACATTACTCCAAACCGTTCGTAACCAATCTTGTACGCGTGACGTGTCAATCCACCCCTTTTCTTGAATACGAACGTGGATCACTTGCGGAAATTTGGCTTTAGGCATTGTTTTTCGTTTTAGAACAATGTAAGGTGCAAGCTTTCTGCCATCAGCTGTTACAGCAAGCCTTGCAGTACATCGTCGTTTTTTGCTTCCAGTAGCGCGTACGATAACACACTCTATGTTCCTTTCTTATCAATTGTTCGACTTTGTGGCATACGAAAAGTGACTGGCGTCTCACCTGCGGTTCCTTTAAAGGGAGATCAAATATTCCTTCTCTTTACGCTTCTCAATCACAAAGCAATGAAAATGGTTTAAATGATTCGTAATTTTTTGGCATGATGATGTTCTTCGCCGAAGAGGAAGTCCATTTCTCTTCATAAAATGAATCAAGCCTCGGCTAACCTTCAAATCCGAGACACTGATTCCAAGTGCAGCGGTTATTTCACATTCTTTAAAATACTGCATTTCGTGAGAAATGGCTTATCCAACGTTGCGTAATGAAATCATATATTTAAGCAGATCCTCCTCTACTTGCGGAAACTTGCCGCTTTATGGTCTGCGAAATGCTTTGCGACACTTGTTGGCCGCTTGAAGTGCAAGTTTTTCATTTGGGCATTAAATACTTGCTCCCGCTGCCCTATTCCCGTATGTTTCGGCGTAACTGATCATCACGAGCTAGTAGGATGCAGTATTACTCGAATACTGTGAACTGACAAACAAAATGTCCCGTACCCGAAACACTCGTAAAACTAGCGCAGTGGGATTTCCTGCCCGCTTATAACAGCACGTTGCCCTGTATTTAGAATACCCGTTTTCGCAATAGGAAGCCTGCTACTTGAGTAGTTGACATCTTTATTTCGAAACGCATCCGGAGCTGCGTGATGGATGTTTGAAGTTGTGGGTACGTCAAATACGTGAACATTTCTTTTTCTCCACTTTGGACCCAAAAATATTGGGATGCGTAAATTATGCAAGGGCGTTAATTACGTGAGTGAATACGGTACTTTCTTTATCAGACGGTAAAATAAACGGAAATGTATAGGTTTCTCTGATCACTTGGAGATAAGGTTTGTTATATTTTTTGGCCATAACGAGAAAATAAAGTATCTGTCACCGACACAACCCCCTTAAAAACATTCAACTAATTAAAATTATGCACTTAAATACGCGAAACCTACCACATACAAAACAATTCAATATGTCCCATACGTTATTGACATACGACTTTGGCAGTGGGGGAAAGCATAGAAATGCAAGAAAAAACAAGTGGCCTACAACTCCAACGAAACTACGCACAGAAACGATGTTAACAGCGCGCGAGCAACAGTAACAAACTCATTCTTTCATCCCGATTGACTGGCACCAGCCTGTCTTCCTTGCAGGACGATTGCCGCCCCGAATCCCCAGCTGTATTAAAGCGCACACGCTGCTGTGGTGAGAGGGAAACACGATACACGAAGGCGCCGGACGAAACACTCACGAAATAAAGCATCAAATAAATATGCTTGAAAATGAGATTTTGTAAATTACACAAGCACATAAGAATTTATTCTAGGGGAAGAGCATTGACCGTACTAGAAGTTATATTGGTCGAAAATAGGAAGAATTTAAAATAAATTGGAAAATGAGTTGAAAACCGGAAAGTTTCCGGATAAATCAGAAGGGTTGGCAGGTATGCCAGTGGGATCCGAACCCACAACCTCCAGATTTTGCGTCGGTTGCTGGCAGTAGTGCCAGACCTTTCCAACAGAATGAATATGACCTAGGCCACCATAACTCAATTGGTAGAGCAACCGATAGTTGTGGGTGTGAATGCCACTGGTGTCCGATTGGCCATTTTTGTTCTCTACTTAACATCTCTTCAATACGTACTACAGGTACGTAACATGACCTAATAGGTTTGATTACAAAGCAGTCATGAAAATTCAATATTCATTATTGATTTCCTGAAGATGAAATTTAGATTTGTAGTAAGGGATAGTGGGTTTGTATTTTTTAACATTTTATAGATTGGCCTCCTCCGGCTGACCACTATGGTGCTGAAACCTGATAGTCGGATCTAAAATGAATCCCTGAGAACTATTGGGCCAGACCGTGTACCTCCTCATGAACACTGAATTCCTTCTTTCTCAGTTCTTCGGCAACGAATGATCTGACCTGGAGCTCGCCGCATCTGCAGAATCCCAGGACATGACCAAGAGTTTCTTTTTCTCCATGGAAATGCCGACAGAGGCTCTGCCTGGCACCGAGCACACCGCAGTCATCTTTATAGCCTCTCTCCACTCGTTACAAGACAGTCCGGTACCGAAGTGTTTGCTTTTGCATACTCTTTCTAAAGTTGCACTCTGAGTCCTTTTTGTGGTAGCGAAAACCACGTTCTCATAGCCCCTGACGGATATTCTTGGTATCTTACAGGCCATTCTTGGTGGTTATTTGTTAATTTGAGATGTTCTCTACATTCCCGGCTGTGCACGTGAGAATCCCTCCAAACAGCAGTGAGTGGATTTTAACTCTTAAACAAGATATTGCAGGCATGAATGCATTGTAGGTGGACTTCCCACGAGGTTTTAGAAAGAGGGAGTGCTTTGTATTTCTTTTCAGTGTACATCATGTCATCTGGAATATTTGTTGGCAACTGCAATATCTACTTTGTTGCACTTTTAATCATTTTATTGCTAGCAGATAAATATTTCTGTATGATTTTCTTGAAACTGCACATCAGGAAAGGATATATTAGGACGGGACAGATCAAAGAACTCAGAAGTACGAGCTTAAGCAGCCACGACAATGTTAGAAGCTGGAGCTTATTGAGAAGGTCTTTGATTATGGCAGTCAATTCTATTCCTTTCCTTACAATACTTGTACAGTTTAACACTTTCAGGTCCCTGTACTCGTGCTACTACTCCCTACTTCACTCCATTTTCCTAAACGTACCTCTCTATGACCCTTCTAAACAAACCCCCTAACTAATATATTCCCTAAAGTTCAAGTGAGCACACCCAACAGGTTCTACAAATCACCTCCCACTTTCTCCACATACCCACTCCTGATCCTCTTCCAGTTATTAATCCTCTGTTTCGTGTCAGAGATTGGCTTGGAATTGCTGCCCTTTTATTACTTTCACCGATTGCAGCAACCCTGTGGATGATAAAGATGTAGGGAACCTGAAATGTTCGTCCCGAATGAGTAAATTTATAATACCAATAATGTCCTATAATGGACCAACTATATTGTTATCAGCTCTAAAGACTGCCTTCATCACAGCTGGCCAAAAGAAATACTTCCAGGCTGTTTGTTTCTCTATGTAGTAGTAAGATCCTCCAGTGAGGGTGACCGTAACTTACAGTATGTAATTATAATAATGAAACAATATTTTTTCTGGAAAATCCATCGTAAAGAGATAACAATTTCAGGTTTAAATGCAACTGTATAATTTGTAGAGAATCTCTTATGATCTGTAATAAGATTTTCTCTATGTCTTAAAAAGGAATTTTTAAATTTTGAATGATAGTGACAGATTGAAAGGTCTTCTCTGCTACTTCAGGTATTGTTTTTCGCTTTTTTGTTATTGGCTTTACGTTGTGCTGACTCAGATAGGTCTTGTGGCAATGATGGGACAGGAAAGGGCTAGGACTGGGAAGGAAGCGGCCGTGGCCTTAATTAAGGTACAGCCCCAGCATTTGCCTGATGTAAAAATGGATAACCATGGAAAACCACCTTCAGGGCTGCTGACAGTGGGGTTCGAACCCGCTATCTCCCGAATACTGGATACTGGCCGCACTTAAGCGACTGCAGCTATCTAACTCGGTTCAGGTATTGTTAGAACATCAAGTTCCACCCTCCAACACAGTGTTCCTCTGAGAAGGAAGGTACGAGGAAGTACTCTAACCAGAACAGATGATTTTCAGCTCCTTGGCAAAAGAACTCCTTAGACCTCGCAAACCTAATACTGCTGGGTTGAGAAGTGAGGTCAGATAGGAAAGATAAAATCGAGGAGACTCGGCTAGTTGAGCTCCATCTGACAAGTTTGTACTCTTTTTAACATACCTGTGTGTAATCCAATGCGCAGGCGTAATGGGGTACAAGGCAGGTGTCTGATCTTGAAGCGACCGCTCTGGTGAAGAAGGTCTAGAGCCATGGTAGCTATTTGATCTGCATGGTCTGGGATGCGAACTGGTAATCCTCCCACCACCATGTACGCATCCCCTATAGTCTCCACCTGTGGTCAGAAATGAACATGAACATCAAGTCCCTAGACTACACACACTGCACTTCTCTGTGTTCTTGGTGGAACCCAATTGGAATCTGAAACTTGACGAGTACACGTGATAATAATGTCTGTTATTTCAGTTAAATAGGGCAGATGGAAAAGAAAGTAAGTGAGAAGCTTGCTACATTCATTTGTTTTCATGCTGTCTGTGGTTCATGTTCGGTGACGTGATGTTCTTAAGAATAATGGCAGCTAACTTTGATGTAGTATTTCTAACTGATGATGATTAATATGATTCCATCAATTCTGTACCCGCAGGAAGACAGCAGTGGGACCTTCTCGTTTTATGTTCTGTTTGGACTTGGAAGAATTGATTCAATTTCAGAACATCTGAATGGACTGTTTTAAAAAGTCTTATTCGTTTCATTGCATAAATTTCTTTTTGGAATTTGTGCAATATTTTATCTGTTGCTTCGGACCTTTTCAAACATACTGTAGTTGGGCAAGAGTAAGCCTGGACTTCTCCAGAATATTTTAAATATTACAGCATCAGCAAGAAAGAAGAACATCATGACTGGTTAGAATAAGCAGAATAGTAATTGAGAAATGTTTTTGCATTTGATTGGTCTTCCTTGTAAGTGCACCATTTTCTGTTTCTATAGTGTCCTCGTCTTGATTGCTCGTGATGCAGTCTCTTATTTAACGGCTTCTATTTCAGTTATATAGGGAAAAGAAAGTAACCACGGTTCATTTTTTCATGTTTGATTAACGCAACATGTAAAATTAAGGCAAACTTTTTCGCTTATGTTAATTTAACTTATTCATCTGACTTAAGCAAGTCATCGACATGAAGTGTTTCAGTGCTGACTCCGGTTTCTTTTGCCACTGAGTTGGTGTAAAAATTCATTACGATTTTGGTTTGTGTAGAATGGGACTAGCCGTCATTATCTTGGACGAGTCTCGTCAAAATAGTTGTTTACATTTTCTTAATGCACTGCACACATGTTAAAGTAAGTTACCTCATCTGTCTAACCTCTTAAAATTTTGAATATGTTATTAATCTTAAAATAAATTTATTGTCAGACCCTACGGAGTCTACAAATCTTCGGCCATAAAAGGCTACAGTCCATGCCACTTTCCACATCATATCCATAGTTGTCGTTCTTCCTACTTTGTTTCAAAATTTCATGTTACAATGTATTTAAACCGTTTTTTATCTAATATGTTAACACTAGAAAGACAGAACGCACATTACTAGGAAACTATGCAGACTTCCATCTTCTTGCCCACTCCACCAATGTGAGCCATTCGCAGTACGGAGCTTCTGGTTGTTTTAGGAAGGATTCCTCAAATATAGAGCTCAGAAGGTATTTCAGACTGGACAATACAAGGAATTAACTGAAGATTATTCTGGGGCAGAATCAGGTCCAGCACCACATGGAAAACAAAATATTCTTGATGGGTGCATCACAAGCGCATGGATGAATTTACCCTCAAAAACATCCAGAAATGTATAAAAACAGAGGCTGAAAGGCAGCTGGTCTGTGACTA
Source organism: Anabrus simplex (assembly GCF_040414725.1). Taxonomy (NCBI): domain Eukaryota; kingdom Metazoa; phylum Arthropoda; class Insecta; order Orthoptera; family Tettigoniidae; genus Anabrus; species Anabrus simplex. The sequence continues at coordinate 99,603,238 of NC_090278.1, forward strand.
TGGAGGAACTTGATGCATTTCTAGGTACACGGTATGCTCGTGGGGGCAACGTGTGCGAGAACCCTGGGTTTGAAATCACTCTGGTCTAAAAAGTGGGGACTTGAATTGTGTTAGAATGCTATGTCCCAAGATCCTTTTATAGAAATTTTGATATTCGTGAAATTCGAAATCAGATCCTCAAGGTCAGAGAGACTTAAAACTGATAAGTTTGCCCTGATATCAGAAGTATGGGAAAGGTTTATTTCAAATTGTCAGATTTGCAGACATGCCAACTTTCAAAAGTGAAAAATCAGGAGAAATTGGGCAGTTAATCGCGATGTATTACGACACATCACTGATGGCTGAACATGTACAAATTCATTATAATTCAATACATTAACAATTCTATTTGGCCTGTATATATATATATATATATATATATTTCATCATTTACAGGAGAATACTAAATACTGGACATTCGTGAACAGTAGGAACGTGTGACTTCTCATCTTTCAACATGGTGATCACATTACGACTAATTGTTGTTGAACACACCAGCTCTCTTCAGAAACATGGAACTAAATTTTTTCCCAAAGCACTTGCCTTGCTGAACTGATTTTAAGATTAAAAGTTTCTCCAAAGTTTGTTCAGACAGCAAGGATCTGGAATGTGTTTTTGTCTTTGTGACTTTGCTAAAAAAAAAAATTCACATTCTGCATTGCTATGTGGAATTGATAAAATAGCATCATCTTACAGAGTCTGTCTGTACATCATCAGCTGATTTTATCTGACCTACCAATGCCCAATGAACATCAATTATTCCTTTTGCCAGGTCTCTTTCTTCGAGCTGAAAGTTGCAGAACTGGGAGTCCAGAATATCAATTTCTTTATCCAAATGTTACATTTCACTAGTCAAAATGTTCGGACACTTGTTATTAAAAAATCTAAGGCTAGAAAATGATGCCTTACTTATAGCAGAAATATCTGCAACTTCTGCATTAATTAAAACTTCATCTTTAAATGGAAATTTGTGTACCATGCAGTCACACGATGAAGAGAAACACTTTCTAACAGACTTCAAGGTGTTCCCTATCATCAGATCACAATCATCCTTTTGATTTGCTGGAGTATGATAATCTACATCAAGGAGAGAGGTGGATCTTTTAATAAAGTGTGGTTTCACAAACATTCTTCAATAGTTCCTCCAAAACTGACATCAATAAGTGGATGTGCGGCATACTTGACTGAAGAGCTACGTTTGGATTCTCAAAGATAGTCATAAAACTTGAGAGAAAAAGGAAGAAGGATGTATGCAAATTTGATGAAAGGAACATGAAAAGTCGTTCTTCACGTGACAATGCAATGGCTCTTAGTGTCACAGCAGTTTCATCTTTTTTTAATGAAACTGATGACTGGGTTTTCCTTTTAACTGAGGAGTGAGGTAAAATGTTATGACAATCCTTAACCTTTTCAGAAAAACAAGACACATCTGCACTTAAACTGTGCTTAGGAATTTTGTAAGTCTTCAAAGTTCCCATCTGAGTATCCTGACTCACAATTTTGCTCCTGAATAAAGTAACCAAAGGATCCCACTGAAGCAAAATCCTATCTAAACACCTTTTTAGTGAGTAGGTACATGCTTCAGAATTTTCCTAATCTCTGTGTTGTGTAAAGTCTGAAATTCTCTGAACTTTTCTTTCCTCTTTGCTCTCCTTTCCAGATAATAAACTATATCAATTAGGAACGAGAAAATACTCAGAAAACACAAGATGCGTGCAATAAATCAAGAGTTGAGAGCGACTATTAATGGGCAAGAACTAGTGGTAGCAGGCAGAAATTGGAAGAGAATCTGGTCTGTAAATAGATTGATTGACTTAGATAGGAGGTTAAAAGAAGACGAAGAAAAAGTGAGTAGTGCAACGAAAGGTGGGGAAGTGAGGCGAGATATCAGTAACAGTGTGCAGTGTGAAGAGGGTCAGGGAGAGGTGCCAAGTGAAAAGGTAACCATAAGCAGTGAAGAAGAAAGGCAGGGGAGTGAAAGCAGTGAAGTAAGAGAAGCGCAGGGTAAAAAAGGTGACGTCAGAGGCAACCAGGGGGTGTCTCAATCTGAGTTGGGATAGAGGCATGGGCAGAAGGATGGGAAACGAACAGAGTTGGAGCAGAGGGAGAAATAGAGACTTAACGGTCATGTGGGGAGCTACGAAAAGTAATGAGGGTATTGTAACAAGAAGTAAAAACAATAATAAAGTGAGTAAGTAAGTAATTAAGGGCATGATTGTCGAAGAAGTAAGAGATGGAGGTGGTGTTTGTGGAGTTGGAAGTTATGATGGTATTTATTTGTGGAGGCTGAAATGTGGTGATGGAGAAGTGGTATGTAAGTTATGATGTGTTATATGAGGTGGAGTTGGTGTTATATTGCTGAAATGTGGTGTTGGAAGTTATTGAGGGCTTGGTATTTATGATTATGTGTTATGATTAAGTTAGGAGGTGTTATATTGTTGAAATGTGGTATTGGAGAAGTGGTGATATAAGGTGGTGGATGGTAGAAGGTGAGTGTTATTGTAGAAGAAGTAGAGGTGGTATATGTTGAAATGTGGTGTTGGAAAAGTATGGAGAAGTGGTGGTGTACTCATGAGTAAGTTGTAAGTGAAGGCGGTTTGGTATTTAATCTGATTATTTATTACTGAATTTTTTTGGATGGAGAGCCTATATGAGGTGGAGCTGGTGCTATATTGCTGAAATGGGGTCTTGGAAAGGGCGGAGATGGATAAGTTATTGAGGGCTATTGCTGAAATGTGGTATTGGAGAAGTGGTGGTATAAGATGGTTGAAATGTGGTGATGGAGAAATGATATGTAGAGTTATTGAGGGCTTGGTATTTATGATTATGTGTTATGATTAAAGTTATGATGTGTCATATTGCTGAAATGAGGTGTTGGAGAAGTGGTGGTATAAAAAATGGTTGAAGTTATTGAGGACTACTGTTGAAACGTGGTGAGAAGTGGTGTTATTTTGTAAATTTTAGAGTTTGTAAATTTTGATTTGGTGGTGTATTTGAAATGGAAACTGTGTCGCGTACTTAGTTAAGTATGTGGAGTTGGGTAATGATATGGGATTGCATGAAGGCAAGGTCTTTCTGTTTGTGTTAGAGTTGGTTGGAATGCAAGTGCTGAAATGCTGAGTGTTGTTGTTTGGAGTATTGATTAGGTGTAGGTCAGGAACAATAATGTGACGCAAGTGCAGTGCGCAATAAGGACACTTGATGAGCATGATAACATTGAGTAAGTGACTGCTAGGAATAATGCTATCATATATATATTATTATTATCATTATTATCTTTATCATTATTTCTCTCTTGATTATAGGAGTTGTCCATTATTATTATTATTATTATTATTATTATTATTATTATTATTATTATTGAGATTTGATTATTTTATTTATTGTTGTGAACATGGTGGCTTACGATTAGGAGTGGAATGGTGAGAGAAGAAGCATTATCATTTGGTTGGATCTTGGGGCCTTCAGGAGGTCTCCACGGGAAGGGCCGGTCGAGTCATCATTGGGTTGGCGGCCTTCTTCTCACCAGGGGTGATGACTCGGCCGGACGGTAGGTTATTATGTGGTGTTTGTTCTGTTTGTGTTTGTTTATATGGTGGAGTGTGGTGGCTTAAGTTGGATTATTTTATTGTGAACATGTATTTGGGGCTGAACGCCTGTTATGTTCATGAATAAATGATTATGATTATCATATACATTTACGGGCAAGCACGCCGCACCCTTCTCGGCAGGAAGATTAATTAGGTGACAAGAGCAGCCTACGATGATTATGTTACTATTTTCCCGCTTCAAACATCCTGCCACACCATTCTTTAATCCTACCATTACTGGAGCATTATCAGCACCAAGAGCTAGGCAGTTTTTTAATAGAATGCAGAATTCCCGAAAGGTTGAGAGCAAAAGATTGGCAATATTAGCTCCAGTAGCATTCCCTTCTAAATTAGGGACAGAGAGTAGACAACTCTGAATTTCATTGAGTTCAGGCCTAAAAAATGTTACAACAATGGGATATATCTTCAAGTCGCTTTTATTGCTACCATCAATAGCAACAGAAAACGCATTCACCTGCAAATGTGATACAATATTCGCCCTTTCCTCCAAGCACATTTCTGTAATGATAGCCGCTGTTTTCGTTCTAGCACACCCATATCGTTTAGCGATTTCCGAATCAGGAAACATTTTACGAAACAAAGGTCCGGCCTGATCGGCACAATTTACCGGCAGGTTATGTTCTACTATAAATGACGTAATTAACACCTCGGCATTCGTCACAGGATTTACATCTTGGTTTTTACATGAAAAGTTCAGTTTCTGGTTTCTTTCTACACATTGGGCACTCCCCTTATGTTTTTTCGTTTGCATATGCTTGAGTATATTGCATTTCCCGCCATGTGCAACTGAAAAATCACACCTATATATAGTACAGAATGTGAACGTTCGTCCCTTTCTCGGTTCACTCAAACACGGAAACTCTTCCCTATAAGCACTTTTAAACACTGCATCATATTTCTCTTCTGAGATTTTTGCCAAAACAAATATTAAGGCACAACACGAGCACTTCTGCAGGTCTTGTCCCGGGTAGAACGACTATGGTGTGCTACTTCTGAGGTTAAGTTACTCCAAAGAGAATGACTGTATTATAGACCAAAGAGAAGTAGTGATGGGCGATATTTCACGAACTGTGATTTTTTTTACTGATATCAATAAATCGCGAGTAAAGACTGTTACTTTCTACGCTATCACTGTGATCAGTCGTGATTTCACTTCAAGTGATCATCGTGCGCCCTCTTAACTCCATATACAGAACTAGAATGTTACTACCTAAACTGTGACTGTGATCAATGTTGTGACTCTATTATAGCGTAGGCAACGGTTGTGACAACGACATTAAAGATATATCGTTGGGTTGTGATCAGTCGTGATATCACGACACGTGCTGCCGCAACGATATCCACGCGAAGCGATGCGTTCAAGGAAGCAGCATCGCCATGATTACCAACAGTATGGACATTTGTTGATTTCATTTTTTAAGGACGTCAACATATCGTTCAGTATATAATGTATTTGTAGGAATTGAGCACATTCCTCCCGAATATATTAACAACTGAAACACTTATAATCCTCGGCATCGCTTGCAATATCAGTTTCAGGAAATTGTCAGTTGACTCGCAGTGTGGTATTATTCTTAAGCGCGCGTTCAAAAAAATCGTGGTACACGGGACTCTCCTAGAATAGTAACAAACATGTATTTCTCCTGTATTTTGGAATGCCCGGGGGCATATTGTCACTGGAGCTCAATATTAGGAGGCAAGTTGACTGAAATGGTGTTTTCTAGAAAAAGGAAGAACAGTGACCTGTAGTAGTCCTTTAAAGAAGTGGATGAAAATTTCACATTATGTAATATGTGCAAACAGAAATTGTCTTAAAAAGAAGTACTTCAAATCTGAATAAACATTTGGAATGCAAGCACCTCTCACTTGCTTTGCCAGAAAGCAGTAGTCAACAATCGGCATGTATCTGATGATACAGACCTGGGATTTTAGACTTAAAAAATGTTTTAGGCACCTAAAATGGCCTTTTAAACAAGTAAATAGGTTTTTAAAAGAGAATATAGGCACTTCAAATATGCTTTAAAAATAGGCAGAAAATAGACTTTAAAATATGACCATATAGACCTACACTGTAATGTGATTTTTTTTTTTTTACGTTAAGCACAGTAATGTGGTATAGGCTACCTTTTCTAAATAGGAATAGTTGCAAAATGAAGGCATAATTAAACAGGCGTTTATTACAAACAGCTGTTTAGGAAACAAAAAATTTTCTTCAGTACTGTACTAAAATTAAATTCAATGCGGAGTACTGGTATGCGTATTTATTTGTGAGGAACATTCCTACTGCACTTTTCAGTTGTAGTTTGCTTTACAGTACATAACATAATCTTCTCCAAATTTTCCACAGTCAGGCTGCGTCTTATGTCTGTTAAAACAATTTTAAAAGCAGAAAAAATGTGCTCTACACTCACAGATGTTGGAGGGGCATAGCAAAATTTACCTACATTTTTCAGTTCAATTTCACTAGGTAGGTCTACTTTTCCCCATCCATTACCTGATATATCCTTTCCTGCACTGAATCACCTAGATTCTTGTGCAATACACTAGCCCACCTGTCTTTTATTTTATCCCTTACTTTACCCCTAGTACTTTGTATAATATTCTCAGCTTCCTCAATTACAAAATATATCTGTTTGAGACTCTACTTTTTTTTCTATTTTTGTAATGATTGACTGGAAGAAATGAAAAATTTGCCTGAATATATGCAATGGCTCTCTGAACACTGGAATAATCCTTCAGCAGATCTTTGCCCATACGACACACATGCAGAGTTGTCTGTTAGAGGCATATTGTCTATCACAGATGTTCCATATAATACAGGGCAGCTTCCATTGAAGAACCCAAACGGCTGATGATTGGTGATGGTGGAAAAGGAATAGAGGGAAATTTCTCTCAGAAGATGGCTATTCTTGATAGAAGCTTACAGATCACTCTCTTCGTTGTTGAAATCAGATTATTTACTGCAGGCAACTTGGCCCTAACTATTTCTGTGAGTCTGTGCAAGGCATGGGCCATGCAAGTAACATGAACATTAAAGAAGGGTGGAAAGTTTTAACGAGAGGTAGAGTAGCAATCATGTAGGAAGCAGCATTGGAGACAAGGAGAAGGTCTTTATAATAATCAACACTCCCAGGATACAACAACTGGAACCCCTTGTTGATGATGTACACAATGCTTTGCTCTATTTTCTGAAGCTGCTTAGAACAAAGGAGAGCAGTAAATGCCAATTGGGTTCCAGTTTTCCTACTATAAGATTAGCAATGTACCTGCCCACAGAGTTGCTGGTTTTGTCCACATACAGCCCTATGTAAGGACTCCCAAATATCCTCTGTGACTGGCAAAATTACCTCCTATATCTAAGTAGTTTTTCTTTAATGTAGATATTGAAAGTATGTGTTGTTGGTGTATTTCTGTAAACAAATCTCTGAAAACATGACTATGCACAGAATTCCAGGAGATATTTTCAGCAACTAGGGCTCTAAACATATGAGCACAGAAACTACCGTGCATTGTGGGAGGTATACTTTGTGTGAGCAGAGTCTGTCCAATGTTACTTTTCATGGTTGATTTTGCTTTGTGACTCGCACTATCAGCATGCTCTTGTGAAATCTAAAACACAATAATGTGATGAAAATTACAGACTAGGATAAGGAATAGCTAATGAATAAAATTTGTAATTCTGAATTATTTCATTTAAACCACTATTACTCTTAAGTTAATTAAGAACAAGAACACTCCAGGCCTCTAAAGGTCTTGGCTTTCATTTACAGCTTCTGCTCAGCTCTAGGCTTGCAGATATTAGATAGCCGTGTGGTCAGCACGTCACATCCCTCAAGTGTATTGCCGTGCCTCTGAGAGCGCTGCTCATTGTAGCTTCCCAATTGCCCTCACGCAGCTGGGTCAACGCCTTTCCATACCATACATTTTTCTAAATTACTGCCGGTACTATTATCTAGGGAAAGGTGCACTGGTATCGTTAACCTTACATTAGGTGGCTGAGAATAGTCATTCATCATTATATTTTTCACTTGTGCCAGATAAATGTGTAGAATTTCATTTCCTAGCACATACCAAATAATCGGTTAGAGTATAAAACACGACTGTTGCCAATATTGATCCTATTTTTTCCTTCACATATTGGCTGAACTTCGGCATGTCTACAAAAAAAGAATGTAAATAATAAAATGCTTATGTTTGTACGCCTAGAAGTAAATTGGCAACGACTGTGTCTGTAATGCAACCAAAATGTAGGCTGTTTATTAAATGCAAAACCTTAGGTGGGTGATTTTCTTATAAATGTTTACACAGAGATAGCCTAGTCACAATAACAAGGCATTCTCTTGATCACAAGCTACAAATAACAAGCAGCACGGACGATGCGGTGATTGTGATCACGTCACGACTAAAAATCACTGATATCAGAAAATCACGATATCAAATCACGCTGTGACTCACAAATAGCGGTATCGCTCATCACTAAAGAGAAGCACATGACTGGCCACTGTGCCCCGTACTGCCATATGATATCATTATTAGAACTACTATCGACCAGCCATACTCAGCCATATATCGATAGAACCAGGAAATCTGTGGGAGTTTAAAATAATACGAAATTACGGATATTGCTCTGAAAATCGGGAGATTGGACCCGGCGATCGGGAGATCGAGAGGAACGATGAAAAATCGGGAGTCTCGCGTCCAAATTGGGAGACTTGGCACGTCTGGATGTGCTATAAACCTGGAGCTTGGATTACAATTGATGAGCAACTGTTCTCCAGCAGAACTCACTATCGCTTTTTGCAATTTATGGCATCCTAGCCTGACAAATATTGGCAGAAATTCTCGACGGCCATGGATAAAGTATCAAAATACATCTTGAGTGTATTTCTTTATCTAGGAAGGGATGCACAGAGCCAAGAAAATGTGCATTCACATGATTATGTTGTTGAGAAGTTAAGGCCCCTTTAGGAATGTCACTTGCAACAGTTTTTTTTGTATCACTGCAGCAGCTGAAAACCTGAAATCCCAGGGAACCAGTGTTTTTGGCACAATAAGTCACTTCCAGTGGAAGTGAAAACTTCCCAGGCACAACTTCTAAAAAGGAATGATATAACTTTAGAGTATTTATCAAGGCAAGGTCTGTAAGAATATACATGAGCTCAGTTCACTTCATCCAGATGTCCAGGTGGGGACGGACAGAAAGAAAAAACCCAACACTGTGACGTGTTACAACGGAACTAAGTACGGAGTCAATGTTGTTGACCAAATGGCCAGAAAGTATACCGTCAAGCCAGTTGCACGCATTCAGTAATGTTATCGATTTAGCAGCAATGAACGTTTTGGTGTTGTACAAATATCAAGATCTTGCAAAGAAACTTTCTCCTACAACTTGCTGAGGAATTTACTGCAGCAAACGATGATAATGATATGCCAAAAACACAGGAAATGGCAACTGCACAACAAGTGCAAGAAGGACATGAAAGGTGGGCAAGACTTGTATTGGAAAGGAGAAAATCGTCACCAGTGTAGAATGTCTATAAGCTTTTAGGTTGACGATACTGTGCTTCATCATGTGCTCTTCAGACCACTGACGGATGCTTACATAGGTTCATGAAAATAGAAAACTTTCATTTTGTGTTCATATAATATCTGATTGTGACTTTTAGTTGATTTTACATTCATTTATAACTGAATTTTTGATATGGTTTAGAACATAACATTTAATATAATATTCAATCAGGAAGATCATCATTGCTATTTATTTTCATTGTAGAAAATATATCTCTATCCAGAAATAATTGAATACGACTTATATACCACTCAAGGGTCATTTTTGACCCCTCTGTCTTTCTAGTGTTAACCTGCCCATACAAGGTTACAAATTCTCTTTGTGATGATGGCGACTCTGGGATGATGGACGAAGGAAGTTTAAATAATGCAGTTGTTCATGTAGGTTTTTACTTCATTGTTGTGTAAAAAGGACAATTTTATAGAATGATCAAAACTCTTCATTTTTAATGTGTGTTGAATTTGTAGTTTAATTGTAAAACTATATTTGTACTGACAAGTAAAATATGAAATTCTGTACTATTATAATTAAGTTTCTTGTGCTGTTTTCCACTGGCTATGACTTGAACTGACGTTTGCAACTTCAATGTCCTGTGCACTTTGTCAAATGCTCCAGCTCATTTTCTGGCTTAGCTAGGTCAGAGAAACAATTCCACAGGTCGACTGATGGTAATTCTCAAAGTTTTTGACCACTTCAGAATTGAATGCTACAAAGATGCATGCTTGAATCCAATTGGGTCCGGAATGTCTACTTGCAGTTCAATCTCACACAAATAGGAGGCTGTCACTGGCTGCACCTGACCACGATGTTAACCTCCAAGAGCGCGAGTCAACACAGAGTGTGCGTGTGCCGAGAAATGATGCCTTACTTTGAAAACTCCACTATCTGTCAACTGATACATTAAACATGATTGTAAGTGAAATACTCTGGGCAATATATGCGTTCTACCCAAACAGCATCTTAACCATTTTTTCTTCCATGTGCCCACCGTTGAGGAACATATCTGTATGTTAAAACAAAAACAGGAAATCAAATCAAGAGCAGGTGAGGTAGGACAAGTGGGAAGGAATAATGTGTAGAAAAATGTGTTGGAAATAGAACAAAATGCAAGATAGTTATGAGGCGAAATACCACAAGAGAAATGTCCAGCTTCAACTTCTGAGGGGAGATCTTTATTTAAAGTGAGAGTTTTGGAAAAAAGAAATCAAACCAATGAAAAACCAGACACAAAGGAGAACTTACCAATAAAATCTCTAGATTGATGGTTTTTGTTTCTTACTTGTTGTATATCCAAACAATAGGACTGGGAAGGAATTCTAGAAACCATTCTCAGCAAGTTCACAAACCAGCTTTTAAACAATCTTCACATTTTTACACTTCGAAGTGTGGATGGTTTGTAGAGTTCTGAGCATCACGAAGGGCAGCTTGATGTGAAACCTGAATTCCTAAAGGCCTGTTCGTTCCAACAGTAAGAAACCACACTTTGCTGTCATAAGTTTAGATAATTCAGTACGGGCTGTACTAACGCAATTCAGCAAGTCTAGCTAAAGATTTTAAAAAAGCACATAAGCTTGAATTACTTTTCACATCCTCACCTTGTAGACATTGTACGCATTGATGGTGGCGTCAAAACAGGTGTAAAGGTCGTTGAGCAGGTCCACCACCTCGAAGGGGGTGCTGTAGGCAGATATGGTGGTGAAGCCCACGATGTCCGAGAAATAGATGGTCACCTCTCGGAAGTCTTCGGGATCCACCGGCATGCCCAGCTTCAGCTTATCTGCCACAGAGCTGCAGCACACAACACATGACCTCAACTGTTTGTTATTTATGTTCCGTATAATTTGGGAAATATCATTATGAGTCGTCTCAATGTTATTATTTATTTGAGTAAATTAAGAGTTAACAGCTTATTCCATTATTAGAGTCATTACCCTATCATTTTCAGTGAACCAGCAAAACTGGAGATTCATCAGCTTGTGATCAAACACCCTCGGAACTAGAGAAGATTTTCCACACTAATTAATTCATTGTTTATTTTCTGTAATTTCATTACAGTGGTGCCCAATTTTATTTTCAAAGTTATTTTCATTTGGCACAGTCTGTAAATTTAAGCAAATGGGGAGGAAAATCCTTTTCACTTCACCCAATAAATTTAATCATTCATATACTTTCTTATGAGAATTTCAGAATGTCACTCAAGCGTGTACAGACGTCTGATGTGGAAAGACTCTATAAGCTCACAAGTACAAGGTGATTGGCTGCGTTAGGCGCTTGCTATGGAAGATGACATGTATTACAGTTTGTTCCATTATAAAACAGAATCTGACACAATACAGTAAATTAGCTAAACTTGAAATTCTTGAATTTACTTTCATTTTAAAATTTGTTTTATTTAACAATTATTTGGTGTGGGTTACTGCAGTCACGTCCTAGTTCGTGAACCATGGGCAATGGCTGAGTGGTCCTGAGAGTCGGGATACCAGTTGCTATGGAATGGGAGAGGGCATCTCGGACCTCCTTGTGCTCAGGCGGCTAGGACTATACAATCCACCGGTGGTCCATAACCCGTTAGAGGAGAGATCCTCACTTGGACTATGTGCAAGTAGGGTAGCATCCTGCTTCATGAATTTACCGAGCTCAGAACACTTTAAGCAAGCCTCGGACCTATGGGAGTAACAGAGTCCCACTCCCATTTGACAGGCGAGGGACTCCTTGGAATTCGATGGGGAGCTATCAATATTAATGGGGCTTATGGAAGAAAGAAAGTAGAACTGGCTGAGTCAGCAAAGAGGATGCATCTGGATGTGCTAGGAGTTAGTGATATTCGGGTAAGGGGAGATAATGAGGAAGTGATAGGAGATTATAAAGTGTACTTGACGGGTGTTAGAAAGGGAAGGGCAGAGTCTGGGGTAGGGCTCTTTATCAGGAATACCATTACACGGAACATAGTTTCTGTTCGGCACGTAAATGAGCGAATGATGTGGGTAGATTTGTCAGTTGGAGGAATTAGGACTAGAATTGTGTCCGTGTATTCACCATGTGAGGGTGCGAATGAGGATGAAGTTAACAAGTTTTATGAAGCATTGAGTGACGTCGTGGTCAGGGTCAACAGCAAGGATAGAATAGTGCTAATGGGCGATTTCAATGCGAGAGTTGGAAATAGAACTGAAGGATATGAAAGAGTGATTGGAAAATGTCGGGGCGATTTGGAAGCAAATGGGAATGGGAAGCATATGCTGGACTTCTGTGCTACTATGGGTTTAGCAGTTTCGAATACATTCTTCAAGCATAAGGCTATTCACCGCTACACATGGGAGGCTAGGGATACCAGATCCATAATAGACTATATCTTAACAGACTTTGAATTCAGGAAATCTGTTAGGAATGTACGAGTTTTCCGGGGATTTTTCGATGATACACACCATTATCTGATCTGTAGTGAACTAAGTATCTCTAGGCATAAGGAAGAGAAAGTGAAATCTGTCTGCAAACGAATAAGGGTAGAAAATCTCCAGGATGAGGAAATTAGACAGAAGTACATGGATATGATTAGTGAGAAATTTCAAACAGTACATACTAAGCAGGTTTAGGATATAGAAAGAGAATGGGTGGCATACAGGGATGCTGTAGTAGAAACAGCAGGGGAATGCCTAGGAACAACTGTGTGTAAAGATGGGAAAAGGCGAACATCTTGGTGGAATGATGAAGTGAGAGCAGCTTGTAAACGTAAAAAGAAGGCTTTTCAGAAATGGCTCCAAACAAGGGCCGAGGCAGACAGGGAGTTATATCTAAACGAAAGAAACAGAGCAAAACAAATAGTTGTTGAATCCAAAAAGAAGTCATGGAATGATTTTGGTAATAACCTGGAAAGGCTAGGTCAAGCAGCAGGGAAACTTTTCTGGACAGTAATAAAGAATCTTTGAAAGGGAGAGAAAAAGGAAATGAACAGTGTTTTGAGTAATTCAGGTGAACTCATAATAGATCCTAGGGAATCACTGGACAGGTGGAGGGAATATTTTGAAAATCTTCTCAACGTAAAAGGAAATCTTCATGGTGGCGTTGCGTACAATGGAGCTCATGGGGAGGAGGAAAATGATGTTTGTGAAATTACGCTTGAGGAAGTGGAAAGGATGATAAATAAAGGCCATTGTCATAAGGCAGCAGGAATAGATGAAATTAGACCTGAAATGGTGAAGTATAGTGGGAAGGCAGGAATGAAATGGCTTCATAGAGTAGTCAAATTAGCGTGGAGTGTTGGTAAGGTACCTTCAGATTGGACAAAAGCAGTAACTACACCTATCTATAAGAAAAGTAACAGGAAGTATTGCAACAACTATCGAGGTATCTCATTAATTGGTATACCAGGCAAAGTATTCACTGGCATCTTGGAAGGGAGGGTGCGATCAGTTGTTGAGAGGAAGTTGGATGAAAACCAGTGTGGTTTCAGACCACAGAGTGGCCGTCAGGATCAGATTTTCAGTATGCGCCAGGTAAATGAAAAATGCTATGAGAGGAAAAGGCAGTTGTGTTTATGTTTCGTGGATCTAGAGAAAGCATATGACAGGGTACCGAGGGAAAAGATGTTCGCCATACTGGGGGACTATGGAATTAAAGGTAGATTATTAAAATCAATCAAAGGCATTTATGTTGATAATTGGGCTTCAGTGAGATTTGATGGTAGAATGAGTTCTTGGTTCAGGGTACTTACAGAGGTTAGACAAGGCTGTAATCTTTCAACTTTGTTGTTCGTAGTTTACATGGATCATCTGCTGAAAGATATAAAGTGGCAGGGAGGGATTCAGTTAGGTGGAAATGTAGTAAGCAGTCTGGCCTATGCCTATGACTTTGTCTTAATGGCAGATTGTGCCGAAAGCCTGCAGTCTAATATCTTGGAACTTGAAAATAGGTGCAATGAGTATGGTATGAAAATTAGCCTCTTGAAGACTAAACTGATGTCAGTAGGTAAGAAATTCAACAGGATTGAATGTCAGATTGGTGATACAAAGCTAGAACAGGTTGATAATTTCAAGTATTTAGGTTGTGTGTTCTCCCAGGATGGTAATATAGTAAGTGAGATTGAATCAAGGTGCAGTAAAGCTAATGCAGTGAGCTCGCAGTTGCGATCAACAGTATTCTGTGAGGAGGAAGTCAGCTCCCAGACGAAACTATCTTTACATCGGTCTGTTTTCAGACCAACTTTGCTTCACGGGAGCAAAAGCTAGGTGGACTCGGGATATCTTATTCATAAGTTAGAAGTAATAGACATGAAAGTAGCGAGAATGATTGCTAGTACAAACAGGTGGGAACAATGGCAGGAGGGTAATTGGAATGAGGAGATAGAGGCTAAGTTAGGAATGAACTCGATGGATGAAGCTGTACGCATAAACCGGCTTCGTTGGCGGGGTCATGTGAGGCAAATGGAGGAGTATAAGTTACCTAGGAGAATAATGGACTCTGATATGGAGGGTAAGAGAAGTGGAGGTAGACCAAGACGATGATGGTTAGACTCGGTTTCTAACGATTTAAAGATAAGAGGTATAGAACTAAATGAGACCACAACACTAGTTGGAAATCGAGGATTGGGGCAACGTTTAGTAAATTCACAGAGGCTTGCAGACTGAACGCTGAAAGGTATAATTTAGAATATAGCAGAAATATTTCACAGTAATATTTTCAACAGATTTCAATTTTGGTTCAGATAAATAGATGATACTACAGTATATTTATAATGGATGAGAACTTAGTCGACGTTACCACTACCCTTTCAAACTTAAACACACTTGATCCATATATCAAATTCACTCTAAAGGCAGACACTGAATATAACATAAACTTTTTAAGACTTAATAATCTGAAGACACCATAATTTTCTTAGCTACATAATGTATAGAAAACATACACAAACCATGAACACCATACATTAAGACTCTTTGCATCCACAAGTCCACAAATGTGCTGCATACAACAGCATGGTTCATCAATATCCCAATGTAAAAAAAGATCTTATACACTGACTGACAGAGCAAATGCAACACCAAGAAGGAGTGGTCAGAACTTTATGCCAATTGCAGGGTAGACTGACGTCACTGAGGTATGCTCATGATGTGAAATGCGCCGCTGTGCTGCGCACGTAGCGAACAATAAATGGGACACGGCGTTGGCGAATGGCCCACTTCGTACCGTGATTTCTCAGCCGACAGTCATTGTAGAGCGTGTTGTCGTGTGCCACAGGACACGTGTATAGCTAAGAATGCCAGGCCGCCTCAACGGAGGCATTTCCAGCAGACAGACGACTTTACGAGGGGTATGGTGATCGGGCTAAGAAGGGCAGGTTGGTCGCTTCGTCAAATCGCAGCCGATACCCATAGGGATGTGTCCACGGTGCAGCGCCTGTGGCGAAGGTGGTTGGCGCAGGGACATGTGGCACGTGCGAGGGGTCCAGGCGCAGCCTGAGTGACGTCAGCACGCGAGGATCGGCGCATCCGCCGCCAAGCGGTGGCAGCCCCGCACGCCACGTCAACCGCCATTCTTCAGCATGTGCAAGACACCCTGGCTGTTCCAATATCGACCAGAACAATTTCCCGTCGATTGGTTGAAGGAGGCCTGCACTCCCGGCGTCCGCTCAGAAGACTACCATTGACTCCACAGCATAGACGTGCACGCCTGGCATGGTGCCGGGCTAGAGCGACTTGGATGAGGGAATGGTGGAACGTCGTTTTCTCCGATGAGTCACGCTTCTGTTCTGTCAGTGATAGTCACCGCAGACGAGTGTGGCGTCGGCGTGGAGAAAGGTCAAATCCGGCAGTAACTGTGGAGCGCCCTACCGCTAGACAACACGGCATCATGGTTTGGGGCGCTATTGCGTATTCAAGGCATGTTAAATGCCCACCGCTACGTGCAGCATGTGCTGCGGCCGGTGGCACTCCCGTACCTTCAGGGGCTGCCCAATGCTCTGTTTCAGCAGGATAATGCCCGCCCACACACTGCTCACATCTCCCAACAGGCTCTACGAGGTGTACAGATGCTTCTGTGGCCAGCGTACTCTCCGGATCTCTCACCAATCGAACACGTGTGGGATCTCATTGGACGCCGTTTGCAAACTCTGCCCCAGCCTCGTACGGACGACCAACTGTGGCAAATGGTTGACAGAGAATGGAGAACCATCCCTCAGGACACCATCCGCACTCTTATTGACTCTGTACCTCGACGTGTTTCTGCGTGCATCGCCGCTCGCGGTGGTCCTACATCCTACTGAGTCGATGCCGTGCGCATTGTGTAATCTGCATATCGGTTTGAAATAAACATCAATTATTCGTCCGTGCCGTCTCTGTTTTTTCCCCAACTTTCATCCCTTTCGAACCACTCCTCCTTGGTGTTGCATTGTCACTGTCAGTCAGTGTACATGAATTAAACACCATCAGAAACATAGCCATATATTAAACATATTTCATTGAAGGAATCTATATATAAGTTGTAGGGGATCCACTGTCTGTAATTTCTTTTGTTTTGCCAATTTTTCAGATATTTATCCGTTTTAGGTCAACTCAAGACTGAATTGGTGGTTTTTACTTTTCGTGCCTGTTTTGTTTGTTTGTTTGTCTATTCCACCATGACGTCAAAACGGCTGTATAGATCTCAACCAGCCGGGCTGAGTGGCTCAGACGGTTGAGGCACTGGCCTTCTGACCCCAACTTGGCAGGTTCGATCCTGGCTCAATCCAGTGGTATTTGAAGGTGTAGCGATCGAGAAAGGGTGTGTCTGCTATTGTAATCAGCACTCCCCACACCGACTTTGACTGGCAGTAGGAATGGGGTCCTTCTCCAACTCCTGTGTAACTGGCATTCGTAAGGAAGGCCTACCATTGTAATGAATAGTTCACTTCTTGATTTGACTTGCAGAAGGCAAGGGAGCATGCAGTTTTGTTTAAAACTCCCCTACCCAATTGTGTTTGGCAATAGGCGAGGGTGCCCGCAATTATAAACAAATGTCCTCATCTCAAATGTGACTGGCATTAGGCATAGTGGCCTGCTATTTTGATGGAAACTCACCAGCTCTGTGTGGCTGGCAGTAAGCTGGCTGGCAGTAGGTAAAGGGGCCTGACATTATAATGATAACTGCATAACTTAATTTCGACTGATAGTAGGGTAGTTGCCTGCCATTATAATAGAAACGCCTCAACTGTTATCTGTCTGGAAGTAGGAAAGGGGGCTGCCATTGTAACGAAAACGCCCCAAATTGATTGTGACCACGCAGTAGGCAATGGGGCCTGCAATTATTATGTAAACTTCCCAACTCGATTGTGAATGGCAGTAGGCAAGTGAGCCTGCTGTTATATCACAAATCTGTAACAAACACTTTACATTGGAAACAGCGTATGGGGACCTCCCCATGCTGTTTCTCGGATAATGCTAAGAGACATGCAATTTTAAAACAATGTTATTTACTGCATGTACAGCGTTTACTTCGATAGTCTAATACAGTGTGGAATACCGTAGCAAAGCACGGGTATATTTGTTAGTAATAAATAAAGTCAGACATCGACTTTCCACTAATCTCACTAAAGAAGAAAAAACTAACAAACCTTATTTTCCACTTTCACTTTTAATAATTCACAGATAGACCAGATTTCTTACATTTTCAAAAAACATGATATCAAAATATCTTTTAAAACAGACAATAATAATGCATCAATTCTACACAAAACAGACTCAATTATTATTGTTATTAATAATAATAATAATTTCTTTAGATCAGGTGTTTATATTCTTAATGCAGCAGATGTCTCTCCATCTATATTGGCCAAACAGGTAGAAACTTAGAACATGTAAATTCATGTAAATATAATAGATTTTCAGCTATGGGAAAACATATGATGGACTCAAAGCATAAATTCACAAAGAATGATCAAAATCTCAAAAATGGTTAATAAGGGCGCTCTACTCATTATGTTTGGAAATTGTTTCATCTACTTTCCAACCTTGTCGAGATATCAGAAAAACCAAACTCTTTATTTGCTATTTTCAATAAAAAGAAATTAAGTGATCTAAACCCCCTTCACATCTCTCAGCCCCACCTTAGCTCCCATCCTCACTTTAGCTCTTTCAGTCCATATTGAAAACAAATAAACATCCCATCAACATTATTCTGTTCACACTCGAAGTGTTTACCTTAGTCTGTTAAGAAGTGCATTCTTCAAACATTCAAACTTACGCTAGAACAAATACAATCATTCAACTCTGAATGTCAACAACACACTTTGTCTCTACTTATTGATTGACTGATGATGGTCTCTAAAACTAGTTTCAAATGATGTACCTTTCTTAGCTTAGCTCTTGTTTTAATATGCCATTCCACATTTAACTTGAAACTTTTCAAGTTATAACATCTTAAGACTTCCATATTCTACAACATTTATAGAAAATTCCTTATTCTAAATAATCTGACATGCTCAGGATGTCATCATCTTATATGATAACTTATTATTTTGTGAAGGGGATGTGATGCAATACGTATCTGATATATACGTAGCAGAATTAGGAGAGAACACAGAATCTTAAGTACACTGATGTTTTACATGAGAATAAACGGAAAGTGAGTTAAACTCATTATAGAGCTACGATACATTTAATGTATACAACTTACATACAGTAGTTACTGTACTTAATGTCAATTTAAAGATAATTACTTAACTAATTAGTGGAGCCTTTATATTTGTCAAATTTTGGGGTTTGTACTCTTGTATGGAGATGAAGTAGACCTACTTATACTGGTCTGGTACAATTTACACAGTGCACGCAACGTGACAGATAAAAATATCCTGCTTGTGGACCTTAACACAGTAACAGGACCATAGCCAACGTGAGATGTGTATGCAATGGCTGAACATGAGCCAAGAAGCAGGTTAAGAGGTAGTGAACCAGGAAAAGGGAGAGCGCGCTAAGCAGACCTACATGACTATGCCCCACCAGTTGCTCAAAGGGACTCTTAAAAAGTATTTTCACTATAAAAACTCTCAAAAACCCCCCAACAATCTCTGATATTAGACTTTATTTAATATACATCCAGATACAAGAAAATGTATTTATTATATATTCAGTTTCCTCCACTGTTGAACATTGTATAGCAGTTCCTCATGCGACAGGGGTCACTAGCTGGGCAGCAGACAGGTCATCTTACCCTTTTGTTATGTGAATATTGCTACTAAAATTGCCTCACCTCGGTAACATTCTATTGAGCAGCTGCTCCGTCTTCTTCTTCTCCATATCGAGCTGCTCAGTGCGCTCCCGTATCAGCTCCTCCAGGTTATTGGAGTACTTCTCCAGCATTTGAAACATAGTGTCAACAAAGTTCACCTTCCTGAAACAACAGCACCACATCAGCGAAATACAGCTTTGATGGGAAAAGAAAGAGAAGGGCGTGGAGTGAGACTCGATCGGAATCAGAATACTCTAAGTCCTGGAGAATGAAATCAAATGACCGATAAGTGAAACTAAATCCCCAGCTGTGCAACCGGCGTCCCCTGCATATAGTGAATCAAAGAATTTTAGTTGGTGGTGGTGGTGGTGGTGATTATTTTTTAAGAGGAAGTACAACTCAGCAACCATCCTCTGTATAACATTAATCAGAGAGAAAAAAGGAAGAGGTGTGATAATTCAAAAAATGAAAGTATGGGCCAAAGAAAGACAAGGGTCACAAAGGGCATGTAAATGAAAGACTCCCTAGCCCTCGGAAACCTAATAGTGTCGGGGTCAGAAAAGAGCAAGAATTGACCAAGGGAGATTGGAGAGGATAGATGAAAGTGAGGAGCTTGGCACAAGTAAGTGGAAGCAATGCCAGGACTCAGTTAAGGGCCCCATGTTCACCAATCCACGCTCCAAAGTTAAGAGCCCCTGGGGCCCCTTTTAGTTGCCTCATAGACAGGCAAGGGATACCGTGGGTGTTATTCTACAGCCCCCACCCTCAGGGCTCAGGCATATGAGTGAAGACCTCAATGATATCTACAGCGAAGAAGGTGGACTTTGGTATGGTGGAGATGGTGAAAGAGGCAACCCTGTACTCTCGGGTTTAATATGACTACATTTTAAATCCAGAAATGTCTGTCACCATGGGAGGTGAGAAGCTTAGACCAATCATCAATACGGATAAGAAGGTTTTATGTAAACAAAGTACCCCAGGGGTTAAATCTCCCATCATACTCAACGGTACAGTGTCGAGTGGTCGTTCGGACTCTGGGAGAAAGTTTTGGAAGAGTTGCAGCACCCTAAGGATCACACATGCAACATGAAATGTTCAGTCTCTGATGGAACTTGGGAAGTTAAAAACAATAACAGATTTCCTAGACAAAAAGAACATAATGATTACAGCAATACAGGAAACTCGATATGTGGACAACGAGCCCTTCAAGTCAAATGCATACATAAGAGCGAATCAACCAGCGGGATATTAAAAGGTGCACATATTTTCGGCAGTGGATTAATTATTTCTAATAAAAATACTTGACTCAATAGTGAGTTTCTATCCAGATAACGAAAGGACATCTTCCTTAACATTCAAATCCACAAATAAAGCATACACCATTTTTGCTGTTCATGCTCCAACTAATGATATAAATCAAATGAAAAGCAGACATCATGTAAATGAATACTGAAAAAAAAAAAAAAAAGGATAACTGTTTGAGTAAAATAACATTGAAACATACTATTATTTTACTGGGTGATTTCAATACACAAACTGGTAATACTGCTCACATGCAGGAATGGGAAAGGCTGACAGAAGTATGTGCTACCACATCCTTTGAAAGAAAACCCTAATGACACAGGTCTCACATGATGAAAAACAACTCTACCACATAGCAATATGTGAAATAATGAATGTCAGAGTTTTTAAAACCCACAAATATTGAATCTGAGTGCTACATCTCTGTAGCTAAATTTAAGATTTAACCTTGTGGCTACTCCAACCACTACTCTTATACCTTCATCTCCTTCACACAATATACATACCATTTGTTTGAGCGCCAGTTGCTTTTTTTAGAAAAACAACAAAATTCGGTAGAGCATACCTCTTATATCAATTATCTCAAGGCGTGAGGTGATAAACTCACATATCTGGCAATATACAGAGATATGGATCAGGACAATATTAAATTACTGTTGCATTTCCACAATTGAGGATTGTACATGGAACTGGAATCACTTATTATTAATTAAAATAAAACTGAGTTTATGACTATAATTTACGTCACAATGAACAAGCATTGACGTCTTTTAATTTGACAAAAAAAATATATATATAGTGAGATTTGCGGTAAAAATAAAATAAAATTTAATCTAAACAAAAAAAGCTATTGGCATGAACTTGAAGTGAGATGTGATATCGCCGCTGATTACATTATTCTTCATGTTATGAATGCATAACATGTCTGATGCTTTAATTACCTGATGTCTGCATACACCGCTGTTGAACTTGAAATTCTTGGGAAAACCTATGAGCTGAAGTCGGGAGCCGTCTGCTGTTATCTTCTTATATAACAAGGAGTTGGCCTACATACCAAGTACGCGTGTAGGGAGCTCCAATGTAATTACGTCCACTCAATATATTATAAGAAATTGGAAAATATTATTGAAACATCTTGTGAAGTCCATCCTCACAAGAAGATGATGTTTCTTTATCAGCATAGTACCCGTCTCCGCTCGGATACAACCACCACTTGTAGACCTCCTCGATTATTACAAGACCTCTTGAAAACACAACTCTTAGCTCTGACCATCACACTAAGACCACTTCTTCCATTTGATACATCTGACTGTTACATATGATCTGCATGATATGATACCTCTCACCACCATTGCATTGACTTTTATAACCTCGTGATGATGACTCATCTCCCTACTCTCTGTTCATCCCTTCCACTTCAACATACAGTAGCTGGCGAATACTGACACTTGGTCGCAATCACGTGCCCACGCACTAATGTCATCAGTCAAGTGTTGTCTAAGCGTGCCCAAGCGGATTGAGGATGACTATGCTGAATGCGTCACCGGGAAATCTACTTGCACATAACATTCTCAGTTAAACATAGCCTCGATTGCAAAATACAATGCCAGCTCATCTAGCCAGAGTTACAAGCCAAAGCATGACAATATGAAACCAACAAATCTCACTTACTACAATACAGAATAATTACAAAAAAATTTCACTTAACCTATGATTAAATACAATAATATACGTGATACCTAATTATTATAGTCTAAATGATGAGAAACAGAATATATAAAATCTAATGAATCGGGTTAATAATAATAATAATAATAATAATAATAATAATAATAATAATAATAATAATAATAATAATAATAATAATAACAACAATAATAAAAAAAATACTGAATGGAATCTGTAACCCTGTTGTACGGTTACAACCTGAAGTACAAAAGTATAACAGACGAGTTAAGATCCCAAAATACAATACTAATAAATTGGAGAGGGATGAATTAAAAGCAGAATTTCAAAACCAAAACTTTCATATTGCGACAATCTGAAAAACGTTATCATCAGAGCAGCAATGAAATCACCACCATCAACTAAATGGGAAAAAACAGATATGATCAATGTAAAAAGATTCTACTAGAAAGACAGAAGGCATGGGAAAAATGGAATGCAGAAAAACATTCTAGAAGAAAAAAGAAGAGAAGGAAGTAGAACTTTTAAAAGAGAGTTCATCAACTCAATGAAGACTTCAAAAAGAATAAGATGAGAAACTTTAAGAAGCAAATGAACAAAAAGAAAGCAAGCAGCTCACTCTAAACAGGAGTAATGTCATAACCCAGAATCCAAATTTACCTTTAGTAAAAATTATACCCAAAAAAGAGGATACTGCAGCCTCAGGCTTAGAACAAATTATATGTTCCTTGAAAAATAATAAGGCTGCAGGTGAGGCTGAGTGGTGGAAAGTCCTAGATGATGACATCATAGATAAAATGAGACTACTGGTATCAAAAAGAGCAATCTCTAATTTTCATCAAAATTGAGTTGCTCACACCATTCTATTGAACTAGTAGCCCTCTATTAAACTATGTGGTTGCTTTTTGCAAACAAGAACAAAATTCTATCGTTTGAGGGCATGTCTCCGCCATCTGCTGGAAGTGAAGGCGATAATCTCCTTAATTACCAACCAGATCTTTCTGTTTCGGTCACGTGAATGCTGCCATATTGTTTAAATGGAGTTAAAAAGTGTTGGATATATTGCAGGTACGTACATTCAGTGTTTTGAAACTGCATCAGCATATTACATTATCAAAACAAGCTGTAACTTTCTTCGTAATGTTTGTGATGGACACAGTGCCACAAAACTTGACACCTGTGTCAACCACAAAAGAGAGCAAATGGACCCGGGATCAAAGGATATGGAAATCAATTGTTGCTAAAAGGCTGAGGTAATAATAACCTGTGCAGAAGAGGAAGAGAAGGCACCCAAAAGATAAAAAACATATTGGAAAGTGATTTCAAACTAAACTAAGTACAAAAGTTCCTGTATGTTAGCAACTTTCCTGAACATCCTTCATATCTCCAGAAAGTATGTTGATACTATACCTAAAACATATGCAACTGGGCAAGTTGGCCATGCGTAGTTGTGAGCTTGCATCTGGGAGACAGTGGGTTTGAGCCCCACTGTCGGCAACCCTGAAGATGGTTTTCCATAGCTTCCCATTTTCACACCAGGCAAATACTGGGGCTGTATCGTAATTAAGGCCATGGCTGCTTCCTTTCCACTCCTAAGCCTTTCCTCCCCACCGTCGCCATAAGACCTATCTGTGTCGGTGCGACGTAAAACAAATTCTAAAACAAAACATATGCACGAAGAGGTAAACCCTGTTGAAAATTGCAGGGGTGATAAGAAGACACAAATATTCTGACCGAAGTAGGAAACCCTTGGTGTGTGTTCAATCACACTAATGCCGTTATAAGTCAAGGCTGAGAATGTACTGCCCTTACGAATTAAGTGTTTTTCCAGGTAGATAATATTATCTGTCACTTTGTAACAATATGCTGGCTGCGCGGTGTAGGGGTAGCATGCCTGACTCTTGCCCGGAGGCCCCCGGTTCGATCCCCGGCCATGTCAGGGATTTTTACCTGGATCTGAGGGCTGATGAGAGGTCCACTCAGCCTACGTGATTACAACTGAGGAGCTATCTGACGATGAGATAGCGGCCCCGGTCTCAAAAGCCAACAATAACGGCTGAGAGGATTCGTCGTGCTGACCACACGACACCTCGTAATCTGCACGCCTTCCAGCTGAGCAGCGGTCGCTTGGTAGACCAAGGCCCTTTGGGGCTGTTGTGCCATTGGGTTTGGTTTGGTTTGGTTTGGTTTGTACCTTATAGTGCCATTCTTGACCTTTCAGTTTAGTGTGAAGAATATAAATAATATTTTAATGGCATTTGTACCCAGATAAAGAGTATAGGTGTCACAATTCTGTGTGTTATTAACAGAAAGATCAGTCTCCATGCATGTTTCGTTCAGTTTGTAACAAAAGGGGCAATCTAATTAACTATAAATCATATGCTTGGTTTTCTTTCATTCTTCACATACAAGCCATTTTCTGTATGTATAACACAATACAGTGGACAGAAGTTGACTCGTACTGTAAAATGCAGGAAGATGGAGATTGCACCCCAAACCCTCTCCATAAGAAAGGACCTAACAACTACAGAGGCACAACACTTGTACTGGTGACATATCAACAGAGCCCCAACTAGATCCACAGATATAGGAATATCAAGGTGGATTTCAGAAAAACAGATCATGCATTGTACAGATCTGGAATCTAAAAACTATTCTGACAATGAGACAACTAAGAAACAAAGACACAACAGTTACTTTTATAGACTTCAAGGAAGCACATGATTCCATTGAGAGAGAATTGCTAATCAGTGGTCTGAAAGAATTCAACTTACATTCAAAAACTACAAACATTATACAAGATACATTAACAAACACCTCATTTAAAGTCAGAATCTGTGGAGAATTCTCCAAACATTTTTCAATGAAATGAAATGTCGTATGGCTTTTAGTGCCGGGTTATCCCAGGATGGGTTTGGCTCGCCAGGTGCAGGTCTTTCTATTTGACTTCCGTAGGCGACCTGCGCATCGTGATGAGGATGAAATTATGATGAAGACAACACATACACCCAGCCCCCGTGCCATTGGAATTAAGCAATTAAGGTTAAAAATCCCCGACCCAGCCGGGAATCAAATCCAGGACCCTCTGAACCAAAGGCCAGTACGCTGACCGCTCAGCCAACGAGTTGGACACATTTTGCAATAAAAACAGGAGTCAGACAGGGAGATGGGTTGTCACCTTAGGTTTTAACTGTGCTCTGGAGAAGGTGATTAGAAAGTGGAGAAAATCAGACATGAAAGGCATTATATTGGGATATATATTGCAGATGACATTGCTTTGATTACGGACACACCAGAGAATACCAAACTCCAAATAGAAAACTTAATAGAGCAAGCAGGAAAAATAGGTTTACAAATCTTCTTCCTAAAGACAGAATTTATAATAAACATGAAAGATTGTCCTGATAAAATAATCACAAATCAAAATAAAATCAGGAAAGTCAACTCCTTGTAGGTGAATGGATAAACATAAGCAAGAACGGAAAACACAGTTTGGAGGTAAGATTACACAAGAGCGGCTCTCTATGGAACTAAAACTAATATGGAGACCGGTTAGAAGCAATAGGCCACGATCTAATAAAGAAATGGAGAATATAGTAAACACTATACGTAAAAGAAGATTGTCATTTTTTGGACATTTGAACAGAATGACAAAACAAATCTAATATATAAAAATGAATATTTGTATTGTTCATCTTGACTGGACTCAGAAACTACTGAATCGATTTCACTGAAATTTTCACAATTTGTTCTTATTTCTCCTGAGAGGGTTTAGGAAGTGGTTTGAACAAAATCTGATGGGTAGTTTTTTATGTAATTAATTTCATTGTAAAGCCGAACCAAGATTGGATCGAAATGCTGTACATGGGAGGATGGGAACACACTGCCCTGTTTTATGAAGTATGTTTCTTGCTAGGAGGTCCATGTCCGTGCAAATAAGAACGCTGACAGAGCCAGGCAACGTAGTTTGCATGGTACTGGTCGCTAGAGAAACAAAATGGGTGCAGTTTGTTATCTACTAGCAGAGCACTAAAGAAAATGCAATTACAAACCATGCATTCCCATCATTTCCAGCGACAAGCCATTTCATATCAAAAGGCTGCAGTTCCGTTTTCTCCATGTATTCTGAATGGCCACCAAGAAGGCACAAGGTCAGTCACTTCAAGCGTGTGGATTAAATCTGGAAAATCTATGCTTTCCAGATGTTACATGCTCACGAGTAGGACAGCCGAAAAATTTATTTGTTTTTGCAGAAGATGGAAAGACCAAAAATATTGTATATCCCAAAGCACTTGAATAAACTTTTTAATGTCAATTTCATGCATAAAATGTGATTGTCATTTCACAAATTTTGTACATATTAATGTGTTTGCTCTCTGTATGTGTATCTGCTGAGAAAGAGGCATTGCAAAAGTGAGTACAATAATGTAGAATCCATTGTTTTTGTGTCACCGAGATGGATTGTGACACTCTGGATACCGTCTAAATCGACGTTCAGCATTCATTGGGACAGGGTGGAAGGTAAATAGTTTAAAATGACTGAGATTCACAGATTTTAGGTTTGCAAGGCTGACAGCTGGAATCGTTTACACCATATCTAGAGCGTGACGAGTAAATACATACAACTTGTTATATTTTTGAAAGGATCAAATACTTCCCAGGCAATTTGGGGTTACTCATGGACAAAGATTTACTCTAAAATGAAATAACCTAAAACTTGAAATTGAGCAAAACGACATAATAGATGGTAAAATATCAATCAATGTCTTAATAAGGAATTCTACAAAAATTCACTTCACACATAATTAGCAAACACTAGGTACTACAGCTAATTTTGTACAGCCAGCATATAGCAAGCTTAGTTAATTAATTAAATAAATAAAATAAACTTTTTAAAATTCCTTGATTCACTGTAAGTAGTCAATAGGCCATAAATATGGTCAACTTTACAGGTCCCCTGTTCTTACGAGGGACAAAATATACAAAATTTCCAGAAAATATGTTAAAAAGATCCCTTGCATCTAATGTAACAATTTACACCACCATTCACAAATAACTGAAATATTTCCAATACTTTAACCCATAAAATATACTACATATTGGAGTTTATGGCTTGTTTTCTGTGATCTCTCCTGCTTATAATAAAAGAACTTCTCTAATCCACTCTCCCTAAACTCGCCTTTTTTCCCCGTTTCCATCGAGATGAGGGGATTTTAGTTTTAATGGGCAAAGTGTAGGATTCGACAAGCAAAACAGAAGGGAGAAGAACAAAAAATTGATTTCCCCCACTACACATTTCTTCCCTCCAGTTTTGTAGGACAATACATTGAATTTTAACAAAGTTGAGTCAACGTGCTAGTTAGGGGCCAAGCTGTGCATTCAGCAGACCCATCATCGGCTATACTGAGAATGGTTTTCTGTCATTTCTCACTTTTACTTCCAAGCAAATGCTGGGATGGTTCCTATTCTTAGGCCCCAGCCACCTCCTTACCTCATTAGTTCCTGAACCAAGGCTGGCATCTGGCTCTACAAAGCATGTCATACAAATTAATCTCATTTCACCCCATATCAAGAAAAAGGACTACTGGGTAGGCATGCAAATGTTAATTTGTCTTCCCCAGCCCTTCTTTAACCGAAATTACTTGCAGAAAGAAGTTGAGACTGTAAAGTGTTCTGTGTTCCAAAATGACAGGCTAACAAAGTAGGCTATATCATTACACTTGCATATGTGTAACCATTAGGAGTTTTCTGCATTTAATCCTTTTCATATGCACTTTTCTAACAATATGGACGGAGCCTTTAATGGCCAAGATGGCTAAATCACACTACAATGCCCACACTTTTGAAAAACTCAACTAAGAATTTTGATATACTTCCTCTTGCTCCTATGAAAAGATGTTGTATGATTCTTTGAAGTAGTTGATGGTTGGTTCATAGATGGCTCGCTTCTCCAAGTCTACCTCTGTTGGCTGACTTGAGTCGACCTCAGATCTAATGGTGGGGTCCAGAATATATGCAAAGTGCTTTTCTCAGTCAATTGCAATTACATCTACTCACCGGTTGCTTCCACCATCAGCAACACATGGCACCTTTCTGGGGTAATGCTGCTACAGTTCTAGATCTTATTCTATTGTGCCTAACATTGCTAAGCAAGTCTCCCTGTAGACATGAGCTAGGGTTTCAGGTTTACTCCATCCCGGCTATGTCCAGGGAAGAGCAATACAGGAACCACGTCTTACCACTCTGATGCGGAGAGTCCATTTAGAGTGTCGGTAACTTCGCGCTGCACAGTATGTGAAGTAACAGTAACATTTCCTCGTGAGTTGTGCGTTATGCTGGCCAGCTTTATCCTGCTACAGGACAGCCAGCGCCAGCCAACAGCTTCAGGCATATGAGCTCCTTTGGAGGCTGGAGGTAGGCCGGCTGATAAATCAGTCGCAACCCATAGACCCAATGCCTCAAATATTTGTACTGTTCCGAGTAGGGACGTGCCGTGGTCTTGCCTGAGGACGGGGCCAGTCAAACAAGGAGTCCAACATAAATCACTAAGAACTGCACAAAGCCAAGAACTTGCTGTCATCCTGGCTTTGGTTGCCTTCAACAAACCCTGTGGAACGGTAATAAATCAAAGCCTTCAAGAAGGATCTACCAAGGGACCTCCAATGCCCAGCATATTGCTGTTATCGTGAGGGAGCAGGTGTCGACCACTACTCAGACCATTTGAATTCCGTGATCATTGACACCCCAACCTGGTGACTATGTATCTTTTCTGCCTATGCTCCGCAAACAGATTGTATGAAGTGGACAAGGATATGTTTTGGAAAGAATTAAAAAAAGAAACTTGTGAATTGCCATGAAAAAGACCTGCTTCTCTTGTGCAATGACACCAATGGACATGTTGACACCACCTGTGATGGATACCAGTGCTATGGAACTAGAAATTAAGATGGCCGCCCAATTCTTAATTTCTCATGGGCGAATAATTTGTCGATCTTTAAGGAAAGGGATACACACCTTCCCCACCATCGTCGTATGTGCACAGCACATATCACTTGTTACTAACGAGAAGATAAAATGTGGTACAACTGGACATATGGTGGAAATTAGAGGGCAAGGGAACATTTCGACCTGGTCGAGTTTCTGTCACTTCAGCAGCAGCAAAACCAGGCCTACGTGTAACAGATGAAGTGCAAGAGAATGGACAGGCATTAGAAATACAAGGTCACTAGAAAACAAGTCCGGCTCCATGGCTGAATGGTTAGCAGGCTGGCCTGGGTCTCGGGTTTGATTCCCAGCCGGGCCAGGGATTGGTTAATTCCAACGGCTCAGAGGTTGGGGGTGTGTGCTGTCTTCATCATTAGAATTCATCAAAGGGACAGCCCCATTGTTTCAACTGGAAAGGCCTCCAGCACGCCATTATAATTACTAGAAAAGAGGCAAGAAAGCAGTAGCTTTGAACACAATGTGTGTGGTCAAGACGATATTCAAACATTTCAGTGATACATCACATGTTGAATTTCCTCATCTACAGCCACACATCACATCTGAAAAAGTTGTTGAAGCGACAACTAGCATGAAGGATCAAGTGATCTGCCAGCTGAAAAATTAAAGAAGTTCATGGAGTGACGGTACCCTGCCTAACAGAGTTTTTCAGTGCTATGATCTACTCCAACCATGCTCCAGGTGAGTGGCCATCCAGCATCACAAAACCTATTTTTTAAAATAAAGTTCTTGCAGACTGTTCTAATTATCAACCATTTTGGCTCCTAACATACACAGTTTGAACGAATCCTTGACCACAAAATAATCTGGAGTTGTCAAGGGATCGAGGACTACGGATGCATTTTTGCGACTTGGTAACTATTGGGGAAGCATTGGAAGAACAAAAAGCCACTTTACCTGGCCTTCCTTGACTTGTAAAAGGCCGGTGATTGTGTAGCACAACTAATTTGGTACGTTCTCCATGACCATGAGTTCCTGAAACACCTGTTAATTAAGTCAAAAATCTTGTACCATGAGTCGAGTTTGTTCTATGTCAGTCTGTGACAGCCGACATCCCTCTACTTCTATTCATCCCGGTCATGGACACCATTACATGATGGGCACAAGGGCGTTGCATAGACCCTTCTTTACGCTGACTATGTTATTGTTCCTGCCGCCACCAGGGAAGATTTGCAAGATCAAGTTCACGCACAGCGTGATCACCTAAGCCACTTCAGCATTCACCTGACTCTGCAGAAAACTGAACACTTAGAGACCTGTGCAACTCCTGGTTCCTTCAACCAAAGCTGATAGTGTTTGGTACCTTGGAGCGAGTGTGCAAAATGATGGTTGCAATGACAAAGAAGTAAGGGTAAGGATTAATGCTGCATGGATGGAATGGAGGGAGGTGACAGGAATTCTGAGCGTTAAGTGAATGCCGATCCATCAGAAGTCAAAGGACTAGTTGAGCTTTACAGCACCAAGTACAGGACTATCAACAGAAGTGCAGAAGAATCCCTCCGCACCATGGAAATGTGGGCATTTCATTTGTTGAGCACAAAACCAAACGTTTCACCGGTACGGGCACATCATAAGAGCAGTGTTGCAAGCACTGCCCTCCATCTCGACGTGCCAGGAAGACCACGTGCCTACTGCGGCATGACACCATCAACGTGGATATGAGAGATGCACAACTGCAACCCCAAGTGGCATTCGAGGATATCACTAAAAGGAAGAAGGATAGTTATAGGATAAACATAATGACAGGTCAGTATTCATTACAGTAGTTGAACAGACACACATCTTCTGCACTGGCCTTCTGAGCTCAAGTTGGCTCAGTCTGATGGTATTTGAAGGAGTCCAAATACACCAGCCAGATATCTCCAAAAAATTTAAAAACACTAGATAGTGGAACATGCATTATTCTTTAACCAATACTCTCACTCTTGAGTCACATCGGACACATTCTTCCTTTGCTTTTGAGGATTAGACGTAAGTTCAGCCAATATCCATTAATAACAAATATCTGAAATAATGCCAGTTTAAAATCTTATATGTCTATTGCCCGTTTTGAGCTCAAGCAATGTTCCATCTGCATAATAACAATACGGTATCTTAAGTAGCAATGTTGGGATTCATTGCGCAGAAAACAACAGAGGATACAATACGTACAGTAGCAAGTGGAGACTGCTCTGCTGATTTTGTTAAGACAAATTAGTAGCCTTGTTGCAAAGAATAAGAATGTATATGTCATAATTAGTAACCACAATATACCGGTAATTGTTTATGACAATGTCTCAAATCTCACAGCTTTGGATACAATTTGTAATCGGGGATATAAAAATAAGCTGAAGTTAAATTCCCAAAGAACAAGGAACATGTTCATTACGAAGAAGTTCAAGTGAATGGGCAAATTATAAAACTGGTTGATAAATGTCCTACTTAGGGCTCATTTCAATTTGTTATCAGCTAAAGTTAGCACATCGTTGCCAGGTTTGACAATTGCTACAAGAATGACTGGGGGTTTAAATCTGGATTTTAAAGACAACTGTTATAATATATAGCTAGCAATGTTCTTAAAAGAACGTGGCTTCAAATCAAATGTGGTTTTTTTCCCCACAATTATTTGGATATATAGTAAAAATCCACCTCTCCATTACAGGCATTCCGTTCCACCTTTATATTTAACGGCCATTTCCAAAGCTGAGCTTGCTTAAATGTGCCATGAGAAGATTTTACACATTACTGCATTATCAGCAGGCCACCATGTAAATTCCCCAATTATGTTTCACAACCTATAAATAATTATTTTGATATTTATACAGATTGTTATTGGATTTGCACGGAAAATGATCATTTGTTTGTGGTTCTAAAGAGTGAAATGATACTAAAATGTTCAGATTGTCTTTAGAATGCTCAGTCTTTCAAGCAGAACTCTGCGCTATACAAGAGTCGCAACTGTAATGCACGTATACTGGGCTGCTTTCAACACAGTTCAAGAGAAGTATAATCTATATCTGATATCTGTTAATATGAGATCACATATATTAGTTTAAACTGAGTGTATCTCCATGAAATGGGTACGAGGTCATGACGGCACACAAAGAAACGAAACAGCTTCAACCTTCTTCGACTCTCTGTTAATATATCACAAGAATCCTATTGTCATTTTGCAAAAAGGAACTCAAAACTTATACAGAGAATAGGAAAGCTAGCAAAGAATTTATTCGAAACGAACTTTCACCCTATAAGGTCGCCTTACGTACATTTAGTACATGTTGAAGAGATGTTAAGTACAGAATTTGGAACCCACTGGTGTCTGTTTGGCCATTTTTGTTCTGTACTTAAATGTACATAAAACGACCCTATAGGTTGAAAGTTTGTTTCGATTACAATGCGGTCATGAAAATTCATTATTCAAAGAATTTATTCTTTCCAAACATCAAAGATAGACTGAAAATTAGATTACTAACCCATGATCATATTTTAGCACAGGACATGCAAAGTTTGGGTCATGTTTTGAGAGGTTTAGAATGAATTTTCAAGCAAGCGTTTGAAGGAACCAGATACAAATTAGTAATTTGTTTAAATATGTGTGATATACAATATCAAGTAACCTTTAATGCTATTATAATGTGTTTGTTAAATTTCTCCATTTTATTTACAAGTTTCGGTTGTAAGGTTACCTGCCATGGTTGAGCTTCTTGAAGAGGTCGTGCACAGCGTTGAAGTCCGGTCTCATGTCTGCCTGCTCAGCCCAGCACTGTCTCATTATGTTGATGGCTTCTGGCGGAGCAGCCCCCTTGCTGACAGAGGGGCGGATCAGTGGCGGGGGGCGCTTCACCTTCTCCATTATCTCTGCAGAGCACAGTGCACTTCAGTGAAGCCCAAATTAATTTACTTTTAGACCAACATTGGTATAATGTTTTTAAGTACTTACTATTAAATACTTATTATTAAATACTTATTATTTATTGAAGCAGATTTGTTTGAAGGCCTTTTCAGTGTACAGCTCTTTTGAGCAGAGCACAATTCAATCACATGTAAAAAGGAAACTGTGTATCATCATTAAACCACATGAAATTGAAATTAAATTTAACATGAGAGACTATTTTAATCACTGGTACAATAATGCCCTTCAGCTTCCTGTTACTGTATGTTGTTACCTTCAGGTGTGAGGGCCAGCATGCAGAAAGGCTCTCCTCGAACCACCACTTCCTGCATGACGATGCCAAAGCTGTACACGTCCCCGGGTTGGGTGCCCTGCTTCCTCAGCGATGAGTTTCTCAGCAGTTCGGGAGCTGTCCAGAGCAGCTCTGCAACACAACATATTCCTTCGACTTTGTCTTGGAATTCCCAACAACAAATTTTACAGATTGGAGAAGGAAAGAACACACTCTACATTTTAAGCAATTTTATGTTACAATGCACCATACTGACTGATTACTAGAAAAAGGAAGTACCACTTAGAAAAGATGGAGGTATCAATGGGGCAAGTGGCACAATAAACAGGTTTTTCATAATTTCTGGAAGAGACTTACTTGGCTTTACAAAGTCCAAAATCTATCTTTTGGTAGTTGCCCTTTACTTGGAATCCTTGTCTATCTTAAGATCACTTCTCTATTCTCTATAGTTTCCTTCTCCCTTTACAGTATATTCCAGTTAATATCCTAATTTGCTTTGCTTTTTAATATTTTCCAATATTTTAATAATAATAATGTTATCTGCTTTACGTCCCACTAACTACTTTTTAAGGTCTTCAGAGACGCCGAGGTGCCGGATTTAGTCCCGCAGGAGTTCTTTAACGTGCCAGTAAATCTACCGACACGGGGCTGTCGTTTCCAATATTTTAATGATGATGCTCGTTGTTTAAAGGGCCCTAACATCTAGATCATCAGCCCCTATACAATGTTTGAATGCTGTATACTATATATATTTTTATCGGATTATGTTCAATATGTTCAGATTTAAGCTTTTGACAATATCTGCGAAAAGTCAGAGAGTTTCTCAATATGTACATTTATATAATTTAATCCGTTTACGTCCGGGGGGAAAACCAATAACATGTGTGTGTTTAAGAAATAATGTCTAAATGTTCCATTTATCTGTTTTCATAAAGAATCACCTGAAAAAATAGATATGTAAATAACAAACATGTTATTGAGAATACCACGAGACCTTGATATTTGGTGCGGCTGATCTTATTCTTTTAGTTTTGCAAAGTAGGTAGTTGTTCAGGACACTATATAGTACTATATCAAATTAATTAATTATTACTATTGTAATAATATTATGGTAGTGCTGGTGATTATTGTTTTAATCCTCTACACAACAATAATCAGAGAGAAAAAATAGAAGGATCCGACACTTCGAAAAATAAATGTGTAATTATAATTTATGCAGATGAATACTCTTTGAGTGGTTAAGTGTAAGAAAGGTCTTAGAGAATCCCTGAGATCTGTCACACTTGTGCCATTTATTTGCAGAATTCTTGATGAGCATGTTAGGGATGATGTTCTGGCTACAGAGACTGAACTTTTCCAGCTAGCAGACATTGAGAGCATTCCTGGATATAGAGCACCACTGTGGTCAGTGCAGATGGACTGGTGGGTTGAGTCAAAGCCCCAAAGAGTGGTACACGTGTCCGTAATGTCCACAGGGAGAGGTGATATCTCCTGTGCTGCATTTACACTACAATATCTTTGGCTATGCTGACGGTATTGTTATCCTCGTGCCAACTCTGTTAAGGAACAAATACAAAAAGCACTTAACAATGATTCCAAATGGGCACAAAATGAGGGACTTAACAAGCTCTCATGAAACTTTAATTGTTCCCTTAGAGGAATTCTGAACAGTGAAGAAATAAAAATGTTGGGTGGCATTAAGTACTTGGGAGTAATTCTCAACTCCAAGCTTACCTAGAACCAATATTTTAAGAAAATCTACAGAAAATTCACAACCATTTTTGCAGTAATCAAACAGATGTATGGTAACAGACCTAGTAGGATCCACTGGTTGTGTACAATACAGTGCTTTAGTCTAGTGGAGAATACTCTAGTTCAGCTGAGTAAGATTTGATTCAAAGAGTGGCTTGCTAGAGCTTTCAAAACAGTCCCACTCAATCCACTCAATATTTTATCAAGTGGGAGACCAGCATAGCACTCCATACATTGCAATAGGGTTTAAAACTAAACATTCCAAAATCAGTTTCAGGAATATTGCTACAAGGGAACTTGTAGGCAATTCCATATCAGACTACACAACCATAAAATATAATTTTAGTAAGAAGTTTAAGATCATCCTTGGGAAAATATGCCACAGTATTCCAGACTGAAATATATACAATCCAACAGTATGCATACAAAGA
Source organism: Anabrus simplex (assembly GCF_040414725.1). Classification (NCBI taxonomy): domain Eukaryota; kingdom Metazoa; phylum Arthropoda; class Insecta; order Orthoptera; family Tettigoniidae; genus Anabrus; species Anabrus simplex. The sequence continues at coordinate 99,638,987 of NC_090278.1, forward strand.
CATAAGAAGATCTTTTAGAAGCTAAAAGACTGTCAAGCAGAAGCCCTAGAGTGACTTTAAACTGGTAGTACAATAGACTGTTGAAGTTTGCCGAGGACAGTGATGTGAGGGAAATGAGACAAACTTACTACACGAGAATCAATATCATGCTTAATAGGACGAGATGCAGCCTTTCAAAAACCTAAGTATTCTCAGGAGCTGTTTTAAAAGATAGAAAACAACAAGAGGCATCAAACAAACAACGGCAGCACTCGCAGGAGTACAATCATTGAATCAAAGAACTACTAGTGCTTAAGATCCAAATGCTAATGAAGTCCTGTTAGCACAAGCCTCTCCTCCTTGTGCCATATGCTGTGACCAATGAACCTTCTCTTCCACTCCTCCATCCCCGTGGGAGAGCTTTCTGACTCATTACTATCGTTCTTTCAACACCTGATATCTTCCAAACTGATTAATGTTTTCTTTGCCTATTCTGTATTTCACTGGGCCTGGTTTTAGTTTCCTTAGCACACAATTAATTTTGAGGTTCTACCTGCCTATTTTTTCGTCAATAATTTATGCATGTTGCTAATTCCCTTTTCAGTTTCTACAAATTTTATAAAGTATATCAGCTTTCCATTCAGTTTGATTTTGGTTGTGGCTGTTACTGCTTCCTCCATGAACATGTTAAACAGGTAACCGCTCTTCTTACCATGAAAAGAGGTGTGTCATTTGTCAGGAAGCCATTTACTTTTAACACACTACCGTCATCTGTAAGAAACACTCTCAACTGTACTGTCCAGCAGCTGAATCTTCATAACTCCCTACTTAAAATTTTTGAGGTGTCTTCATTAGAATTACACAACTGACGAATGCACTGCCAAGCAAACATAATAAGCTAATAACAAACAGTGTCCGATTATATATAGATAATGGTTTGCTTTTATTTTGTGAATAAGAACTTTGAGCACATTTCTGGGGTTTCAAGAACTCCACTGAACCTTGTTTACCTGTCAATAAAGGACCGTCACATTGTATTTTTAACCCATACTACTATTTTAGTTATGCATTGGTTTAATATGAATGTATCGGGATCCCAATGTCAATCAATTTATTTTGTATCAAGTGTTAATGTACTCTTTAAACATTAAACATTGTTTCATAAGACTGAGAGTGCCTAACCACATGATCATTATTTTAATAAGTGCCAACACCAAATATCTTACAAACATTTCAAAGACTCTCATAGTATGCTACTCATGTCTCTTTGCATATTTTTAAAAATAATTTCAGCCTCATATGTCCCCAAGTGAAGTACAGTAACATCACAAAATAATGTCATTTTCCCCTTCAATTGAAGGTTCTTGTAAACAGAGCAAAGTTCAAATCAGATCAAAATCACTTTATTTGCAAATGAGATGTCTATCCCGGTCGCAAATGCTACACAAAAATATGTTATTATCAAGTACTAAATTTTACATTAACAAGAAAAGAAAACATTTTTCTAAAATACAGTATTATACAATTTACAATAACAATTTTTCTATTAAGCACAGAGCTCATTCTAAATAAATTTATATTATTTACAAAATTCTACTCATAATATCTTCTGTACTTACAAATATAATCAACTCATATACAGTATGTGCAATTACTTCAAATAATGCTATACAACTGCTATAAGATTAAAATTTGTAATTTGTTTGGTACCTAACAAGATGCGAGAACAGGTCCCTCTGGTACCGGTATACCATGAGTCACTCCTAGGAGGGAAAAATTGCTTACCACATACATTAACAAATCAAACTTTAAAATGATTGCAACAATCCACATCTACACAGTAAATGTGAATGTGCCATCCTTCTGTTAGCAGTAAGGTGCAATACACCTCTTCTGATGATCTGTTCCCATCTCAAATAAGATGTGAGCTACTCACCCCTGGCACTCCTCGAAGGTGGACTTAAATTCTGTGCCTCGTAGAAGGCAGGCAGTCCGTAGTCTGTGACCTTCAGGACCCATCGGGCATCGATGACGCAGTTACGAGATGTTAAATAGCCGTGGACTCTGATAGGTGACGAATGGAGATACCGCATTCCCTGGAGAAATCACACAACAAAATATCACTTCACCTTATGGTATGACACTTGACTACTCTTCATAAATGTAGCCAGGTGGTGGACTATGGAACTTTAATGTGTTTCACTCACTTTTGGTTGTCAAGAAGCAAATTTCTTTAACAGATGTTTCCTAGATGAGTTATGTTTTCCTCTTTTGGTGATTAAGGGCATAAGTACATTGACTTCATTTCTGAATTTGTCAGGAAGCACTTAAGTCTAATAATGTAAAACTTAGCAGAGAGAGAAAAAAAGAGAATACCACTTAGGATTGCAGTCAGATCCAGTCCAGATAATAAAAATCTGCCAGTCGAGGAGGTAAAAAAAAAAAGAAGAAAAAGAATAGATTAGGTTAGAATCCAGACTTGAAAATATAATATTTGAGTAAAATAATATATGTTAACTTAGAAATGTCTAAGAATGGGTTACTAATGAGAACCTAACCTGGTGTAGGTGGTGGTGATTATTGTTTTAAGAGGAAGTACAACTAAGCAGCCATCATCTGTATAAGTTAACACTAATCAGAGAGGAAAACTGGAATGAATCCAACACTTTGAAAAATAAGGGTATTGGCCAAATAAAAATGAGGGTCACGATGGGCATGAAAATGAAAGACTCCCTAAACCACGATACCTAATACCTTCTAGGTCCAAAAAGAACAAGAGTTGACTGAGGGAGGTCGGATAAGATTGTATTTTATTGTATTGTATTGTATTTTATTTCGTCCAACTGATCATACAGTCATATGGGACACGTCAATAATCATATTTACAGTAAAAAAGGATAAAACAGTAATATACATGCCATGATAAATAAAGAGAAATATACAATGTGGTAAAGAGGCACAGATTAAAAAAATAAAAAAAAAAAAATAATAAAGTGGTACATAAGTTAATTTTCAAGAGCTAAGTATTCTTCAATAGAATGAAAACAATGGTTAGAAACAAATTTGAATAATTCTTTCTTACATTTTGAACATGGTTTTATCTGCTTAATGCAGTCTGGTAATTTATTAAATAAATGTACTCCTGCATAACTCAAACTTGATTCATATAGCTTAGTGTTGTGTGGTTCTATGTGCAGACTGTGTCTATTTCTAGTATTATACCTATGTACATCGGAGTTTATGGTGTAGCTGTTTACATTCTCCTTCATATATACAAGTGTATGGAAAATATAAAGGCTAGGCAATGGTAAAATAAAATAAAGTTTAAAGTATTTCTTGCAGCTTGTCCTCCCGCCGACTCCGGCCATTCCTCTAATTATTTTCTTTTGTAACTTAAAGATGACTTTGCTATATCGTGAATTCCCCCAGTAAATGATTCCATAGGGTAGTATGGGATGGACATATGCAAAATACATAATTTGGCAAGCCTTTAAATTAAAACTATTTTTCAAAGATATTATCATGAAATAAATTCTACTAAGCTTTTTCCCTATAAACTCTGTATGTTTTTCCCAGGTTAATGATTCATCCATCCACAAGCCAAGTAACTTTGTTGATGATGAGTACTCAATTATGGTCTCTCCAAATGATATTGGACTAATTTCCATATTTAAATTAATCTTATGGTGAAATCTAATCACAGAAGTTTTCTGTTTACTTAAAATGAATTTATTATCATAAAGCCAGCTCAGGATATTACTCACTATATTGCCTGCCTTCAATTCTAACCCTTCAGAACTTTCATCAGCTACAAAACAGTAATATCATCTGCAAACAAAGTTAATTGCACTCCTTGAATATCATCGACAATTTGGATGATATCTATATATATAAAATAAGAGTTTTGTCTGTACATTGCTCAGAATTTGAAAAGAATTGTATTTCTGTATCGATCATGTCCACAGTAACAAGAAAATGCAGTTTTTACTTTTCTGTAATTTCTGTCTGTCTGTCTGTCTGTCTGTCTGTCTGTATGAATGTATGTACACGCATCACGAGAAAACGGCTGAAGAGAATTTAATAAAAATCGGTATGTAAAGTCAGGGGGTGAGCTGTTACAATCTAGGCTATAAATCATTTTATTCACGCTGAGTGAAATGGTAGTTTAGGGGAAGGCCTAAAATTCAATTCTCAAATATTTATATTATTAGTGGTCATATCGATAAATACTACATAACTAAAGTTATATAAAATTAAATTTCTGATCATTTACGTGTTATGCATTTTTACCCTATCAGCTATGATAACACAGATATTCATGAATTTGGATTTTTGTTGCTAAGTCCATATCAACGCCGAGCCCCGACAAAATGGGTAAACAGAATTCAATGAAAATCTGTATATAGAGTCGAGGAATAAGAAACTACAGTTTAAGCTATAAACAATGTTATTATTATTATTATTATTAAAGCGTCTTTATTGTGGCGAAGTTAGGGCTCCCGGCCCTTTCTTACACTTAACCACTTCATGTATATACAATGTATATTTTACATAAAATTTAAACATATGAAATCTTTACAACCTAAAGTATAACTAAAGCAACTAAAGTATCACTAACTAAACTAAGGTGAGTAAAGTATAACTAAATTATATACAGGAACACATTGCAATAAACAACCATATTCACTCTCATTCATGCATCCCATTCACACTCAAGAAAGACTGGAAGTGCTTAAAAGATGATGCTGGCAAAGGATTTTAAATTTTGTCTTAGATTTAGCTTCCCTGATGTCATTGGGGAGTTCATTCCACCAGCTCGTAAGTCCAAGAAAATACCTAAACATGCACCCTTCCCATCTAGTGTGTCATATATCCGTTCAATAAAGTTAATGAATGCTGTGGTAGTTGATCTATTTTTACGAAAGCCATTCTGGCAACCAGCTAATATATTATGCTTCTCTAAGAATGATAACAGTCTATTGTACATAATTCTTTCCAGTATTTTGGAGAATACAGAGGGGAGGCAGACAGGCCTATAGTTACCAGCATCTTCTTCACTACCCTTTTTATGTATCGGAACAACTTTGGTTACCTTGAATTTGTCTGTAAATTTACCAGTGGTTAGTGACAAATTTATCAAATAACAGAGAGGCTTGATTATGTATTGGTAACAGCATTTAATAAGGTAGTTTGAATAACCATCTAAACCAGAAGACTTCTTTTTACCCATCTGTTTTATTATCTTATCTATCTCTTGCTCAGTCACAGGAGTAAGAAACATGGATGATACATTCCTGTGAACTGTATTCAAGTTTGTTCTTGTCACTGATGTTTGAAAATTTTCCGTTAACCTCAAAACTGCTTCTAGAAAATAGTTACAAAATATTTCTGCAACTTCTTTTGGATTACTGACTTCTTTCCCTACATTTGTAAGAGTAATATTATTTTTTAATGGAACTAGAGTACCTTTCTCCCTTTTTATAATGTTCCACATACATTTAGACCTGTTTTTAGATTTTTTTAACTCATTCTCATTATGCAATCTTTTGGCAGCCTTCAAAACTTCTTGATATATGTTCTTATATTTCTTATAATAATCCTTCAATTCAGATGAGGTGTTACTCCCTTTCACACATTTGCTTAAAAACCTTAATCGTCTACTTGAATTTCTAATTCCTGTTTTAATCCACCCATTCCTATAATTCTTTACAATTACCCTTTTGACTGGTATTGCCACTTGATAATAATAATCAAACAAACCCAAAAACACACTGAAGGCCTCATTAGTTGAGTTATTTCTATATACACTCTCCCAAGTTTCCTTGGCCAATAACTGGTTAAAATATGAAATATTTTCCTTGTTACACATTCTAGTTTCCCTGTAAATTACATTGTTATTTTTTAAATTATGGTTTCCTATTACCCTAAAATTTAGATGCACAATTTGAGCAAAATGATCTGAAAAACCTGTATCATAAACTTCTATTTCATAGTTCCACATTTCCTCATTCAATACAACTTGATCTACTGCTGACTTTGTATCCCCAGATATTCTAGTTGGTTGATTTACAACTGCCTTTAGACCGTACAAGGAAAACAACATTTCTAGCCTTTGCTTATCTCGCACACCATTATTCCCTAAAAAATCTACATTGAAGTCGCCCATGATTATTACATTTTTGTTCTTATTCTGTAGGTCATCTAAAATAATTTCAATATTATTATAAAACGTTTCAACATTACTAGAAGGATTTCTATAAATGCATATAAGTATTAACTTATAATCCACTAGTTCAACAAAGCTAGCCTCGAAATGCTCCTCTACATTCAGATATTCAAATTTATCCAACTGCTTACATTTGATATTATTATTCACATATATACATGAACCTCCACACTTCATTTTCTTTCTACAAAACTTACTTGCAAGAGCATAACCTTCTAATACAAAGTTTGAAATCTCATCCTCTATCAACCAATGTTCAGTTAAGCATAAAACATCATACCCTTGTAGGTTATCTGCCAACAGAACCTCCATACTTAGAATTTTATTTCTTAAAGATTGAACATTCTGGTGGAACAAATTTAGCTCTCCCTTTTACCTTAAAAAATCCTGCTCTAGTAATATTGGTCGTTTCCTTGTCCTACTTGACGTTCTTATTTCTGGTTGTTTAGCTTGCCCTCCTTCAGTTCGTCCTGATGGTGCTCCAACATCCAACTTCTCCAGTAACTCCTCTCCTCGTTCATCCAACTGACTGCTACTGATGATCTCAGCTAAGCATCACCAACCCATGCTCCCAAGTTCTGAGCCCCTGGAGCCCACTTTAGTCACCTCTTATGGCAGGCAGGGGATACCGTGGGTGTACTTCTACCACCCCCACCCACAGGAGGGAGAACCTTACCATAACATCCAAATGGGGTTAAATTACCGGTACACTCCTGAATGAAGTCTAATCCCTTATTCTGAGCAAACTGATAGCAGACCAGTAATAGAACGTTATCTATAAGAATCTCCTTAGAACTGACGCAGCATTCACCTGGTACCCACTGTTCGAGAGATATGCTTTTATCACTTCACAAACATCAATGCACCATATAATTTGCAAGTACCACAGCACCATCATTAACTGGAAAAGGCCTACTGAGCCATGACTTGACATAGGCACAGCCAAACTTACGTATTTGTAACAAAGGCGTAGCATTCATACGATATAAAACAGTGTCAGTAAGTGGTGGTGATTATTGTTTTAAAAGGAAGTACAACTAGGCAACCACCCTCTACCCTTTGTGTGTAATAAGATATCAGCTTTTCACCTTCATCAAAATACCAGTCTCCTTCCTCCGATCATGAAAATCAATGGAAAAGTTGCGAACCGTCACCTCACATCTACCATGCAAATTTGCCGCCTCAGACCTTAACCGACCTATCGAAACTGCCCACAAAACAATGGTGGCAGTTGGAGTGCTAGGATGTGTGTGTTTTCATTTGTGTAAGCCGTGCTGTTAACAAGTATTTACGGAAATGTGGATATTATTAATCGAAAATTATGGCTATTTATAACATTTAAAATGCTATAGTAACGTAAAAAGCTGTTTGTTCATAAAAAGCGTATGTATTCGAACAATTCCTGTGGTGATACGGTGCTTTTCACATTCTCTTTGGTAATTTTTCTCATGTTCTTCTCAGAACCTGTTTTCTTTATACCGGTATTTCATTTACCTGTGAGTATGTTTATAGTTTAATTAGATGGGTCATATGTGCTATGTGCATGGATGTAAGTTCAGTTATACGGGCAGAGCAAAATCTTCATCTTCTCATTTCCAAAAGAGCTACTGTAGTATTAAGGTAAATTGGTTAGGTGCATTCATCGGGAAAACTTCGAACCAAGTGATACGAGCGTTGTGTGCATTAATCATTTGATATGAAATTTATTGTTAGCGAAGATATCATGCCCATAATAGGTGTTGATCCAGTTCGAGTGCCTCGCAAAACTTCTGAAGTTACCTAATGATGCCCATCCTAGCATTTTCCCCAATCAGCCTAGGTACCTAACTACAAAATCAGTCCCGGAAAGATCCGAAAAATCGTGACTCAGAGTTACGACTGAGGTAAGAACATTTTTTAAACGTGTACAAGAAATACAGGTATGTAATTGAATCATTTTTGGTGTTTTACAACGAAGGTACGTAAACGAAATCGAACCCCATTCCCCGTGAGTTGAAATGAGGATTACCTTTCTTATATAAATGACAAGAGGATGATGTGCCATCAGTTCCGATGAGTTAAGGTGACTGTAGTGCTTGTTCAAGAGTATCATACAAAATTTGTGATATTATTAATATCATTGCACCTACTCAACAATTCAAGTGGATTGTGGAGGGTTGAAGTGTAGGTAGTTCAAGAAATGCATTTGTTTGCATGTGTTACGAAATGGGCTCAGGTTAATGATGCTATATAGTATTTCATGTAAGGTTAATAATGTTATCTGTTGGCATCTCTTTAGGTCTATCTTATTTGGTGTCTGGTCATACGTGAAATTTTATAGTGTGTGTGTGTGTGTGTGTGTGTGTGTGTGTGTGTGTCAACCTGACGTCGATAAAATAATTCTCCCTTCGTTATTTTCCCACTGAAATTGGGATTAGAATTGCGTGATAACGTTGTTTTTGATGCATAATTATTCATATTTTGATTCAATGTGTTGCATTTCATGCCGTTTGATTTGTGATAGGTAACTCAGGATAACCGTACCTTGAGCTCTCATGTGGTCCACAGGTGCCCGTCATTAACGGTCTGATGTAAGGATAATAGTTGGTCCTGGATATGCACAAATGCAGATGCCGCAGCTAACTATAGATCTATGTTTCGCTCTTTAAATATTGTATTCTGTGCTTTACACCGTCCTTGACAACCGCTTCAAAGCCATGTCACGATAATTATCATTATAACGTTTTAGTTTCCGCGGGCCAGAGAGATGAAGGTGAGGGGGCTGGTGGCCGTTGCCTATACTAGGAACTATCCCATCATTCGCCTTAGTGCAGGAGAATGGAAACCCATGCTCAGGACAGCTGACCACGAATGCAAAGGTGTAGAGCCGTCTGCTCGGTTGGCCGGTCGGAGTGCATAGCTGTCGGACCACGGACCAGCCGTAGCCACTTATAGGCGGAAACCTACTCTGCAACCGCTGACCATCCTCTGTTAAGTGAAGACCCTCTCTACTTTAATACTGCCACCTCCGTGAAAATGGTTTATACAAACCACAGACCATTTTTAAAGTTTCCAGTCGTTCCGGGGAATTGTCCTAATCCAAGCCTAGCGCAGATTTTCGTCATTTGGTAACTGAAACACTGGTGCGTAGCCTCCCTTATCTGGATTATTTGCGTTACAGTTAGCGAAGCAACATTTATCTGGATTGCTATCATGCCAACTCATTAATTCCTGGAAAATCAAAGTTTAAAACATGAAGAACACGTGACGATTTCATGTAGCATGTTTTTAAAAGAGTCATATTCTGTTCTTTACACCGTCCTTGGCATCTGTCAATGACGGAATGCGTTTCTATTTTATATCATTTACAATTTAACCTCGCCTGTAAGGGCAATTATAAACGCTACTATACACTTCATTTAAACGTGTCAAGCATAGAAGCTGAATAATGTTGTGAAATTAACGAGAACAGTAGGAGTATTCCCGTGTTCCCTCCTGATACAGTGGCAAGCGTATGAATGACGAACATGGTACCAAGTCTTGCGGTCTTTACCTAGAGTCGATGATGAGTACATCTATATTGAAATTGAATATTTCAATTATAGTATAGCCCCGTGCGTGTGTGCTGCAAACACCAGGTTCGATACTGCGAATTTATTTTGCACTGTATATAACAACATGTTACCGACTAGACGATGACTGGAATGCGATGTACCCGTGCTTCGCTACGGGATTCTCAGAAAGACTGACTTTGTGCTTTTCCTAACTGAAGGCAACACAGGTCATTACAAAAACGTCAGTAGGAATGTTATCATATAAAATACTCGATCCAATAGAAAACTGCACACTTTCTCACTTTCAGCGAACAGTACCACGGTGCCGATCTAACAGTCCAAAGTTCCAGAGCTGGAATGACCAGCTCGCAGACAGCCGTAAACACTTCTCTGCCATTATTCCGTTAAATATGCACACTGCTCAGTCTAATCAGTGCCTCAGAGTAGGGACTGAATAGCTCGAATGCTATGATGAACCACTGTACCAGTAGTATCAGAAAATTTATGAACCAGAGGAATGGCATGCTAAAGAATGAAAATGAAAACCTACAACCTGTTTTCCAGTCATTGACCGGGTCAGGAATGTAATGAATGAAGCCTATATAGCAGGGGTGGCCACTAACCTTACTTCTGGGAGCCGCAAATTTAGGAGACAAAAAATTGGGAGCATGTTTAGAAAATGGTTTATAAAATGAAGACACGTTTTTCTTTTTTATAACAAATGAAGGAACATTTATTTTCTACACTACACAGAACATTATTTTTCAGGTACACATCAAGGAAGGAGATTTTACTTTTGAGAAGCGATTTTTCCGAGTGTTCATTTTTGCTGTTAGATTTTTGAAATCTGGCTGATAATTGGTAAGCGCAGTTCGCACAATTTCACTTAAATGTTCATCAGTTCGTTCAGATCGATATGTAGATTTAATGAATTTAATCGTTGAGTACAGTGATTCACACACATAAGTAGCCCCAAAGATTGAGATTAGTCTTTTGGCACACTGTTTTGTTAATGCGTATTTTACTTCTGGAACATTCTTCCAAAATTCTATGGTAGAAATGCCACTTCGTTTGAGTCCTTTTAATCCTTCGTCCTCTTTCAGTTCTTGTAGCTCCAACTCTACAGCTGCTGTATCCTTTGTTATTGGTGATGAAACAGGACAGCCATCGCTCACAACATCAACAGAAAAAGGATTTTCCAGGAATGATCTCAAATCATTAAATCTGCCATTGGTTTCTTCAGCAAGGCCAGACATGTTACTCATGTAATCTTCAGTTTCCACCTGACCGTCAGGAAGGCTTTCAGTAATTTTCTTCAAACATTTGAAGTGAGAAAATGTTTTAGTCTGAAGGTTTTTCCCCAAAAGCTTCAACTTGCTATGAAAGCCAAATACAGTCTGGGCCAATTCAGAAATATTTTTACAAGGAAGATATTGCTTTTGAGCGGGAGTGTGTGTCAGTGAGGCAGTGTCGCGAGGGGAAGCCAGTCGCGTTCACGTATAGGCAGTAGCGAGTGTCAATACTTTTCTCTGTGCTGTTTCAGTACAGTACCTTTAGGCCAAGGCCGCTTCCTTCACACTCCTAGCCCTTTCCTATCCTATCGTCGTCATAAGACCTGTCTGTGTCGGTGCGGCGTAAAGCAACTAGCAAAAAAAAAAAAAAGTTTACCGATTTTCTCGTGACTCGGCGCTGATGTGGACTTAGTAACAAAAATCCAAATTCATGAATATCTCTGTGATCATAGCCGGTACGGCAACAACGTATAAGACATAAATGATCGGAAATTTAACGCTATATAACTTTAGTTATGTTTATGTAGTATTTATCGATACGACCACTATTAACATAAATATTTGAGAATTAAATTTTAGACCTTCTCTTACACTTCCATTTCACTCACCGTGAATAAAATTATTTATGGCATAGATTATAGCGACTTATTCCCCGACTTTGCATACAGATTTTCATTAAGATAGGACCACAAATAACATAAATATTTGAGAATTAAATTTCGGGCCTTCCCCTCAACTACCATTTTTCTCAGCGTGAATACAATTATTTATAACCTAGATTGTAGCGACTTATTCCCCAACTTTACCTAGCGATTTTCACTAAGATACGACCACTAATAACATAAATACTTGAGAGTTGTTCTTTTTTTTTTGTTGCTAGGGGCTTTACGTCGCACCGATACAGACAGGTCTTATGGCGACGATGGGAGAGGAAAGGCCTAGAAGTTGGAAGGAAGCGGCCGTGGCCTTAATTAAGGTACAGCCTGGTGCGAAAATGGGAAACCACGGAACACCATCTTCAGGGCTGCCGACAGTAGGATTCGAACCCACTATCTCCCGGATGCAAGCTCACAGCCGCGCGCCTCTAACCGCACGGCCAACTCGCTTGGTGAATTAAATTTTAGGCATTCGCCTAAACTACCGTTTCACCGGGCGAGTTGGCCGTGCGCGTAGAGGCGCGCGGCTGTGAGCTTGCATCCGGGAGATAGTAGGTTCGAATCCCACTATCGGCAGCCCTGAAGATGGTTTTCCGTGGTTTCCCATTTTCACACCAGGCAAATGCTGGAGCTGTACCTTAATTCAGGCCACGGCCGCTTCCTTCCAACTCCTAGGCCTTTCCCATCCCATTGTCGCCATAAGATCTATCTGTGTCGGTGCGACGTAAAGCCCTTAACAAAAAAAAAAAACAAAAAAAAAACAAAAAAAAACACCTACCATTTCACTCAGCGTGAATACAATCATTTATAACCTAGATTACCCCGACTTTGTATACCGATTTTCATTAAAATACGACCACTAATAACATAAATATTTGAGAATTAAATTTTAGGCCTTCCCCTAAACTACTATTTCACTCAGCGTGAATAAAATTATGTATGGCCTAGATTGTAGCAACTTATTCCCGACTTTGCATACCAATTTCATTAAATTCTCTTCAGCCGTTTTCTCGTGATGCGTGTACATATATACATACATACATACATACATACATACATACATACATACAGAATTACGGAAAATTAAATAGTGCATTTCCTTGTTACTGTGGACACGACTGATACAGAAATACCATCCTTTTTAAATCCTGAGCAATGTACAGACACAACTCTTATTATAAATATATATAGACAGAGAGAGAGAGAGAGAGAGAGAGAGATGTGCACGGTGTTGCCAAGTAAGTTACTAAGAAACCATCAGTTCCAATAATGTCCCACGCACCTACTACGTTGGCGTAGCGGGAGGAGAGGTGATACTCCCACGTGGCGCGTCCCAGGCGGTGGATGCAGTCCTAAGCGGCTTGCCGGCGGACTTGAGCGAAATAAAATAGCTCTCGCGGACCAAACACACAACCCCCTGTAGCCTGTAGGTGGGGGACGCAGACGAAGAATACACCCACGGTATCACCTGCCTGTCGTAAGAAGCGACTAAAAGGGGCTACCAAGAGATGATTGTATTATAACCATGAAACTACTTGTGATTAGTACCATCAGGCGGGGAACACCGTAGGTCGCCTTTACTTCCGAGCAGTACCATTATGTTAGGTACACAATATGTTTGTGATTAGTAGCGACAGAGAGTGGGTTCACTATGGGTTTACAGTACCTGTGATTAGCACCCACTATGTGAGGAACACCACGGGAATACCGGCACCCGTGATTAGTACATCTATGTGAGGAACACCATAGGTCCTGCGTTACGTGTGCGACGTGTGGAGCACCGTGAGTCTACGCCACTTTTGATTAGTAGGGTACCGCAACATGACAAATGCCATAGTTCTACTTTACTAGCGGTAAGTACCATTATGTGGGGCCGTTGACCTGGATTTTGGACCCCTTTAGACAACAAGCATCCTCGATTCAGGATTGCGTTTTGGAAGCAGTCCCTTTGTCAGGACGTACCTGTTTTAAGATAGTTTCTGGGAAGGAGGGATCCACTGATTGTTTTAAGTGTCTTTTTGAATTCTAGTCGGTGGATTGAATTTGGAATTATTTTTAACTTTCAGCATTGTGAGTTGGATCCACTGATTATTTTAAATTCATATCCATTCATTAATTCTTCATCATGACGTTTTAAATTCTGATCAGAGGCCGATGACCTAGATGTTAGGCCCCTTTAAACAACAAGCATCATCACCAATGTCAGTACAATGAATGCTAATTATTATCTGTCAGCGACCGACACTGCGGGGGAAGACGTCAGTGAAAGAACCTCTTGTAAACGAAGCTGGCAATTTGCTGTCGGAGCAACCTTTATTGATGACTATTTTTGAAGAAACTTGTCTGCTGTCTTTTATACCTCGTGTTTCCACTTTCTTTCCGATGTACAAAGTACATGACTTCTCGGCAGGTAACGAGCAGAAGAAATCGTAGAGGACGCACGTGACAGATATGTCAGTGAGCTACAGGAAGAGATTCCTACGGCTTGGAACGGCTGTAGACGGCAGGGCTCGTGTAGCTAAACAAGTGTTTAACAGCTGTATATGAATTTTTATTTTGTCTATACAACAGTCAGCACATTACGAGTTTCACTACCCAGAGCATCGCTTACGTTCGTTATTATACAAGGCTGGTAAATATGTGTGGGACGACAAGTGGGAGCACTGTGTGTAGTTATCAGTTCTCCCGCTAGGATCGCCCATCTAAGACACAAGTTTTAAATGTCATCTTATGTTAAATTGTATTTGGTTAAAGCAAGACCGGGTTTCGTCTTGGTTAAAAGCGTGGTTATGATAAGTGCTGTGATTATTCGCCAATATAGTGCTAATTATGTGCTATTTACAAAAGAAACCACGTGTTCTGAATGTTCCTTGTAGTCCGTTTCCTGGATATCATGTTAAAATGTCTTGTTGTGATCTTATTTACATCAGTAAGGTTATGACATAATTGACCCAAGGTCAACTCGATTTTGTACATATAGACAAATGTGTTTTTAAAAGTACGAATGAGAATAGGCAGTCTACCTATTCATCCGCGAAAATTTAATTTGTTAACATTTTCAAAAAAAGTTTTCATTAAGAAACGGGTCTCCAGTTTAAAGTCGCATGTTAACTTAGCTTTAACACTGTTCTCAAAGTTTTCGGTTTATTTTTGCAATATTTTCGCATCTTGATCGCATATTTCTTGCAAAAAATATTGTCCAACAAAGACTGTAGTGATTTCTGGACACATTCGTTGTCGCAGATCTTGCACGAAAATTCACCTAAAACCTGTCTTTGAGATACAGTAAACGGTGCCGATTGGTAGACAGTGTTTTCTTGTCCAAGACTGAATGGCTACAGCGACGAAGTCGTAAGACATTTTTATCAAAGCTCTGAAGAAAGCTTTTAGGGTACGTTAACACTTCCCTGTCTTGAAAATGGGTTAAATACACTCCAAGACTCTCAGCTGCAGGTAAGGATATTTTCTGTAGACAACTGTCGCAGCCATTCCTTCCTCTAATAGATGTTTTTATTTTCAGGCCCACTTTAGTACTGTGTAGTTTCTTTACTTCAGTAGAACGTTGTGTGCCTGTGGTTTTAAACGATGGATCACTGATTGCAAGTGGAGGTTCATTCTCTTCACTGAGCTTTCTTTCCCATGTCTGTCGCCTTCCTTTTATGGTTTTCTTATATGTAGGCCTGTAGGTTTGGACAGTCTTCATATGGGCTACAGGTAGGCGTTCCTGCCTCTTACTCGGAGGCCCCGGGTTCGATTCCCGGCCAGGACAGGGATTTTTACCTAGACCTGAGGGCTGGTTCGAGGTCCACTCAGCCTACATGATTAGAATTGAGAAGCTATCTGACGGTGAGATGGCGGCCCCGGTCTAGAAAGCCAAGAATAACGGCCGAGAGGATTCGTCGTGCTGACCACACGACACCTCGTAACCTGCAGGCCTTCGGACTGAGCAGCGGTCGCTCGGTAGGCCAAGGCCCTTCAAGAGCTGTAGTGCCATGGGGTTTGGTTTGGTGTCACTATAGCCTGAGCCCGTAAAAGGCTTCTGTAAACAGTGGAATAAACACTTGAGGGTACTGAGCGAGTTAGCTGCGCCGTGCGGCCGCGTAGGTGTGAATTTGTATTCAGGAGACTATATGATTTCAGACTCCACCATCGGCAGACCTGAAGATAGTTTTCTTTGCGTTCCCCATCTTCGCATATGGTAAACGCTAGTGGTGTGCCTTAATTAAAGTCCTTCCTTCCTTATCCCATCGTCATCGGTAACCAACCTGGGATAGTACGACGTTATATCAACACCATGAATAAATAGTTGAGAGATACCATTCTGTTACCTTGACGAGAAATTCCTGAACTTCTATTATTTTCAAGTTAAGCTTCTCTCTGAAATTTATGAACTGCCACATTCTTTTGCGCCTTTTGATTTCCAATAAGGAACTGAATAGTATAGCATTTTTAATCTTCACAATACATCACTTCTTCTTATACTTATTCTTCTGCCGCTTTTCTCACACTTGTGGGGTCGCGGGTGCGAACTGTATCGCGCACACGTGGATTTGGCCGTGTTTTACGGCCTGATGCCCTTCCTGACGCCAGCCCTATATGGGGGATGTAAGCACTATTGCGTGTTTTCGTGGTGGTTGGTGGTGAAGTATGTTGTATGAATATGAAGAGGAAAGTGTAGGGACAAAAAACAAGCACCCTGCCCCCGAGCCAAAAGAATTAATCAGACGCGATTAAAATCCCTCTGAACGGAAGGCCTCATCGCTGACCATTCAGCCAAGAAGTCGGACACAAGTCATTAGTTTTATTCGCTAATCTTTTAATCACCTGCACTAGCACTACTTGACACGTTCGTGAATTATTTATGCCAACGACCTATATTATACTACAAATGTAGGTCGTTCCGCCCGCGCAATTTTATCAAACCTTGAATTTTATGTCTAAGAAGCCTGCAAAATTTTACGTTACACGAGTCCCAGCGAGAACACGGCCCTCTACTTCCCATCCTCGAGTTGCAGTGATCAGAATAACCAACGAGCTAGACAGAGAACTACAGCGCTCTGGGTGGTGTCAAGGCGAGATAGCGACGCCATCCGCTTACACTGTATAATTAACTGTACTGTATGTATTATTCCGTCTGCGCGAGCGGTATTCAACTGCACAGACCGTAGGAAATAAATATAAAGGTTGTATCATTCGATTGCCTTTGCTTGGGGGACCTAGTGTTTACAGCGCACTATGTCTTCTGGTATGGGCTAGAGCAATTTTGTTACTTTCATTGATCTTATCCTTGGGTTTGAAGATATGATAGTGACTGAGGTATGAGCGATGCTAGTAATGCCATTCCTTATGCAGCCAGTCCCTGTTATGAATGGGGTGAAAATGTTGCTCATAGGGTCGGTTGATGCATCTCATTGCGCTTGGCAGACTGATATGTAATATCAACTTCTGGCTCGGTGAGGAAAGCAACTGCTCGTTTCTCTAGTACGCCTCTTCAGCGATGCCTAGGCCATCTGTGACAGCTGATGGCGGAGCTGTTGATCCAACCAACCTTAGGGCTGATGACCAAACATACATACACATCATATTCCAAATAACGTTTTTAGTGAAGTACACAGTTCTTTGAGATTAGCAACATTATGTTGCCTGTGCTTGTCACCAGTGGCGGCTGGTGGTATCGGAAGCTGGGTGTTGCACTAACATTTTCAGCTTACAGAAATAACAAGGAACTCTATTATCGTTAACATTCCTACTAAAACTGAAATATATCTGGCAATTACAACCCAGGAAATAAGAGGCTAATTATACACTGTAACTACGTCCCACTAACGATTTTTTACTGTTTTCGGAGACGCCGAGGTGCCGGAGTTGTGTTACATGCCGACACGAGGCACCTTCAAATACCACCGGACTGAACCAGGATCGAACCTGCCACATTGGGGTCAGAAGGCGAGCGCCACTCAGCCCGGCGCAGTTACTTTTGCCTTACTTGAATTCAAAATTTGCCGTCCTGTTTTTCATTGAAGCAGTATGTTGGTAATATCGTGGGTGGTCTGGTATGGCGTGGAACAGAAATTACCCATCAAGTTGGCCGTGCGGTTAAGGTCGCCTAGCTCTGAGCTTGCATTCGGGGTATAGTAGGTTAGAACACCACTGCCGGAAGCCCTGAAGATGGTTTTCCGCGGTTTCCCATTTTCACACCAGACAAATGCTGTGGCTGTGCCTTAATTAAATCCACGGTCGCTTCCTTTCAAACTCCTAGGCCTTTCCTATCCCATCGTCGCCATAAGACCTATCTGTGTCGGTGCAGCGTAAATTACTTTTGTAAATTTAAGAAATGGAAATGAATTACCTTTGTGAGAGGGAAGTAGTAATGAATTATTCTCCACAGAGTGGCGCAATCTGTTTCTCGGTAGGGGGACAACTCCCTGCGCCGCGCTGTCCGCTGGGGAAAGCCAGCAGCGTTACGAAGCATTAGTACAGGGAACGACCGATGATGGTTCATTTTAACATGTTTTCGAATACATGTTAGGTTTATTAAACTAAAACATTAGAAGAACGGTCAGCATACTGGCCTTCGGTTCAGAAGGTCCCGCGTTCGATTCCCGGCCGGCTCGGGGATTTTAACCTTAATTGGTTAATTCCTACGACACGGGGGCTGGGTGTCTTCATCCTCATTTCATCCTCATCTCGACGCGCAGGTCGCCTACGGGTGTCAAATAGAAAGACCTGCACCTGACGAGCCGAACCCGTACTGGGATGTCCCGGCACTAAAAGCCATACGACATTTCATTAGAAGAAATGAAGTGCAAAATTATTGGGAGTTGTGCAACAGTATCACGCACCGCCCCTGCTTGTAACACAGTAGACCTTCTTATCTTTAATTCTAGGAACTGATGAAACAATGAAACGCGATAAACGGTGCTGGTTGTCTGAGTCCAAGTTGGCAGATTCGAATGTGGTCAGCCTTGTGTCGGTAGATTTACCAGTCCGTAAAGGTACCTCGGCGTCTCCGAAACCGAGCACAGTTTTCCGACATTACAAGTGGCGATAGTGAACGTCAAGCCTTACGCGTTTTAAGCTACAGCCAATAGCTCAGTACCTGATCAGCCTAAGGTTTAGCTAATTAAAGCCCGGTTTTGTGACTTGTCTTTGGTCCGATGGCCCCGCTTCATCCCCTGGCTTGGGGACTGGCTGTTTATTCCACTACACACACTTGTTCGCAGGCTGTTTCTATGCCCTGAACCTGCTTACTGTACATTGTTTGGAACTTTTCACTTATCATATCCATGCAGTTCTATTTTTCTACCCTTATTCGTCTACAAACATATTTCACATCCAGTTGACCCAACTTAGATATTATAAATTCATAATGCACATAGCCCCGAACGATTGTGTATCTGAAAGAGCCTAGACTCTGAAGCACGTGGTGGCTGGTAATAGCTTTAATTATCCATAAAGAAGTCACGGACAAGGAGAGCATAAAACGCGGTTGTGTTTAAGATTAGAACAAGTTACCTGGCATCGATTTACTAATAGTAAGTTTCGTTACTCGATTTCGAACCGGTACGCTCCTTGCACACA
Organism: Anabrus simplex; assembly: GCF_040414725.1. Lineage (NCBI taxonomy): Eukaryota > Metazoa > Arthropoda > Insecta > Orthoptera > Tettigoniidae > Anabrus > Anabrus simplex. Next base: position 99,658,254 of record NC_090278.1, read on the forward strand.
ACTCGGCGTGAAATGACTCAGTAGCTGTCTTGTCTTTGCATGTGCCGACGCACTTCCCTTAAAGGCGTTATTTATAGGAAACTTTGTACCTAAAAGATACAAATCCAGGAACAGCCGTGTTTCATTTAACCAAAATTTGGGGTGCAGTTATACAAAATAGAGCCGAATGACCCTGTGCAAAGAATTCAGTGGAACGTGCTCGTCACTTTTTAATAATTAGCAGTGCCGCTCTTTTATCTCTCCATTGAAGCCCTTCCCAAAGGGAAGCTATTTATATAGCGAGCTCGGGTCGAGGGCAACCTGACTGACGCGACGCGACGCGATGTGGACAAGCAGAATCGAATAATGAAATAACAATCCACAAACAGGAGCAAATGTTTTAATCAAGAGATCTGGGTGTATTTAAACCTCCAGGCGGAGACTAGCTCTGTTTTTTCGTTCTGTCGGACTTCCTGTCGGTTTGTCAATGTTAAAAGACTGTTTTCCACTAGAGTTATTGAAAAACGATTGCTCGAGATTGTATTGTACTTGTGTCGAATTAAACAACGAACAAAAGGCTAATAACAAGAAACATCTGAGGTTTTCTTCTTTCTTTGCTGAATGGCTTTTAGTGCCGGGATTGTGCTCGCCAGGTCTGTTACTGTTTTTCCCAGTTTTCCATCCTAAACTCCTTCAGATCCTTGCGATCATTTAAGAAAAGGCTAGGAAAACAACAGATAGGGAATCTGCCACCTGGGCGACTGGCCTAAATGAAGATCGGTAGTGATTGATTGATTGAGACGTGTGTGATATATATGAGAGTTTTGTGTGTTCATTGCTCAGAATTAAGAAGTATCGGAAGTGTCCACAGTAAGAAGGAAATGCAATATTTAATTTTCCGTCATGTCTGTGTGTCTGTAGCCTAATACGAGTTAATTTTTTTATTTAATACTTTAAATAATATCACAAATTCGTGTCTATGAATAGTATACATTAACTTTGAAACTATTTCTCTGCCTTATAGTGTGTAATAGATATTCATAAAATACACATTTATTATTATAATTCAATTTCTTTAAAGTATTGAAATGGATTCCTAATATGGGGTGATAGAGGTTCTTATTACTTGATCCGATTTCTACGCTAAATACACAAATAAGTATCACTGCAGACAGTTACAGGATTGATGGATGCAATAAGGTTACAATTGCTTCATCTTAGTGTTCGAGCATTCTTCTTTTCTCTTGTCCATTTTTTGTTTTGCTACGCACATTTCACAGAGGAATCAGTCCCATGTGTCACTTGCACAATATTGTCCTTTTGTTTGTTGTGTTTCTGTGAAGTGAATGTTTAAGCTCATTTGGCTTTCGGCAGGGTATTGGTGGCAGTATTTCAGCTCTGAAACTTGGCTAGCGTAGTGCTGTTCGATCCAGCATTCCAGTCGGCTAATATTGTATTCTGACAAGAATACTAACGTCATCGTGAATAACGTACGTCGACTATTAGTCTGTATCTGTTACAGCATCACAGCAAATTGGACAGGTGGATTTTTATGGAACTTGGTACTGTGCACTCTCCAGTTTCGTAACGTAGTGGGGGAGGTGAGTGGGGCCAACCACCACGGCTGGCTGGGGAGAGTGCGAGCTAGTTGCCTAATGGAACCGTTGTTTATCATATAACTTTGTGTGTATGTTTCTAACGATAGAAGTGACAGGAACAGAAAACCCGGCATTGCTTTTCATGGGTAAGTTTTTCTTCTCGTAGGCTAGTACGTATCAAACGTAGACACGCATGGTTTTTTTTCACGGAGAGAACGTCATTGTTTTAAAATATGGATTGATGTAGATTCCGTAAGAAGCCGTACTTATCCGGGCCGACCCTGCCTGTCCCAGCTACTAAACAGCCATCAGCGCCTAAATAATAATAATGATATTATTTGCTTTACTTCCCACTAAATATTTGAGACGGCAAACTGCCGGAATTTAGTCCTGCAGGTGTTATTTTACGTGCCAGTCAATCTGCCGACACGGGGCTGACCACCGGACTGAGCCAGGATCGAACTTGCCAGCGCCTGAGCCGTCTGAGCCACTCACTCCGGCAGGACTTGGTAGTGACTGATATGCTTTATTGTTCCGTTTGGATGACATTCTAAATGATAATAGTTTGCAGAAAAGGAAGGTATACCAGTGCCCAGGTGCAAAAGGTGAGAACATTTTCTATTAGCTTTCAACACACTATACTCCCATTATAGTTCGGTAGTCCCCATTTTAACTAATAATATTCTTGTTTGTTAATTCAGGGTGTTGAACCCCAGACGAGGAAAATGGAGACAACTTTGAACACACACTGTGTCAAAACAAAGAAGAAAAATTGCAATAATTAGAAAAATGAGGGATTCATTGAGACGTACGAGAATGATTATTAAAAATTTGCGAAGACAGAATGCTAGAATGACAAAAGAGAAAGTGAAACCTATGAAAACTTTATTTCACGACTTGAAATAACAAAGTTTATGATTGGAATGCTGGTTCTTGTCAATTTGTGGTCTGTAAGCGGGTTTTGTTGGATCAAAAGTACAGTTTTATATGTTACAGTTTTGTGTACACGCGTGCACATTAATGGTGTCCTGACAATCAATCAATCAATACTGCCCCACTCCAGTACTGAAAAGGAGGGGACGGAATGAAGGGGTAGTGTTGAAGGCCACTCCAACACAAAACAGGAGGGGAGGGAGTGAAGGGCTAGTCCCGAAGGCGCGGTAATCCACCTTCTCGCTTAACGCATTGCTGCATGTAGACAGCCCACTATAAGACTTTGTTGTGTTTGAAGTGGACACAGTGGAGGGGAGGATGTATTGAAGTACAGTATTAGGTAACCTGTCCGACTCGTTAGCTGAACGGTCAGCGTACTGGAATTCGGTTCAGAGGGTCCCGGGTTCGGTTCCCGGCCGGATCTGGGATTTTAACCTTAATTGGTTAATTCCAATGGCACGGGGGCTGGGTGTATGTGTTGTCTTCATCATCATTTCATCCTCATCACGACGCGCAGGTCGCCTACGGTAGTCAAATCAAAAGACCTGTACCTGGCGAGCCGAACTCGTCCTGGGATATCCCGGCACTAAAAGCCATACGACATTTCATTTCATTAGGTAAACTACTCTGATAATTACGGTATCGAGAGAAAGGAGGTTTTTAACCAAAAATATTTGATACTAGTTAGGAGTATTTTGTAGCTGCGTTATATCGGGCCGTAATTTGAAATCATTTACTGGTTCGTAACTTTGTTCTGGACTGTATCGAAGTTACCACTTCGGATATAGAATTAGCATAAATTCTATAAATAAAAAAATTATATTCTAAAATAAGATGTTGGTGTATAAAGTATTTCAGTTGTGTAAGCATTTCATTATAAAAATAACTGAAGATATATTTTACTTCTTGAGCACTAAGATAATACATACGAAAATAATGGAATATCATTAAAATTCAATTTCCATAAAATACAAAGTCGTGTCTTGAAAAATCACCAAAAATGCTATTATTGCAGCATCTCAACGTAAATAATTATTATAAAATAACAAATTTTTACGGAAATATCTTATCAAAAATATGAACGTATCGCGTCTTGCTAAAAATATATATAAATAAAATAAACGTACGGTAAAGTAATAAACACAATGCAATAGTTACATCATTTCATGAAAAGAAAAATGGAAATTAACACATAACAAATTCTGAAATGCGTATTAAGTAACTCAAGAGTTGTGTGACGGGCTCCTATGCCCCGTTACTGCTCATCACTTGCTCCAGCCGCTCTTGTCCTCTCCTGACCTGGAACCCACGTGCCGACTTGGGAGGCCAGTCAAGCACGTGAACGTCAGGATGCTGCTGATTTTTTGTTTTTATAATTTGATTTACGTCGCACCGACACAGATAGGTCTTATGGCGACGATGGGATAGGAAAGGCCTATTATGTATTTGCCTTGTGTGAAAATGGGAAACCATCTCAGGGCTTCCGACAGTGGGTTTCGAACGCACTATCTCTCGGGTGCGCGCTCCTAACCGCACAGCCAACTCGCCCGGTGGGATTGCGCCGTCTCGATCCTCCTATACTGTCTGCTCTGTGCGAGGCTTGTTGGGGCTAGATGGTAGGCATAGACGGGTAATGCTCCAAATTTATTCTAATGACGACAGCCTACAAAGCACTATGCAGTATGGTCATGTGTTCACTGAAGCTCGTAAATGGCAATATTACCTGTATGATGTCGCAGTTAGTCTCTTCATGCACAGTTTAAAGATTTCCCTGGACGAAGGCTTGGAGTGTGTTCTTGCCAACGCAGTATCAGTTAATAGAGGTCTTACGCACTTTGTTAGGACAATATCACTAACAGTTTGCTGGTGTTCTTTGACCTCACCCTGTAACAAAACACATTCTGAAAGGGAAGACGTCGCAAGTCCTCGTACGTTTGAAGGGCACAGCAGCTTAAACGAACTCCTGCAGATACTTTACCAGAGCAATAGAACAAGGTTTTGGGTATCGAACTCCTCCTCTGTAGCGGTGTCGATGTTGCTGACGCAAATGTCACGCTCCATCCTCGCTTCAACAGCACGAACAAGTACCGGTACCCGCAAATTAGGATTTGATTTCCTGTTTCTAGTTTGACTGAGATAGTATGGTCTGGATATCTGAAGTCTAAACATGAAGACGTTTGTTTTGTGATTGTCCCTCACTGTTCTTATCACAAGGAATCCGCAGCCTGTTTCCAGTCATTCGACCGTGCCAGGAGTGGAATGAATGAAGCACCCATCTAGCGGCGAATATAGGAATTGTGCCGGCTGCCGAAGCCTATCGCGCTCCTCTGGGGCAATGATTAAGGAATGACAGATGAAACGAAAAGATATTCGAGAGTGTTGCTGGAATGAAATATGACAGGGAAAACCGGAGTACCCGGAGAAAAACCTGTCCCGCCTCCGCTTTGTCCAGCACAAATCTCACATGGAGTGACCGGGATTTGAACTACGGAACCCAGCGGTGAGAGGCCGGCGCGCTGTAGCCTGAGCCACGGAGGCTCCATCACCTTCTGAAATAAGGTGTAAAGGCACAGATGCAAGAGTAATCTGAGGATATCCAATTACTTCCTTCATTAGGTCCTTGCCTAGATAAAGCCGACAGCCGCTTTTCTCTTAATTCCCTTCTAGACGGTATTTCTGCAGTCGTATCTTTTCTGACTGCGAACCACCTTGCCGAGATCGGCAACATGGTACACAACAGTTGAATATTTCGGGGAAAGAATCTGAAGTTTCAGTTCTACAAATATATATACCTTGCACGAACGTACACCTTAAAATCACTTTTGAAATATCTATAAGCATAACATGATTAATTCATTTCACAGTTCTGTACGAACGCAAGTGACCAGACACGTTTACTCATTCACACGCGTTCCTGCACCAATAGCACAGTGCTACACCCACACTGACAGCGAAGATTGTGCGTCTACTGCTGCACTCTTACGGCGACTTGAAGAAATATTGGTATTCGCGCCTTCTTGTGTTAAACTAGTGGCATAGAGCAGCCAGTATAAGAGGATCGAGACGGCGGTTGAAAAAAGCTTCGGTTACATGTGCAGTGTGAACAGAGCAATCATCTTGCACAAACCTGGTAACGGGAATTTCTTCTACGGGGTAAATAGCTCGAAAGAAGAACTGCAGCTTCTAAAATGTCCACATATTCACAAGCAGTCATATGTGGAGTGACTTCTATCAACTCTCCTGGACCAGCACCACTTATCCACCCCAATATGCCACATGTGACGCGACACGACTGATTAGATACCTGGACAAAGGGCTTTTGTTAACGCTTCAGGTTTACCTGGATCGGAAGAAAAAAAAACACTTTTCTTCCAACCAAATTGTAATTTACCATTCATGTCATAGTAAAGGCCCGCTCACACCTAGCGGAAAAGAGACGCGGCGCAAAGGCGGAAAATATTTTTTCACTGCGTATTAGATGCAGTGGCTCACACTTGCACTGACTGGAGGGGAAACGCGCCGCGCCGAAGACGAGGAAGTTGCTTGGCGAGAATATTTCTTCCGCTCCTTCCGCCGGAATATAACTTTGGTAACATTCGTAAAGTAGTCGGATGTTTTCGTCGAGTCCATGCGGTACACTGGCGGTACACAGCACAGTGCTTGCTTCCTCTACGGATATTCACATTCCTGAGAGACGCTTAAACTGTTAAGTTACTACTTTTAATAATAAATGACATTGTTATTCGTAATTATTTAAAATTATATGTATTAACAGAACCACTTGAGTACTAGTACATCGCTGATTTTAATATTTAATATATATTATCATGTAGTTCTAGTTGTGTTTATGACATGTATGCCACTAGAGTTTTGTAATAAATGGAACATTAAGAACTATTAAAATATGCAACATAATTAACTCACCTTAAACATACAACCTGTCGTAGGGTCGCTGATATAGGTTCAGGAAATCACGTAAAATGCTTATTTAAATGTTCTTCAACAAGCTGAAATAGCTGTTGAAATTTCTCAATGCTCATTCGAAAATACACTTTGAATTTCTCTTCATCGCGCAACAGCGATTGAAACAATGTACAATATTCACTTTAAATTCCTGGATAAATTTATGTCGTGAACCCAAAATCTTCGATTTTGCCTTTGTTCTTCCCTCTCAGCATCTTCAGCCAACAGAGCAAGAGCCAACAAGCGATCCATTAGTTGCGATCGACTGAGTCACGCTTCATACACACTACTGTGACAGAATGATAACAGCTATCCAAATGGTGAGGCGCGCTTCCGGTAGGTATGAGCAAATACGGTAGAGACAATACGCGACACTGAGCGAGATATCGAGGGACAGCTATTGGAGCACACTCTAGCGGATAGACCTGAACGGTACTGATTCTCTCATAAGAGCACGTGTATTTTTGTGTGAAGTTTTTGGTGTTGTTTATGCGTTTCCAGTGAGTTGACATAATTAAATAGTAGCGTGTGTCAGTCCTTGATATCTCCTCTCAACATGAGGGGAAAGGTATGTGCTGTGTTTGGCTGCAGTAATTACGAAGTAGAGAAAAATGCGTGCTCGTTCTTCAGGTTCCCTCGTGACAAGAACATGTAAGTAATATTGTTTTTGCATATAAATTCTTCCAGTGACAGATTTTTATAGTACTTCATAATCTTCTGACCTGCTCGACCCATGTTTTAACGGGCTTAAAATATAATACGCATATTTTATTGTATAGTGCAGCTATGTAATATATGTAACAGAAGCGATTTGGATAAAGTGTACAAGAAAGAAGGAACGTTACGCTTGTATAAGAGTTATAAGATCTGTTCAGATCATTTCCAGGCCAGCGACTTTAAAAATCCTCGACTATACAGCCAAGGGTGTGTTACATTTTTACTCTAATTGTACGTAAATATTCCTCAAAGCATCACTATCGACAACATTTTCAAACTTTTCTTTCTTTTATCCCTCTTCTCAGATTAAAGCCAGGATTTTATAGATTTTCTTTCTGTTAGTAGGCTTCATGTTAAGAGGAAAATTGTCCAGCTATTAAATACATTGTTAATACATTGCATCATATGTGTAAGGAATGTGCCGATATTTTTATTGACAAATGTCTTAATGTGATGATACATTGTTTTTAAATGAGGAAAAAAGACAACTCCAACCGTAAGATTTCAGGCAGGTATGCTAAAGCTAAAAAAGTAATGCATAAATGAAAGATCAAGCCATTTCACAGCAGTCCATTTCACACCTTGTTTATATGTCTAATTTCAGTCTTTGAATAATAACCTTTTAAATAATTCTTCATTCATTTATCCAGAATTGCTTTAGCAACTTCGAAGTTAATATCTCAATACCACTTTCTTTCTAGACGTAATTTATTTATCCATTTCCGTATATACATTTCCATTGATATTTTAATTTAGCGCGATTTGTTCAGGTCAAGTCACTAGGAGCGCCACCGTCGAATTGTCTCCCATTTTAGCAAGGCGAAATCCGCAAGTGTCGTGTATTGTCTTTACTGTATTTGGTATGAGTGCATACGAGAGAAATTCTTCTCGGAACTTCTTCTCTCCGCGTCTCCCTTCCGCTAGATGTGAGCGGGCTTTTTAACAGTTTCTTGTAGGGCACAGCGTACGCGAAGTTCTCTGTGGATATGAAGAAGTGGCCCCTTTTTCGCAGCTCGGCGATTGTGGAGTCGGCGACTCACGGTAGTCCGGCTTATTGGCAATCCCATTATCGATAGTCGCAAACTGAGAATTGTCCATAATTTGAACGATTCCAGCATCCTGTTCCGGAGTAGTTCTTTAGGAGTCTTCTTACGTGTCGTATAGACTAACACCTTTCGTCACCTCATTCTTGGCATATTTCTACCCATCTGCAAAGTGTCTTAAGACTGCATCTGCATGGTATTGCTTGGGGGACCATGTGAGCCTCCCACATGCCAATAATACGGCCTCGATTCACTTTTGATAAGATAGGAGGCATCTTACCGAGTTACAGTATAACGAAATGTAGGCCGCCACGGAATACATATTATCTGCGCACTTTTTAGTGATAGATTTACACCCTAGCGCTGAAGTGGTCGACTTTGGTTATCTTCGAGATTCGTATTGGCAACCTTTGAAACACAAACTAAGAATCGCTTATGATCGCTGTGCGACATCTGGCGTACACTTTAAGTACTCGTACTGTTGTTGTGTACACAGCACAGCCAAAGTATAGAATTCATGCTAGGAACACGTTTCGCAACGGGAAATGTTATATAGTATTAAATATTGTGTGTGTGACACAGTTGTTTGCTTAAAATAATAAAGGTTTATAAAATTGATATCGATCGATCATATTATCGATTCAATTCAGATTTCATTTCCATTCAGTTGGCAGTATTAACGGAACCCTTCTTACTTCTCCAACGAGTACAAAAATCTATCACTAAAAAGTGCGCAGATAATACACTGTGCTTTCAACACTACCGCTTCACTCATCCGCTCTTTGTTAGTACTGGAGTGGGGCAGTGTTGATTGTTTGTGTCGGGATACCATTTATGTGCACGGGTGTACAGTGTAGTAGGTGCCTTGTGCTTGAATAGGAAGAAAACACAGTTTTAAGCACATTCTTCCTCATTCGGTTGTGCCGAATGGGTGCGGCCTCAAGGGTTTCTCCACAGGCTAGACAGCAACTCCTGTTGTGTGATGAGCCGTGAATATCAGCGAACATCAAAATGCATAATAAACAACTGCATGCACAGTACATTACTCGCAGGCTTACTGTACGGTCTAATTTATTCGTGGGGGTGATCCTGGGAGGAAGGGGCTGCCTGCCCGTCAGGAAGTCGTAAAATTTAAGAAATGAGATTTCCACTTCGGGAGGTGCACATGGCCCTAACCGCTCTAGGCCAGATTACGGGTAGAGGAAGCCCTCATTGGTTAGTTCACGACAATTCCATAGACACAAGCAAGTGATATCATGCCACACGTGGCTGTCAAGGTACACGAAAAGTATAATTAAACATCTCTTTCCCTTGTTTCACGGTAGTTGAACAGTAGATTATCTCCCCCGACCCATAAGACCTAGTGCGACCTAAAGCAACTTGTTCTGCATCTTCCTCCCCTCTCCACTTCATTGTGGCACTACTTCCATGGAAACACATGTGACTGTTATTGTTAGGCAAAGAAATGCAAAATTGCGCCGAGGAAAAATTGTCTAGGGAGAAAACATTTCAGGGAAGAAAAGTTTTCGGGTAGAAATACAGTAGGAAAAAATGGTCCAGGGAGAAAATATTTTATGGAAAAACCGCTAGGAAAAAATGTCCGGAAACGATTTTCCTTATTTAATATTCACGATTTTTTTTAATTATTGCCTTTTGTTTTCGACTCGGCTCGGTAGGGCTAGGCTCACTGGTGTGACCACTGCTCGTGATAGTGTCGTAGATTGGGGGCAGGGGAAATGAATAACAATGCATCTAATAAAACATATTTTGAGTGGATGTTTTTGCAAGTAGAAGTTATTATTCTATCTTTACCTTCGTAAAAATTATAAATGTATGTGTTTATGATAATGGGTAGAAGCGCCCCCTCTTATGGCTCGTGAACGTTTACTCTGGGATCTCTTCTTAATTTATATGAAGTCAGTCTCCTATACGCTGCCGTTAGCGGTATTGGAGGTATTTTAACTGTTATATATGGTTACTTTCAATTAGCAATCTGTACACGCCCAACACACACAGCAGTAAAATCATTATTGATGAGGCGGGGCACCTGTTAACAGCTCAGTACAGTCACATGTTCATTATTGTAGAGCCTCCGAGGTTCAAATCCCGGCCACTCCATGTGAGATTTGTGCTTGTGTTTTAAAATCGCTTAAAATTCTCGCATGTCAGCATTCTGAGATATAGCATAGTCCACTTGTCCAGTGGAAAGAAAGCCCAAAAAGCTTAACTACAGTAGAAATGCGTCAGTTGCGAAATCTATTTACTCTTCATGTTAAGTCTTCAAACAACGTACTTTAATATTAGGTATGCGTATATTTCTCTATATTTTGTGTAAATTGCCAGGACTTCAGGCATAATTCTGTCCAACGGCCGAAAACATTCTCTCTCGTACGAAGCGAATGGACGAGGTTTTAGGCCTAAAAATCTAGGCTAGGAGACAAATTATTGCCATCGCTGTTTTAACTCTGTGGCTGAGACACCCTAATTTTTGGAGACGTTGACACTTCCTCCCCAAACACCTCCTCTCTTGGACTATGACCCTCTTTGGGACGACTTTGTCTTGCTGGATCTGGCTTGAGATTTGTATTGAAATGGTGGCACCTTGCTATTAGATAACACTGTGGCAGAGAATTATTTCAAGGATTTAAACTGACCTTCTTTCGACAAAGGTTTTAATACATAGTCCTTCACTCTTCGTATTACAGCTGGCAAGATGAGACAAGGCGTAAAATGAATTGCATCAGTAACTGAATGAATGGAGTTGATGACAGGAATGTTATCACTATCAGATGATGTTTTCCTCTATTAAGAAAGCCAGTTCCCAAAGAACCTCTGTAAATAAGTTTGTGTCGATACCTAGATCAATTTTTTTTTTTTTTCGATAAGTGGAAAGGCCTTTTTTTTAACTGTTTAACTTTTGTTCTTGTACTATTCAGTTCTTTATATCGATGTCCCTCGAAATCAGGGTCTTACGAATTGAGTTTTCGGGAACTTTGAAGCTGACAGAACATTTCTGCGGGGTTGGAGGACGAGCTCACTTGGCCCCTCCCGTATGCAATACGAATTTAGATTTGTCTATTACAGCACATTGGGCGTCACAGAACAGAACAACCAGAATGTGCAACAGTTCGTGGCGAGCAGCCGGACAGGCAGGTTGTAACATAGCTCGACTCCGCTATAGCTAGTGAGACTTGTCAGTGCGGCAGTGAAACCATCTTCAGACATAAACATTTCATTAGTGAACTCCTCATAGTTTACCGTTTAATACCGTGAATTGTGGACAAGTTTAGTATCAGTTAGTTCATACTATACAATGGCTGACCCTCTAGATACGGGGCAGTCCATTAAGTTGGCATTAGAGACTTGTTATATGCACGACTCGCTACCTCAATTAGACTCAGTGAACCATAGGCCTACTCTATTGAACGGAACATCACAATTTCAACCAGCACCTGCCAGTTATGATCATCAACAGTTAGCAAGCTATTCTCATCAGCCACACCAACATCAACAGCAGCAGCAGGACCAGCACCAGCAACATAACGCCGCTCAGATCACGGGCCCTCATACCCCCTCACTACAAGAGAGCATCACACCTGCAGGTAATAATCTATGTACTCCTCATCACGGTAATGGCCTGCTAGATAATAGTGTAGATGTACCTAATCAACCAGCTAAACGGTTTTGCGGACAAATGGTAGGACAGTCAAATGGAACCATAAACGAAGTCGAAAAGTTGATAGACATGGATATGTCAGACGCCAGTACTTCAACATCTAGTAAATCCTCCGTTCAAGACGTGCCAGTAAATGCTAACTCAAGTTCAAATAAGCTTAGTTCTGCTAAAACAGCGCCTACCTATCAAAGTAAAGACAATAGATATAGTCGCACAGACATAGGCCCGTACTGTATTTTCGTAGAAAGTTTGGACAGTAAAGTTGGTCATCTACACCCTATGTCGATAGGTAAACTGCTTTTTCAACATAACAATGCCTTTAAAAAGGAAGTGGTTGACATACGCCCTATTGGAAAAAATCGTTTAAAAATTGTAGCTCGCACGGCAGGATATGCTAATTTAATTGTACAATGTGATGTTTTTAAACAACGGAATTTAGAAGCTTACATTCCCAACTTTCTTATCCATAAACAGGGTATAATCAGAAATGTCGACACCACGTTAAGCGAGCAGGAAATTTTAGAAGAAATTGACTCTCCATATCCAGTTGTGCGTATTAAGAGATATACCAAAAGATCACCTACGAACCCAGATCAAGTTATAGCAATCCCAGTGTGTCTCGTAACTTTTCGATCGCAGTCCCTCCCCACTCATATAGCTATATTGGGAACTCGCTGTGCTGTGGAACCGTATGTTGCTCCGGTAGTGCAGTGTGAAATATGTTTACGCCTGGGCCACAGGCAAGTACAATGTAAGTCAAGAGTAGCGCGCTGTAATAGATGTGCGGGTCCACACTTAACAGAAAACTGTGACAATACCACGGAAGTTCGGTGTGCACTCTGTCAAGGGCAACATTTTGCTTCAGATAAGAACTGTCCGGTGTACGTCAGACAGCGGGACATGAAAAGGGCAACTGCTTATAACACACCTCCTATGCATACATCAACAGAGCAGCAAAGTCAGGGATATGCTCAGGTGGTTGCTACTGTACCCCAATACAGTAGCCGCGAAGAATTTCCTCCTCTACCAACACAACCACTACAAAATTCATCTATAATAAACACTCAGTATCATACAGCATTGCCATCAATGCAATCATCACAACAGTTATCCCATCCACAATATCAAGGTCAGCAGGAACAAGGGCTACTCGCACAGCATCATGCCGCGCCTATGCAACGACAACTTCCCTCTCTCTCCACTCAACGTCCTACTCGCCGCCAAGAAGCTCCCCCTCCCTCCCCAACTTACCCTCCCCCACACCAACGAGTGTTTGCTCCTCAACAATTACCAATTACACCTATTAGACAAAACCCATATCCTCCTCGTCCACATAACATTCCTGATCATTCCATCAATCGAAATAACTTCATTATAGAAGAATTAGTCAAACTTATCATGCATATAATCACCACGTCTCAGACAACACCCATAGAAAATCCCCTTGTCATTCGGGATTTAATATCTAGTTTAATAAATAAATTCAATGGGTTTTAAGGTCCTGCAGTGGAATGCTAGATCTGCCATTGCTAATAAGGAAAGTTTAGAGCACGAACTTGGTTGCAGAGATATCAAGGTGGCAGCGATTTCCGAGACGTGGTTCAACGCATCAAAACTTATAAGATTTCGAAATTATAATATTCTACGAGACGATCGGTTCGATGGCAAAGGAGGTACAGCACTTTTCATACATAATGCAGTTCCTTTTAAGGTACTGCCTGTCACAGTGGGGGTAGATCCTGGTATACAACTCGTTGCAGCACGTATCCATTCACCTGCGCTTGAGTTCACATGTCTTTCAATATATTGTAAACCAGGCAGAATTATAACACCGGCAGTTTGGAATCAAATTTTATCTGCTTTGGCACCACCGTACCTTATATGCGGCGACCTCAACGCACACAGTACTACCTGGGGGTGTGCCTTCACCGACCGACAGGGTTGCAATATTTTAGAGACAGTCGACACTTTCAATCTATCTATATTGAATGACGGCTCACCAACACTAGTTCCGTCCTTATATCACCGTCCATCGGCAGTTGATATAACAATGTGCTCTCCCGCCATTGCCACAATCACCCACTGGAATGCACTTAAAGACTCGCTTGGTTCAAATCACTATCCAATACTTATAAACATTGATATTTCTCCTACAAGTAACCCCTCACCATATCCATCAAGCAAGTGGAATATGCATGGTGCAGACTGGACGCTTTTTACGGCTAAAATACTTGAGGAAACACGCTGTTTCCGGACCCAAACATCCGCCATGGACAATTATAATACCTTTGTCGAGATGATGGAACGTGTTGCTCATATATCTATCCCCCTGAGAAAACCTCCTGGTCAGAAAAACACTCCAACAGTATGGTGGAACGCTGATTGTTCCCGTGCCATTGCTCTCCGGCGGACGGCTCTCCGGGAATTCCGAACACACCCTACCCAAGAAACATACCTACAATATCAGAAGATTTCTGCTCGAACCAAGCGATTTCTCAAGCAAACCAAGAAACAGAGTTGGCAAAAATACTGCTCCACATTGAATAAGGAAACCCCAATAGCAGATATCTGGCATCGCATACGCCATTTGCGCAACAGAAACTATAGTACTCAGGATTCGTCACCTGATACCTCTTGGTTAGAGGATTTTGCTGATAGAATTACGCCACCATCACCTAGTTATCCACCGTGTACATTTAATGAAGAGCAGTCCGAACACTTTCTCTGTTCGCCATTTACAATCAACGAGCTCCGTGTGGCCATTAAGAACTCCGCCAATACAGCACCGGGCATCGATGAAATCCGATACCCCATGTTACAACACCTTCCTGACGAAACATTGCAGCTTTTCCTCCGAATTGTCAATGAACTTTGGTTTCAAAAATGCATACCTGAGTCATGGAAGACACAAATTGTAGTTCCCATCCTCAAGCCAGGAAAAGAGCCAGGAGATCCAGCAGGATATCGAGCTATTGTTCTTTCTTCCTGCATTGGTAAAACGGTGGAAAGAATGATTAAAAATCGCTTGGATTGGTGGCTAGAATCACAATCTCTGCTACCTTCTACACAAAATGGATTCCGCAAGGGTCGTGGCACGTATGATAACCACGCCATATTAACCGCAGCGATTCATACAGCTTTTCTAAATAAACACTACCTTTGTGCTCTCTTTTTGGACATATCCGCTGCGTATGACAATGTACGAATACCAATACTGATGGACAAGCTGATTGCTCTTGGATTGCCTCCAACTTTTGTGTCTGGTATATATCAATTTATACATGTTAGATGGCTTTATTTTCGTTATAACCATAGACTTCTCGGGCCACGACGATCGACCCAAGGACTACCTCAAGGTGCAGTACTTAGTCCCCTACTGTATACCATTTATACCCGAGATTTGGAAAATATTCTGCCTCCTAGAGTTAGCCTTCTTCAGTATGCTGATGACGTATGTATGTTTACCTCAGCGACGACAGTACCTGCTGCCAAGTGTCGTCTTGCAGCTGCTATGCAGCATGTAAATCAGTGGTTACATCAACATGGGTTAGACCTCTCTGCAAGTAAATCCTCGGCAGTAATATTCACAAAAAGAAGAATTGAACCACCAATTTACAACTTCATCCTGGGATCACATAGCATCTTAGTTCAACCACAAACCAAATTCCTCGGACTTGTGTATGATTCCCGTCTCACGTGGACTGCTCATATGCAACATATTATTCCAAAATTGGAACAAGGGATCAATATCCTACGCACATTAACTCGAACTTGGTGGGGAGCACACCCATCTGTATTCTTAGTGCTATATCGCACGCTGATCCGATCGAAGATGGAATATGGAAGCATGTTTTATTACAGTGGCAATAAACGCCTACTAAATAAACTAGATAGTATTCAATTTCAGTGCGTTCGCATTTGCCTTGGAGCTATGAAAACCACACCAACTAATGCTCTACTCTTGGAAGCCGCAGAGATGCCCTTGACTATCCGTGCACAGTTTCTTTCAGATAAGTTCATACTAAAGCAAACTCACACTAAAAATTCAACAGTCCTAATACCTCTTCGCAAATTACAACATTTAGCAGACGATCAAGACCGGCTTTCTTTGAATCAAAGATATCTCCTGCTGCAAAGTGTCACATATATAGATTCACTACTGACCCAAAACTGTCAGAAGAGTGTGGGAGACGTATATGATATTCCATTTGAACACTGCATATGCCCTATGGAAGTGGACAGATCACTAACATATCTACAAAAGGATCACAGATTGGCGCAGTTATGTCGAGGATTTGACTCTTCGGTATCCATCGTCTGTTAAAATTTATACTGATGGCTCAAAAATACCAATAAGTGGCGTAGGATGTGCATTCTATTGTCCTGATCAACATGAAGCTCAAGGTTTTCGTTTGCCAGAACATATTTCTATCTATGCAGCAGAAGCTATTGCCATTATAGAAGCGCTCAAATATGCCAGACGATTCTATCGTAAGAGTATCACTATCCTTACAGATTCATTGAGCGTCCTTTCCACACTATCTACACCGCTTATCCTCCAGAAACCCAATATCTACCATATCAGTATTATTCAAAAAGCATATGAACTCCAAAGACGCGGTTCAAGGGTAAACTTCGTATGGGTACCAGCCCACATCGGGATACCACATAATGAATATGTAGATGACTTAGCGAAGAAAGCATGTGTCAGTGGACAGGTCCTGAATATTCCCAGCAACTTCATGGATTATACAGTGATTATGTTCCAACGAGCCTATAGTCAGTGGTCACAGAAGTGGGAAGAAACAAAGAGCCACAAAGGTAAATTTTACTCAACGATTGAACAGAATCCCCCGCGACGTCCTTGGTTTGCACAATGGAACACTCAACGACGATTCATCTCGACTATCACCCGAATGCGCTTCAACCACGGAAGTTTTAGAAGTCACCTTTATCGCATCAACGTAGTGGACACACCATACTGTTCCTGTGATGGTCAGTCGATTCAGGACCTAAACCATCTCTTTTTTGCATGTGCTCATTACCACCAACAACAAAATGTGTTTCTTACAGCTCTGCTTCACGCTAAGCAACAGTTACCAACCTGTGTAAATACACTACTGGCGACCAAAAACAGAAAAGTGTATACTATTATTGGGAATCATTTAACAACAACTTGTCTACAAATTTGATTGACTTTTTGTGAAATTATGTGATTTCAATGTAATGATGTGCAATGTCTATGTCTTTTATATGTATATGTATATATTTCACACTGTGACAATTACTTGTAATGAATTGTAAAGTTCAAACCAGCGTACTGTAATATCCAGGTGGCTGTTTGGTCTGTAACTGATCTAAAGCCAAATAAATTAAAAAAAAAAAAAAAACTAGAATGTGTTTATTGGACGACAGTAGGCTTCAGGATCTATTCTTTCCACCCATAATTTCACCTACATTAAAATATGATGCAAATGACCACCTTATTTTATTTAAATATAGTCTTCTCTAGAGTTCACCTCTGAGTTTCAGCTCTCCTGGTGCTGGTAAAACCACCCCAGCTCTATAGAGAAACCGAAGTAATAGGTGGCATTGGTGATCACGAAGCTGTTTTCGTCGCAGTTAAAAATAAATGTGAAAGAAAAGAAGGTATTAAAATTAGGACTATATATGGCTGATAAAACAGGCATGAGGGAGTTTTTAAAATGTTACTATGATCGATGGAAAACGGTAAATAAAAATGTAAACAGACTCTGGGATGGGTTTAAAGCAATTATTGAGGAATGTGAAAATAGGTTTGTACGTTTACAGGTGGTAAGAAATGGTAATGATCCACTATATTATAACAGAGAAGTAAAGAGACTAAGAAGGAGGTTCAGGTTGGAAAGAAATAGAGTTAGAAATGGCTGTGGAAGTAAGGAGAAATTGAAGGAACTTACTAGAAAATTGAATCTAGCAAAGAAGTCAGCTAAGGATAACATGATGGCGAGCATAATTGGCGGTCAATACAAATTTTAGTGAAACATGGAAGAGTATGTATAGGTACTTTAAGGCAGAAACAGGATCCAAGAAGTACATTCGAGGAATCATTAATGAACAAGGGGAATGTGTATGCGAGGATCTTTCAAAAACAGAACTATTCAGTCAGCACTATGTAAAGATTGTTGGTTACAAGTTTATGTCCAGATAGAGGTCACTAACACTAAAGAAGTATTACAATTTACCTATGATAACAATGACATTTAGAGTATGATGCAAGAGTTGAAAACTAGAAAAGCACCTGGAATTGATCAGATTTCTGGGGATATACTAAAGACAATCGGTTGGGATATAGTACCATATCTGAAGTACTTATTTGATTATTGTTTGGCCGGAGGAGCTATACCAGATGAATGGAGAGTTGCTATTGTAGCCCCTGTGTATAAAGGAAAGGGTGATAAACATAAAGCTGAAAATTAGAGACCAGTAGGTTTGATATGCGTTGCATGTAAACTTTGGGAAAGGCATTCTTTCTGATTACATTAGACATGTTTGCGAAATTAATAACTGGTTCGATAGAAGGCAGTTCGGTTTTACGAAAAGTTATTCCACTGAAGCTCAACTTGTAGGATTCCAGCAAAATTTAGTAGATATCTTGGATTCAGAGGGTCAAATGGACTGTATCGCGATTGACTTATCTAAGGCATTTGATATGGTGGATCATGGGAGACTACTGGCAAAAATGAGTGCAATTGGATTTGACAAAAGAGTGACTGAACGGGTCAGTAGCGGCGATTGAGAATTAAAAGTGCGGAGGCAAAAAACATATACAGACAACATCGAGCGTGCTGGACAGCGCCCACGGTCTGAAAGCCGTTGCCATTTTCTTGAAAATAGAAAAGCAAAATGTATAGCACACCACTGTAAGTTCGACTTCGCTACATTTGCCCATCTCTTTATGTAATCAACTACAGAGTGAAATAACGATAAAAGGCGGTGGGGCGGCGCATGCACGAACCGCCACTGCATTTAGGTTGGGTAATCAACATGCCAAACGAGAATACTCAAAACATCAGAAGATTCAATACTCAGTTGAAATAAACTACCCTCCTACAGCTCATATCGGCAATTGTTGTATTGTTCGCGCAATGGTCTGAGTCGGTCGACCTCGGTTGTCTTCGGTATTCGTATTGGCAACCTTTGAAACACAAACTCACAGCCATCGCTGTGCGACATCTGGCGTACTTTTTACGTATTAGTACTATTGTTGTTTACACAACAAAGCCAAGCTATAGAATTCATGCTAGGAACAAGATTCGCATCGAGAAATGTTATATGTGTGTGTGGGACACAGTTGTTGCCTTAAGATAATAGAGGTTTAGAAAATTCATATCGATCGATCATATTATCGATTCAATTCAGATTTCATTTCCATTCAGTTGGCAGTAGAACTCCCTCCTTACTCCTCACCCCCGTAACACCAAATATCACTAAAAGTTGCGCGAGTAATACCCATTCACATTTCAGTCAGGCGTTCAACATACACGAACTGTGCGACGTTCACTCCAGCTGTTCGCTATCTAAAGCTGTTATTTCACAGCTTGGCGAAGATATTTTTCTGCATATGGTGAGATACTTTGTGAGAAATATGCGAAGTGAAAGGAGCAGCTGATTTAGCATTGAACAAGATATAGGCCGCGACAATAGTGGTATCCAGAATATCACCGAATTGCATACAGTATCATTCTAATAATGACACCGGAGGGTCTTCAATATTTATTTATCTTATGGTAAATTACACAATATATACAAAATAAAATAAAATGACACTTTGGGTTGCAAAAATCTAAAAAGGAAAGCAATCAACTGGACATCTGAAATATTCAAAGTTTTATACCTAAATTGTCCAGCCACTCTAGAGGCTTGAGCAAAGTCTTACGACATAAGGTAACGATATGCCGGATACTCTCCACAGTCACAGTTAGGTGAAGTTCTCATGGCCCATGGCCCGTACATGGCAGATCAGAAACCTGCTGGTGGATGCTGGCTATTAAACAGAGACTGCCACGGTAAACCCTCAATTGATCAGTTCTTTCGCTTTGAGTAGAGGCGGGGAACGTGAGTTCAAACGGCCAAATCTATGAAGCATGTCTTCATGTATGTGAACTCACGGACCAGATTATTAAATCTTCGTGGGGGTTCGATATGACACAATACGGGTAACCAGAAAAGAGGAGTAGACTTACGTGTACCACTAATGATGCGCATTGTCTGATTTAGAACTGTGTCGATCTGCGTAACATGTGGACTGTTCAACCATACAGAAGAACAGTACACTGCTGTCGAGTAGACTAAACCCATTGCTGCTGATCGAAGAGCGGACGCAGTTTCCATGCCCTCAGTTTAGCTGCATTCTTAGTCAAGCGTGTCCTGCGGGTTCTGTGATAGAGGCACGCCATTGAGTGAGACGTTCAAGGTAACATTGGCTTGTCTGTTGTTGAGGTGGAAGAAGCAGACTTCTGTTTTGCTGATGTTTGGTATCAGACACCACTTTTGGAAGTATCCACACAAATGCATTTAGGATTTCTTCTATGACATTCACAGTGGACTGTTGAGTAATCAGCATAAGCAAATTGACGGGATGTAGTAGAAGGGATATCTGCAATATACAGGTTCAATAACAAAGGGGAAAACACAGGTCCTTGAGGCAGCCCATTATTGAGTACTTTAAGTTTACTATGCTTATTATCCATCACAACGTGGATCACCCTGTTCGATAGCATGTTGTTTATGAGCTCCAAGATTGCTTTACAGCCTGGAAGTTTGATGAACTTGTACATTAAACCTTCTCTCCTTAACGTATCGTATGCAGCTGTGAGATATATAAACACAGCTCTATTCTTCAATTTCCTTTCAAAACCTGCCTCAGTATGGGTTGTTAAGGCAAGAACCTGGTCTTCACAACTACACCTGGGTCTAAAACCTGACTGTTCCACTGGAATCTGAGAGCTAATCCTGTTGTATATAAGCCTCTCCAGGAGTTAATAGCAAACACTCATCAAAGCAATTGGACGATAGTTTTCAGGACAACCTGCTGCTTTCCCTGGTTTTAGGATGTATATGATCTTAGTTCTTAGTCCTTTTGAACTCCGACGAAAGCTTTCCAGTGTGCAGGATATTTGTGAAAAACGATTTTTAGTCATTTTGCTTGAAAGAATACTTGAAATATTATTCTCTCATGCGTTTCTGTATCTATTATTATTATTATTATTATTATTATTATTATTATTATTATTATTATTATTATTATTATTTGAAGACACTTATTAATCGTATTCACTCCGTTACGAGTTGAAAGTAATATGGACAATGCAATTTTTGTTATTTTGGATAAATATATATTTTCATTAATATTTTTGAGTCATTTTCTCACTAATGTTAAGTCTTTTTTTAGGATTTTTAGGTCATTTTATAGGACATTTTTCGACATTTATTAGCTCATCAAATTCCGGGTTATTATTATTATCGTTAGCTGAATGGTCAATGTTAGCTGCCCTGTCTTGGGGACTGACAGGTTTCTGTTCGTCTCGATTCATGAACCCACACTAGCAATTGCCAGAGAAATGTCCCTTCTCATTGCGATGGCCTCAGGAAAGCATACATCTGTTCCAATCCCACCAGGTTGAGAAAACAGTCGGAGAAAAATAAATGGTATTGATTCGAAAGAATCGAACAAAGGGCAATAGAGCCCTACTAGGACCTACAGGCGACGCCATCCCACTGGACCTCTCTAACTACTTATACGATTTTCGGAGACGCCGAGGTGCTCTAGTGCCAGCAACAACAGGGGTTTAGCCTCGCAGGCTCATCAAACGACTGACTGCACTCCTGTATTCTAGAGATTACGACGTGGATCGCTTGCTCCACAAAGCTTGACCCTTTTTTTACCTCCACACATGTATGTTACAGACACGGGCAGCTGAACATCAAAGAGCGTGTAAAACACAATTAACAGGTGCTGCAAATAACTGGCTCCATCTGTTGCTATGGTTACTGCCGGAAATAGAGCAATCACAAGGGTGATGGATTCTGTCACCGCACTCATATCAGCTGGGCAAAATGAAACAGCTCCCACTCTTTTAGTTACCAGTACCGCGCTCCAGCCAGGAACTAAATGGAATGTAGGAAATTACCTCAGGACCTTCTTATGACATACCCACGTATGAAAAAGCTGGTAGAAGTACAACCATCCTGAATGAAGTCTAATCAGAGGGAAAATGGAATTAAGGTATCGAAATACATCGTCACATCCCTTTCCCCCTGCGATTAGTGTCGTTTCATTATTTTGATTTCCAAGTACCTAATTAATATAATATGTTTATTTTCAAGCGATTATTATGTTGCATACAGGGTGTGGGTGGGGGCGGTAACCCCTGCCTGTCGTAAGAGGTGACTTGGGAGCGTGAGTTGGCGACCACGGGACACTTAGCCTGTTTCCACTTGCTTGTGTCCTATCCGACCTCTCTTGGTCGGGCTACGGAGTCTTTCATTTTCACACTCTTCCTTGTCCTTGACTTTCTTTGGCCGTTACCTTCAATTTTCGCCATTCTGATTAGTGTTAGTAGAGGATGGTTGCCCAGTTGTACTTCCTCTTAAAAGCATAGTCACCACCACGTCCGACTCGTTGGCTGAACGGTCAGCGTACTGGCCTTCGGTTCAGAGGGTCCCGGGTTCGATTCCAGGCCGGGTCGGGGATTTTAACCTTAATTGGTTAATTCCAATGGCACGGGGGCTGGGTGTATGTGTTGTCTTCATCATCATTTCATCCTCATCACAACACGCAGGTCGCCTACAGGAGTCAAATAGAAAGACCTGCACCTGGCGAACCGAACCCTTCCTGGGATATCTCGGAACTAAAAGCCATACGACATTTCATTTACCACCACCACCGTGGGAAGGAAAAAACGTCCTATAGTCGATTGTTAATGTCATCAGCTGGAATGGATGGGAATTTCGGAATAAGGAATTCTGTGTTAGTGTCTCGCATCATTCAGTGTACCATGTTCCATGTTCCTCCACAGCTAAAATAACGCGTGCACGATTGCTAGCAGTTCAGTAGCAGAACGCTTTGAGCACTTGGCCAGGTCGGGCTACACTGTTACTAATAATTCCAGAAAAACTTTGACATCTCTCTTACTCCTACCCATAGGGTAAACTTGGCAAATATGGACACTAAGGTAATAGGGGCATATTTAAGAAATAGGTCGTATTTCGCTCAATGGTACCGAGTAGAAGCATGCGCTCTGCTGGGTTGGCGATCCTGAAGTGTCATGGCTGCTTAGTGTGTTGAAGATAGTCTTCTATTGTGCTAACACAAGCTAAAAGAACATGTTTTGAGGTAAGTGGGCTAATCTACTTTTCCAAAATCGGCGCAAAATACGTTTATTTTTCCAGAAATGTTAATCACGGGCTACTTTCAACGTCAGTGAAGAGTATTTTGTAGCGAGTGGACACGCGATTGGGAGTTAGTTCTTTTCCAGTAACGCCAAATTCTGAAAAGTGTCACTAGGGCAAATATGGGCAGTGCGATTGTAGGTAATATGGGCATCGTCAAATTACATTGTATTTACGTGATGCGCTCTGAATGAGACTTATTATTCTTTATTTTTACAGCAATCTTGACCTTTTTATGCTAGTCAGTTAATATTGTTAGTGTAGCTGTTTCAAAGAAACGACTTTATTTGTGCAGATGATGATGATGATGATGATGATGATGCAACATTGGAATGAACGAGCGGGTTTGCGCTAGAAATGGGATAAAGAGGATATGTCGCGTGGTGTAAGAAATGGCGATTGTAACCACTTTCAAATATCTAGAACTTATGATGTGCCATTTTTGAGGAAATTAGCCCAGTTCCAGAACTGAAGATGACAACTAGTGACCGGGAAAGGCGTAAGTGTCCTGCGAGAGAACTTACTAGTGAAAAAAGTCTGGCTTCAGTGCAGAAAAGAGCTTGGCATATCGCGGGAGCCAGTAGAGGAGGTTTAGCGGCAAAAATAAAGCCATAAGAAGTAACACAGTTCACTGCATTTGTCCTCTGTGCAAGGGGAATTTTTATGATTAAGATGACGGGCAGAAGTGGGCTGAGTGTTGTGGTTCATGTGCTAAGTGCTTCCACGAGGACTGCGTAGAGATGGAAGGTGATTCTTTCTATTGTGACGAGTGTAGTTAATAAAACTTTGTCAATATTTATGACTCAGAATGCTCTCATGTGACTAGTTTTGTTAGATTAATCCTTTTTCTTATTATATGACACAATTTGGGCCAGTTTTATGTTATTTACATTTTTTAGTTCAGTACAAGTGATTCCTAGTTGATAACTTAATAATGGTGTTTGTTCCACGTCCTTGGTAGCATTTGTTCATGATCAGTGTTTAATTATAATATATATTTACCCTTTTTCAATACAACCGCCTTGTTATAACACAAAATGAATGTAATCATGTCTGCAACTCTAATTATCATGTAATAACTTGGCAGTTGCAGGCTTTAGTGCACTGCACGTAAATCACTATGGATTGGAGGCTTTATTAGAATGGAAATGGTTGTAAGTTTTCAAGAATTTTTTACCGCGAAAACGGAAGTTGTTTTAGTGCTCCTTTTTTTAGATACATCTTTTGGTGCCCATATTTGCCAAACTTACCCTACCTCGTATTCGTATGGTACATTCTTTTACCAACAACCTCACATTAAGATGAACAATTAAAAGATCTACAACAACTTCTACTGAAACCCACAGACCTGTCGCTCAAACGGAGCTTCAGCGATGTTCGCTTTGGGCACTGTAACACCTGTTGGAGAAGTCGTCCGTGGTGATGGTTCTTGGGCGACATAAGTCAGACCTCGTATGTCCCTCCTAAAATCGCTCCTCGCACTGTTCTTTAAGCAAAGTCGCCCCACTCCGTATGACCGCACATAACGTTCCTCCTCCTCTGTTGTGGGAAACTAAACACAATACTAAATTCGCGATATGTCACACTGTTAGGCCAACAGCTCAGTATATATGAAAATCCACAGCCTGTTTCCAGTCATTTGACCGGACCAGGAATGGAATGAATGAAGCCTCCATCTAGCGGCGAGGATGGGGATTGTGCTGGCTACCGAGGCCTGTTGCATTCCACTGGGGTAATGATTAATGAAATGAAATGATATCGGAGAGTATTGCTGGAATGAAAGATGACAGGGAAAAGCGGAGTACCCGGAGAAAAATCTGTCCCGCCTCCGCTTTGTCCAGCACAAATCTCACATGGAGTGACCGGGATTTGAACCACGGAACCCAGCGGTGAGAGGCCGGCGCGCTGCCGCCTGAGCCACGGAGGCTCCCCCAGTATATACAGTATATATAAAATAAATATTTCTTTGTTAGGGAAACATGGACAACATAGCGTAGTTTCCTCGAGGCAAGAAAGTAGAAATGTTTTGTGCTATCCCACGAAATAACTGCTGTCTCTACATAGAGGTAGGTAATTATAGAAAAACGAGAATGATTTTGTACAGAGTAAATCCATATTTCTTATATTGCTTGAGTGAGCGAAGTAACACTTACCCTAACGAGGTCAGTAAGCAATGACAGTCTGAAGGACCAGTCCAGTTTGATCTCGTCCTGGACCAGGACATCCTCCAGAGAGCCTCGGCTGCACCACTCGAATACCAGGGCTGGTCTTGCAGGGTCCGTCAGGCATCCAATGAGCGGGTTCATGTTTTCGTGTCGCAGACCGTGGAGCTGAAACATATTCCTGAATATAAGACAACTTTCCTGTATTGGTGTTGAATGCACGTACGTACAAATGTAAGAACATCAATCAGAATTCGTCATCTATACAGGTTTATTTCCTACAACTGGAGTTCTTCACGTTTCTCTGTAATAATCTGTTAAACTCAGTGACGGTTATTTTATAGCTCCGAAGAATGCTCGGATGATAAGAAACAACGCCTACTTAACATCACTTTTTGTTTGTTCTTGTAACTGTCAACTGGACTTAAAAACACTGGACCATATTTTCCATTTAATATCGTGCTTGTCCCTGACGGGACACTTTTTCGGCGCACAAAATCGGGGCAATCCCGAATTTTCGGGACGTCCGCAATTTCTTGATGGATGCTATATTTTTAGTGTGTCTCTTGGCACACGCCATTGCTTCCACAAGTCTCAATCTTATAACCCCTGTCGGTGGGAGCAGTAGAATAACACCCGTGGTAACCCCTGCATGTCGTAAGAGGAGACTAAAAGTGGCCCCAGGGGCTCTCAACTTGGGAGTGTGGATTGGCGACCACGGGGCCCTTAGCTGAGTCCTAGCATTGCTTCCACTTACTCGTGCCACGCTGCTCACTTTCATCTATCCTGTCCGACCTCTCTTGGTCAACTCTTGTTTTCTTCCGACCCCGACGGTATTAGAATATTCGAGGCGTAGGGAGTCTTTCATTTTCCCGCCCTTCATGACTCTTGATTTTGTTTGGTCGATATCTTCATTTTTCGAAGTGGCCCATCCCTTCCATTTTTTATCTCTGATTAGTGTAATATAGAGAACGGTTGTCTAGTTGTAGTTCCTCGTAAAACAGTAATCACCACCACCTTCCAGCTTTTTAATACTCTGAATCATGTTAAGTTTTGTATTTCTCAAGTTGTTCTTATATCTTTTTTAAATGTTTAAAATGTTTTTCGTTGCTCTTAACTTCACTAATTGTTTAAATTTGTATAACTTAACAAATTTTTCTAGTTCTTTGCAAAGTATTTGTTTTTAAATCAACATTCACGGTATTGTGTATTCTTTATCTTCGGACAACCTCCAGGTGGACGAAGAATTTGTAATAAAATGTGTATAAGCTATTCATTATAAGC
Source organism: Anabrus simplex (assembly GCF_040414725.1). Lineage (NCBI taxonomy): Eukaryota > Metazoa > Arthropoda > Insecta > Orthoptera > Tettigoniidae > Anabrus > Anabrus simplex. Next base: position 99,685,042 of record NC_090278.1, read on the forward strand.
GAATGAGTGATTGTGGCGGTAGGAAGAGGAGCAATGTGGTCTGGCTTGGGATATACACACTTGTGGATTCGAAATATCTGTTGTAAGTTGCGACAGAGAGCAATTCTGAAGTTATGTGGCTGCCAGGGTGAAGGGATGACGAGTCAGTGACTACTTTTGTTTAGCGTGATTCTTTTTCCTCGCAGCTGATCTCCGTAAAGATGATACAATCGAAATGATGCAGGTCAACTCTTGACCATGATCATGATGGTAGGGCGGAGTCTGGAGGTGGTTATGCTGGTAGAGGAGGAGATGTGGTGGGGTAGGGGATATCTCTATATAAGTTACTAAACTTTCCAGTGGTGTGAAAGTGAAATACGGTGTTGCTATTTTTGCACTCGTAAGGTAATTCTATACTAATAAGCACTCTAAGGTAATTCTATACCAATAAAGTGTAATTCTAGGGTGCAGTTATGTTTATGGTAATAATGAAAAATTGGAAGCTTTGAAGATGGACAAAGACATTGCTTGTTAAGGTGTTATTTTACTGCAAATGCAAAATTAAACTACGCCAGTCTTATTTGCAGTTCACTTGTAACAGTTTTGTTGAGGGTTCACATTCAACGCAGTCCTGAACATCATGCTCTTCGTCAATTTTTGGCTGAATGCTGTGGTAATTGTTTGTTGAAAAACACGCATTTGACGATGGTATCTAGCACTTTTCCGATAAAAAAATGATCATGAGGCATTTGACATCAGAAGATATCACCTCTGACCCCAAGTTAACGAGTTCGATCCCGTCTCAGTCCGGTGCCACTTTGCAACTACTGCGAGACAAAATACCACCACCTCGCAATCTCTCGAAAGCATAAAAACTAGTTAGTGTGATGTAAAACTTATTAATATCACTGTTGTTGATGTTATTTGGGTCATCAGTCGATAGAGTGGTTTGATGCAGCTTTCCATGCCACCCTATCATGTACTAATCTTTTAATTTTTACATAACTGCTACATCTGCTTGTCATATGCATACCTTGGTCTAACCCGACCGTTCTTACCGCCTACACTTCCCTCAAGTCCTGGCTGTCTTTAAGATGTCTGTCTCTTCTTCCGCTCAAATTTCGCCAAATAGATCTCTTACCAATTCGTTTTAGTATCTCTTCGTTCGTGATTCGATCTATCCATCTCACCTTCAGCATTCTTCTGTGACACCACATGCACAGGCAAGGTCTTCCTTGCTTGTGCCCCTTACTTTGCCATCGTCAGTTATTTTACTACCTAAATAACAATATTTGATGCACGTTTGATTTTCAAACTAAATACAACCAGTGATAAATACGCAAACATTCCATTTATTAAAGAATATACATCCGTGCTCTCATATTTATTTCTACCATTCTTATTTTTTCTTTTTTACTCCCTGCCTCCTTGATCTCGCGAAATGATCAGTTCTATGAGTTTATATATTTTCTTTCATAAGACAAATATGCTACATATTCATCTACTTCCTTTAAAGACTTAATTTCCTAATCTGCACTCCATTACCGGTACTTGTGTTTTGGATTTCTTTATTTCCATCTTGTACTTCTTCCCCAAGGCTGTCTGTACTATCTAACAGTTTCACTACATCATCTGCAGACTGAGGTGAAATCCCAATATTATCGGCAAATCTCAGGATTTTCATTTCGTCTGCTTGGATTGGGATTCCTTTCCAAATTCCTCTCTGATTTCCTTTATCGCCGATTCTATATGAGCACTGAAAAGGAGTCAGAGCAAACTGCAGCCTTGACTCATTTCTCTCTGGATTGCTTCTTTTTCACAGCCTTCGATTCTTATCACTGCAGACTGATTTTTTTGTACCGATTGTAGGTAATACATCTTTCTCTGTATCTGATCCCGATCATCTCCCGAATCTCTGTTATTATTATTATTATTATTATTATTATTATTATTATTATTATTATTATTATTGGTTTAAGCACACCCAAACAATATAAATATTTTTCACTGCTAAATTATAGGAATTATTCCTCTACAATGTAGGCCTACTATACTTTCAACTTGCGTACAGAAAATAATACTTTCACCTATTCTTCAGTATCTTCACGATACTAAAGCACTACATAGATACTGTTAATAGGATTGAAAATAATCTGAAGTTATTTTAAATATTCAGATATTAAAAGAAAATCGAGGAACGCTGGTGATATGTGACGTACGGAAATGAAGATTGAACGTTTGGTTAGCTGCTAACCGGGGTCCGTTGGTGCGTACTGTACCATGTCCTCGACGGTCGGAGGCGGAAGCGATGAACGGTTGGGCGTGGTGGTGCAGTGATCGCCATGGCATTGACATTGCTTTACAACGCTCTCTATGTGCAGTACTGTTATCTCGCTCCTCGAAGGTCGTGCAGCACTAGCGCTCTCTCTAGCAGGCTGCCATCTGCCCAGCCTTCAGTTCAATAGCAGCGTTTTGTGAGCTAATTTATCAGACAGTGTAACTCTGGAATGATTGACTTATGCATCTTTCGGCGTAAAATAATGTATTCTAACTGATTTCTACAGACATATTACACGTTAGGCATTATTATTGATGTAAGGAAACGTTGTATTATGAACTATACATTACTTATATACGCTAGAACTACTTTATAACGTAAGTTTTGCCCGCTTGCTAATGTTGTCAGTTGGGTACAAACTTACCCATAAGGAGATGATGAATGTGTGATATGAATTATCTGATTCATTGACCACGCACTATCGGGTTTTACTATCGCAGCCCGTAGTGAATACTGATCCTGCTGGCAACACTATTAAATTTATTAAACAAAAACTAAACAAAATATCCCTGCAGTGTCCATTCGATTCTCGGAATATTTTAAGTAGGGATCTATCCAATCACTTAATTTCCCTTCCCTACCATTCGTCAGTTTGAGTCGTATCACTTTGTAATACGTAAATTTAATACTAGATAGTATTTGCTTAGATCTAGTGATGGGCTAGCGACGGAATCGAGTAATGTGCTCTTAGAATCGGTATACTCGAGTCCAAGCATACTAGTGTCGCTATCTGTGGACATGTCTTAGAACTATAATCTGTTGTACTGGATTGCACGGCATTCAGGGTCACTCACAGAACATTTTTTGATGTGGATTGCACTATGTTTGCTGCTGATGATTGGTTTTATTGAGTCATCGGTCGTCAATAATTTGATTGTTACGATAATTATTATCATCATAGGCAAAATATTTATGACTTACTAACAAACCGTCAACTTGAAAGATAGAAAAGTAGGACCGAAGATGAGCGTGGGATAGGAACACTTTCCACACTGTGGTGGGGACCTTTTCTAATGTCGGTAACGGGAGCGTTCTAATATTATTATTATTATTATTATTATTATTATTATTATTATTATGCAGCCTGGAAGTAGCCACCAGGGATTTTTTGATAGCTATGAAATATTATTCCCGCGACGTCCTTGTAGGAAAACGTGTAATAATATTGTGTGAAATAATGACAATATTACAGCCAGAGAATTTATTGCAAAGATACATGTGTAGGGCGTTCAGAAACATACATGTGCTGTAGTATCACTTATTGTTATTGTCAAACTCGTTGGCTGAATGGTCAGAGTACTAGCCTTCGGATCAGTGGGTTCGATTGCCGGCCGGTTCGGGGATTTTAATCACTTCTGATTAATTCCCCTGGCTCGGGGACTGGGTGTTTGTGTCCGTCCCAACACTCTCCTCTTCATATTCACACAACACACTACACTACAAATCACCACAGAAACACGCAGTTCGGTTAAGGGCGCGCGGCTGTGAGCTTGCATCCGGGAGATAGTGGATTCGAATCCCACTGTCGGCAGCCCTGAAGATGGCTTTCCGTGAGTTCCCATTTTCACACCAGGCAAATGCCAGGGCTATACCTTAATTAGGCCCACAGCCGCTTCCTTCCACTTCCTAGGCCTTTCCTATACCATCGTCGCCGTAAGACCTATCTGTGTCGGTGCGACGTAAAGCCAAAAAGAAAGTATTGCTCACATCCCGCCGCTATTCTTCGACCTTCGCTCAACTTCTAAAGACTACACTCGGTTTTGTTCCTTTGTACAGTCATGTGTTGCAATGAAAAACGTCAAAACGGAGGGTGTATTTTGTTAATTGCGTTCATTGTTTAGCTAGAACAGAATGACGTTCTGTCTGATAATTTGTTTCGTGTACGTTCATCACATTCCGGACGCCTAATCTTAATACCCTACATTATATCTGCCGAAAGTATGATGTGAGTATAAACTATTCACCTGTCCCCTCGGACGATTGTAGGCATACCGTGACAGTGAAAAAAAATGAAATGGCGTATGGCTTTTAGTGCCGGGAGATCCCAAGACGGATTATGATGGTTAAAATTCCCGACCCTGCCGGGAATCGAACCCGGGACCCCTGTGACCAAAGGCCAACGCTGGAACCATTTAGCCATGGAGGCGGACACCGTGACAGTGATTTTAAATAATAATAATAATAATAATAATAATAATAATAATAATAATAATAATAATAATAATAATAATAATAATGTTATGAGTTAAATCCCTTCCTTTTTCTCTCTGATTAGTGTTATATAGAGGATGGTTGCCTAGTTGTATTTCCTCTTTAAACAATAATCACCACCACCACTTTTACGTCCAACTACGTACATTTTTATGGTTTTCGGAGATGTCGAGGTGCCGGAATTTAGTCACCCAGGAGTTCTTTCATGGGCCAGCAATTCTACCGCCACGAGGCTGACGTATCTGAGCACCTTCAAATACCACCGGACTAAACCAGTATCGAACCTGCCAAGTTGGGCTGAAGGCCAGAGAAGCTATGCTATCATTATTAGAATAGGGCCTATAGGGCCTATAGTGGAGTGGGTGAGAGACGCCATGAACGGATATTTTCATACTTTATTATGCGTATATAGTTGTAGTATTATCTTTCGCAAGTCATCATCAAATTCAGATTATTTATTTTGCTCACTCGTTAAGAATATTTATATCGTACTGGTCCATCGCAATCCCATAAAACCTCGGCGACCACTTGTACATATGCTCCATCCATCCAAGAGCGGGCGAGAGAGCGAACGTGTGACGTCATGCTGACATCGAGTCTTCGCAAGCGAAACAAGCCCGAGCCTGGACTCGAAAGAGTCGAATACCGCGATTCCAGGCAGCACTCGCGCACATCACTACTTAGATCTGCAACTTTTTTGTTTGTTTGTACAATTAGCTTTACGTCGGACTGACAGGTCTTATGGCGACGATGGGAGGGGAAAGGAAGCGGCCGTGGACTTAGTGAAGGTACAGCCCCAGCATTTGTCTGGTGTAAAAATGGGAAACCACGGACAGTCGTCTTCAGCGCTGCCAACAATGGAGTTCGAACTCACTATCTCTCCTCCTTGAAAGACGAATCTAATGGAAACGTCCTGTTAATAACGAATGTTCCTGAATACCTGACTAATATTACAATCTACAGGAGTCATATTTCATAAGTGAATTTATGACAATGTTGTTCAGTTGGTTTTTGAAGGAAGTGTAGGTGGTAAGAACGGTAGAGGTAGACCAATTATGAGTATGACAAGCAGATGTAGGATGCAATTGTTACGTAGGGTAGGGTGGCATGGGAAGCTGCATCAAACCAATCTATGGACTGATGACTCAAACAAACATTGGTCAACTCATTTTGACATATAAACATTTTTACGCTGTTGCAAGACGGAAAACGCTCCTTGAAGTTGAAATGCAGCCAGCTGGCCGAGACCGAGCACTTTCCTGTCGCGAAATGCAGCCAGTGGTTTCACTAGGTCTACATTCAGCTGGTCCTGACAACAGTTTTCTGCGGTTATTCATTATCCTGTACTAAGGGCCGCGGCCGCTACACACACATCTCCTTGACCCTGCCCCCGCAAGCGGGTGGGTGTGCTAAAATAGCATCCCCTGGTAAAAGGAGCCCCACGGACTCTCAGTTGGGGAGCGTTTCTTGGGAACCACGGGGCTTTAGCTGAGTCCTGGCATCCACTTATTTGTTCCAGGCTCCTCACTTTCATGTATCCTATCTGACCTCGCTTGTTCTTTTCCGACCGCGACGGTATTACAGCATTCGAGGCCTAAGAGTGTTTCATTTTCGTGGCCTACACCTTAGGCCCGTCTCCTTGGGGATGAGGTGAGATGGCACGTTTTTACGGTCGGATGCCCTTTCTGACGCCAACTGCAGCTGAGGAGTTAACGAAGGTGGATGGAATCGCCTATGAATAGTAAGTGGAAATGGGAAACCATCCTCAGGTCAGCTGGCAGTAATGCTCCCACTTCGCTCGGTTCAAGTAACTTATGGGTTTGATCTAAACAAATATGCCCATCTTCACGATTCCCTTGAATGTGTTTGTAGGCATTTATTGTCCAGCTGTCGCGAAGGAGGCATCAGTATCTCCCACTAAATATTTCTTTAAAGTTTCATTTCTCGTCCTCATTCCATAATATTCTAGTTTCCTTATATTCCCGTCGACCACTCTTCCATTCTCAAGTACAAACATTTCTTCGCTGGAATAGACTTTCAGGTGATGTCAGAACTGTATGACTGCTTGTGAACATCACTCACTGCTGACGGGGGATTGTTGAAATGACTTGTTAATTTCACAATAATTCTTGCCAGTACTTTATATTATCACATATTGTTTGAAATAATTGCGTACATGTGTATGATATTTCGCTTTTAATTCGTGTGCATAGAATTTAAGTCATCACAGTTTCCCGCCATACTTGTTTCATGACGTATTATGTAGAGGCCTGGTTTCTCATTACTTTTGCACATAGTTCGTTATTTGACATACATTGCTAGCTTTAGTTATTATGTATTTTTCTAGCTTATTATCTTGTTAACTATACTTGTATATTTCTTTATTATATCGTAATTACGTAAGAGAGGGCCACGACCGCTAACTTCGCCACTGCATAATAAATACATATTTCATTAAAGAGACGTTTTTCGCACTACAGTGTTCGCGAATGTTCAGTATTTCCATTTTTGCCGTATACTTGTAGACGATAGTGATACGACGCGCTACGCACCGCACGGCGATGTTAGTAGCTGGGCAGCACCTCTTTAATCACTGACCTCGCACGTCAAACTAGTATCACCTGTAGGTTAATGGATCTATCAGTATTTCAAGTTTCCTTCTGTAAAAAAGATCGATAAATGATTATTATAGAACATTTCTGCAGTTAATGGGATAAATGACAAATAAAGTGTTTATTGGAGCTCTTTGCTCATACATCATCACCAAATAAAGTAATGCAGTGTCAACTCACCGTAACAAGCACGTCCATGGCTTTACTCTTGAGCTCGAAGGTGCCTTGAGCGGGTAGCTCCTTCAGCTGGACCAGGTCACCCTGCAACAAGGAGCACCGATCGGCGTCGTTATCGTGTGACGACTGGCGATCTTGGTCGATCATTTCAGGTGGTACAGGAAGGGGGCCGAGCATTTATTTATTCATAAGTTAAGATTAAAAGACGTGAAATGAGCTAGAATGATTGGAAACAATGGCAGAAATGACGCGCTGGCCTCGCTGCTGCCGGTAATGTGAGGTGAATGGACGGTAAGAGGAGTCATACTTACGTTGTATCTGGCCTTGTGGTCCACCAGGATGTTCCTCGCCAAGCTCGACGTACTGCCCGCACTCTTCACCATCTGGTGGGAGCGCAGGGACCCTACCGATCCCTTCAGTAGGTCGGGTTTGTCGACCTCGGGACCGCCGAACTCCTGGAGCTGCTGCAGCCAGCAACACAACATCGTCTCGATCCCCTCGTCCACCTGCAGACAAGGTCGTAACTCATCTCATATTAAACAACAGAATTGTAATAAACCACTTTCAGTCTGGCATTCGTCAGAACTGGAACCGTGCTCAGCTTGCACGTTATCCCTTGTCTTTCCCTCTGTAACAGAGGATGCTTGCCCCAACAGATATTATCGTGTGTAGAGCTCTACGCCTCTGCTGTCCTGAGAATAATTTTCCGTGGTTTTCAATTTACCTGTACCAGGATAGTTCCTGTCCTCACCTGAGAGAGGCCTGCCGTATCCCTTGAGGGTCCAGTAATATTGTGTAAGAGTGAACACGTACCCTGAGACTGTCCTGCACGTGCGGGAACACGAAGTCAGACGGGGTGAGCAGGATCTTGTAGGGCCCCTTGGACATGCGCTTCTTGAGCAGCTGCTTCCTGTAACAGACAGCAGTCAGTGTCCGTGTTTCGGGGATCGAACACACACACATTCTAGTTCGAGCAGCACGTACCTGGCGAGCGCGCCCACCACGATGACGGCCGTGGCGAACAGGGCCGACGAGATGACGATAGCGACGATGTGAGCCCCGCGCAGCAGTAGCTCGCTGCTACCTGAACAGTTTACAACAGGCCTGGGGTAAATACACTCATGTTACATGTTGACGCAAGTGTAATAAACTGACATAACTTGAAAGCAACCCATGGCTAGATAATACAAGTATCGAGCTCGAATGATTATTATTGTTACTATTACTATCATATTGATTATTATTATTATTATTATTATTATTATTATTATTATTATTATTATTATTATGACTTGTGAGGTATGGCTATGAAGTGTTTACATCCATTTAGTATTATTATTATTCACATGTCTACGGACGATACGATCGTATTATTTGTGAGGTTATGTCATGAAACATGTGCTGTATAAATATATTTATGAGTTTAGTTAATGTAAGAACCTGTAATTAATAGTATATAGTATATGATGTACAATCCACAGTAACATTGTGCAACACACTGTAACATCCAGAATAACATATCTTTGTCACTAGATGGTTTTAGAATGTTCTTTTACATTATAATTAGGCTCTAGGCACTTTATAATTTACGAGAAGGCATATTATGACATATCCTTCTAGAGGCCTGGCCAGGCAACCTATATAAAGGGACAGTCTCGATGGTGAAGGGAATTATTGTTTAACAGGAGTTGTTTTTGTGTGTGAACACGTGTTGTGTGTGCCCGACATGCTAATGTGGCAGTCGCAGTCTTGTGATGTTTTCGTAGTGATGTTTTGTTTGTGACGGCACTTGATTAGGTTATGTGTAACGTGTGTTTAATGTGAAGATAAGTTGAAAATAAATTAATGTACGCAATTGACAGCATTTTGTGTGCGTCTTTGTGGATACATTAATGTTCATTAGTATGTTCAGCAGAACAGTAACCTAGGTTCATTCAGCATGTGTCCTGTTGCCTAGTAGGCACTGATAACTTGTTCCATGAGTGATGGCATCGCGTTCTGGGGTATAGCCATCCATGTTGTGTTCACCTGGTTCCACAGTTCATCTTTGGTGGCCGGCATTGGGTCTCAGCGCCGCACTAGGCCGTTTCACCATATCTCACACATTTTCGATTGGTGACAAGTCCGGTGATCGGGCGGGCCAGGGCAACAGTCTGATATCCTGTGACAACAAGAAAGCACGTGTTCGTGCAGCAATATGTGGTTGCTCATTGTCCTGCTGAAATATAGCGTCTGGCGTGTCGAGCAGAAAAGGCATGGCTACGGGTCGCAGGGTGTCATTCACGTAGGTCGAACTGGTCACCGTGACCTGGACACGTACCAACTGTGATTTGTGGTTGTACCCAATAGCACCCTACACCATAACTCCTTGAGTTGGCGCTGTATGTCTTCTGCGAATGCAGTCAATGTGATGCCTCTCCCGTGTCTGCGGCGAACCAAAATACGGCCATCATTTTCAGGTAAATAGAACCTGGATTCGTCCGAAAACACTATCTGCTCCGATTCCTGTCCCCACTGACGTCATTCCATACACCATTGCAGTCTAGCATATTTATGCACACTAGTCAAACGTAGGCGGGGAAGTGGACGACGCGCCGGTAACCCAGACGGTAATAAACGGCGACGGGCTGACGCTCCTGATAGTGTACGATGTATTCCACTGTTGCGCCAGAGCCGAGGAGGACGCAGATCTGTTCTGCAATGCCATTCGGATGAGGTGTCGATCTTCTCGGGGGCTGGTCTGAGTGGTGCAACCAGATCCATCTCATCGTGTTCTACGGCCTTCTGCGAACCATTCTTTACCCTAGGGTTTGGAAAACCGGAAGAGTCAGTTGTTCCGCAACATTGGGAGCTTGAGGTCGAGTGTTTCGGTACAGTGTGCCGGCACACGGGACAGTAACTGCGCAATAGAGAGAACTGCGTGAGGCAACATGACATGCTCCGCGTCAGGGGGAAAGTGCTGCTGTACCGAACGTGCTGTGTGCAGTTATGTAGTTACGACCAGCATAAAGCTGCACGGAACGTGAAGGAACAGTCGGAACACTGACATTCATGCCCAGTAATCACGTTTAAAGGCTGCTTTTAGGTTAACATGTTTTCGGTCGATATGAAATACAACATAACACGGTTACAATGAGAGTACATGTGTTTAAAAGTAACTAATACAGGGATATTTTCACCAGTTGAATTATCAGCCGTATTGTGAGTAATTACGGCCAGGATAAAACACCACGGCGCGTAAAAAAGCAGTCGGAACTTTGAAATACGCACCCAAAATCATGTCTAAATGTTGCTTTTAGGATAAGAATGTTTTCGTTCATTCTGAAATACACCTGTCACAATTACACTGGCAGTAGTTGTGTTTACAAATGTCAAATGTTATTTCAACCAATTAAAAATATACTCGCACAGTTGAAGAAACATTCGTCAATACTCTTTACGTACACAATATACAAGCGGAACAAGAAAAGAAAATTAACCCATACAAGCAAAACACGAAGATAAAAACTAAACACTACATACAAGTGGAACAGGAGATTAAAAGTAAAACTATACAAGCAGAACATGAAAATAAAACTTAAACACAATATACAAGCAGAGCACGAAAATAAAAATTGTGGGATGTTTAAGTTTGAAATGTCTTGTCATTGTGCCGGTTGAAGATTCCTTTGCAGACAAAACAGAAGAACATAAATTGCACTTCACTCTGTCCGGTTTTATTCTAATAAAAAAGTCCTAAACAGAACTCCGAAGCGACATTATGCGTACGGCTATATTACTAGGTTCAATGTAAACATTCGTACAAAACAGTTGAAAACAAAACAGAACACATTACGTTATTCGCATGTACCGGAGGCCAGTTGCCGGTGCAACGGAACTCACAGAACCAAGAGGATGTGACAGAACACGGAACACGCCAGCACCACACAGCCGGTATCGAAGGCGAAGGGCAGAGCATAGTGGCGTTTCTGACGGGACAGCGAGTCACTATCAGGGTCTCACTCGAGAATGACACTCGATGTTCCGGAACAGCGGAACATAACCCTACTGTACACAGCCGTTGCACACGAGCAGCAATTTCTCGGATGGATGCATCACGTTCTCGAATGCCTTTCTGACCCACTCATTTGACGGTACGGTTCTCACGTACGTCTGCGAGGCATCCTGCACATGTGGTCAAGTCACACTGATCCATTACCTTCGGTTTATAGCGCCAAAGAGAGCCACAGTCGCTGATGGTGCGCCGAGATATCCATGTGGACCTTCAACCTGATAGCCACCATGGTTCAAATGCTAATCATTTCTTCAGAACATACTAATGCACAGGTCCTGTGAATATGAACTTCCTATCTCTAGTCTTTCAACGTGTTCTGTTTTTTATGAACATGTATAAAGAAGTATCCGCTATTCAGAAAAAAAGTGTTTTTTTCCACTTCGACACAAAGTTTTCGTCAACTGAACACGATTTTCCACAGACGCTTCGAAGAAAGATGTGCCTAGTCCGGAATTTATCAAACCTGTCCACGGATACTTTTAATTCGTGGTACTCTACACAGTTCTGTAGCAATTTTGAGTGTTTTTTACTCGCATGCATGTACTTACGAGTACGACATAACCATTTAAATGATGTCATATTTTAAGCCCGATGAATTGGGAAATGAGAGTTTAGCAGCAATATTATTTTCCATTTCCAGTCCACAATTTAAGGATGTCACTTTTTTTAAAATGTACCGTACCCTAACTGAAGTGTTGTTTTTCCAACAGCAAACCGCACGAGCATATCTCGAACACTTTCATGACTTCAACTTTCCTTTAAATCCACTCGTACGTGACACACAGCTGTCAAGGTACCACAAAGATTGTTTTATACACTTTAAAAATACTCTTGGTAGGAACATGAAACAATGTGCGCTAGTTCAAAATACTGTCCATTATGTTACGGAATTGCTGGAAATGCGTCAGACAAGAAGTTTTAAGTGCGTAGTTTTCTGAGTCCGGTATTAAGAATACTCGCTATTGATAAGTGGTATTACCGGGTACGATGCGCATTGGTATCACCCAAATATCACTGTAAAATTTGTCACAAATGGAACATAATAATTGCTTTTACACATATCAAGTGAAAAATCCCTGGCAAATTAAGAAATACCGTCGTTATTTGAGAAATATGAAAACATACTGAAGGCTTGTAGACAGGACTGGTTTATGACGTACTGCGCTGCTGGTGCCGTCTTTTGTTACTTTCTTCAGCTCCAGGGCCAGCACCGTGGAATGGGAGTGCACCATTAAAACCCATGAATTTCTGCCGATAAATTTATGCAGAGGTATGTCCATTACGGGAAGTTTCACTACATATATTGTAGATTTTCTTATTAAATGTGGTATTTTTGGTTTATCCCTAAGCAAAGGTATTCCGCAAGATATTATTAAGGGAATCATTTGATTAGGTTATGAAATAGAAGATCAAATAATATTTTAGTTCTTAGTTTACTCCTTGGCAAAGAGAGTACACGTCATGCAAGGTACAGAGTAGTAGTGTGCTAATTGTCTCTTACAGCGAAAACTGTAGTAAAAAGCGATCGATTTAAAACCCCACAAAGGCCTCCATTTCCGACCAATGGTCTGGTATTTTCTTGGTCTGAGCTCTTTCCCAGGGTTAGATCTACTGTAATGACTGTAATAGCGTACCTCGCTGCCAACGAGCTAGAATAACATAGAGAGGCGGAAGCGCTGCCTGGGTGAAGCTAATAGAACGGAAGTCCGCCATGTTTCCTGTGGTCACACAAGCAAGGGGGCATGGCCTTTAAATGACGAAAAGTGTAGAAAATACGAATTTTAGAATCACTGGGGGAGAATTAAAGACCGCTGCCGATAGCTTGAAGCATTAAAGCGAATACCGCCACTTCATCATATTGCGGCACGAGGCCTACATCACGATCAGTTGATTGTAGGGTAGTTCGAAATCATCGCACAGTGACATACGAATAGGCCTCGAAATCGAAACAAGAGCGTTACCCTGCTTAGCTGTTGTGGTTAAGCGTAAATTAGAATAAAAACGATGGACATAAATATTTATGACAGGAAGCCTTAAAATCATAGGGACCTACAATAGGTTACAACCTCATTCTGTTCATATTTTTAAAATTACTGCATCCTCATGATAGTGTGTTCCTTTCTTAATCTGCTTACCCTCCCGGGTTGGTTTTTCCCACGGACTCAGCGACGGATCCCACCTCTACCACCTCAAGGACAGTGTTCTGGAGCGTGAGACATTGGATCGGGAGATACAACTGTGAGGGAGGCCTGCACCTGCTATGCTGAACAGGGGCCTTGTGGGGGGGGGGGAGGAAGCGGCCGTGGCCTTAAGTTAGGTACCATCCCGGCATTTGCCTGGATGAGAAGTGGGAAACCACGGAAAATCACTTCGAGGATGGCTGTGATGGGAGTCCCCACTTCTACTCAGTTGACCTCCCCAGGCTGATAGAATCCCGTTCCAGCCCTCGTGCCCCTTTTCAAATTTTGTGGCGGAGCCGGGAATCGAACCCGGGCTTCCAGGGGTGGCAGCTGCTCACGCTAACCAGTACACCACAGAGGCGGCTCATGAATACTTTACCACAATAATCGTTTAGTGTAATTATTTATTATAATGTAGGGGGGATATCATGTTTCTCCCATTACCATATCATACTGGGATTACTAACTGAAAGGTAAGCTTGAAAGTTGTCCATTATGAAGAGTGGCATAGTTTTAAAAACCAAGGCAACAGACATCTACAATAAAGGCTGTATACATTTCAAAAATAGCAGTAAAATACTGTATTTACCATACTTAGTGTACGTTTGAACGAAATAAGTGTTTTTTGTGGTTACGTTTTCTTGGTGGTGGGCGCTCCATTTCCTTTATTTGTAAATGTGAATGAAAATTAAATAGAGCTGGAAATGTACAGAGCATAAGCAACTGAATTGAGTGGGATACCATTTATCTCTTTTCGCCCTCACAACGCATTGTTCCGTTAATTCCTTGTTCTTTACACGAAATCTGAAACAAAATTCGGCAAATAATTACCGTGGCTATCCGTACTTTCGCTAAGTAAACAATAAAATGGATGTAATTACAAACAGAAATTACAAAAAGGAATCTCGGCTATAATTCAGTAATACTTACTTAAAGTACGATATATCCCTGGTTTTATTACTCCGATTAGAACAACCATACGCTGAGCTTACGGCTGGCATTCTCGAAAGCGAGAATCCATATTTTCACTTCTTAAAACTTAGGGAATTAAATTGGCATGCACGATCTCCCTGTCACCTCAACATAATTATGCTCTCGCGCCAATTCGCTTTGTTTTGACAACCGTTAACATGGCTGCCCCTTACCAACTTGCTTCAAGCAGGGAGCGCTGATGACAGGCATACAGCCCCTCTATGTTATTCTAGCTCGTTGCTCGCTGCACACTGCTTGTCAGTTAGCCAGCGCAGGCCATGTTCCGGTACTCGGTGAAGTGGTGGTTGAGGACATACCTGGTAATGTAGGGGAATGGTGAACAACATTCATACAAGGATTGTAAAGATGTGGTCTGTTTTCAAAAGCAACCATATTGAAAATGTAAATGACATAAATACATTGATGTGAATGTTATTGAATGGCGTCCGACTCGTTGGCTGAATGGTCAGCGTACTGGCCTTCGGTCGGGTCGGGGATTTTAACCTTAATTGGTTAATTCCAATGGCTCGGGGGCTGGGAGTGTGTGGCGTATTCAACATTAGAAATTATCCTAGGTAGGGCCCTCATCTTCACAGACATGCAGGTCGCCTAATAGACCGTCTACTAGAAAAAGACCTGCACCAGGCCTCTTCGGAGGCCATACGCCATTATTATTATTATTATTATTATTATTATTATTATTATTATTATTATTATTATTATTATTATTGAATGGCATGCACGCATCGCCCTTTCTCTTCTATCTCGTGTGCGGTCACAAGTTTGGTTGCAAAGGCAGCAATACCAGGACACACACCAGTGCGCACCAGTTCATTTGAGAACAGCAAAGAGAATACAGATGGATCAGTTAACAAGTTCAAGGCACAACAATCGTTTCAGACGTTTCTCCACGTACCCAGTATGTGAACCGTCAGGACAAAGTATGTTCGAACATTAGTAATAATAATAACTCAGTAATCATAATACAGTAATAATTTTTTCCTATTTATTCTTATCTGATCCAGGTCTGGGTTCGCCATACACACACAGTTTTAAAGACAAGTGCATGCACAAACTTCAAACAAAACATCCTGGGATACTTAAAAGCAATGGTATACGTAATACAACATACTGATGATAATAGAAATGGCGCGTGGCCTCTGGTGCAGGTTTTTCGAACTGACGCCGTGTAGACGCCTGCGTGTCTGTCAAGACGGATCGCTACGTCTGATGAATTCTAATATTGACAAGTCTAGTCCCCATCCGTTCGGGAATCGAAGCCAGAACCCTTGGACTAAAGGCCAGCACCTGGTTGTAAGTTGCGGGATCTTGTAAGCAACATGTGTGAACGTCGGTTGTATTCACACAAACTTTGAAGCTATTTAAATACAGTTCGTTGAGAGAAATACTTTCATTCTATATTGACACTTCTTTAACCTTCTCTTGCTAATATATGTTAAATCTTATAATTTTAATTTGATTTTTATATTCTGTAATATGTAAGGTTTTTAAGTAGACCTACATATTGTAAGTTAGTGAAAGAGTAAGCCAGAATTAAAAATAATGCAATTGCTTTCATTTTGGCGCAAAACAGTAATTGTCTCTGATAGCGAGAGACATTTTGTGTGGAGCACTCTAGTGCCAGAAATGTAAATATGATGGACTCAGCTGAACAAAACAAAGTTGACATCAAAAGTGAAAGTGAGGCGATACACAAGAGGTCGGACCTGGGAGAATATTTAGCGGGAGCCCTGTCAGGCCTCATTTGGGCGAGTAATTGATTTGGCTGCAATCCAAACCACATTCAATAAACACTGACCGCACGCCTCATTGCTTGTTAGCCGGTCATTGTAGTAACCTTGCCGCTGGTGAACTCGATAACAGTTTGTGCATTTTTCAACTTACCAAAACTGGTAAGCAGTATTTTTATGTTTATAGGAAAGCATTTCATAGAAAGAAATATCTGCCTGAAATTACCGCAGTGGTCCAGCAAGTTTGTACGGGTTATGAATAAAGGATAGAGAAGTATTAGTAATTTGCAGCGGTACTCGGATTGTCGACTGTGTCCATTATACAGACGCTTTTTGTGTGTTTAGTCGAAGGCTGATGCATACTTGAGGAGTGTTGCGAGCACTGTGTCTCTCTAGAAAGCTTATCTTTGAATATTCTTTCTCAGTTACAGAGGTAAACAGTTCTTTAAGCGTTAAGGTTTTGGAGGCCTAGGGAGTCTTCCATTTTCGCGCCCCTCGTCACCTTTCGATTTCTATTTCTTTGGTCGGATCCCTTCCATTTTCTCTCTCTGGTTGATGTTAATATAGGATGGTTACTTCGTCTTAAAACAATAATCGCCAGCACACGAGTGAGGACTAATGAAATTCTCTTTCGCATGACACACGTGAGAGGGGGCAACTTGAGCGAGATGCACAAAGACCTATCAAATTCTAAATGAGATTTGTGTTTTGAGGCTCACTTCGTGTAGTGAGTGGATGCTGTGAGGAACGCGTGTTCTTAGGGTCGTTTTGACATTGAAAAATTGGTCGTCAGTAGTCCCAGTGACAACGTGCGCACTTAGTGCTTAGTTCGTGATTGCGAGCAGCAATATATGAATGCTACGATGATTTTAAGGACGCATTTCTTAGCCTATGAAAGGTAACATGCAACAATGAAGCAACGAGAAGAAATTAAAGTATTTGCCAACATATAAACATAGTCTAAAAAGCACGAAACGGGATGTAGTGCTGCATATCTAAACATAGTAACATTATCAGGTTAAATAAGATGTACTGTCTGCTGTGTACACTGCTTACTCGCCATGATCGTACGAGTTCGTTGCTGGTAAACATTTCTGGGTTCTACTCACCGCCCGTAGAGAGCAGCACACATCGGCCATCCTCCGTCTCCTCGCAGGTCACCTCGGGATCGTCATGTTTCTGTTTCATCCTGGTCCAGTCCTCGAGCAGCGGGTAAGCTGTGGCCACCACCCTGTCCAGCACAGTGCGCGAGCTGTTGTCCAGGTGTAGCTGCAGCAGTGGTCTCCACAAAGAGGCGTTGTTCTCCAGCCAGTCCAGCAGCACATAGCTGTAAGTGTGCGCAGTGCCGCAGAGCGCCGACAGCGCCTCTCGTAGCAACTCTCCCAGCTCGCCGCCACTCTGCCACAAACAAGTCGCAAGTAATCAAAGAGGAAAATTGTTTCTCTTTGTTTGGATTAGCAGAAATGGTCAAATAGCCCAGACCTTCGCCGAAGACTTGCGCAGCATTAAAAGGCGTGGATAACATTTTCATGTGTTTAGGCTACACGTGGTTGTGAAAGGTGGGCACTTTGACGAATTTGAGCTCTTGTTGGAGAAGGATATTCCGAATCCCTTGGACAGCCAAAAACACAAATGCATGGGACATTCAAATCTGTCTGTTCAGGTATTCGTTGCAAGTTACAGCACACATTATGAGACTATCTGATTTATTGAAAAGAGGGAGACGAGGGCATTGAGATGGATCGACTGCGTGAAATCTAACATGGACATGGATGGTTGAAGACCGAAGGCAGTCCATCCACGCACTGCCCACTTGTATTGCGTAAGCGTTGTGGGGAATAGAAATAATTCACCAAGGCTGATTGAGCGTACAGTCAGTCAGAATGCGATCTCGAAGTCTAGTTATCAATTCTAATATTTACATTCACGACGTGTATGGTATTCGGTACGGTTCGCGACCTTTTGCATTTTTCTTCAGTAATTTGTGTTTTTTTAATATTAGTCTTTATCTTTCTAGTATAGTATAGTTTACAGTTTAGCATAGCATAAGTTAGTACGGTACCATAGACTATAGGTTTAATAGTTCAGTGTATAAAAATATAGCAGTAGTTTTATTTACGTACGTGTATTGGTCAGTGTACACAGTTGATGCGTGTTTACAATGCCTCAGTGTAGTTCGGGAAAGACAAGTGGCAAGAAAGTGACTCTGAGATCCTTCCTGTGTCAGACATTAGCGCTGAGTGTCTTTTATTCTTAATACTGTATTCTTTTCTTACTGTCTGATGTTGCCAGGAAGTGCTGTTTTCAAGCCAGATTCATTAGCTTGTACGGTATAACATGTAGCGCGCTGGTAAGGTGATGCTGATTCCTTTTGCGAAACGAGAATTTAGAAGTAAAGCCGTGCCGAGTATTCTGTCCGTTAGTTTCACAGTGTGTAGCAAATGCTAAACGATGTTTAATTGTATAATCACTCCGTACTTCTATTTAAGACTAATGCATGTGTATTATTGTTCCTTTGATGAAAGTTCTATTGTATAGTTCTGAAACAAAATCTCCCAAAACTATTATTACCGCACTTAAGTTACTAAACTCTCAACCTTTACCTCTATGTTGAAATTCGCTCAGAGAATGTTTAAAAATCACCATTTTATAGCTATTTTTCAGTTTTATGCAGTTAATATAATGAAGACCAGATGGCAGCAGCAAGCATTGAATGTTGTTGTTGCTGTCTTATCAGTATACGCTATAGTTGGGTCCGAGAGTTGACGTGTGATATTAGCGCCACCGGCGAGAACAAGTTGACTAACGCTGCTCGAAAATGGTCTGTTGCTATGACAACGATAGCAGAGATGCCACATTTAAGGAAGCTATCGCCACGTGAGTTGGCTTGCTTTCAGTTGCTTTTGTGATATTATTCGCAGTAGTGCTGTGTTAGCCGTGTTAGTTGTCGCTGCTTTATGTAATAATTTAAGTGTTTGTTTCCTGAATATTATTTTCGTTGTTAGTTTATTTGTTTTAAGTTAATCAGTGGCTAGTTGTACAGTTCTATTCTCTATTACACATGTGCATTTGGTGAGGTTATTGTCAGTTTAGTGAACATGAATTCTCATATTTATCGGCAATGGCGTGTTCTGTCTTAGATGCTGGGATTATTAGCACGAGCTTAAGAGCGGGTCACAGTTTATTGAATTGCATTAGGCCAACATAGTTGATTAAATATTGTGACAACGCTGCGTACTTCGTAGTTACTGCTTTCACCGCTCAAAGGTCAGACTTCAACTCTCGTGGGCCCAACTATACATATCCCGTCAGCACCTCCAGGAGTCGAATATAATTACAAAATGCTACACTGTGTAAAAATGGTAGAAGTTGTGAAGCATCTTCAACGCGTTTCAAAATGTTTGTGAAAGGTATCGGAACCTTGTCTGAGAAGTGCTTACTGACCTGCTCCGGCGACTCGCCGAGCTCTCCCGTAGTGGACACAAGGACTAGCAGTGCCTGTCGAGCAGCCAGTCCCAGCACGGCGGGCGGTGAGTACTCGGGGACCGGCAGGAAGGGGCTCGCTGAAGACAGGTGGACTGCCAGCAGCGTGGTGGCCGGCAGGTGGGCCAGCCTCAGCTCCTGGATCACGGTGAGCACGCTCTCCGCGAACGACGAGCGCACAGGAAGACACAGGATGAGCACTGCAACAGGACACAGCTCGCTTCATCCTGTTTGTGACGGTTAGTCTCGAAACCACGCGGGTTTCACCATTCTATAAAACATTTCTCGAAAAAGGTTTACATACACTATACAAACATTTCTCTACGAGGGTGGCCCAGAAAATAATGCACCACTCAGCCCCCAGCAATGGTACGACTGCGGAACTTTAGATATGAAGTTTGCGGCGTGTACTTGCAGCAAGCGATGTACGTTACAAGCAGCGTATCGTCATTGAATTTCTCACTGCGGAGCAAGAAACGGTTCGAAACATTCACAAAGCTTTATGTGCAGTACAGTTAGAGGCCATCTGAAGGCGATTCGGCAGAGCTGCAGTCGGGGAGGCGAGCCACGGCTGTCACGGCTGACAAGATAATATGTGCTCATTCGCGAGGACGACTCGGCATTTGGTGCGGCAGCAGGCTATCAGTCAGCAAAGGAAGTGTAGTGTTCACGATCTTACGGAGGAACACAAAACTTTCAGGAAAAAAACATTTCTTCTGAGTTGCTGCAACGTTTTGAAGCTGATGGGGAAGCCTTCTTGTCCCGGATTATGACAGGTGATGAAACCTGGGTTCACCATTTTGAACCCGAAACAAAATTGCAGTCGATGGAATGGCACCAGCCTGACTTTGAACAGAAGAAAAGATTCAAAGCAACTGCTTCCGTTGGCAAGGTCTTGATGACGAAGAGGTGATTCGCACAGTGAAGAAATGGCTTCATGAAAAGAAAAAAGGAGTGGTACCTACAGGGCATACACGCCCTTGTGTCTCGCTCGAGGAAGGCCACATAAGGGGAAGGAGAAAATAGGGAATGTACTGTAGAAGAAACATAATTCTTTCTTGTGTATAAGTTACATTGTGTTCCTGTTAATAATTGTTAAAGAAAAAATGTGGTGCATTAGTTTCAGAGCTACCCTGGTATGGCCAAAGGAAGCAGCGCAGTAACGATTTCAGTGAAGCAAGTCCGTGCCCCTTTTTAGCTTACGCTGGCAGAAATTGTTAAAAGATCTATGAGGGCGAGAATTGTTCAGCATGAGAAGTCCGCGACAGCATGTATCTGTCTTTAACTAACACAAACCCACTATAACGGTTTTTGTATTGCAGTGTGTGCACTATGTAAACCAACGTCAAATTTAGAAACAACTTTCCAGTTCTTCCTTTTCAAAATAAATTGTTTATTCACATCAAGTAACTAATATGTCTCTTACAGTATGTAATTTTCGGAGATATGGTCGTTTACCTCCCGCAGTCTGAGGAGCGTGTCGTACACCGTCGGAGGAGTGTAGCTGTTAAACATAACCTTCCCCCATGCCATTTTATTCCATTGATATTGAGTGTAGGGCTCTCGTTGCTAACTCTTGTTCTCCTCTGACATTTTCACGCCCTAGTGCTTGTACTGACCTCGACAGGGTGCGCTCTGCAGCGGCTGTAGACGGGAGGTGAGCTGTTCCACGGAGGACGAGTGGTGCAGCACCAGGTGATGTCGAACCACCAGCCCCTCGGCCCGGAGAGACAGGTCCACGGTGTGGGCCAGCTGGGGCCACCATCCGCTGTCTGCAACACAACAAACAACCTCTTTGAGTTCATTGCCACTGCAGCGTCTACCAGACATTTGGGAGCCTCAGCCCTACCAGCCCTAGATTGTCCACCCTCTCATGTTCCACAGCGTCTCCCACTTTGGGGTTGAGGTCACAGGTCTGGTGAGAAAGGCGGGTGTTCAGTACTTCCCACCGCCAGCGTTGAAGTTCTGCTGCATGTGGTCTGGTGTTGTCCTGGGCATCTTCTCTTCATGTCCCTGCTCTTACTGTCGGCACTTTGCACGACGCTACTTGTTTCACGTCCGTGATGAAACGCTGCTGCCGTACGGAAGGACAATATTTCCCTCGCGTTCGACAAGCTCACTAATGCAATCTTGGCCAGTTTCACGTATGCACGCTGTTCTTACCTCGACACATCCATTGTGGTATCTGTCCATCGCTGTGCTGTGGCGTGCTCTCGTAGCACCGTGCAAATGTGAGGAGACCAACACCATCAGCAATACCTCGTTTAGTCTCCAGTACTCCAGCTGAAGTGTTCTCTTCGTGTGTATTTTGTACTTCCACTTCTACCTTGTTTTGAACATGTGTAAGAGTACCTTCCTTCACAATCTCCATTTTTTCATACATAAATTTATCTTACAAATCTCTCGTCTTTCACACCTCGAAAACGTTTTGTTGTGGTCTTTGTTAAAAGAATGAAAACCAGAGAAGAGGTGGATGAATTCTGGGACCTCTTGGATCAAACAGTGACAAATATAAATAAAAATCATACCAAAATTTGAATAGGCGATTTCAATGCTCTATTAGGTAAAGAAAAGAGATACAAAGACATAATAGGAAAATGGCCAGCTCAAAGATAGATAAGATTGATAGAATTTTGTAGAAACCATAATATGATATCAAAATCTACGTATTTTACGAGAAAACCTAATAAACTTAAGACATGGATACACCCAGATTGGAGAATGGCAATCAAAATTAAATTCACACCAGTAAAGAAACCAAAATCAAAATATAAATTGAGAAAAGTTTATGATCCTCATAAACTAATAAACAATGAACAGTATAAAGAACTAACTCGAGACAGTGATAAAACAGATGAATTAGAAGAGATCATCCCGAAACTAAAAGACATAGCTGAGAAAATAGGCTTGCCAAGTCCAAGGAAAAAGCATCAATGGTGGATTGAGGTCTGCCATAAAGCATATGAAAGTAGACATCAGGCATGGTTAAATCATCAAAGTCAGAAAACAGAGGCATCGTATGAAGAATTAACAAGCAAAGAAAATTAACCCCCCCCCAAAAAAAACATCAGAAATATTAAAAAAACATCAAAAAGCATTATTCGACAACTAGAAATAGATCACAAAAAGACCAATTCTAGGGATTACTATAAAATATTTAGTAAACAACTTCAAAAGTATGAACCGCCAACACTCATGCTAAAAGATAAGAACGGAGAGATGGTCTATAATAATAAAGATAATACACAAATTCTAGCAGACACATTCAATCAATTATTGAATTGTGAAGAACCAAAAGAATTGCTTGACATAAACACAGACATGCCCATTAAAACTCCACCAGAAAATATTGATCCACCCAGCTTTGATGAAGTTAATCAAATCATTAAAGATCTGAAAAATTATAAACCTTGTGGGGAAGACCAAACATTTGCCGAGTTGTGGAAAAATGCAGAAGAATCAATTAGAGAATCGCTTCACCATTGCTTGACTAAAATTTGGAATGATGAAAAATTACCGGACCATTGGACAACTGCAGTAATCCACCCTTTACACAAAAAAGGAGATAGAACAAATCCTGATAACTATAGAGGAATATCACTCCTGGGTTGTACTTATAAAATATTCTCGAGAATAATTTACAATCGGTGCAAATATCAGCTGGAAAAAGAATTAGGGGAGTACCAGGGAGGATTTCGATCATGGCGTAGTTGTCCAGATCAAATCATAACACTAAAATTATTAATGGACATCTACAAAAGAAGACAGAAACAAATGATTATCACTTTCGTAGACTTTCGGAAAGCTTATGATCGCATTCACTGACCTTCAGTATTAAAAATATTACGACATTTTGGATTACATCCTAAGTTAGTTAAAATGATAAGCTTAACGTTAACAAACACTAAATCAAAGATGAAATTCAGAGGAGAATTATCCGAAGAACAGGACTAAGACAAGGTGATGTACTATCGCCACTTTTGTTTAATTGTACTCGGGAGTACTTGATCACAGAACGGTGTAAAGACAATAACAAAAATATAAAAACTTGGATACACCAAACATGAAATTAACCTAAATTGCTTAGGATTTGCAGATGATCTGGCACTACTAGCTAATAACTTGAATGAAGCTCGGAATCAAATCACAAGTCTCCAAACTATTGCTGAAAAAATAGAATTAACAATTTCATTTGAAAAAAAACTAAAATAATGGCAATAGATCCCCTTTTAATAAGCAGTGTTCTGATATGTGGGAAAGAAATACAAATTGTAAAACGGTATAAATACCTTGGACAAACTATAACATACAATTTTAATGAAAAAATTCTTGGACAGAGAGAACGAATAAATTATCCAGAGGCCAAAAAGTAACCAGAAATACATACAACAAGAAATGTTCGTCAATAAATACAAAATTGAAACATAAGACTGTAGTCCAACCTGAAATAACTTACGGAAGTGAAACATTATTTAAACTAAAGCAAAAGAATAACATAGACAACATTTTAAAAATAGAAAGAAGAATAGTAAGAACATGCATTAATACGAAGTACCAAATTCAAGGAGAATGGCGTATCATCCCAAATCCAGCAGTATATCAGGAAATATGACCTATAACGCATTTCATGAGAAAGAAGAGAATATCGCTCTTTGGTCATCTCAAGACAGGTTAATACGCAGAATTTTGGAAATGCTTTGGAAAAAAAAAAACAAAAAAACCAACCTGTCTGGATAAAATAAATAAAAGAAGGCATGAAAGAATTAGACATAGCACTGGAGGATTTAAATAATAAATCAAACATACATACATTCATTATCATTATAGACTGTTATGCCTTTCAGCGTTCAGTCTGCAAGACTCTGTGAATTTACTAAACGTCGCCTCAATCCTCGATTTGCAACTAGTGTTGTGGCCTCATTTAGTTCTATACCTCTTATCTTTAAATCGTTAGAAACCGAGTCTAACCATCGTCGTCTTGCTCTACCTCTACTTCTCTTACTCTCCATAACAGAGTCCATTATTCTCCTAGGTAACCTATCCCCCTCCATTCGCCTCACATGACCCCACCACCGAAGCCGGTTTATGCCTACAGCTTCATCCATCGAGTTCATTCCTAAATTAGCCTTTATCTCCTCATTCCGAGTTCCCTCCTGCCATTGTTCCCACCTGTTTGTACCAGCAATCATTCTTGCTACTTTCATGTCTGTTACTTCTAACTTGTGAATAAGATATCCTGAGTCCACCCAGCTTTTGCTCCCATAAAGCAAAGTTGGTCTGAAAACAGACCAATGTAAAGACAGTTTCGTCTGGGAGCTGGCTTCCTTCTTACAGAATACTGCTGATCGCAACTGCGAGCTCACTGCATTAGCTTTACTACACCTTGATTCAATCTCACTTACCATATTACCATCCTGGGAGAACATACAACCTATATAGTTGAAATTATTGACCTGTTCTAGCTTTGTATCACCAATCTGACATTCAATTCTGTTGAATTTCTTACCTACTGACATCAATTTAGTCTTCGAGAGGCTAATTTTCATACCATACTCATTGCACCTATTTTCAAGTTCCAAGATATTAGACTGCAGGCTTTCGGCACAATCTGCCATTAAGACCAAGTCGTCAGCATAGGCCAGACTGCTTACTACATTTCCACCTAACTGAATCCCTCCCTGCCATTTTATACCTTTCAGCAGATGATCCATGTAAACTATGAACAGCAAAGGTGAAAGATTACAGCCTTGTCTAACCCCTGTAAGTACCCTGAACCAAGAACTCATTCTACCATCGATTCTCACTGAAGCCCAATTCTCAACATAAATGCCTTTGATTGATTTTAATTATCTAACCTTTAATTCCATAGTCCCCCAGTATAGCGAACATCTTTTCCCTCGGTACCCTGTCATATGCTTTCTCTAGATCTACGAAACATAAACACAACCGCCTATTCCTCTCGTAGCATTTTTCAATTACCTGGCGCATACTGAAAATCTGATACTGACAGCCTCTCTGTGGTCTGAAACCACACTGGTTTTCATCCAACTTCCTCTCAACTACTGATCGCACCCTCCCTTCCAAGATGCCAGTGAATACTTTGCCTGGTATACTAATCATTGAGATACCTCGACAGTTGTTGCAATCCTTCCTGTTCCCTTGCTTATAGATAGGTGCAATTACTGCTTTTGTCCAATCTGAAGGTATCTTACTAATACTCCATGCTAATTTTACTGCTCTATGAAGCCATTTCATCCCTGCCTTCCCACTATACTCACCATTTCAGGTCTAATTTCATCTATTCGTGCTGCCTTATAACAATGGAGTTTATTTACCATCCTTTCCACTTCCTCAAGCATAATTTCACCAACATAATTTTCCTTCTCCCCATGAGCTTGGCTGCTTGCAACACAACCAGGATGATTTCCTTTTACATTGAGAAGATGTTCAAAATATTCCCTCCACCTGTCCAGTGATTCCCTGGGATCTATTATGAGTTCACCTGAATTACTCAAAACACTGTTCATTTCCTTTTTCCCTCCCTTCCTAAGATTCTTTATTACTGTCTAGAAAGGTTTCCGTGCTGCTTGACCTAGACTTTCCAAATCAAACAAAGTAAATAAATTGAAGAATAGTAAAGTTAGATTCTTACCAAAATGTGATAAAAGAGAAACAACTAAAAGAGTATTTTCAGAAGAAGAACGACAACGAAGATTAGATAGAGTGAAGAAATACTGGAAGATCAGAAAAGAAAAGAAAAGAAAAACATCAAACATCATAGAAGACCGGACAGAAATTGACTACAGTGGTCCAATGCGGCCGTAAAAGCACAATAATAATAATTGCAGACGAAATTTTCGTCTATGTAAGGTAATGGACGAAGTGTCATTTGGCTAAGAAGTAACATGGAAATAATATCCGTGAACGTGTGTAGCGAATCGAGATGTGATACGTGACCTTGGGCCATGTGTACCCATGTTTACATTCTGCTTGGCTGAGGTTATCGTGCCGCTGGAAACTATCTCTTAGTTATTGTGTTCACTAGTGTTATGTTCCTTGTATTAGCGATCTGGTTCTGGTCTTGAGAAGTTGCATACTGATAGATGAAAAATGAAATGGCGTATGGCTTTTAGTGCCGGGAGTGTCCGAGGACAAGTTCGACTCGCCAGATGCAGGTCTCCCGTAGGCGACCTGCGCGACGTGATGAGGATGAAATGATGATGAAGACGACACATACACCCAGCCTCTGTGCCAGCGAAATTAACCAATTAAGGTTAAAATTCCGGACCCTGCCGGGAATCGAACCCGAGACCCCTGTGGCACGCTAACCATTTAGCCATGGAGCCGGACTTATTGATAGATGCATGTCATAAATAATATTCTCTTGCTGATTGTCGATATAACTGTGAATGTGCCAACTACACTAAGTTCACGAACCCCTTTTAGCATTTAAGATTCTTCCTAGGCGGCAGAGCATCATTCGTGATTGTTGTCGGTTAAAGTGAAACAGCGGTTACGAAGTGTTGTATCTGGAACAGAAGGGAAATGAGTTAAGAGAGGCGATCCTTTTGAAGAACTAAGTGATAGAAAATTTGTGGAAAGGTTTCGTTTATTAAAAAAAAAAGTTTATTTCTTCTGAAAACGGTGCAAAATAACGCAGAAAAATCATCCTGTTTCTGCTATCAGTAGATTAGAATTCTTCCACGTTTCTTGTTTCTACTTTATGGTGACTCCATGGGTCTTTTTAATAACGTCTTTGTGTCTGATAACTAATTCTGCTGCAATATAGGTGTTAAAATCTGAAGCATTTGACGACCTTTTTCTCTTTTCTTCTCCTATGTTGCTAAGACATTGACAAAATGGAATATTCTTCCGACTAACAAAGAAATCACAGTAGTGCCTTCATTACTTTCCGTTTGCAAACAGAACTTGAATTCCACAACCAACTAACCGTGCTTATTATTATTATTATTATTATTATTATTATTGCTAGTTGCTTTACGTCGCACCGACACAGATAGGTTTTATGGCGACGATGGGACAGGAAAGGGCTAGGAGTGGGAAGAAAGCGGCTGTGGCCTTAATTAAGGTACAGCCCCAGCATTTTCCTGGTGTGAAAATGGGAAACCACGGAAAACCATCTTCAGGGCTATCGACAGTGGGGTTCGAATCTACTATCTCCCGAATACTGCATATTGGCCGCACTTAAGCGACTGCAACTATCGAGCTCGGTCCGTGGTTAAATAATCAGCGATTAAGAATGACATATTTACATACACACTGGTTAGCCGAATGCACTTGGCCAGTTTCTTAAGGTTAGGAATACTCGCCCTGATCATTTTAAAGTGCGAATCAAATGTGTTTATGACTAGTTAATAGACGAAAGTTTCCCTTATTATTACAAAATAATTAATGTTAATTTCATTCTATTGATCAAAAATGCTCTGAAGTTCTCGTCTTTATGTTGATTATGTTTGTTTTCCAGGTGTTGATCACTAACGGTTAAGAATCTCGATTTCTCCCGTTGCAGAATGAAAGCAATGCACTGGTAAGTTTAGGAATTCTGTTAATTGAGAAATATTTGTGTAACCTGACGATAAGTGTCCGTGTGTTGAAAGCAGTCATTGAAATGTGGACTTGGACGGAAGCTTTTTCTTTTACACTGTCATGATTTATTGATACATGTTGGTGGTTTTCAGATTTTTTGATTGGTAGCTGTAACATGTAGGCCTGTTTTAATATCTTTTAGCCGATGCAGTAATATTTAGGGGTTAATACGCGATATATGTTACTTACCTGAAGCCAAGATGGCGGCGTACTTCCACCTGAAGTGTTTCACTATCCGCAGCAAGGCCTCGGCGGTGGCGGACAGTGGTGGAACTAGACTGGTGAAGATGGAGCCGTTGTCGGCGGGCTGTAACTGTGACACATACCGTGTTAGAGCGAACAAATCTACACTGACAGCATTTGAACCAAGAACCAGCCACATCACTGGTGCTTCTGTCATCGCCAGGAGCAGCGCTGAGCACCAGTCTTCTTCAGAGGGAAGGTTTTCATCAATACGTTGAACATCACACCACTGTGTATCATTCACCGTCCCGTAAATTGAACAATGCAGATTTATTCAAAACGTATTGATGTATTCAGATATAATTTCCATTGTGGAATAATATTAATGCCATATGGCCTCCGGAGAGGCCTGGTGTAGATATTTCCAGATGACGGCGACCTGCGCGTTTATGAATAATAATAATAACAACAACAACAACAATAATAATAATAATAATAATAATAATAATAATAATAATAATAATAATAATAATAATAATAATAATAATTGACCGATGAATGTTGAAATCTCTCGGTCAGGAAACCGAACTCGGGATCCCTTGGATACTAATCATTTAGCCATGGATATTTTATATATGGTTCATAAATTCCAGAATTTTATGTTTCGAAGAAAAAATGTTACCATTTTTTTTAAGTTAAGGTAACTTTTCTCACTCACTCACTTAATCAATCTGCATTTAGGGCTGTCGTCCAAAGGGCAGATTCCCTACCAATTGCTTACTTTTTTTCGTAAATATTTTCAAAGAACTTTGAAATTAATCGAAAATTTCTCATTTGTCGGCTCGAGGTGGTTGAAAAATAGCTACTGATTGGTATCATTCTAGCCAACACAAATACAACCTGTGACAGTAAAGTTCGACAGTGACCTTACTGACCCCTCCCATAACTGAGGTCGGCGATACATCTCCTCGAAACTTTGCAAGAAGGCTTCCTTTGGTATGGTGTTCAAGAGTCTTGTTACGATTCGTTGCATGTCAGGAATATCGTCAAATTTCTTTCCTTTCAAAGCGAGTTTGAGTCGTGGGAATAGAAGAAGTCTGGAGGATTGAGATCTGGCGAGTATGGAGGCTGTTCAAGTTGCACCACCTCCTTTTATGCCATGAACTGATACACCAGGTATCATCCTCAGTGACGATACAGTTCAAGAAATTTGGTGTCGCATCCGCCGTTTCGACAAAATCCTGTGAAGCCTCTAAACGTGCCTGATTCTGATCGTCAAGACCGCCTCCATCGCTAAATGGTTAGCGTGCTGGTCTTTGGTCACAGGGGTGCCGGGTTTGTTTCCCAGCAGGGTCGGGAATTTTAACCATAATTGGTTAATTTCGCTGGCACGGGGGCTGGGTGTATGTGTCGTCTTCATCATCATTTCATCCTCACCACGACGCGCAGGTCGCCTACCGGATTCAAATCAGAAGACCTGCATCTGGCGAGCCGAACTTGTCCTCGAACACTTCCCGCACTAAAAGCCATACGCCATTAACTTTTTCTGATCGCCAGTCAAGTGATGTGGCAAAGACGAGAACACGTTTTCCTCTTCTCTAACGATTTGTCGCCCGGCTTCACGGTTAATCAACAGTTCATCCGCTATCATGCGCACAGTTAATCGCCGATCGTTCGTGATTAATGTCCTCACCTTTTCAGTGTTTTTGTCACTGATGGCGGTCGCCGGTCTTCCGCTACGGGGGTTGTCAGAAACACTCGTACACACACTTCAAGGTCTCCATAAACACGTACCTGCATCGCATGCGCTTCTTTCGGTGTCTTGCCAAGCTTAAAACAAAACTGTGCATTCATCTTCGCAGTTCAGAACACGCACTGTGTCAAACAGGTGTTACACGGCGCACACACGATGCTCAACTGAACAACGTTGGGAGCTGGCTCACCGCCCTCTGGCGACAGTTCGTGGAGCTCGTCGTGCTGTGGTATGTACAGGTCTCGATCTAGTTGATAACTTGAAACCGTCTTCCTTGTTGAAGTTTGGGCACAGCTCTATCTCTATGGCTCGCCTTGTCAAAGACGATTAGATGGTATGTATTGTAGACAGGATGAAATTTTAACTGATTTGATCTGTTCTTTCACCCTCCTGTCACGCCGATATATGAGTGAACTTCATACACGCCAGGTGTTTTTTCTTTGACTAGTCGAAACAGAGATTTGAGCTCAGGTGTCGTGACTTCCACGTTCCTTGAAGAATTTCTAAGCCTTCATGCTTTGCAAGCGAATGGAACTTCCAGAAAGCTCGGCGTTTTCGTTAAGAGTCTCGTCAATATACAGTGGCTCAAATCCAGAAATAATGTTATTGGTTTAATAAATGATAATGAGCAACGGAAACCTACGTGCTTAATGCTTCTTTTTGCTTTTATATTTATTTATTTATTTATTTATTTTTTTTTTTTGCTAGGGGCTTTACGTCGCACCGACACAGATAGGTCTTATGGCGACGATGGGATAGGATAGGCCTAGGAGTTGGAAGGAAGCGGCCGTGGCCTTAATTAAGGTACAGCCCCAGCATTTGCCTGGTGTGAAAATGGGAAACCACGGAAAACCATCTTCAGGGCTGCCGACAGTGGGATTCGAACCCCCTATCTCCCGGATGCAAGCTCACAGCCGCGCGCTTTATTTTATTTTTGCGCATACATTGGTTTGAGTCGACTCAGCACTCAACACTAGAAATATCGTCATCAACTGCGATTTTTGTTTGTTAAAATCACCTTATTATAAAGTGGCTTTAATCCAGAAACAATAATAATAAGGAAACGTATTTTTAGAAGTGCCAGTGGAGGTCGAAAGCGCTCATAAGAAAAGTTTATGGGAGTTTTTTTTCCAAAACCCATCAATACCATGTGTTTGATTGCTCATTATAGGTCGGAGGAAACTTATAAACGAATGTTACTTGTAATCTGTTTTGAATTCCGAGGGAGGTGATCCATGTCATTCTACCCAATACAAAACTGATGAATTCATTTATGTTATTTACTGCGTAACCATCGGATATAACGATCACAACGCCGCGTAGAAAGCAGTTTTCCAACCACCCTGAGCCGATAGAAGTTGATAACTTTATTCTTGGAAACATAAAATTCTGAAATTGATTAACAATGTATATTGTGTTAAAATTTGGATTCGATGAGATGAGTTTCTGAAAAACCACGTCTTGAAACGCATAATTGAAGCGCGTTTAAAAACGGGCACTTTTTGCGCTCACATGCGATAAGAAATTTAACATGAGAATTTAAAATTGGAAAACTAGATGACGTAACGTGGAAGATGATCTCTTGTTGTTTCTTTGGAATTGCGTCCACTCCTCACAAAACATGAGCTCCTTACTTGCCACGTGTAGACACACGGAAAGGTGTATGCTTATTGTGCGCTTCGGAAAGTGAAGGATGAAATTACTTTCCGTAATCGGTGAAGCGGAGGGGAATTGTCTTTCTTTGGCCGAGATCTTCAATCCCTTGTTCTTTTTCTCTCTGATTAGTGCGGCGAGGAGAATATATGTTATCAGCTGCTCAAGTTGCCTTTGACCTGACAAGAGCAAAGCCACGGTTTGCTTTTGTTTGATGCTGATTTCTCGGCACCTCGTAAAGCCCGCGAAGCTGATATCGAATTACTGACAAACCAAGCGCCCTGGTATGACGAGCTGAGTAACGTGATACCGCAATTGACATTTTATCCAATACGGTTTATTTAATGCCGGGAGCGCGTCTGGATGTGGGATCATCCAGTGATTAGAAATTGTGTACCACCGCATCCCAACATTCTGATGGTGACGAACGGGACTCGAACATGTGTGAGACCAACGCCAGCGGGCTGTATTGCACCATTTGGAGGCACTGACAATTCGTAAATATTGACAAGGGCATACTTCTGGAAACACCTAAACAGGCTCAACAGCACAATTGTTCATCCTTGAAATACTGTAGTGAAGGTGCATCTTATCCAGGATCGAGTAAACTAACAGTACGAGAGCCTTATCCACCAACAGAGACCTCAACCTTCAGCTTCCAGTTCGATGTTTCCCTGGCCTTCTCTGCGGTTTCGAAGGCCGTTCGCGGATTGAAGCTTTCAGAATGTGCAGAACAATGCTTCGAATATACTGGGTAGAAATGAAGATCAATCAGGAAGGTCCTTAACTACTACGACCATCAAGAAACAGAGGACCGGACCCGTGATTGTAGAGGTGTCTGGCTCCATGGTTAGCGTTCTGGCCGTTGCCCGACAGCATCGGGAATTTTAAGCATCATTGGTCAATTCCGCTGGCACGGGGGCTGGCTTCATCATCATCACTATCATCGCTACCGCCACGACGCGCAGCTTGCTTACGGGTGTCAAATCAAAAGACGTGCACCTGGCCAGCCGAACATGTCCTGGGATACTCCCGGCACTAAAAACCATACCCCGTTTCCTTGCAGAGGTTTGAGGCAATAACGTCTCGCAGGAGAATTAGATGCTGAAACGAAGCGAAATGTATATGATGATACTGGATTTAGAATGCTAAACTACGTATTTCTTTCCTTAGAATTGCTTCTTGTATGTTAACTTTACTTCATTATTTCCCTACTGTAAGTGACCATTGCCACCGAAATATTTCCCATTTGCGATGTCTTTCTTAATAATAAAAATATTTCACATATTTTGCCGTGTCGTTTTACCAGATATACTGCCAGGGCTAATTCATGGTTCAAATGAAATAAGAAGAGTAAAGTGCGTCCAACTCACCTGAGGACAACTCCACGTCACGAAGGACTTCCCTCTCAATGCTGCCAACTTGATTGCCAAGTCGCACAAGCTGGGGTCAATGGAGCCAATGACAGCGTCCGTGTCGCTGTCGGCCATTACGTCGAGCAGAGCTGCCAGTCCTCCGGACATGGGCTCGCACATGTCTGTAAGAACGAGCACAAGCTCACTTGGAACATTGATACAGGAATTGAAGAGGGTGGCGTTGTATGCAAGTGATGGACGATAACCAGCTCAGAAAGAACGAAATGTGGTGTTACAGAAGAATGCTGCTAGGTTGTGGCTAAATTTGACGAGAAGAACAGATAGAATGATAGGGCACACCCAGGTCAGGGAAGTGTAGGCGGTAAGAACGGTAGGGGTAGACCAAGCAGATTAATGTACATGCAAGATGTATTAGATTAGCGCAGGATAGGGTGGCATGGAGTCTATGGACACGGGAAGATAGGCATGGCGATTGCCTTTTTCTTTGTAGCAACATGATTGTACATTACATATTTACTCCAATGATAATAAAGTTCATTACGTTCAAGTGCAGTATCGTGATCTAAGTGTAGGAGAGAACAAAGGACGAAACCACATTTCTACTTGATAGAGCTTTTTAGCGCCGAGGTTACCTTTGTGTTCCAAGTTAACGGAGATGAGTCTGAGGTCGCTAGGAACTCGTTGTGTGACTCTCTGTGTCTCGCTGTGTAAAGAGCAGTCAGGTTTGTCTTGTGCGCTGTCGTAAACCGGTAAGAAATATTCAAAAGAGGGTGAGGATCCTAACTGCATTGTGTCCGACGTCCCTTGCTCAACTCGTGTTCACTAGGTTAGTGAACCCTAGGGAGTCTTTCATTTTTATGTTCAATGTATGAAGTGCTCTATAACTTAACGGTATTATTATTTCTGTTTCCCTTCAGCCTTCCGATGGGAGAACGAGCAGCTAAGCTTAAGTCTTGTGTTGTAGGAATAAGTAGTTTATGTTGAGCCGTCGAATGCTGATTAAACACAATCGCACTGGTGTATTGTGTCTCATCTTAGCCACAAGCAAACTCCCTTACAACTGGAGATAATTTATTTACGAAGAGTAAACAGCTGTCTCCTGTCAACCTTATCTGAGCTCCATGTACATTTATTACATCAATTTTGAACTGAACGTCAGGTGCATAATGAGTTTAACAAACTTTCTTCTCAAAGATCTCAATATGTAGGTCATCTTCAGCAGTTATATTCTTCTGACTGTAACTCTCACAACACACACACGCTAACCAATTCAGCCGTAGACCTGAGAGAACTGTCAAACTGGTGACGGAAATTAAATTGCAAGCAATCGCATCATTAGTGTTGGTTGTGTGCGTGATGCTATTCCACCATCACCACAAGTATTATTGAAATAATTATAGCTTGTAGAAAATAGGTCCACAGCTTTCTATGCTACGAGTAATGTTCGACAATCTGTAATTAATTGCGCAAGTACTTGCTATTGTATGTTGTTATTAATGTATAACATTGTTTAAAAAATAATGTTTCATACTCAGAATGAACATTCTACGAAAAGTACACTAATATAGCTCGGTG
Source organism: Anabrus simplex (assembly GCF_040414725.1). Lineage (NCBI taxonomy): Eukaryota > Metazoa > Arthropoda > Insecta > Orthoptera > Tettigoniidae > Anabrus > Anabrus simplex. The sequence continues at coordinate 99,719,946 of NC_090278.1, forward strand.
TCAGCATATATAACCATTTCAAAAATATGGTTGGATATCAATAGAAGCAGTGGTGAAATAGGCCACTGAATTCACAGTTAAACGAGGATAATCATTAGGCTGTGTGTTTGTGACAGCACGCGGTGGCGGTGATTCTTGTTTTAAGAGGAACAACTCGGCAGCCATTCTCTGTATAGCACTAATCAGAGCGGAGACAATGAAAGGGGTTCGACAGTTATCAATCAATCAATACTGATCTGCATTTAGGGCAGTCGCCCAGGTGGCAGATTCCCTATCTGTTGCTTTCCTAGCCTTTTCCGAAATGATTTCAAAGAAATTGGAAATTTATTGAACATCTCCCTTGGTAAGTTATTCCAATCCCTAACTCCCCTTCCTATAAATGAATATTTGCCCCAGTTTGTCCTCTTGAATTCCAACTTTATCTTCATATTGTGATCTTTCCTACTTTTATAAACGCCATTCAAACCTATTCGTCTACTAATGTCATTCCACGCCATCTCTCCACTGACAGCTCGGAACATACCACTTAGTCGAGCAGCTCTTCTTCTTTCTCTCAATTCTTCCCAACCCAAACATTGCAACATTTTTGTAACGCTACTCTTTTGTCGGAAATCACCCAGAACAAATCGAGCTGCTTTTCTTTGGATTTTTTCCAGTTCTTGAATCAGGTAATCCTGGTGAGGGTCCCATACACTGGAACCATACTCTAGTTGGGGTCTTACCAGAGACTTATATGCCCTCTCCTTTACATCCTTACTACAACCCCTAAACACCCTCATAACCATGTGCAGAGATCGGTACCCTTTATTTACAATCCCATTTATGTGATTACCCCAGTGAAGATCTTTCCTTATATTAACACCTAGATACTTACAATGATCCCCAAAAGGAACTTTCACCCCATCAACGCAGTAATTAAAACTGAGAGGACTTTTCCTATTTGTGAAACTCACAACCTGACTTTTAACCCCGTTTATCAACATACCATTGTCTGCTGTCCATCTCACAATATTTTCGAGGTCACGTTGCAGTTGCTCATAATCTTGTAACTTATTTATCACTCTATAGAGAATAACATCATCCGCAAAAAGCCTTACCTCCGATTCCACTCCTTTACTCATATCATTTATATATATAAGAAAACATAAAGGTCCGATAACACTGCCCTGAGGAACTCCCCTCTCAACTATTACAGGGTCAGACAAAACTTCACCTACTCTAATTCTCTAAGATCTATTTTCTAGAAATATAGCAACCCATTCAGTCACTCTTTTGTCAAGTCCAATTGCACTCATTTTTGCCAGTAGTCTCCCATGATCCACCCTATCAAATGCTTTAGACATGTCAATCGCGATACAGTCCATTTGACCTCCAGAATCCAAGATATCTGCTATATCTTGCTGGAATCCTACAAGTTGAGCTTCAGTGGAATAACCTTTCCTAAAACCGAATTGCCTTCTATCGAACCAGTTATTAATTTCACAAACATGTCTAATATAATCAGAAAGAATGCCTTCCCAAAGCTTACATACAATGCATGTCAAACTTACTGGCCTGTAATTTTCAGCTTTATGTCTATCACCCTTTCCTTTATACACAGGGGCTACTATAGCAACTCTCCATTCATCTGGTATAGCTCCTTCGGCCAAACAATAATCAAATAAGTACTTCAGATATGGTACTATATCCCCAGAAATCTGATCAATTCCAGCCGCTTTTCTAGTTTTCAACTTTTGTATCTTATTGTAAATGTCATTGTTATCATATGTAAATTTTAATACTTCTTTGGCCTTAGTCTCTTCCTCTATCTCGACATTATCCTTGTATCCAACAATCTTTACATACTGCTGACTGAATACTTCTGCCTTTTGAAGATCCTCACATACACACTCCCCTTGTTCATTAATTATTCCTGGAATGTCCTTGGAACCTGTTTCTGCCTTAAAATACCTATACATACCCTTCCATTTTTCACTAAAATTTGTATGACTGCCAATTATGCTTGCCATCATGTTATCCTTAGCTGCCTTCTTTGCTAGATTCAATTTTCTAGTAAGTTCCTTCAATTTCTCCTTACTTCCACAGCCATTTCTAACTCTATTTCTTTCCAGTCTGCACCTCCTTCTTAGTCTCTTTATTTCTCTATTATAATAAGGTGGGTCTTTACCATTCCTTACCACCCTTAAAGGTACAAACCTGTTTTCGCATTCCTCAACAATTTCTTTAAACCCATCCCAGAGTCTGTTTACATTTTTATTTACCGTTTTCCACCGATCATGTTAGAAAAATGAAGGTATCAGCCAAAGAAAGACAAAGGCTACGAAGGGCGTGAACATGAAAGACTCCCAAGGCCTCGATACCTAATACCGTCGGGTTCGGAAAATAACAAGAGTTGACCAAGGGAGGTCGGATAGGATAGATGAAAGTGAGGACCTGACACAAGTAAGTGGAAGCAATGCCAGGACTCAGCTAAGTGCCCCGCGGTCGCAAACCCGCGCTCCCAAGTTAGAGTCCCTTGGGCCTCTTTTAGTCGCCTCTTACGACCGGCAGGGGCTCCTCCCACAGGGGGTTCGCTATGAGAGAAACACTACACAAACACACGGGCTAGTAACCCAGAATATTATTTTTGGTTTGATGTGTAACAAGATTTTTAGATCTACGGCCGTGAAAGTCTTAAGCTTTACAAAGAGTGCAGAAAGAAAACAAGTGTGCTCATAGCTCCACACTGGTGGAGGGAGACAGGTGCAAAAAATGTTGCTAACTTCGTTCGTGCTGGAGAGGGGAAAATATTTTAGACATTATACCGATGTCCGACTCGTTGGCTGAATGGTCAGCGTACTGGCCTTCGGTTCAGAGGGTCCCGGGTTCGATTCCCGGCCGGGTCGGGGATTTTAACCTTCATTGGTTAATTCCAATGGCCCGGGGGCTGGGTGTTTGTGCTGTCCCCAACATCCCTGCAACTCACACACCACACATAACACTATCCTCCACCACAATAACACGCAGTTACCTACACATGGCAGATGCCGCCCACCCTCATCGGAGGGTATGCCTTACAAGGGCTGCACTCGGCTAGTAATAGCCACACGAAATTATTATACCGATCAAACCAGATGAGCTCCGTTGAGAAACTGAAGTAAAAAAAAGTAAACTCGTGTCCTCATCCCGAGGTGGTGCAGCTCTTTTAAGGCACACCCCCATTGGAGGTGAGCTGCGTGTACCAGCCCTCCTGCCATTCTTAAATTTCTGGCAGTACCGGGAATCGAACCCGGGCCCCCGACGACGGCAGCTAATAACACTAACCGTTACGCTACGGAGGCGGACAAGAAACTGAAGTGATAAGTGATCATGGATCTGTTTTCGTCCTAGTTAAAATTAAATATGATAGAAAGGAAGGATGTAAAAGTACGACTATTAGCAGTACCAATGGTTCGGGAAGTTAAAAAGAAGTAAGAATGATCGGTGGGAAATAGTAAATAAATATGTAAACAACCTTTGGGATGGGTTTAAAGCAATTGATGAGGAATGTGCAAACCTTTAAAGGTGGTAGGGAATGGGAAAGACGATCATGCAGATTAGAAAGTAATAGAGTTAAAAAGCTTGTGTGAAGTTTATCTATGTTAATAAAGATACAAGTTGGAAGTTAGAAAAGCAGCTGGGAATGTTAAGATTTCTGGGGATGTACTAAAGGTTGGGATATACTGCCCTATCTGAAATACCGTTTGCAGCCGAGGCTCGTCAAATAGAAAATGGATTTACCAATAATAATAATAATAATAATAATAATAATAATAACGTATCAAGTAAGATGCTTGTCATAAGCTGTAGGTTAAGGTATCACTTTTTAATATTGAATCTATCGAGTTCATGGTTGCCTTACTTGATCATAATAAATACATCTAGGCCTATATGAAAACTCAACTGACACACACGATTACCCTGTAGTTTTTCGAAGCCAGTACATACACAATAAGAGTGACACCAGCTTAAAGAACGTGGGATACCAAAGAGTATACGATATTGCAGGATGGTGAAGTCTAAAAGAAAGAATGTTGTTTTCCAAGGAAGTATGAGTTGACACAGAATCCGCAGAGATGGTAGCACTATCTAGTAAGGTTTGATTACTGGATTTGTGAAGAATGATGTTTGAAAGAAGCATATTGTTTGATCAACGTGATCACATGCGTCAAAATCTAGTTCTATCATTATAACTTAAGACATAGAGAAACAGGAAACATCTGTCAAGTCGAAGGTTGAAGCATGTGAAAGAAAAGTCGTGCACTTCAGTTGATTGTGTATGATGACACGGTGAAGAAACAACACATTGTTACTGCTCATTATTATTGTGACGTACTGACACTCGCGCATGCGTGAAGCCTGTCACAGTGATGTGATGGAAGTCTGAAGCGAATTTAGGATGTGGCAGAACAAGTTAGATACGCAACATGCCATGCTGGGTGTTGTGTTTGCATGAAGGAGCTGTGCCGAACGAATGGAGAGTGTGATAAACATAACTAACTAGTTCGAGTTTAGGACGGAAGACTTATCAGATATTCTCAGTGATGAGAAAAGTATGCGGAAAAGGCTATTTGGCCGAATCACAGTTCTACTCAGTTACAATATTACACATTACAAATTACTTTTTGAACCAGGAATCACTGAAATTACAGCTGCAGTTACTTCAAAGAAAGTGGCTCTGAAGGAAATCATCGAATTTTCGTATGGGGTGCAATGATGTTACATGTTTGGCATGGTTATATTAAATGGCTATCATCACTGAACATGTTACTTTCCTTGGAACTTTCAAATTATTATTATTATTATTATTATTATTATTATTATTATTATTATTATTATTATTATTATAGTTTGTGACTTTTTCCCATTTCAATTAATTTGCCATTTACTTGACACAGCAGTTGGTTCGTAAAATTGCCATCGTTAAACTTCGACCTCTTGGGGTCAGGTAGATTTTATACAGTCTGCTGTACGTCGCACCGACACAGATATGTCTTATGGTGACGATGGGGGAGGAAAGGGCTAGGAGTGGGAAGGAAGTGGCTGTACAGCTCCGTCATTTGCCTGGCGTGAAAATACAAAACCACGTAATACCATCTGGCGACAGTGGGGGTGGAACCCACGATGTGCCGAATGCAAGGTGACAGCTAAGCCGACGGGTAAAGAACATGTTTACATTTGCTGAAAAGACGCTCAGCAGGAATACATTTCCGCAACATTGTAGTGGGGAGAGACATCCAGTTTCCACGTGATGGTGCGGTATATCGGTTGCTGGAATGTGACGATCACAATTTTAATTCAAGGAGTAAATTACGAGTAAGAATTACAGTGTGTAAAAAGTAACGATTATAAATAAAAACGACCAAACTGTACAAGTTACAAGTAATTCGATTATTTTTACTGAATTCCTTGCCAACTGTGCAGATATCTGATACTGAGGAGGTCGAGGAATTAGATGAGATGAAGAGGGGAATTCCTCACTTTATGACCGTTCTCTCACGTTTCAGATCTTTGTCCTCACCAGGACTACGAAAACAAAGCAGCACGATTTGTTGTGTGGCTGATTTCCGACACGAGCTTTTAAAAGTAAGAACTGCGACTTGTGCGGATCAAATGAGCATCACAGAAGTGACTTGTTCCACAACGAGCGAGACTGAACTTGCTTCCTTCTCTTCCGTCCACGCAGTGGTGGTAACTGTTTCATTGTCCATGACCATCAACTTTCAGGGAGTTTTTGTTTTATGTTAGCAGAGTGTTTGTGATGAGCAACTATTGAACACTCTTCATTGCCATTTGTAGACAAATACCAACTTCCCCTTGTCCGTCGTAAGAGGCGACTAAAGGGAGCGCGGGTTGGCGTGCTGGCCTTTGGTCACAGGGGTCCCGGGTTCGATTCCCAGCAGGCTCGGGAATTTTAACCATCATCGGTTAATTTCGCTGGCACGGAGGCTGGGTGAATGTATCGTCTTCATCATCATCATCATCATCACCACGACGCGCAGGTCGCCTACAGGAGTCAAATCAAATAACCTGTACCTCGCCAGGCGAACATTTCCACTTCAACCAATCAATCAATCAATACTGATCTGCATTTAGGGCAGTCGCCCAGGTGGCAGATTCCCTATCTGTTGTTTTCCTAGCCTTTTCCTAAATGATTTCAATGACATTGGAAATTTATTGAACGTCTCCCTTGGTAAGTTATTCCAATCCCTAACTCCCCTTCCTATAAACGAATATTTGCCCCAATTTGTCCTCTTGAATTCCAACTTTATCTTCATATTGTGATCTTTCCTACCTTCCAAGACGCCACTCAAACTTATTCGTCTACTAATGTCATTTCACGCCATCTCTCCGCTGACAGCTCGGAACATACCACTCACTCGAGCAGCTCTTCTTCTTTCTCTCAATTCTTCCCAGCCCAAACTTTGCAACATTTTTGTAACGCTACTCTTTTGTCGGAAATTGCCCAGAACAAATCGAGCTGCTTTTCTTTGGATTTTTTCCAGTTCTTGAATCAAGTAATCCTGGTGAGGGTCCCATACACTGGAACCATACTCTAGTTGGGGATCTTACTAGAGACTTATATGCCCTCTCCTTTACATCCTTACTGCAACCCATAAACACCCTCATAACCATGCGCAGAGATCTGTACCCTTTATTTAAAATCCCATTTATGTGATTACCCCAATGAAGGTCTTTCCTTATATTAATACCTATATACGTACAATGATCCCCAAAAGGAACTTTCACCCCATCAACACAGTAATTAAAACTGAGAGGACTTTTCCTATTTGTGAAACTCACAACCTGACTTTTAACCCCGTTTATCAACATACCATTGCCTGCTGACCATCTCACAACATTTTCGAGGTCACGTTGCAGTTGCTCACAATCTTGTAACTTATTTATCACTCTGTACAGAATAACATCATCCACAAAAAGCCTTATCACTGATTCCACTTTACTCATATCATTTATATATATAAGAAAACATAAAGGTCCAATAATACTGCCTTGAGGAATTCCCCTCTTAATTATTACAGGGTCAGATAAACCTTCACCTACTCTAATTCTCTGAGATCTATTTTCTAGAAGTATAGCAACCCATTCAGTCACTCTTTTGTCTAGTCCAGTTGCACTCATTTTTGCCAGTAGTCTCCCATGATCCACCCTATCAAATGCTTTAGACAGGTCAATCGCGATACAGTCCATATGACCTCCGGAATCCATGATATCTGCTATAACATGCTGGAATCCTACAAGCTGAGCTTCAGCGGAATAACCTTTCCTAAAACCGAACTGCCTTCTATCGAATCAGTTATTAATTTCGGAAACATGTCTAATATAATCAGAAAGAATGCCTTCCCATAGCTTACATGCTCAACAATGTCAACTCTTGTTCTTTCCCGACCCCGACGGTATTAGAGCAATGGAGACCTAGGGAGTCTTTCATTTTCACGCCCTTCGTGGCCCTTGCTCTTTTTTGGCCGATACCTTCTTTCTCGAAGTGTCGGATCCCTTCCATTTTTGTCTGATCATTGTTAATAAAGGATAGTTCCCTTGTTGTAGTTGCTCTTAAAACATTAATCACCACCGCCGCCACAAGTTCAAACTGCCGGTGGTCGAACAGAAACAAACTCTGTTGAAGAGTACTGTGAGACATGCAGTGCTAAGGTTAACTGGAACCCCTTGGCGCAAACAGCCCCCAAGGGTGATCGCTCTGCCTCTCGGCCGTTGTTCTTGGCTTTCTGGACCACGGCCGGTGTCTGATCGTCAGATAAGCTGAATGAACCTCGAGTGGTCTCTGAGATCCAGGTAAAAATACGTGATCTGGCCGGGAATCGAACCCTAGACTTTCTTCCCGCGAGCAACCAAATTTTACTACACGAAATTAGTGTTTACTTGGATAGCGCAACAGAACGGCCAAGTAATAACACTGGCTACTTTGCTGAGTATCAGAAAACAGTTTCACGGCAAAGCATTAATACTGAATGCTGTGAAGTGTGTGTCCAGGTAACCAAACAACCTGTGTGCACCGTGATGAGGTGCCTCACCTCTCCGCCTGGAGATGTTTACAATTCATCGAGCGGCGCTGTGTGTCAACACAACACAAGTGTGGTTCCTGCTACTTGAGTCATTCTTTGTCCACCAACAAATGTCAAGGGGTCACCTTCCTTTCGCCGCCAGATTCGGATCTAACAGCGTACCAGATCGCGGAGTATTTCGAGATGAGTTTAAAAGTAGCGAGGTCTCTTTAAATTGACTGATGGGATTGCGGTTTCATCCATATGCAAATGCTTCATACGCCATAATTTTAAAATGTTTGCTATTTTCTTTGAATGAACGTGAACTTGTGATCATTGAGTTGTGAACGTGTTGCAGCGCTCTTGTCGAGGATGGCAAATCCGTAAATCTGGCAATTTTAATAGCGACAAGTACTGGCGCACTCTAGAAGTGCGACCCTTTAGTATCCTGGTCTGCTGGGCTCAAACTTCCAGAATATTGTTTTTACGTGCACATCGGTCTTATGGCAGAGTGGGTGGGAAGGAAGCGGCCGTGGCGTTAATTAAGGTACCGCCCCAGCATTGGCCTGGTGTGGAAATGGGAAACCATCTTCAGGCCTGCTGATTATCTCCGGGATGCAAGCTCGCTCCAGCGCGCCCGGTACTTCTTTGTTTCAGACTTCAGTTTTGTGCAATATCATATAGTCTTTGGTTTCCAGCGGTGAAGACTAGTTTGAGGTTATGTATGCGCTGGTTTGGAATACAGTCGAACATCGATATCTCGATATTCGATTACTCGAATTGTCCTATTCTTTACGCTCATTTATTTATCTGTTACACGAATTTCTCGATTTCTCGAAGCAAACATTTCCTCCCTTAAAACAGAAAAGCTACCCTGTAACTTGAAGTGTGCAGTACGGCATTTGAGGTTTGTGAGGAGCACTTGCGAACTAACATGACGCGAATCCAAAAACGAAAACCTCTAGTGATGGGAAAATCGACGAAGCGTCGCTGTTTCTGGCGTGTGAATTAATTACCGGGCAACAAGCTCGGCCGCGTGGTTTCAACATGAAGTAACAAACTAACGGAGCTATGTTTCTTCTTTCACTACTGTATCCTGTTTTCTAAAAAAATACTACAATAAGGGTTATAACTAAAGTGATGCCGAAAACTATAGTTTGTTTGTATATTTTTAAATACTGTTAAAAATAATGTTCTCATTAGAAGCTCGTAGATGGAGCATATGCTCTCGAGGCTTTACTGTAGAAAGTGGTAGAGCTGTTGTGAGCGCCCACTGACAGGCAGACCTTTCTTGATTACGGTCAGGTCACTCCTGTAAATCTTTGTTAATATTTTTGAATTCGAAAGTATTGTTCAGAACAGGAAATGTACTTCTTCAGGAATGGACGATATCTCACAGGACAACTACCAAATGAAGAAAAAAATATCGATACGAAGTTTTAATAATACGAGGCCTGTGGCAATATCGCAGTATTTAATGAACTAGTTCAGTTAGTCAGCCGCAAAGTCTGTTACCTTTTGGGGAATGGAATGTGGGCAAGCCGTTCTGTGTTGATGACAGCGACGCAGCGCGGATGTTTCTTCATCTTCGGAAATAGGTCGAAGGTAGGCTGTTCCAAGAGAGACATGACAGCAATAGTAGTCTAGACAAGCTTCCTGTGCCAGTTCTCCTCATGTCAATATGTGATGAGCGAGAGACACTGATCTTGAGGAATGGAGCGCAAATCCGTACTCTGATCGGAACCCATCGTGCGCCCTCGTAATCCTCGATAACATTCTGATGCCACGCAGGAAGGACACTGCCACAGCGCCACTTTACGTACAGCCCTCGTTTTTGCTGGTCAAGCAGAATGTGGTTTAGTGCACATGCTTATGTATATTTCCATATTCAGCTCAGAGATTTGATACTGTATTCATTTTGTACCATGGAAAGTGCACTTTATCCCATTCCCCCTTTCAGAAATTGCTGGCGACATATTCCTTTCTTATCTTGATAGCCAAGACTGTTATGAGTAGAGCTGTGTTCTCCGTGTAATCGAAAAAGTAGAAGAGAAGAAAACAAATTAACGTGACAATGGAAATTAAATTGGAAGCCTTTCAGAGGCTGGAGAAAGTGTGACATGGAGGAACTGCTCCAGTCTTGATGTGTGAAAACAAGTAGCCAGCGAGTTGGCCGTACGGGAGATGGTGAGTTCGAATCCCACTGTCGCCAGCCCTAAAGTTCGTTTTGGGGGGTTTCTCCATTCTCACAGAAACAAATGCTGGGGTTGTACATTTATTTACCCCACGCCAGATACCTTCCCAACCAATCCTAGCCCTTTCCCGTCCTTTTGATATCTTAATGCGAAGTTAAAACATTAGAAAGGCAATAGTAAGTAAATAAATAAAACATCATGAGATTCGATCAAAGAGAGTAAGAGCTGCACTGCGAGGCACAGGCTAGTGATGGCATTCAGTTCTATCGCATAGAATCTTCGGATCCGTCATGAATCAGTTTTTCGACTTAAGTGCGTCGGGTGGATAATTGATTGAGATAAGCGGGTAGAACTCTTATAGAAGTACACCAAATGTTGAGAATAAAATAAGTGTCTTAAAATAACATCACTTTTCATTCGAATGGAGTTTCGGATGAGAAATGCAATGGAATAAGCGATTATTTTGCCATTGATGCGCGTCACGGTCCATTGGAACATGAACGAAATATTCAGCACGCTCATGCTCGAGCTCTTACCCACAGTAGACGCTACAGGTCCACGATTATACCGTAAGCTGCGGAAATCCTAACAATTTCAACAGGGACACAGCCATTAACGTTCCTTCACTATTGTTATTTCGTACGTTCCTCATCGCGAGACGCTTGTGTCAGTGTGACCCTCTCAGACTGACTGTGTTGGTTCCGTCAGTTACCGCGTCCCGGCAGCCATCTGCTGACGAATCAACGTACCATTTCCACTTCTATTATAACGTCTAAATTCAAACCTCGTTGTTTCAGCAGCGTTTCTCGTGGGCAGTCGAGGTTTTCTTCTGATGACGCACAGGAAAGTTTTCTTGACACGGCATAAGCAATCATCCCATCACTAGAACAGGGACTCTATAACAAAAGTCTCCGGTACTAAAAGTTCTCAATGTGTATGTTCCAATATAGCTCTGTAACGCAAAATTGATGCACATACGACTTACTATCTTGAAAAAGGAATGTGGGGGTGGGACATCCATACCGTGGGGTGGCTGACATGAATTCTGGATGCCGTCCAGGTCCAATTTCAGGCCCATCGCGACAGGGATGAACAGGTTTCGAGATCGCTGCCACAAGGCCAAAGTTTAATTTGAAACAAAACTCAAACAATATCAAACTCACTTCACTTCAGGTAAAAGTAAAGATTAAACAAACCGCTGCTAGCGGTCGAACGGTCCGCATTCTGGTTTCTGAATTATCTCTAATTTGTGATTATTGCGTGTTGAGTGAACTCAGGAGACAATCAATGCTTCTATTGTTATCACTTTCACTCTTGTGGCAAACTAAGACTGGCTGTGCTTGTGCCAGGCTCCTCCTATCCGACCTCGGCGGTATTAGAGTACTCCAGGTCTAGAGGGTCTTTCATTTTCACGCCCTTGTGGACCTTCTGTTTCTTTGGCCGATATGTTGATTTTTCCAACTGTCGGAATCCTTCCATTTTTCTCTCTGATTAGTGTTATATAAAGGATGATTGCCTAGTAATAATCACCACCACCACCACCACACATCTTGTGATAGTCCAATATGGGTTTGGAATTTTATCTCAGTTGTAGACAGGTCGTGGTTGGTGATATTGGAATGCGTTATGAAGTCCACATGTGGCCGGCTCACGTACCTTTACTTAGATTCATGAAAATGCTCTGTATTTATTTTGAAAATGCCATTTAATTTGATAACATATTAGACGTAACTTTTACCATAATTAAACTCAGAAAATGTAAAGTTATGCTTAACCAGCATTTGTTGTCCTTGTTCTTGAGTTATAAAATATGAATTTTGATAAATTTAACTTAACGAAAGATGTACGTTTACTGTCCCTCGTGTACCGCCCGCCGACAGTGTTTAACTCACGATTGCGTTTGATTTCTCAATTGACAGGAGGATACGTCACAGTATTGACAAGCTATGTGCCTCTCGTCTCGCCGGTTCCTCCATGCAATGCGACACTCCTGTGTCACTGTTCAAAGTGAGCATCATCCTTCATCTCCTAATCTAATGCTGACTGCATCTTGTAGTCATTATCCATAACAAGTCTAAAAAATAGAAAAACGGCATTAAATTTTCAAAGAGAAAAAGAAATCAAAATAGTAACTGTCCCGAAATGTAGGGAAGTATCTTTTGACATTTCGATGAATACACCCAGATAAAAAGAAGGGATTGTGCCTCTAGCAGGAAACGATAAACAGAGTTAAGAGCTTTTAGTACTTGAGACAAAGAGCGGGTCGTTAAAGAGCTGGCCACTGTACTTCTTCACCATCGTCAAACCCGAATGCAGTACAGTCGTTGGACATGGGTCGGAAAAATGGGCTCGAAGACATCAGAAAGAGAGAAACGAACACGTTGAGCCTAAGTGAGCAAAGAAGACTCAGACGGATTGTACCACAAGACAGAATGAGTGAAGATGGATGAAAACAGAGTGAGGAATTGTTTCAGGAAGTGGCTGAGATGGTCGTGAAAGAAGAAGGATCCATTTAGAAAACTGATGAAGGATATAATAATAATAATACTAATAATAATAATAATACTAATAATAATAATTCAGCTATTTGGGGGCAATAATCCAAGAGAATGGTTTGGGAAAGTCCGTTGTAGATGAGAAGAGTGTACGGTGTAACTAGGAATATTAACAACATAAGTGTTTATTTAAAAACCTAAAAAACAAGACATCAGTCAAACCGGAATGTCTACACGCGAGTGAATGTTCAGTACCGAATTACAAGCTGAATAAATTAGAAATACTGGAAAGAAAAATTATACGGGAAATAGTCCGTCCGCTAAGAACTCTCGAAATATACCGCAACGTAGAGAACATAACACAAACAATGCGGAAGAGTCGAAATATATTTCTTGGACATTTATACAGAATGGATGACAAACAGATCTTGAAATATCTTTGGAAGAACAACCTGGATTCATGAAGTCAAGAAAGAAATAATATAAGAGTAAAAGCAGAGACACAGATCTTTAGGAAGAAAGTGTTAAAAATGGAAGGATTTCAAGATCGGGAGGGTCAAGACCGTCCGAAGAGGGCAAAAGGAGAGAAGATGAAGGGATATTGGAGGAAGAAGAAGAAGGATGAAGCAATGAAATTGTCACGTACCGGTCTTTTTTGTTGTTACTAGGTTTTAGGCTCCATACGTTGTAACGTTCCAGACGTAACAGTGTAATTATGTTAATTTTGTTATGTGTAATTAATTCAGGAATTTAACGTCATGATATTTATCTTGGTATGTAATTTTATTATAATTCATGTTTGATCATTTGCTCACTATCATTTCATTACTTTGTAACTACGACTTGTAAACGAGGGCTGAATATCCTAATATTAACTTAGATTCTTGCGACATTCGTTTAAATTTAACTTGCAGTAGATTTTCCTCTATCTTGCCACATCACTGAGGAAGAAGGAAGGACAAATTTAGACATCAAATTCTGGGAAAAGCGAGCACGTGTTCAAACGTTGTAACGACAGCTACTGTATTTCGACCAGAGTAATTCAAACTGATCACCGCCTATATTTTCAAAGGAGCGTCATGTTGCCATGGATACTGAGTGAAAGGGCTAATAGAAGAACAGTTGATATCATGGTTGGGACCCATCAACTTTAATATCTGGAGTGGGGAGAGACGTGTCAACTGATTGGACCACGTGTAGCGACCTGTAATTAGAGCCAGAAAAGGTTATAAAAGGGCGTGTTGGAGCTCTTCGCATCATTCTTCTTCTATCCTGTATTTCGCTTTAGGTCTGATAACTTGTCTTATGGTTGTTGTACCATAGTGGACTAGTGTGATAGTTTATCACTTCTACATTCATTACTTCGTTACCACGACGTGGTACTTAGGAATTTCTGAATGATGGGTGTATAGCCACTCTCATCAGGAAGTACGAACAGCTCTGTATTAGACCAGTTTATACCAGTCTAAGACAATAGGTAGCATTAAACTAGATAGAAATGAAACTTCAGTGCACATTTTCAGTAAAGTTGGAAGGATTGTTAATTGAGTATCCTCTCCACATAACCCAAGGAGGTTTTTCTAACTATGACTTAGGGCTCATCTCCAATATATGGGATAGAGCATAACAGGGAGTGATAGTTTCAAAGTCATCATCCAATTAGTGGTTGATGCAATTTGCAAGGCAGGAATGGTACTTAGCTGCAGGTGAAGATATCTCAAAGACGACCGGTGATGTCCCAGCTACAAGGGTGGAAGTTTTCCAAGGACCAGCAGAACAAGACTACATGGTGAGCAAGCGAGTTAAAAATATTGCAAGTTTTCGCGAAGTAGAGTCATTCAACTTTTTGTTAAATTCATTTCCTATTTTAAATTCAGTTCTCGTCAAACCGTCGTCATTTATATTCAATATAATAAATAGTATTTTTCTAGTTCACTTTAATCAATCTGCCTTAATTAGCCTTTTGATTTCTAATTCTCCTGCTTAATGATTAGTGCACTATCACCCCATCCCTGTGATAAGAGTCCGTCCAAGCTTGATTATAAATTTTTATCTTTAAGTCATCAACTTAAAGATTGGCGCCCTTAGCTTGCATGGTTGCATTTCTCGTTCAATTATTGTTCTCCAAGAGGGGAAGTCACAACGTTTATGGCCAGAATAAAGTTAAAACTTAACAGAGCGGAGTACGTCAACACACATCGTGGTTCACCCAGTTCCTTCACTACGCTCACCTTTGTTTTCCCATCGCTGTGGCAGACAAACTATAGCAAATCGCAAATACGTAACAAACAAAACGTTATAGCCGAAAATGCTATAAGAATACGGAAGTCGACCACTCACTAACCAAGAAGAACTAGCACGTTATTTTTCTGAGCTCCTCAATTGCCCTGAACCAGCTGAACACAGTCCGAGAACACACAAGACACACCATTACAAGAAGAAATCCATCACCCCATCAAAAAACTCAAGAACCGAAAGACATCAGGAGGAGACGGAATCATCGCAGAACTACTGAAAAATTTAGGAGCACAATCACTACAGGAAATCACACAGATCATTCAAGAAAACTGACGAAATGAAAAACTACTGGACGAACGGACATGCGCACTCATCCACCCACTCCTAAATCTGATGTAAAGAACTACGGAGGAATTTCATCGGTGAACTCCGTCTTGAAACTTTCGCACGGCTTATGACTCCATTGATCGACAATCTCTTTTTAATATAGTCTAAGAAAACAATCTCGACCCGAAGACAAGACGACTCACCCAACAAACTCTAACCGACACAATTTCCCTTTAAAACCGGTGTCCGGCAGGGTGACGGAGTTTCTCCTTCTTCATAAGATCATCAAAGAATGGGAAAAAGAATTGAAAAGTCACAACATCTGGAAACCTGTCATGCTACGAAGAAAACAGAATAATATCAACGTTACTTGGTTAGCCTTTGCTGATGATTTGGCAATCCTCTCCGGAGACAAATAGATGGTAATTCACTAGATTAAAGTCCTCAAAGAATGTACTCGCAAAGTTAGTTTATAAATTTCCTTCACACAAACTGTATTCATGGCTACAAAAAAAAAAAAAATATTTAACTACAAACTTTGGTAACAAAATAGGCACAATGAACAAGGTTAACCATGTTAAATATTTAGGTGAAATCATTGAACCTACATGAGCATTACACGACGGTCCTCGAACCTGCGACCTTAAACACCAATTTTAAAGGGGATATCGAAGATATCAAGAAAGGTGAAAGGAAAATCATCCGAAAAAACCTTGGCCCAAAACTTATAGATGAAGGATATCGTCTACAGTCGCACAAGATCACAACATTGAGACAGATTTCCTGAAATATTATGGGCGCATTGTGACCGACTAACAAAGAAGATACTCACAAACATTAAAGAGGACGACAACATTACACCTACAGATATTATCGAAGACAGGAAAACTTTCGGACATAAGATCTACACTCTAAACTTGAGAAGATAAGCCGAGCAGATCTAGGAGAAAATGGACTGACGAACATGGAGCTAAATATAGCGACATGATGAAAGAATTCTGGAAGAAGAAGAAAAATAACAAATCATAATTTGCTGTATGTGATCCTTTATGGCTCGAAACTAACTAACTAACTAACTAACTAACTAACTAACTAACTAACTAACTAACTAACTAACTAACTAACTAACTAACTAACTAACTAACTAACTAACTAACTAAATAATACGAAATATTCAGATATTTGAATACTCTTGATAACTTCGAGCACGTTTGTGGGCTAAAGTTCTAAATTACACCAGAATAAGGTAAGTTGCTCAAAGCATGTGAGGTTTCAGCCATGAACCAGTCTTAAGTAAGCACTGTCTATTATAATAATTAAAAACAGCTGCAAGATGTTACGAGGTTGAAGCTCCCTGAATGCCACTTGGTGGCTCTGCTCTCACAGGCGCCGCCTTCACTAAGTGATCCGTGAAATGACAGCGCTCTCGAATGTGCGACCATTAACAGTAATTACAAGCTTCCATGCTTCCAAAAATAGGGGTATCGGCAAAAGGAATGCAAACAGCATGAAACGAACGATTTCCTGAGTCTCGCAAAGCTAACGCGGGCGGAGTTCACCAAGAGAGCTGGCACGGCTAACGTACTGTTACAAATATTGGACTAAATTCCATTTAACTTGTGCTTCAGTAAGCAGCTGCTCGACACAAGGGATAACTACCTCACTCCTTATCTCGCCTGGTATACCTCATTTTGACGCTACCGTTGCTTTTTGCTGTTTCCCTGTCACCGCATAGCCTTTGGTGGTCCAACCAGCCTCTCGGCTGATAATCTGACAGACGGAGATTATCTTAAAACATATCTAGTTGACTGCACTTCATCTAAGTTATATCTCTGTATTTTTCCTCAATACTACATTTTCGCAAAGAAAGGCATTTTGTTATCTATCAAAATAAGGTGAAATATACTCCTTATATTTTACAAGTAGTAGCGAGAGCTGGTGAGCAAAATGATATACTTAGGCCTAATAGAGTCGAACATTAATTTTTATTTTTAAGAATTTGGCAGTTTTTTTATTGTGGCTTAACTTCGCAGGAACACTGCGAAGGATTTTCGCGACGAAAGGATAGGAAAGGGCTAGGATTGGGGAGGTAGCAAACGAGACCTTAATTAAGGTACAATCCCAGCATTTGCCTGCTGAAAAAATGGAAAACCATCTTCAGAGTTGCCGACGATGAGATTGGAAACCACCAGCTCCCGAATGCAAGCTCATACCGCGCGTCCACCTCGCTCGGTTCACAGAAATGTTGTTTCCTATGATAATTACTTTCTCTATTAAGAGCTTAAAAGTTGAATTCGTTTTTCAGGCTGAAGTGAACTAAAGGCTACATTTTAAAACACTTGCTCACAACTTGTACATCAATTCCAAAGATGTTTGCAAGGTTTTTAAAAAGTCTTACGTATGTTTTCAGCTAGAGTAATACGACTATGGTGGATACAAGATCTGGCCTTGGTAACTAACGAAGAAATATCCTTTAGAAAACTTTTACAATTATTTCAGTACCAAGATATACATGTCTCTGATTGGAACACATCCCGTGTTAATATGACAACGGCGCTAGGGGGTGGGATGCAATTCGCTGCACAGTAATATCAACAGGGTTGCTTACTGCTAAGCTCCTTCACTGTACGATTTTTTTTTTTTTGGTAGGGGCTTTACGTCACACCGACACAGATAGGTCTTATGGCGACGATGGGATAGGAAAGTCCTAGGAGTTGGAAGGAAGCGGCCGTGGCCTTAATTAAGGTACAGCCCCAGCATTTGCCTGGTGTGAAAATGGGAAACCACGGAAAACCATTTTCAGGGCTGCCGATAGTGGGATTCGAACCTACTATCTCCCGGATGCAAGTTCACAGCCGCGCGCCTCTACGCGCACGGCCATCTCGCCCGGTCTGTACGATAATATGACGATGTTAGGTACAAGGGGGAATGAGGCAATTCGCTTGAGAGTAGTGCCAAAAGGGTTGCCTACTGCTACTACTCACGGGCTGACAAGTCAGTATGCGTTTTACAGCAAACTGTGAGTATGAAACGGCGGAGGCAATGCGCTCCACAGTAGTATCAAAAGGGTTGCCTACCGCCAGTACGTCACGGGGCACAATGCTCCCAGTTTCCACTTGTGAGAGCGCAGCTGAGCTGATCGATAGAACGAGAAGCTGGGCCAAACAGGAAACCTGTTGTCACTCGCTGATGGACGGGATGTCATCATGTCGGCCTGACATATTGAAATTCACTCCCGACCTACTTGATCAGAGGTCAGCCCGGCTGTCTTTGAGGGTTTAGTTTGTTGTTCGTTGTTTTAGGAGGCAGTACAACTGGATAGAGATGACCTAAAAGTCCGTCATTCTTATTATCGGGAGATATGGTTGTCACAATATGTAAGGCGCTGACTAGAGATTATGTAATATGAACGTGTGAAATATTGTAAAAAAATAGGCAAAAGATGTAGCATCAGAAAAATAATATATAATTCTGGAAACAAGCAGATTTTGGTAAAGCTCCTGTTAGACGTTGATGGCAATCTTGTGGTAAAGCTTTGAGGAGAAGTTGACTTCCACTTGTGCCTATCCTGGCATCTCACGGGATGTGTCCACACGGCAGTAACGCCGATACGTCTTAGTTGAGGGAAGTACGTAAAGGTTTCTAATTTATAGACTGGCAGATTGAACGAAATAGAATGTATAATTGTATAGAAATCCTAAGCCATTCGAGGCTCATCCTCTCCGCCTGTGGCTTTGCTCTGATCATTTCGAACCAGCCATTGGGCTGATGTCTGCTCTTCCTTGACAGGTTTTATGTAAGCAGCATTGATAAGAAGAAACTTCGCAGACGTACGTTTCCTCCGCCACAAGGACGTGGATATGTTTTCGGACTTAGAAGACGAGAATAATAATAAAGTTATCACACTAACTATTTTGACGGGTTTTGTGGACGCCGAGGAGTTGCCGGAATTTAGTCCCGCGGCACGATGCTGGCCTATTTGAGCACCTTGAAACATCACTGGACTGTAATGTATATTGGAATGGAATCGCCAGATTGTCGGGGTCCAGGTTCCGTTCACTTGTACGAGATGTCCTCAAGCCAGGAAGAAACCGCACAGTGGTTGCCATGGCTACAATGGTGTCGGGACCACCCAGTTCTTGTTTCTAGAGAACGAGAGACAAGACGTGGTGGTGGTGGTTATTGTTTCAAGAAGAAATACAACTGGGCAACCATCCTCTATTAACACTGAGAAAATGGAAGGAAGAGAACTGACACTTCGAAAAATGAAGTTATCGGCCAAAGAAAGACAGGGGCGACGAAGGGCGTGAAAATGAAAGACTCTGTAGGCTCTAATATAGGTGCGCGGTCAGAAAAGAACAAGAGTTGACCAATGGAGGTCGGATAGGATAGATGAAAGTGAGGAGCTACTAAGTGGAAGACCCTTGTAGTCGCTACTCACCGCTCTCGTCGAGAAAGTCCACCTCGGTGTGGTTGTAGTCTGCTGCCAGCAGTTTGAGAGCAGTCAGGTTCACTGGTCCACTTTTGTCGCACTGTTCTCGCAGCACCACCACCGCCTTGTAGGTGCCGCTGTCGTCGATCTGGGAACAGCCCCCTTGATCCCTGAGGATGGCGGTCCCGGCCACCAGCAAGAAGACGGTCACAAGCAGAAGAAGGCACGCTCGCAGGACATCACAGTGGGCCATGGAGCGCTCTTGAGTGGCCACTACAGCTTCTTTCTCTTCATGGCGGGACAGGAGGTCGGCCGCGTCCTCCACGGCGCTCAGTGGCGGGCTGCTGGCTGCTGGACACGCTCCATCACTTCTCTGCCAAACAACAACATTCTCTGTTTTTCAACATTTCTTAATACAACGACAAAAGTAAAATTAAGCAATTTTCTCAATTGTGCCGAAAATTGAAGGGTTTCAAATTGCCAGTCTTGGACAGCTGTAAGCACATGTTGAAAATGACTTCCGGCCTAAATGCAGTTCCGCAAATCCAAAGCTAAAAAGCCGCTAAGACCTAAAATATGCCCCCCAAAACGCCGGAAAAGGGACAAGTAAAACCCACGATTTTCTGGGCTACGGACACTCGAGATAAAAAAGGAGCCCTACTTTACCCGTGCTTCGCTGTGGTACATTGTGTAGGCTTATTACTGTACACGCAGTGACTAAGATTCGCTCCGAACCGACTTGCTGTTGTGGGCGACAGATAAGCATGGGCACGTTTTGTAACCGCAGACCTTCTTTTCGACATTTACTGGTATATCATGTCGACAAATGGGTTGCGCCATCAGATGCCCTGTTTATCGTTCTACACGGTTTGTCCTATAATATTTTCTCGGATTTCCCATAGTTATGACTTCGATTGTATATTTTTAACAGTTTTATTATTTTTCTTATACTTATGTGGAAGCTAAAATTGATTTGATTTGTTTATTTATCATCAACAGAGTTATTAATTCTCCAATTACAGATGTTATAATGCATATTAACAGCACTTACTACTACTAATTATAACTAAGCAATATATACATATTTACAAAACACATTCGGAAGAAAAGAAACCCTGAAAACAGAAAAGTGTTTAACATATTAAATGATCGAAGAGAGGAAGTTGCCAAATGCGCAGAACACTCTGCACTGGCTGACGAGTGAAATATATCCACCATCCCGCTAATCTTAGGGCCTGCATAAACCAAGAGTTCCTGTGTGATTCCGTTCTGCACGTGTTGCGGGAAGGAACATGAGTTGGGACAGTCAAGGAAATTGCCGATACATTTGTGTATGCAACATGCACTGACATAGTCCTAAGAGACTCAATACACATGCTTGTACAAAACAAATCATAATCCGTCGATGACAGCTTGATACCAAAACACTTTTTACTGATCCATTTGGAGAATCGGATCTGTACTCGCTCTAAGGCATTAACTAAGTATTGCTGTGAGGGGATCCACACTTCAGAGTAGTACTCTGGACTAGATCGTATAAGCGAGAAACACAGGGTTTTCAATGGGACAACAGATTTAAAACTCTTGCAATTTCTTCTGAGGAAGCCTAACGTTTTAAATGTCTTGTTAACGATATTTAACTCATGCTCATTGAAAGATAGACCATTTTGATTACTAAAAATAACACCAAGGTCGTTAATTTTATTATCACGCTTCACTTCTCGAACCTTTATATGATAATTGAACACACTGTCTTGCAATTTTCTCGTGAAGGATATTGCACTGCACTTTGAAATATTTAGGGTTAAATGCCACTTTTCGCACCAATCACTTATATTATTTATATCAGACTGTAAAAATTCACAGTCACTCATCTTTTCAATTACCCTGTAAAGTTTAAGGTCATCAGCATAGAGCAGGTAGTTGCTGGCATGGATTTGCGATGGCAGATCATTAACAAAGAGAAGGAAACACAAAGGTCCCAGTAGCGAACCTTGTGGAATGCCAGACATAGGCAGATAAGGACAAGAAATGATACCCTCGTATTTTACTGAATATCTCCTGTCGTAAATATAGCATTTAAACCATTCAAGCAAGCTTCCATGAATGCCATACGCTGACAACTTAGTCAGAAGAGCATTATGCTGCACAGAGTCGAAAACCTTGGAAAAGTCCGTGTACACGGCATCAACCTGCTTGCACTTGTCCAGAGCGCTAGATATGAAGTGGGAGTACACAGCAATATTGGTGGTAGTTGAGCGTTTCTGGACAAACCCATGCTGGTTAATATTAATTAAACCACTGACTGCACTGTACAAGGCTTTTTACACCACTCTTTCTGCTACTTTGGAAATGAGTGAAGGAAGAACTACTGGTCTGTAATTGGCAAATAAAGATCTGTCACCTTTCTTAAAGACTGGAATAACATATCCTTTCTTCCATTCGGACGGGAAATTGCCTGTACGAAGAGACCAGTAGATTATCGTGACTAGTGAAAATCATGAAATTTGGCTCGCATATGGTCATCGGTCGTGTCAAAGTGCGTGCCAAATTCGATGAATCTATCTTTTCTGTAAGTGTGTCACACTATGAGATATAGGTGTAAAAATCACAAAATTAATGTGCATTGGAGAAATACAGCCAAATCTAACGTATAACGGAGAGAAATACGACAAAAAGTCATAGGACCAAAGTTATAGATCACTCAAATTGAACTAAGATTGTGCCATTCATTTTGTGATACGACTTAGCGTGTAGCCACCAAATGCCTGGAAAGGAAGGTCTGCATCGTCATTAAAATAGCCTCCAAATTTCGATATTTTTCTGGGGTAAATGTAAAAGATTCGAACATCTTGGAATGTTTCTGTCGGTTACAGGCTAAAATTTCGCCAAATTTTAATTTTCTAGTTCGTCCGGCAGATTGTGCCGGCATCTTGATTTGGGGGCCCACGAAACCTACAGGTTATAACTTTGTATAAATATATACGACTGTGTTCTTATGCTGAGCCCAAAATTTAAAGACCCCCCCGCCCCAGCGTGCTCCCCTCAGGGAATATTGAGAATTTTCGATTTTTCTAGGAATCCTGAGGTCATCAGCTTCTCTGGTACCAAGTTGTAAGTTTCTGATATGCCTGTAAGTGCCTAATTAATTCACGTCTATTTTCATGTCTATACATACATACATACATACATACATACATACATACATACATACATACATACAGATCGCTCCATAAATAAATAAATAAATAAATAAATAAATAAATAAATAAATAAATAAATAAATAAATAAATAAATAAATACCACAGGGATTAAGAAAATTACAGAAAAAGGTGCAGTACAAGGAATGTCGTATCCATTGACTGTTCCGAGCTCCGTATCGTGTTACAGACGAAGCCACGGCCACTTGGACTGCACAAGACAAGCTCTCATCTGGAGCACACTCCGCGGCACAAAGGAGCTAATAGCTGTCGTCATGACGACCGTAATTACTGTGGTGCGCTAGGAATTATTGTTGAAGGATCGTGCGGGCGCAGTGATGAGCAACTGCGCAATCTGCCTTCAGTCGTCATGGGAACGTAAGGTGGCGGTGCTTACGAAGGACATCTGGGCAATCATCCTGTATTAACACATGGAGGGTGTCCAACACGGTGTTACACCTCGAAAAATGAAGGTATCGGCCAAAGAAAGACAAAATCCACAGCCTATTTCCGGTCATTCGACCGGGGCATGAACGAAATGAATGAAGCCCCATCTAGCGGCGAGGGTGGGATTTGTGCCGGCTGCCTAAGTCTGGTGCACTCCTCTGGGGCAATGATTAATAACTGACACATGGAATGAAATGATATTGGAGAGTGTTGCTGGAATGAAAGATAACAGGACAAACCGGAGTACCCGAAGAAAAACCTGTCCCGCCTCCGCTTTGTCCAGCAGAAATCTCACATGGAGTGACCGGGATTTGAACCACGGAACCCAGCGGGGTGAGAGGCCGATGCGCTGCCACCTGAGCCACGGAGGCTCTAATACTTGACATAAACACTACAAAAACTAAACTACGAAAAACTGAGTTCGTAATTTCATTCTCCACCAAATTTACGAAAAGTAAAATTAATTTTAATATATTTTTCCTTTCTATAGTGAATTACTTGAGGACCATTTATCAGAAATGTTTTCTTCGTACTCTTTTTAACACACTGTTTGATCGTGGGATGTTAAGCGCTTTACTTGCACTCTTGTAATCGATTATCTTGTCCCTCACTGCCTTTCTCATAGCTTCCTTATATTACTGATTGCGTATTCTCATCTGAAAATGTCTTCTTAAATAACAAATAAAATTAAGGGGACGAAATTACGAACATTCCCTGATTTATTATAATGGCCGCTACAATAACTCACTGTAGCCATAACGCGCCAGGTGCTAAATGCAGTCATCCTAGGAATAACAGGCTGCACAAACTCAGTTCAGCATGAAATCTGAATCCTCTTTGTACATGGTGCACACGACGGGATTAGGCTACGCGTCTGCGCGGCTAAATACTAGGTACCAACCGTGCAAACTGAAAATCCCTAGGGGGGACGAAATTAGGTGCGGGGACGGAATTCCCCCCCCTCCCGCTTATGGTATGAAAATTAGCCTTTCCAAGACTAAATTGATGTCAGTAGATAAGAAACCCAAGAGAACTGAATGTCACATCGGGGATGCAAAGCTGAAACACGTAGATAATTTCAAGTATTCTGGATGTGTGTTCTCCCAGGCTGCTAATATAGTAAGTGAGTTTGAAAGAAGGTGCAGTGAGCTCGCAGTTGCGATCAGCTCCCGGACGAAACTATCTGTATATCGGTCTGTTTATAGACCATCTTTGCTTTACGGGAGTTAAAGCTGGGTGGACTCAGGATATCTTATTAATAAGTTAGAAGTAACAGACATGAAACTAGCGAGAATTGTTGCTGGTACAACCAGATGGGAACAATGACAGGAGGGTACTCGGAATCAGGAGATGAGAATAAGTCAGGAATGAACTCAGTTGATGTAGCTGTACGCATAGACGTTGTGAGGCGAATGCAGGAGCATAATGGACTCTGTTATGGAGGGTAAGAGAAGTAGCGGGGGACCAAGTTGACAATGGTTAGACTCAGTTTCTAACGATCTGAAGATAAGAGGTATAGAACTAAACCCGACCACAGAAAATGAAAGACTCGGTGATCTATACCGTCGGGGTCGGAAAAATCAAGAGTTGACCAAGAGAGGTCTGAGATTAAAGTGATGGGCGGGGCACAAGGAATGCCAGGATTCACCTAAAGGCCCCGTGGTCGCCAACCCACGTTAAGGGCAGGGAATGTTATTGTAAAGCCTCCAGACTCAGGGAGGAGTACTTGATGCTATCACATCCAGTGAACGCACTGCGCTGAGACATTTCATCTTCAGAACAACAAAATAGGAATTCACTTCGAAAAAAGTCTCTAAAATATTCCAGGAATTCGTAACTCTCGCTGATCGGTGTAGAAATTCCGACTCCCGAATTTGGCAGCTAACAACTTTCCGAAAATCGCTTAAAGTTCAACGAGGAAACGAGCCGAAAGCGAGTGTCCACTTAAACATTTCCTGAAGATTCGCTTGAGTTGACGATTTTCTTCAAAATATTTTTAACTCAAAATTTGTCGAAACAACTTAATTTCGGTATTCCGCTATACTTTCAGTCTAGAAACACGAATGCGGTATCGGATTTCCGTAGTAACATTCTTGCTTAAGAGCTTTGTCTGTACCTTGCTCAGAATTTTAAAAGAGCGTTATTTCTGTATCCGTCATGTCAACAGCAACAAGGAAATGTACCTTTTACTTTTTCATAATTTCTGTCTGTCTGTCTGTCTGTCTGTCTGTCTGTCTGTCTGTCTGTCTGTCTGTCTGTCTGTCTGTCTGTCTGTCTGTCTGTGTGCCCATCACGAGAAAACGGCTGAAGATCGGTACATAGAGTCGGGGAATAAGAAACTACAGTCTAAGCTATAAACAATTTTATTCATCCTGGATGAAATGGTAGTTTAGGGGACGGCGCCTAAAATTTAATTTTTAAATTCGTATGTTATTGGTCCTATCGAAAAGTACTACATAACAAAAGAATACAATTTCCGACCATTTTTGTTTTATTCAGTTTTACCAGGCGGACTATGATAACAGTGGTATTTCAGAGCCGGAAGAAAACTAAATGTAAAGGCCTACGATATAGAAAGCTCCTAAAATTGATCAACAAATACATTACATTGACGATTCTGTGTTGTGTTCTTTGTGTCTGATGCTGCCACTCATCTCCGATAGATGGGATTACTGCTGCGTTCCGAGTATGGCAGCCTGACTGAATATTGGCGGGAAATAGTTGGGAGTTAGATAACTTTCTTCTTTAGCATGCCGTTCCTCTGGTTCCTACGTGTTCTGATACTGCTGGTACGTAACACAGTGATTCATTCAGTCCCTACTCTGAGGCGCTGATTGGATTGAGTAGCGTCAACGCTTAACGGAATAATGGCAGAGGAGTGCTCACGGCTGTCTGCGGCCAGGTCATTGAAGCGTAGTAGAGTTCGTTAAAAGTGAGAAAATGTGTGGTGTTTCATTTGATCGAGTATTTCATATGATAGGGTTGGTTTTAATCCCGACATTCTTACTGGCGTAATTGTAATGCCCTATGTTGATTTCAGTTGGGAAAACCACTAAGACTGTCTTTCTGAGGATGTAGAAAGGCAGGTGGAAAGTGAGTGTCTGCCATTATAATGAAAACTCCCCGACTTACTATTACAATGACAATTCCCTAAACCAGTGTTCACATAAGAAAAGACATTTGGTGACTTGGCCGTCGCGTTTCTAGGGTTGCTCACAACGTGTACACTAGCTAACCTAGACTTCGGTAATGCAGAGCTGTTCATAGTTTGTCGCCATCTCAGCATTAAGGATTTTAAGGTGGAAAAGATTCTGAAAATACATTCAAAAATGTTGTTAAGGTTTAAACCACAACTCCGCTCGATATCTCAGTCAAAGCTGCAAAGGATTGTTCTTAACATTTAATTCGAATTTGTCTTTAGAAAAAACATCACGGTTCTCCCTTGTAGCCAATTCCAACACTAGCTCTTTGTTGTTGGGCCTGCATCCGTCGAGTCTTTGGCATACATGAAGCATTTGATTTTATCTAAATTTTCCACCAAGAAAATCTGTTGAAGCAGAGAAAAAAATTCTGTCTAATCTTTTAAAAACGCAGATAAAATGGGCGCAAAAGTGCTGAAGTATGAAATAGAAGGGAAAAGGTGGAACATATTGTGCTTATTTCGCTTAATTTCATGCCCCAAATAGACATATTGAACTACCTGTATGAAAATAGCTATATTTTTCGAAAGGTGCCACGCCTTAAAATGTTTTGACTACTTATCACGTTGGGAAGGATTGACAACCGGATGGTAACTCATTTACACGAATTGAGTCTCGAACATATCAGATCAAGGTGTGCTGCGGACAATGTTTCTAAAGAGTTGCATTTCCAATGACCTATAGTCAATCAATCAATCAATCAATCAATCAATCAATCAATCAATCAATCAATCAATCAATCAATCAATCAATCAATCAATCAATCAATCAATCAATCAATCAATCAATCAATCAATCAATCTATCTCTACTGATCTGCATTTAGGGCAGTCACCCAGGTGGCAGATTCCCTATCTGTGGTTTTCCTAGCCTTTTCTGAAATGATTTCAAAGAAATTGGATATTTATTGAACATCTCCCTTGGCAAGTTATTCCAATCCGTTCCTATAAACGAATATTTGCCCCAAGTTGTTCTCTTGAATTCCAACTTTATCTTCATATTGTGATCTTTCCTGCTTTTATAAACGCCACTCAAACTTATTCGTCTACTAATGTCATTCCACGCCATCTCTCCACTGACAGCTCGGAACATACCACTTAGTCGAGCAGCTCGTCTCCTTTCTCCGAAGTCTCCCCAGCCCAAACTTTGCAACATTTTTGTAACGCTACTCTTTTGTCGGAAATCACCCAGAACAAATCGAGCTGCTTTCCTTTCGATTTCTTCCAGTTCTCAAATCAAGTAATCCTGGTGAGGGCCCCATAGACTGAAACCATACTCTAGTTGGGGGTCTTACTAGAGACTTATATGCCCTCTCCTTTAAATCCTTACTAGAACCCCTAAATACCCTCATAACCATGTGCAGAGATCTGTACCCTTTATTTACAATCATATTTATGTGATTACCCCAATAAAGATCTTTTTTTCTATTAACACCTAGATACTTACAATGATCCCCAAAAGGAACTTTCAACCCATCAACGCAGTAATTAAAACTGAGAGGACTTTTCCTATTTGTGAAACTCAACATCTGATTTTTAACCCCGTTTATCACATACCATTGCCTCCCGTCCATCTCACAACATTATCGAAGTCATTTGGCAGATGCTCACAAATTTGTAACTTATTTATTACTCTATACAGAATAGCATCATCTGCAAAACGCCTTACCTCTGATTCCATATGTTTACTCATATCATTGATATATATAAGAAAACATAAAGGTCCAATAATACTGCCTTGAGGAATTCCCCTCTTAATTATTACAGGGACAGATAAAGCTTCACCTACTCTAATTCTCTTTCTATTTTCTAGAAATTAGTCACCCATTCAGTCACTCTTCTAGTCCAATAGCACTCATTTTTGCCAGAAGTCTCCCATGATCTACCCTATCAAATGCCTGAGATAGGTCAATCGCGATACAGTCCATTTGACCTCCTCAATCCAAGATATCTGCTATATCTTGCTGGAATCCTACAAATTGAGCTTCAGTGGAATAACCTTTCCTAAAACCGAACTGCCTTCTATCGAACCAGTTATTAATTTCGCAAACATGTCTAATATAATTAGAAAGATTGCCTTCCCAAAGCTTACATGCAACGCATGTCAAACTTACTGCCCTCTAATTTTCAGCTTTATGTTTATCACCCTTTCCTTTATACACAGGGGCTACTATAGCAACTCTCCATTCATTTGGTATAGCTCCTTCATGCAAACAATAATCAGATAAGTACTTCAGGTATGGTACTATATCCCAACCGATTGTCTTTAGTATATCCGCAGAAACGTTATCAATTCCAACTGCTTTTCTAGTTTTCAACTTTTGTATCTTATTGTAAATGTCATTGTTATCATATGTAAATTTTAACTCTTCTTTAGCATTAGTCACCTCCTCTATCTGGACATTATCCTTGTAACCAACAATCTTTACATACTGCTGACTAAATACTTCTGTCTTATGATGATCCTCGCATAGACCCTCCCCTTGTTGATTAATGATTCCTGGAATGTCCTCCTTGGAACCTGTTTCTGCCTTAAAGTACCTGTACATACCCTTCCATTTTTCACTAAAATTTGTATGCCTGCCAATTATGCTTGCCATCATGTTATCCTTAGCTGACTTCTTTGCTAGATTCAATTTTCTTCTATTTCTCCTTACTTCCACAGCCATTTGTAACTCTATTTATTTCAAATCTGCATCTCCTTCTTAGTCTCTTTATTTCTCTATTATAATACGGTGGGTCTTTACCATTCCTTACCACCCTTAAAGGTACAAACCTGTTTTCATATTCCTCGACAATTGCTTTAAACCATCGCAGAGTCTGATTACATTTTTATTTACCGTTTTCCACCGATCGTAGTTACTTTTTAAAAACTCCCTCATGCCTGCTTTTTCAGTCATATGGTACTGCCTAATAGTCCTACTTTTAAGACCTTCCTTTCTATCGCATTTATTTTTAACCATGACAAAAACAGCTTCATGATCACTATTACCATATATTACTTCGGTTTCTCTATAGAGCTCATCTGGTTTGACCAGCACCACATCCAGGATATTTTTCCCTCTATTTGGTTCTATCACTTTCTTAATCAGCTGTTCTTCCCATATTAACTTATTTGCCATTTGTTTGTCATCCTGCCTGTCGTTCTCATCACCTTCCCAATTGACATTTGGTAAATTCAGATCCCCTGCTATAATCACATTCCTTTCCATGTCGTTTCCCACATAGCTGATTATCTTTTCAAATAAATCTGAATCAGGACGCTGGTCCGCGCTACCCTTTCCCGTTCTGTACACTCCAAGGACATAAAGTTGTCTATTATCTTTAGAAATGAGCCTTACTCCTAGAATTTCATGTTTGTCATCTTTAACTTTTTCGTAGCTAACAAATTGTTCCTTCACCAGAATGAACACTCCCCCTCCCACCTTTCCTATCCTATCTCTACGATACACACTCCAGTTCCGTGAGAATATTTCTGCATCCATTATATCATTTCTCAGCCATGATTCAACTCCTATTTCAATATCTGGTAAGTATATATCTATTAAATTACGAAATTCTATTCCTTTCTTTACAATACTTCTACACTTCAGCACTAACATTTTATGTCATCCCTACTTGACTTCCAGATTTCTGTACCCTTATCACCGCTCCCTAGGCCATCCTGTTTTCCTGAATGTACCTATTACCCTTCCAAACAAATTTCCTATCTTATACGTACCACTGCGGTTTAAGTGAAGGCCATCTGAGCGCAGATCCCTATCTCCTACCCACCCATTAGGATCTAGAAATCTCACTCCCAGTTTCCCACATACCCACTCCATAGTCTCATTTAAATCCCCAATCACCCTCCAGTCAGTATCCCTCCTACACAGTATTGCACTGTGAACAATCTCCGCTTCCTTAAACTGCATCCGTGCTGCATTTACCAGATCCCACACATCTCCAACTATGTTGGTACTTATACCTGCTTGTCTTACGTTGTTGGTACCTACGTGAAACACTACCACCTTCTCCTTCCTCTCTTCCTTCTCTTCTACTTTCCTCAACATCTGCCTCAACCTAATTCCTGGATAACACACTACCCTGGTTCCCTTTCCTCCACACACTTTCCCCACGTGTCTAACGATGGAATCCCCCATGACCAGAGCCTCAACCCTATCCACCTCATTTGATCCCCTCCCCTCCTGGTCAGCCCTATCTTTCCTGACAGCTGCAGAAGCTACTTCCTCCTCCCTTTTCTCCACCCCATGACCCTGTTCCAGCTGTATTTTCCTATCCTCTACTCTACATTTCCCTTTCCTACCTTTTCCCTTCCTCCTACTTCCACACTTCTCAGCAACAGCTCCCTGTTCCTCATTTTCCCTCGGTTGTTCTACCTGCAGTGAGTCGTACCGATTTCTCACCGACACCTGTCCTGAGTTGTGATCCTGAACAGAGCCCTTAGCCTGCAATCTCCTTCCCCTTAAAACATTAGACCACCTGTGTTCTTCAATTCTCCCGTTTCCTTTCCATCCCTCTTTTACACCTACTGTATCCTGTACATTATTTGAGGGAGTCCTACTTTCCTTCCTGTCTTCTGAGAGATTCCTAATTATCTCCCTCAAACTCTCCAACTCGTCCCTCATACTCAATGCCTGGCCACATCCACAGTTCCTATTCTTGCACTTGAAGCACAAATGCGTGGCGATTTTAGCCAGAAACTCTCTTCTTTTCTATACACAGTATAATTGTTTCAATTTCAGATACCGAACACGGAAGATACTTAAATATGGTGTATTGCTTCTAACATTGAACAGTTCCCAGCGAGCGAGTTGGCCGCGTGGATTCGAACCCCGCGAACATGATTTTCCGCGGTTTCCCATTTTCACACCAGGCAAATCCTGGGGCTGTACCTTAATTCAGGCCACGGCATCTTCTTCCCACGGTCGGTAAATGCAGAGTGGCTCTACGCCTCTCGTGAGGCGGGACAGAGCCAGACCTCACGGCTGTCCATTCTCCTGCACTACGCTAAGGCGAATGCCGAGAAAGTTCTGCGGCCGCCAACCCGCTAACCTTCTCCGAGCATCTCCTTCACCATAACAAATCTCACGGTCTGAGAGGTCCGCCTCCCTCTTCAAGGGAGGAATGAAACCATTTCAGTAGTAGTAGTCCTTTCTGCTCCTAGGCCTTTCCTAACCCATCGTCGCCATAAAACCTATCTGTGTCGGTGCGAAATAAAGCAACTTCTAAGAATAAGCTTCGTAATTCTTTTTGTTTGCATAGCTGTATTTGTATCGTATGGACGGCAGCTAAAGCGATATAAAGGTACTCCAAAGAAATGTCACTGCCGATTGGGAAACTATAGCCGAAATCGGTGGCCTCTGCTGCTGCAACTAGTGTGTACTGTAATAGAGCCACTTGATGTACCAATACGTTTGACGATGACCATGATGATACATACTACTGTGGGCTCTCATTTCAATAGCTTGCCTGCACTGGCTTTCCCCATCAGAGCAGGAAACTCGAGTGCTTCTGGTGCTATGGGCTCATAGATACAAATTCCTTGATGTGTTCAGATATTTTCACCACTTTTGAATAAATCACATTTTAATTATTATCTCAATAATGACGCAAACAAGAAACAACCGACACAGAACCTCATTAGATACAAGTGAAATATGAGCCTGGGAAGTCAAGAAAATTGATTTCGTACTGTTAACGGGACCTATTGGAGTAAGAACATTTCTTCTTCGTTTACATATTTTTTATTTTGAAAGTTTTCGAATTTACTTATGCCCGATTTCTTCCTTTGTCTTAAATTTTACTTAACTAAGAATTGTTATTAATTTAACACTTCAGTTTCACGAACACACATTTGTTACGAAACAACCATTTCTGAACGCGTTTGGCAGTGAGCGTCTTTTGTTTCGCCCAAAGCGGTGTGTTGGAACCACACCGACTACACTAGTTGGTCTATGGGTGAAGTCATTCAAAATCTCTCGGCCTCCGCTTGACAGATAGCGTACCATCCGGCTTTAACTCCAGATGGCGCTCGTTGAGACTTGGCAACGGAAATGTTGTAGTGAATATGAGACAAACGTTATTATAGACTATTGTGGGCTATATCACAATATCTATATATGTAGCAGTTTTGGCTGTACATTGCTAAGAATGGTACTTCTGTATCTGTTGTAACAACTTTTAATTTTCGTCATCTTAATCTGTCTGTCTGTCTGTCTGTCTGTCTGTCTGTCTGTCTGTCTGTCTGTCTGTCTGTCTGTCTGTCTGTCTGTCTGTCTGTCTGTCTGTCTGCACGCGCATCACGAGAAAATGCTGAAGAGAATTTAATGAAAATCGGTTTGTAAAGTGGAGGAATGAGGCACTTCAGTCTCGGCTATACATAATTGTATTAACGCTGGATGTAATGGAAGGTTTAATATTTAATTATCTGATATCTTTGTTATTAGTGTGAAGTTATATATACAATTTCCTATCATGTAGACCTATGCCATATATATGTTCACCGTAGCGGCCGTGATAACATATTGCATTCATGAATTTCAATTTTTTGTTGCTAATTCGATGTAAACGCCGAACCACGAGGAAATGGGAGAACATAATGTAATGACAATCGGTATGTAATAAGGTACTGCAGTCTAGGCTGTAAATAAGGTTTTAACGCTCGATGAAACGGTAATTTAGGGGAAGGTGCCACAATTTAATTTTTAAACCTATTTTATTGGTACTATCGAAAATGATTACATAAGAAACGTTAGAGAGAATACAAGTTCCGATCATTTGTCTTATAGTTTTACCGTACCGACTATGATAGTAGTCCAGATGGTATTGTTTAATCGTGTTAACTGGTCAGCGGTCCATATTGACAAGGAAGTTTATTATAAGAAATAAGAGAAAATCGTAGACGAAAGATCGCTTGAAGTTGTCATGAAAAGGGAAGGACTACTAATGTCACACAGTCGGAAGAAAACTAGATGTGAAGGCCTGCAATATCGAAAGGTCATAAAACTGATGTTGTGACGTGACTCACCTGGAATTACTGCTGCTGCGTCCCAAGTGTGATTGTCCCATCAACGACGAGTATTACGCCGGGAAAATGTGATGATTTATGTATATCGAATTATTTTCGAGCATTCTTTTACTTCTGGGAATGGAATGTAATGCTTTGCCTATACAGCGGAAACTCTTGTACATACTCGCCTACAATTACATGAAAAGAGTCTGACATAACTGCTCCACTGATAAGTTTCATTGTGTGGGAAACTCTAACCTATTGTCAATTTCTTGTTCATTATGGCTATGGTAATTAGGTACCTTTGTAGAAAACTTTCTTCTGGTAACTCTAAAAAGTTTTTTTTCTCGTGATTATGGGTTGTCTTTTGCCTTCTTAAGTTTACAGTTATTCTTCATACAGCAGTAAAACTTCAAACTTACGTCTTCTAGATGCTAGTATTTTGACATTTTAACAGCAGTTAAGAGGTTTAACACAGGGCTAGTGTCATGTTAATTTAACACACGTATTAACAATTTATTGGTGTTAACATTTCTTGATGAAACGGTTATTTTGTTAAATTATGTGTTGATCGTTGAGGCATTGGGCCAACTTCAGTCTTTGTCGTATGCGGTTTTCAAACTTGTTCCGTTTGGCGGTCTGCTGACCTTTAAAAGGCCGTGCTAACGCTACATCTCCCTTTAGCCACTTGTTGTCATGGTAACTCCTGGGATTATCCGTGAGAGAGTCCAACTTTTTATTAATAATTAAATGCGAACAAACCTCGGAAGATAGACATCGTTTTAAAGACTTGGCTATTGATCAGCTAGACAATACTAGGCAGGCACATCAATAACCCATGCTGTAGAAGTCGTACCGCAATTACAGCCCGTCAAACAAAGGACACTCTCCATGTTCGCTAAGGTGGCGCAGAGATCGGAAAACTTTCTCTTCGTGAGCAAAGTTACGTCAGCA
The DNA here is from genome assembly GCF_040414725.1 of Anabrus simplex. Classification (NCBI taxonomy): domain Eukaryota; kingdom Metazoa; phylum Arthropoda; class Insecta; order Orthoptera; family Tettigoniidae; genus Anabrus; species Anabrus simplex. The sequence goes on from NC_090278.1 coordinate 99,754,487, forward strand.
TGGGTACGACGAGGCTTCTGGACCATAGTTTGTCCTCTCTTGACACTAATATTGTCTTCAGGCAAGCAACTCAATGTTGAAAACATCCTACGGATAAGAGCTACGAATTTAAATAAAGTAGGAGAATATATTCGTTAATTATTCCTATAAATTACAATAATTTAAGCACCATCAGGAGCGCTAATGTGAGTCAATGCAGAGTTTCACTTGAGCCCTTATAACTACATTCAGAGTTAACATTTATCAAAAATCAGAAATTGCCTGAGGGTATTGAACCAAGGAACACGTTACAGAAAGAATTATGTAAATAAATTAGTTTGGCTAGGATTTGAATCAGAAAGAAAACGACTGTTTGTTTCCGGAACTGCATTTAAACCGGAAGTGATTTTTGAAAATTGGTTTTCAGTTTGATGGAGCTCCGGGCCCTTTAGCCCTTCAACTTTTGGCACAATTGCTTGTTTTTCGTAGTGTGGGGACCCTACTTTGTCTGCTAAGAAATGTTCTCAACATTCACCCTGTAATCGTGGTGATTATTGTTTTTATACTAAGATCAGATAAGAATGAGGTGGAGACGTGTAACAGCTGAGAGGACGCACAATGGCACTACAGCCCTTGAAGGGCCTTGGCCTACCAAGCGGCCGCTGCTCAGCCCGAAGGCCTGCTTGCTTTACGTGCCACGAGGCTGAAGTATTCAAATGCCACTGGACTGAGCCACCCATTGAACAGAGTGATTGTGCACTTGTTCGTAAGACTCAGTCTTTCTTAATGCATCACATAAATAATATTCAAACGTTATAGGCGCAATAAGAGTGATTTAATTGAATCTGATGATGACATTTCTTCAGGAACGAAACATTCATTGAGCTATTGAAGGTGTGTGAAAATAAATTATGGAAATTGTAAGAGGACATAGTGTTCTAAAACAAACATCAATTTCTACCGCATTTTAGTTCGTCCTAGTGAAAGCTAACCAGAAAATCGACTAAGAAATGTAGCTTCAGTCGTGAGCAAATTCTGCGCCAGCCTGTGCAGCGTTCAGCCGGCTACCGTAGCACATTGACATGCAACCTTGCTGCTTAGGCGGGGTATCACAGAGCAGCACCTGGGTTGCGTTCACAAAATACTACTCTCCAATATAACTCTATCCGTTCATAAAAGTAAAGAGTTAACTGTACAAGGTGTTCAGGAAATGCATTCGAGTTAACTCAGTGTATACTCTTTTTGCTCTGCGTAAATAGGTGGGTAGATTTAACTCGACATGCGCAGTAATGCATTCATTGGTAGCGGTCAAAAATATTAACTGCGAGTATATTGACATGGCAATGAATTCAATTTATTTTCTAGTTGACAAAGAAGGGCGTTATGCATTGAATAAAGAAGGGAATATTTTCGTTTAAAACAGGAAAAATAGGTACCGTGCCAATTTTAATAATCGGCGGAAATAACGACCCATGTTATGAATGATCAGCTGATTTATTGACCTCAACTTTGAGATTTCCTTGGTAAATGTATAATACATAACCCTTTTTTTATATATTTTAGATGACCTTCTGAATGAGACCAGCACAGTGCATTTATAACCCTCACGAAACGGATCTGTACGAATCAGGTGCTAAGAGCCAAATTACAACCAGAAGTTTTTTCGTGGGTCTTGCAATGGTTTTCCTTGTTCCCCGATTTTGGATTTAGAAAGTAGATGTTCGAATGTTGATCCCGGCAATCGGAAATGTTGTTTAAATTCAGTTTCTTCGTAGCTGTTAACAGTTAGTTGTCCTAAATGGCTTATCGTGCACCAGTGCGTAGCCGATGTATTGGTATTCATCAGATTGTTCCTACGATATAAAGAATAACTTGGTGAGGAAAGTAGTAATAACTCATACATATGAGAGTTTCTAGTGGGGGGCACGTAGTCATTTTAATATTTTGGAAGATAAATGGCGATTTCTATTCTGCTGTAGAATAACCCACGGTATCCCCTGCCTGTTGGTGGGCATGGTACAACCGCTTTTATGTAATTCTGACTTTTAAGTCATTTTCTTGAAAGGAAAAGACGTAACTACACTAGATTTTTGCCTTTCCGTGAGAGCTAGAGGGGTGCCCCGGGTATGGGCGCCCTTGAACTCATATAGCACACTGCTATGAAGAAACTCACCTGGAAATTAGACGTTAACCGGGCGAGTTGGCCGTGCGGCTGTGAGCTTGCATCCGGGAGATACTAGGTTCGAATCCCACTATCGGCAGCCCTGAAAATGGTTTTCCGTGGTTTCCCATTTTCACACCAAACAAATGCTGGGGCTGTACCTTAATTAAGGCCACGGCCGCTTCCTTCCAACTCCTAAGCCTTTCCTATCCCATCGTCGCCATAAGACCTATCTGTGTCGGTGCGACGTAAAACCCCTAGCAAAAAAAAAATAGACGTTAAATTCCTCGCAAATGAGGTTATGGTAAAACAAATAACCATCCTTAATATTGATTAGCCATATTCTGTTACTCTGTATTCACTGTAAGCGTTCACGAGTTAACCTTACCAGTTACTCTACTCGGATAATGTAACGTCATGCGGGTGTATTTGTTTTGTGAAGCACACTGCAAGCACGTCCTGTGCCACTGACGTTATCGTTGTATTTTGAGAGGTGTCACCACTATCAATGTGAAGACTTTAGAGTATGTTCTGTATCGCGCACGGCACGAGCGTTGTACGTGTGGATACCCAACACATTGCTATCGTTCTGTTGCCAATTCTATGCAATACGTTAGCTTTTTCCTCGGTCTGTACTTCTACTGCTTCCTTGCTACAAGACCATCTACAATAATATCAGACCTTAATACAAAAACAACATGGCCGATGCATCGGTTCAAAGTGAACACGCCTGTGATACATAAACATAACCGTTTGATTATCGCATTGAATTGCTATGCTGTCAATAATAACGAGCACAATACTTTAATTTGGGTAATAGACCAATACTGTTTAGAAATATCCTATATTTAGATGAGCAATATGTGGATAATTCAAAATATAAACATTCTCTATGAACTAGTATGGTAAAGGAAATAGGTAATATAGGATTGCATTGTATAACAACAGTCCTGCGTGAATATTTGATGCGTTTCACTTCAGTCAATTAACTAACCAATCACCAATGATCCGAATTTAGGGCTGTCGTCCAAGTGGCAACTGTCTACCTAGTCTTTTCTTAAGTGATTTCAAAGTAGGTGGCACCCTTGGTAAATTATTCCAGACCGTAATTCTTATTTCTATAAATAAGTACTTGTTTTAGAAATACATTTCTATTACCATACGCTTTTAAATATAGCCTACCTCGTTCAAGAAGTTTGTTAGCAACATAAGCTTGCCGCGAATTTCAATTCTCTCGTAACAGTGATTCTGATAATGATCCACCAAACTGCTATATCTGTTTCACTTCAGATAATCAATAGAATAATCAGTTTGACGCTCTCTGGTAGAATATGCATTTTCGTATAAAGTATTTTAATACCCACATCGTTGGCAACGTAAATACGTACTTTAAGTGACAGTATATAAGTTGATACCTTGTCCTCTGATTTAACAAAGAGAATATAATCTTCATTCGCAGATAAAATAAACAGGTGTATCACTGTTTATAACCTCACTTTTAACATCCTCAAAAGGTATGGTAATAGAGAAGTGTACAAGGCGTGGCACCAACACAGAGTTTTGGCCTTATCCGGGCAAAACACCTCATCAAGTACACCGAACACATCCTCTCTATTGACAAATTTATCTTCGAATGTTTTAATGTACCCTAATAAATTACTTGTAACTACGAATACACTTGATCTGAATGTAAGTGCATCTCTGTAATATGAATTACATCCAGGTATGCAATACGATGCAGACGTGCTAATATATCAAAATCGTTTTTAAAGCAAATTTCAATAAAAACATCACTACACTAACGTTTCCTAATCAAACCAAACCAACAGATGCTTCGTACATGAAGAAACAGGTCGGGACCTAATGTATTGTAGTTGGTCTTGTTTGCTACTACTTGCACACATGTTCACAGAACGCTTTGAACATGGTGCCGAAATTGTTTGGCCAACATATGAAGCATTACGGTTTCGTTCCTGGCATTTCAGTTCACATAGTTGTGTTTCGTAAGAAAGGGTCTTTGCTAATGTGTTTATTGTGAATGTCATTTTTTAAACTGTGCTCGGAATGCTTCAACTATTTTGTAGTTGTTTTTGTTCTCGAATTTGAGAACTATATAGTTTTCGACTGGGGATTTGTTTACACTTTTTGTTGTTGTCTTAGTAAATCCTCCACTGTCTTTTGCGATTTGTTTTATTATTTGTATTTCGTCGTAAAATTCTGCAGTGTCCCTTCCCATGTTATGTGGAAAGTTCTGGCAGCTTGCCTATTTCGTAGGTGACGGAGTCTTAAAACTCCAAACTAGCTAGGATTCAGTGTGCATCGTGCTCTCACCTACAAGAAACACTCAGCAGGAAGTTGTTCGGAAGCTGACAGAACCAGTGTTTGCTATACTGCACCCCCTGACTTTCGACGACAAACGAAACGAATATGGCACCACCAAGACTAAAAATCGAGCAAGTCAAGGAAGAACTAGTGTGTGACAACATTTCACTCCCTAGAGCGACAGCTGAGGCGCTGACTTTAAGGCGTTCTCCTCCTAGATGTTAAGTCCCCTTAAAACGTCTTCTGAGGTTGCTAAGGCGGTAACTATGTGGTAGATGGTTTTATATCAAGAGATGAGATTAGAAAGTGAACCTGCCTTCGCAATGGAGACTGCTCAGAGCATAATGTACAGTAATAGGACACTTATTAAGAAAATGTATTTATGAAGCAAGTTGTAATTTTTTTACTTGTGATTGTTTTTTATAACACCGTACATAAAACATTCCTTCAGAATATTTATTTATGAATCCAATTCTATTTTTCTGTTTACTTGTGAATATTGTTATTTTTTGGGAATGTTTGTCTGTGTTCATGTTAATCAAGCACCCCCCAAATAATTACGCGAAATTGGCACACCTGGTAGAGACCATGATTAAGAAAATACTCAGAAATCCTAAAAAATACACGAGACATCGTGCTCAAATCTCGTACAGAATAGCTAATGTATTCTAAAAGTAGCATTGACAACAATCCACATGTTCTCAAAAGATCAGTTTTACAAATCAGGAGTACTCTCTAATTTCCGCACGACCGATATTCAACGTTTTGTGAACACGTATACGACACACACAACAGATCTTCAAACATGTTACATATCGAATTAATAGCATATTAAATATTAATGAAGCAATAGAAATACACATTGCGACAAAACGATGATACAGACGTGAAAAATTGCCCAACTGACATATCGATCAAACACGATAATTAACTATTACTCAATAGACAATTTCAAATACGAACACAAAGAAATAGACTAGCTTGCATTGGGGACATATTGGGTTCGAACCCCATTGTCGGTTCCCATTTTCACACCAGGCACATGCTGGGGCCACGGCCACTTCCTTCCAACTCCTAGCCCTTTCCTATCCCATTGTCACCATAACGTATAGCAGACTGTCGCGTGACGCAGATGACAAGTTCATAAACATTTCCACATTCATTAAGATCAGGCTGCTTCCTGATATTCATCCATTCTTTTAAAACAAGAATACTTTGTGGTTTGATGGAGTCTTTGTTAGCTAGTAATCGTCCCGTACGTGCTGTGTACTAGGGCCTGCCTCTGTCGTATTGGCACTTAAAGGAAACAGAGAATTAAAGAACAAAATCTCTACAGTGGTGGGTGAGTGCAGGCTCGCGACAAGGAAGCTGAACTCTTGTCGAAAACTGAGAATTTGTAGTACGATACCCAGTTTCGTGTCTAGTGTGGACTGTATAAAACAAAATGGAAACTAGTTTAAGGTTCATCTATTGTTATTGTTTTCATATGAAGTACTGCCAGGCAACCTTCGTCTAATAACGGTAATCAGAGGGAAAGTCCCACACTTCGAAAATGAAGGAAGACCTAATACCTTCGGCGTCCGAAAAGAATAAGAGTTGACCAAGCGAGGTCGGAGCCTGCCACAAGTAAAGGGAAGCAATGCTACGACTCATCTAACGGCCCCGTGGTAGTCAACCTACGCTTCCAAGTAGGCCCCTTTTAGTCGCCTCTTACGACTGTCAGAGAATACCGCGAGCCGCTTCAGTAGCTCGAACACATCGCCCATTTACGGTGGATTGCCAGGATATGAAGATTGCGCACCGCAGAGAGATTCCGTGGCATAGTTTTCCGTTTCCGACTAAACACAAATATTACCCCAATTTTACTCCTTTATTCATAAGAATTTTTGACGAAGCCTCGTCATGCGGCTCCGAAAACAGCAATTGCAAGCTGTAATGGATTTTGCCACGCGGAGCTTTTTAAGATATGAGCCTGCCTCATCATGTCTCTCTGTAGATTTCTAAATATTAATGTTTTTGTGTGTATGCTTTTGTTTATACGATTAAGAAATTTGATAATATTTGGTCCGCATTGACTGAGATCATCATATAAAAGCAACGGGCTATTCATTGATCCGCCCTGTCAATATTTATTGTTTTTACAAAAACATAGTTAATCTACATTAATCGTACACGTTTCAGCAGCGATATCACAAGAACCTGTAAAACACCCTGGCACGAGATGAACGTTACAATAAACATATAAATACGTACCGCTAAAATACATTCTCTTAAATAATTATTTTTTCAGGATATAATTTCTTAAATGTGTATGCGTGCGTTCTTAGAATTAATGTTCGAAAAACACACACTTAAAAGTTTCTGAAATGTAGCATGATGTGGAGGAAAATCACAAGATTACGAACGTATTAAAATACATATATAGAGTTTTTTTTTTACATTCGGCTTTACGTCGCACCCACACAGATAGGTCTGATGGTGACGATGGGATAGGAAAGGCCTGGGTGTGGGAGCGGGCCGTGGTCTTAATTAAGGTACACTCTGAGCATTTGCTTGGTGTGAAAATGGGAAAGCACGGAAAAGCATGTTGAGGGCTGCCGACAGCGAGGTTCGAATCTTCATAGAGTAGTATTGAATGCTTAATGTTATACAGTCCAGCTATGCTTAAGCTCGTTAAAAGTGTTATAGTAGTGTGGGTATTTCTGTTTTAATTCATCATAGCTACACTGTATTCACTCCTACTCTTGTGATATTCCTCCACATCACGTTACATACACTTAAGTGTGCGTTTTACGAA